>NW_025964112.1:6565000-7765000 GCF_023055435.1 Haliotis rufescens
CAAGCATATCGCAAAACAAGTTGATAAAAAGTTTGTCTTGATAAACACTTGTTGAAAACAATGTTTCAATAAAAATTGTGTTAATGCCTGTTCTCAGGTCATTTTTGGAGAGTGGCATGTGTAATATGCGATACGAATATAGTAATTAAATACTGACACTGACACTGACACTGACTCTGGTAACCACTGAGGCGTAATACGGTTAATTTTTTATTCCATCTGTTGTGGGTAGATATCTGTACATATACTTTGTGTGGGCGGGGGCCCAATACCGTACATATTTCCAGCCCAATAAGGGGTTTGCTTCGTGTTCTTAAAGAGCATTCACAGAATCTATTCTTGCGCTTGTGTCAAATGACTGCTATTATGTTTCTTGGTTTGTCGGCCAGTACTCGTGGGCTTCGTGGTGAACGTCTGAGACCTGCATCAATTCGGGTTTCCCACATCATGCTGACACGCCGTTGCACTGTAAAACTGTTCAAACGGCTTCAACGTAACTCAATCAACTGACTGATTTGTTGGAGATTACACGGGCGCTTCCAGCTATTACTGAATCTGCATTTGATTCGCTTTTCCGTAAAATTAGGCTACCATCGAAGAAACTATTGTGTTTTACAACAGACTGACACTGTAATATATTTAGCCGAAAAGTGTAATCAGACACATACATGCCACGATAAAGAAAAGTGGATCACAAACAGGACAGTGTTTACTCTCTTTGTAGTGAATGAATACACAATGCCATTTTACTGTGTTACACAGTGGTTTTTGCTTGGTAATATGATCTCTGTTATCTGTCTCAAGACACACCATCCCAAGGCCACTCTGCATAAGGACCAGCACTGAGCCTGTTAATGGAATGTCATTTTGTAACTTGAAACTCCACAATCTCTGCTCAGATCCGAGCACATTCTCACCACTGGTGGATATAGTAATTTAGAAAGTGGTCAAATGTAACAAATGTTATATTTGGGATAACACTTTCTTAGAAAAGTACAGAATCTCGTACTTTTGGGGGGTTTAGTCCCGTCCGGGATTCGAACCCACACTTGTCAGACTGAGGCACCTAATCACCAGCACACAAAGTCAGCGATCCAACCCACTCAACAACCGAGGCTTCCACAAAAATGAAAGTCCGACAACTGGTAGTCTATATCACGTACTATGAGTACCCCTCTGACAAGTGTAGATGGGCACGGCTCCCATGTCCGAAAGCTATGAATTCGAGAATTTGTACTTTACTAAGAAAGTGTTATCCCAAATATAACATTTGTTATACCCCTAGGGAAGACTGAGCTGGCCTTGTTTGACATCCACAAGACCGTGATGCGAAGGGGTAGGATGATAGCAAGCACAAATACGGGTAGGATAGTAGTAAGCAAAGATATGGGGTGGATGGTAGCAAGCATACATCCGGGCGGATGGTAACAAGCATTGATCCGGGTGGGATGGTAGCAAGCATAGATCCGGGTGGATGGTAGCAAGCATAGATCCGGGTGGATGGTAGCAAGCATAGATCTGTGGTGGATGGTAGCAAGCATAGATCCGGGTGAATGGTAGCAAGCATACATCCGGGTGGATGGTAGCAAGCATAGATCTGTGGTGGATGGTAGCAAGCATAGATACGGGTAGGATGGTAGCAAGCATAGATCTGTGGTGGATGGAAGCAAGCATAGATACGGGTAGGATAGTATCAGGCATAGATCCGTGTAGGAAGGTAGCAAGCATAGATCCGGGTGGATGGTAGCAAGCATATATCTGTGGTGGATGGTAGCAAGCATAGATACGGGTAGGATGGTAGCAAGCACAAATACGGGTAGGATAGTAGCAAGCATAGATCCGGGTGGATGGTAGCAAGCATACATCCGGGTGAATGGTAGCAAGCATACATCCGGGTGGATGGTAGCAAGCATAGATCTGTGGTGGATGGTAGCAAGCATAGATACGGGTAGGATGGTAGCAAGCATAGATCTGTGGTGGATGGAAGCAAGCATAGATACGGGTAGGATAGTATCAGGCATAGATCCGTGTAGGAAGGTAGCAAGCATAGATCCGGGTGGATGGTAGCAAGCATATATCTGTGGTGGATGGTAGCAAGCATAGATACGGGTAGGATGGTAGCAAGCATAGATCCGTGTGGGATGGTAGAAAGCATTGATCCAGGTGGATGGTAGCAAGCATAGATACGGGTAATATGGTAGCAAGCATTGATCTATGTAGGAAGGTAGCAAGCATAGATCCGGATGGATGGTAGCAAGCATAGATCCGGGTGGGATGGTAGCAAGCATAGATCCGGATAGGATGGTAGCAAGCATAGATCCGGGTAGGATGGTAGCAAGCATAGATCCGGGTAGGATGGTAGCAAGCATAGATCCATGTAGGATGGTAGCATGCACAGATTCTGTTAGAATGGTAGCAATCATAGATCCGGGTAGGAAGGTAGCAAGCATTGATCCGTGTAGAGGTAACAAGCATAGGTTCGTGAGGGATGGTAGCAACCATAGGTCCGGGTGGGATGGTAGCAAGCATAGATTCGTGTGGGATGGTAGTAAGCATAGATCCGGGTAGATGGTAGCAAGCATAGATCTGTGGTGGATGGTAGCAAGCATAGATACGGGTAGGATGGTATCAGGCATAGATCCGTGTAGGAAGGTAGCAAGCATTGATCCAGGTGGATGGTAGCAAGCATACATCCGGGTGGATGGTAGCAAGCATAGATCTGTGGTGGATGGTAGCAAGCATAGATACGGGTAGGATGGTATCAGGCATAGATCCGTGTAGGAAGGTAGCAAGCATTGATCCGGGTGGATGGTAGCAAGCATATATCCGGGTGGATGGTAGCAAGCATATATCTGTGGTGGATGGTAGCAAGCATAGATACGGGTAGGATGGTAGCAAGCATAGATCCGTGTGGGATGGTAGAAAGCATTGATCCAGGTGGATGGTAGCAAGCATAGATACGGGTAATATGGTAGCAAGCATTGATCTCTGTAGGAAGGTAGCAAGCATAGATCCGGATGGATGGTAGCAAGCATAGATCCGGGTGGGATGGTAGCAAGCACTGATCCAGGTGGATGGTAGCAAGCATAGATCCGGGTGGATGGTAGCAAGCATAGATTCGGGTATGATGGTAGCAAGCACAGATTCTGGTAGGATGGTAGCAATCATAGATCCGTGTAGGAAGGTAGCAAGCATTGATCCGTGTAGAGGTAACAAGCATAGGTCCTGGTGGGATGGTAGCAAGCATAGATCTGGGTGGGATGGTAGCAGGCATAGATCCGGGTAATATGGTAGCAAGCATTGATCTCTGTAGGAAGGTAGCAAGCATAGATCCAGGGGGGATGGTATCCAGCATTGATCCAGGTGGATGGTAGCAAGCATAGATCCATGTAGGATGGTAGCAAGCATAGATCCGGGTAGGAAGTGTGCAAGCATTGATCCGGTCGGGATGGTAGCAAGCATTGATCCAGGTGGATGGTAGCAAGCATATATACGGGTAGGATGGTAGCAAGCATAGATCCGGGTAGGATGGTAGCAAGCATAGATCCATGTAGGATGGTAGCATGCACAGATTCTGTTAGGATGGTAGCAATCATAGATCCGGGTAGGAAGGTAGCAAGCATTGATCCGTGTAGAGGTAACAAGCATAGGTTCGTGTGGGATGGTAGCAACCATAGGTCCGGGTGGGATGGTAGCAAGCATAGATTCGTGTGGGATGGTAGCAAGCATTCATCCGGGTGGGATGGTAGCAAGCATAGATCCGGGTGGATGGTAGCAAGCATAGATCTGTGGTGGATGGTAGCAAGCATAGATCCGGGTGGATGGTAGCAAGCATACATCCGGGTGGATGGTAGCAAGCATAGATCTGTGGTGGATGGTAGCAAGCATAGATACGGGTAGGATGGTAGCAAGCATAGATCTGTGGTGGATGGAAGCAAGCATAGATACGGGTAGGATAGTATCAGGCATAGATCCGTGTGGGATGGTAGAAAGCATTGATCCAGGTGGATGGTAGCAAGCATAGATACGGGTAATATGGTAGCAAGCATTGATCTCTGTAGGAAGGTAGCAAGCATAGATCCGGATGGATGGTAGCAAGCATAGATCCGGGTAGGATGGTAGCAAGCACTGATCAAGGTGGATGGTAGCAAGCATAGATCTGGATAGGATGGTAGCAAGCATAGATCCGGGTAGGATGGTAGCAAGCATAGATCCGGGTAGGATGGTAGCAAGCATAGATCCATGTAGGATGGTAGCATGCACAGATTCTGTTAGGATGGTAGCAATCATAGATCCGGGTAGGAAGGTAGCAAGCATTGATCCGTGTAGAGGTAACAAGCATAGGTTCGTGTGGGATGGTAGCAAGCATAGGTCCGGGTGGGATGGTAGCAAGCATAGATTCGTGTAGGATGGTAGCAAGCATAGATCCGGGTAGGAAGGTAGCAAGCATAGATCTGTGGTGGATGGTAGCAAGAATAGATACGGGTAGGATGGTATCAGGCATAGATCCGTGTAGGAAGGTAGCAAGCATTGATCCAGGTGGATGGTAGCAAGCATACATCCGGGTGGATGGTAGCAAGCATAGATCTGTGGTGGATGGTAGCAAGCATAGATACGGGTAGGATGGTATCAGGCATAGATCCGTGTAGGAAGGTAGCAAGCATTGATCCGGGTGGATGGTAGCAAGCATATATCCGGGTGGATGGTAGCAAGCATATATCTGTGGTGGATGGTAGCAAGCATAGATACGGGTAGGATGGTAGCAAGCATAGATCCGTGTGGGATGGTAGAAAGCATTGATCCAGGTGGATGGTAGCAAGCATAGATACGGGTAATATGGTAGCAAGCATTGATCTCTGTAGGAAGGTAGCAAGCATAGATCCGGATGGATGGTAGCAAGCATAGATCCGGGTAGGATGGTAGCAAGCACTGATCCAGGTGGATGGTAGCAAGCATAGATCCGGGTGGATGGTAGCAAGCATAGATCCGGGTAGGATGGTAGCAAGCACAGATTCTGGTAGGATGGTAGCAATCATAGATCCGTGTAGGAAGGTAGCAAGCATTGATCCGTGTAGAGGTAACAAGCATAGGTCCTGGTGGGATGGTAGCAAGCATAGATCCGGGTGGGATGGTAGCAGGCATAGATCCGGGTAATATGGTAGCAAGCATTGATCTCTGTAGGAAGGTAGCAAGCATAGATCCAGGGGGGATGGTAGCCAGCATTGATCCAGGTGGATGGTAGCAAGCATAGATCCATGTAGGATGGTAGCAAGCATAGATCCGGGTAGGAAGTGTGCAAGCATTGATCCGGGATCGGATGGTAGCAAGCATTGATCCAGGTGGATGGTAGCAAGCATATATACGGGTAGGAAGGTAGCAAGCATAGACCCCTTTGAAATGGTAGCAGGCATTCTTCCGGATGGGATGATAGCAAGCATAGATCCGGGTGGGATGGTAGCAATCATAGATCCGGGTAGGATGGTAGCAAGCACAGATTCTGGTAGGATGGTAGCAATCATAGATCCGGGTAGGAAGGTAGCAAGCACAGATTCTGGTAGGATGGTAGCAAGCATAGATCCGGGTAGGATGGTAGCAAACATAGATCCGGGTAGGAAGGTTGCAAGCATTGATCCGTGTAGAGGTAACAAGCATAGGTCCTGGTGGGATGGTAGCAAGCATAGATCCGGGTGGGATGGTAGCAAGCATAGATCCGGGTAGGATGGTAGCAAGCACAGATTCTGGTAGGAAGGTAGCAATCATAGATCCGGGTAGGAAGGTTGCAAGCATTGATCCGTGTAGAGGTAACAAGCATAGGTCCTGGTGGGATGGTAGCAAGCATAGATCCGTGTGGGATTGTAGCAAGCATAGATCCGGGTAGGATGGTAGCAAGCACAGATTCTGGTAGGAAGGTAGCAAGCATAGATCCGTGTAGGAAGGTAGCAAGCATTGATCCGGTTCAGATGGTAGCAAGCATAGGTCCGTGTGGAATGATGACAAGCATAGGTTCGTGTGGGATGGTAGCAAGCATAGATCCGTCTGGAATGATGACAAGCATAGGTTCGTGTTGGATGGTAGCAAGCATAGATCCGGGTGGGATGGTAGCAAGCATAGATCCATGTAGAGGTAGCTAACATAGATCCGGGTGGATGGTAGCAAGCATAGATCCGGGTAGGATGGTAGCAAGCATAGATCCGGGTAGGATGGTAGCAAGCATTGATCTCTGTAGGAAAGTAGCAAGCATAGATCCGAGTGGGATGGTAGCAAGCATAGATCGGGTAGGATGGTAGCAAGGATAGATCCGGGTAGGATAGCAGCAAGCATAGATCCGTGTAGATGTAGCAAACATAGATCCGGGTGGATGGTAGCAAGCACAGATCCGGGTAGAATGGTAGCAAGCATAAATCCGGGTAGGATAGCAGCAAGCACAGATTCTGGTAGGATGGTATAGATGATGGTTCGACATGGCTAGTGAACGATGTATTACTTATAAAACCATCATCAATCATTTTTGTTACACATACTATGACATGTACAGACATTGCGAAATTAACAAGGTTTCAGAACCATACACGCTTTTAATTTGATCAAGAGTTTAGGATTGATAATGTCGCCGGATAATAGATGCCTATTTCAAGATTTTTCTCTATTCTGTATCCAACCGATTTTAATTATCAAACTGGTTTCATATTAATAGAACCGATTGTCACTGTACGGTGAGTGCATGTAGGAGCATATGGATTTGTGTTGTCAACTGATGTGGTATTTCTGATATGACGACATCCCGAACGGATGACCACAAAAATCTACCACTTAGGACTTTATTTAACTGTTCTTTTTTTTAAATCTAATATCACTGACAACAGGAGCAATCATCGGAAACATAACCTTTCTTATGGGAAGAACTATAACGTCTTTAGATGAATGTAAGTGTTATTCCATTGTGTGAGTAAATGTATTGACAACGAACCATTCATCCTTTGTGTCAGCTGCAGCTGTTGACGCGAGTGGTTGCGGCGAGATTTTGAAGTGCCCTGGCAATGTTGTAGATCCGTGTCGCCTACAAGCACTTCAAAAAGTGTCGTCTACAAGCACTTCAAGAAGTGTCGTCTACGAGCACTTCAAGAAATGTCGCATACAAGCACTTCAAGAAGTGTCGCCTTCAAGCACTTCAAGAAGTGTCGTCTACAAGCACGTCAAGAAGTGTCGACTACAAGCATTTCAAGAAGTGTCGACTACAAGCACTTCAAGAAGTGTCGCCTTCAAGCACTTCAAGAAGTTTCGCCTACAAGCACTTCAAGAAGTGTCGACTACAAGCATTTCAAGAAGTGTCGCCTTCAAGCATTTCAAGAAGTGTCGCCTTCAAGCACTTCAAGAAGTGTCGACATCAAGCACTTCAAGAAGTGTCGACTTCAAGCACTTCAAGAAGTGTCGCCTTCAAGCACTTCAAGAAGTGTCGACTACAAGCATTTCAAGAAGTGTCGCCTTCAAGCATTTCAAGAAG
The DNA here is from genome assembly GCF_023055435.1 of Haliotis rufescens. Classification (NCBI taxonomy): domain Eukaryota; kingdom Metazoa; phylum Mollusca; class Gastropoda; order Lepetellida; family Haliotidae; genus Haliotis; species Haliotis rufescens. Next base: position 6,572,502 of record NW_025964112.1, read on the forward strand.
TTTCGCCTTCAAGCACTTCAAGAAGTGTCGCCTTCAAGCACTTCAAGAAGTGTCGACTTCAAGCACTTCAAGAATTGTCGTCTACAAGAAGTGATGGCAACTAAATTCCTCTCGACCTTGCGACCAGATTTCGATCATGCTGAGATCAGACTGAGATCCTATATAAAGAGTTCCGTTCGAGAACACTTTAACTGTAGATGGGCATCATGTCGCTAAATCATGGGTAGATTGCGACCGGGGAGACTTTAGTTTTGAAAATTAGTGTACCAAAAGGTTTTAGATGTTCGTAGCTGGAAAGGTTTTTCGGCCCTCGCATCCTTTGGTTGCATTGAACCTGGTGCAAAAATTATGGAAATGGGTACACACATCTGATACCGACGCCGACGCCGACGCCGACGCCGACACCGACACCACGGTAACGTCACAAAACGTCAAATAATTCCAAGAATCACGACATGACCCTTCAATCACTAGATTCACGTTGCTTAACTTCACCTCATGTGTCACCTGTCCGCTGTACACAGGGTCACGTGGCACGCGCCCTCTTAATCCGGACAATGTCAATGGCATCGGAATACGCCGGATTAACGAGGTTCACTGAAAAAATGGAGAAAATGTACTTACACATTTTATTTCTGGTCCATTCACTCGGTCAAGATTCAGCAAAATAATTAAATTAATTAGATGAAATCCGAAAGTTTTCAAATAGAGGTTAATTTATTTTTTGCTTGAAAAGGAAACATACAGACATTTCCAGAATACCTGGTCTAGTTATATGTTCGACCCAGCTTGTTTACCTTGAGGTTAAGCGGCCAAGTCACCTAAGTACAACAGATTTGTCTTAATCTACGTAATGTGAGAAAATAACAAACACGTGAAGGTATCCACGTTATACGAGCTGCACAGACGGCCCGAGTTAGCTGCATCAGATCAAGTACGTATCAAACACTCGACATGCTGCTTTAATCTAAATACTGTCATAACTGTTGGTTTATGGGTCTCTAATCGTCTGTATCATTAACAGATAGCTTCCATATTCCAACAATAAACATCTTAAGGGGGTGCAAGCGGTGCAACATGACTGGCTAGACTTCATCTCGTTACAAGCCGTGGACGTACAAGAGTGGACGTCTGTTATCTCGAACTTCTGATGTCTCGAAGCCTGTCTGTATCTGTTATGTGTTAATGTTAAAGGACTTAAATATGTAAGAATGTTTAACCGAACCACATCTTCCTGTTACGGACGCTATCAAGAATTTAAGGAGAGCCATTTTCTTTAATCATTTACCTATTAAAATGAATATGTAATGTTGTGGCCATACGCTTTAAGATCGTTTAAGAACGTTCTTTTCTAGCGAGTTAGTAGAAAATAACTTTTGAGGAAATGGGCATTACAGATTATCCGTCTTCAGGATGTTAGCGGTGGTTGATGGCTGCCTAAATGGGTCGTGATGTCGTAATAACTAAACTCCGGCTGACGTGGTGGTTGATGGCTGCCTACATTGGTCGTGATGTCGTAATAACTAAACTCCGGCTGACGTGGTGGTTGATGGCTGCCTACATGGGTCGTGATGTCGTAATAACTAAACTCCGGCTGACGTGGTGGTTGATGGCTGCCTACATGGGTCGTGATGTCGTAATAACTAAACTCCGGCTGAAGTGATGGTTGATGGCTGCCTACATGGGTCGTGATGTCGTGATAACTAAACTCCGGCTGATGTGGTGGTTGATGGCTGCCTACATGGGTCGTGATGTCGTAATGACTGAACTCCGGCTGATGTGGTGGTTGATGGCTGCCTACATGGGTCGTGATGTCGTAATGACAGAAATCCGGCTGACGTGGTGGTTGATGGCCTAGATGGTCGTGATGTCGTAATGACAGAACTCCGGCTGAAGTGATGGTTGATGGCTGCCTACATGGGTCGTGATGTCGTAATGACTGAACTCCGGCTGATGTGGTGGTTGATGGCTGCCTACATGGGTCGTGATGTCGTAATTACAGAACTCCGGCTGACGTGGTGGTTGATGGCTGCCTACATGGGTCGTGATGTCGTAATAACTAAACTCCGGCTGACGTGGTGGTTGATGGCCTAGATGGTCGTGATGTCGTAATGACAGAACTCCGGCTGACGTGGTGGTTGATGGCCTAGATGGTCGTGATGCAGTAATGACAGAACTCCGACTGATGCGGTGGTTGATGGCTGCCTACATTGGTCGTGATGTCGTAATTACAGAACTCCGGCTGACGTGGTGGTTGATGGCTGCCTACATGGGTCGTGATGTCGTAATAACTAAACTCCGGCTGACGTGTTGGTTGATTGCTGCCTACATGGGTCGTGATGTCGTAATGACAGAACTCCGGCTGAAGTGTTGGTTGATGGCTGCCTAAATGGGTCGTGATGTCGTAATGACTGAACTCCGGCTGATGTGGTGGTTGATGGCCTAGATGGTCGTGATGTCGTAATGACAGAACTCCGGCTGAAGTGTTGGTTGATGGCCTAGATGGTCGTGATGCAGTAATGACAGAACTCCGACTGATGCGGTGGTTGATGGCTGCCTACATTGGTCGTGATGTCGTAATGACAGAACTCCGGCTGACGTGGTGGTTGATGGCTGCCTAAATGGGTCGTGATGTCGTAATGACTGAACTCCGGCTGAAGTGTTGGTTGATGGCCTAGATGGTCGTGATGCAGTAATGACAGAACTCCGACTGATGCGGTGGTTGATGGCTGCCTACATTGGTCGTGATGTCATAATGACAGAACTCCGGCTGACGTGGTGGTTGATGGCTGCCTACATGGGTCGTGATGTCGTAATAACTAAACTCCGGCTGACGTGTTGGTTGATTGCTGCCTAAATGGGTCGTGATGTCGTAATGACAGAACTCCGGCTGAAGTGTTGGTTGATGGCTGCCTAAATGGGTCGTGATGTCGTAATGACTGAACTCCGGCTGACGTGATGGTTGATGGCTGCCTACATGGGTCGTGATGTCGTAATGACAGAACTCCGGCTGAAGTGTTGGTTGATGGCTGCCTAAATGGGTCGTGATGTCGTAATGACTGAACTCTGGCTGATGCGGTGGTTGCTGGCCTACATGGGCGTGATGCAGTAATGACAGAACTCCGTCTGATGCGGTAGTGGGTGACCTACATGGGTCGTGATGCAGTAATGACAGAACTCCGACTGAAGCGAGTTTTTATTTTTTTAAAGGTCCTTGAAATATTCCAGAGCAAATTGCTCCAGTGGAAACATCACGTGTGTCATTTGAACTACAACTCCTTAATACGCTACCTCACGTCAAACACTCCACCCTCGCCATTAAAATACCAACGTTTCACATCTCAACGCCTCACGCTCCACGTCATGGACGACGTCAGTCCACGTCAAATATATATCAGTCCGCGTCAAACATTCGTCAGTCTTCATCAAACATTAATCTGAGAATGCAAAAAATAAAAATCAGGGATTTTGTAAGGACACTAGAGTTTTTTCTCAAAACCAGAAATGTTTTTATTTAAAACTATGAGCCTAACTTTTTTTAAAATAAAAACTACCTTGCAACAATGTAATTTTTGTGGCAGAAACTTTCTTTTTTCACTGTGAAAATGATAATTACGTTTTTCGAAAAACTTGATAAGATTGGCGCCAGGTGCTAAGACTGAAGTATCCAAGCATGGCTACTCCTGACCGCTGCTACCTAGGTGTGCCATTATCCTGTTGTACGATGAACCACTTCCTGAAACTAAACCCGTATAAACAACACCTCACATTATTCCAGTTTGGGTTTGTTTGTTTGTTGTTTGTTTGTTGTTTGTTGTTTAACGTCGTACTCAGCAATATTCCAGCTATATGACGGCGGTCTGTAAATAATCGAGTCTGGACCAGACAATCCAATGATTGATGTCATGAGCATCGATCCGCGCAATTGGGTGACATTTGGGTGACAATTACGATGACATGCATCAACCAAGTCAGCTAGTCTGACTACCCGATCCCGTTAGTCGCCTCTTATGACAAGCATAGTCGTGTTTTACGGCAAGCATGGCGTGTGCTATTCTACCCCGGATCTTTACGGGTCTCCAGTTTTGGTAATAGCTATCACTTCATTGTATTTTGTAATTAGAAATCCAACAGAAAATTCTGCGAAGTCCGTGACTTCCCAACCTGTAACGCAACGCGGCGTGTTGAAAGACAGCGTGCAATGTGTATTTGGTTACACAATTATATGAAGTCAACAGTACTTTGAGACTTGCAGGTAACACTTAGACAGTGCAGGGCTCACGTCAGATCGCCCACACGCCGGGTGTTTACTGCATGAGATTACTTAAGTCTCGTAATACTGAGTATGCATTGTCAGGCTAAGTGTCACGGGTACAAGTCATGTGCGGCGCGGCTATGCATTATGCATACTAATTTTTAAATCTTTCAAAACAGGTTACATTAAATTCGATACCTGTGTTGAATGACCATGGTAATACTGATTATGTTACACTGACTTTGGAGCTCGGTGCAAAGTTGTGAAAGACGCCGAAACTAGTCCTGCAAAAATTACGTCCCTTAGATGTGCCAGGATCCGCACGTTCGAATCCCATATTCGCTCTGATTATGGTTCCAGGATTGCCATGACAAGACCCGCTTGGGTATTCACCAAAGATTTTGTTTTGTTTGTTTGTTTGTTTGTTTGTTTGTTTGTTTCTTTCTTTCTTTCTTTCTTTCTTTCTTTCTTTCTTTCTTTGATTAACAACCAAACAAAACAAAATCTTTGTTTCTTTCTTTCTTTCTTTGATTAACACCCGTGAAGATTCCGGGGTAGAATAGGTCTTCAGCAACACATGCTTGCCGTATAAGGTGACTATGCTTGTCGTAAAAAGCGACTAACGGGATCGGGCGGTCAGGCTCGCTGACTTGGTTGATGCATGTCATCGATCCCAATTGCATGGATCGATGCTCATGATATCAATCACTGGATTGTCTGGTCCAGACTCGATTATTTACAGACCGCCGTCATATAGCTGGAATATTGTTGAGTGCGGCGTTAAACAACAATCCAAACCAAACCAATCTTTGATTAACCCCGCACTCAGCAATATTCCAGCTATATGACGGCGGTCTGTAAATAATTGAGTCTGGACCAGACAAAGCGGTTGTTTCAATCAGAGGTGATTATTGTGATTTCATACCTCTGACTGGACAATCAGAATCGACAATTTCCAAAATTCGTGGCAGAATACTGTTCACAACTGAAAATATGGGATGAATAATTTTGAATGATAAGACTTTCATCGTCGAAGCTTGTGACATCAAATAAATGAACTCGTGTTTAAACTAAATATATCTGATATAAAAGAGATTCTCCACATATCATAACAGCGTGGAGATGCAGCACACTGTTTAATGGAGGATTGATTTATACATGCCTTTGTTATATAACCGTTCTTCAGATAAATCACAGTACTCGCGCACACATATTCAACTCAGCAGTTTAATAGGAAGACGTCAATTGCCGCTGTAATTGTCAGGTTTCACTCAGCAATAGAATGACAGTGTACCGATGAGCAAGGCACTCCCTCTCAGATACAATGGCTTGCAACGTTGACAGAGGTTTATTTTCCATAAAACCACAATGTTGATGTTGACTGAGAGATATCTTTTGTTCGGTAAACCTTTCAGGGCTTACATAATTGTAGCTTTAAAGAATCCTTACATTGTACATGTTCATTGAAAATATATGTTGTGACAAAATGCATTTAAGTTATGGCATTTAACTTTAACAAAGATTATTTCCCGACACTGAGCAGGTCGTCATAAAGGTACAAGCGCCCTGTTAGTTTTGTCTCCCACGTCGTGTCCCGTCATCGTGTGTCTGACTGGTTTGTTATTTGTTATAATTATTATTATTTGTTTGTTTGTTGCTTGCGGCACTCAGCAGCACTCAGCAATATTTCACCTATATGAAGGCGGTCTGCAAAATGATCGAGTCCATACAAACCAATGACTGATATCATGAGTAACTTCCCACGCCGTGGAAATACGATGAGTGAGTGAGTGAGTATGGTTTTACGCCGCTTTTAGCAATATTCCAGCAATATCACGGCGGGGGACACCAGAAATGGGCTTCACACATTGTACCCATGTCGGGAATCGAACCCGGGTCTTCGGCGTGACGAGCGAACGCTTTAACCACTAGGCTACCCGACACGCATTCAACCAAGTCACCGGATCCATTAAGTCGCCTCGTTGCTAGGGATCAATTCTAAACGGAAACCCCACGGGGAGGCTACACCTCTGGGGATGCATGGATACAGCCCTGTTCTATCAGACATCGGGTTATGTGAACCCACAACCTGAGGTAACATTATAATCAATAAATTGTAAGCGATTCCGTTGCATTTGATTGGCTAAACCACAATCAATGTTCTTGCTTTTAACTTTCCATAAACCACCAAAAAAAATAGGCCACCCCCACTCGCGAACTACTGTTTCAGAATTGATCGATAATAGAATGGGTGGGGCTTGTGTTGTTTCATCGCGATGAATTGACTTAAATGTGAGTTTTCGTTTATTGGTGGTTCCAAGGCTCTTCGCTAACGATCAAAGGCACTTTTTGAGTTACATCAAAATAGGCTGACGTCTTGATGCTGATCAAATAAACACCCCAGTGATCTAACGTATCCATGGTAACATTGTTCTATAATTACCGTCAAACAAGACGCATCAGCGTCACATTATCTTTTAATTTCTTTAAACTTGTCGAATAACTGAATGTATTTCGCTGGGAAGAATTATGGCCAGATGATGTCAAGCGTCTCAGGCCGCGGGGTTGGTTATCAACATACATTGTCCGTGCCACAGCAGCCACAACATTGTCCGAGGAATGGTGCCCTAGGAATTATGACGGCCTCTGTACCCAGGAATGGTCAATCCTTTGAACGTTTCATTTCCACCTGCTGCTCAAGTAGGACATTCAGCAACATGCTGCTCAAGTAGGACATTCAGCAACATGCTGCTCAAGTAGGACATTCAGCAACATGCTGCTCAAGTAGGACATTCAGCAACATGCTGCTCAAGTAGGACATTCAGCAACATGCTGCTCAAGTAGGACATTCAGCAACATGCTGCTCAAGTAGGACATTCAGCAACATGCTGCTCAAGTAGGACATTCAGCAACATGCTGCTCAAGTAGGACATTCAGCAACATGCTGCTCAAGTAGGACATTTAGCAACATGCTGCTCAAGTTGGACATTCAGCAACATGCTGCTCAAGTAGGACATTCAGCAACATGCTGCTCAAGTAGGACATTCAGCAACATGCTGCTCAAGTAGGACATTCAGCAACATGCTGCTCAAGTAGGACATTCAGCAACATGCTGCTCAAGTAGGACATTCAGCAAAATGCTGCTCAAGTAGGACATTCAGCAACATGCTGCTCAAGTAGGACATTCAGCAACATGCTGCTCAAGTAGGACATTCAGCAACATGCTGCTCAAATAGGACATTCAGCAACATGCTGCTCAAGTAGGACATTTAAGCACATGCTGCTCAAGTTGGACATTCAGCAACATGCTGCTCAAGTAGGACATTTAGCAACATGCTGCTCAAGTAGGACATTTAGCAACATGCTGCTCAAGTAGGACATTCAGCAACATGCTGCTCAAGTAGGACATTTAGCAACATGCTGCTCAAGTAGGACATTCAGCAACATGCTGCTCAAGTAGGACATTCAGCAACATGCTGCTCAAGTAGTTCATTCAGCAACATGCTGCTCAAGTAGGACATCTAGCAACATGCTGCTCAAGTAGGACATTCAGCAACATGCTGCTCAAGTAGGACATTCAGCAAAATGCTGCTCAAGTAGGACATTTAGCAACATGCTGCTCAAGTAGGACATTCAGCAACATGCTGCTCAAATAGGACATTCAGCAACATGCTGCTCAAGTAGGACATTCAGCAACATGCTGCTCAAGTAGGACATTTAGCAACATGCTGCTCAAGTAGGACATTTAGCAACATGCTGCTCAAGTAGGACATTCAGCAACATGCTGCTCAAGTAGGACATTCAGCAACATGCTGCTCAAGTAGGACATTCAGCAACATGCTGCTCAAGTAGGACATCTAGCAACATGCTGCTCAAGTAGGACATTCAGCAAAATGCTGCTCAAGTAGGACATTCAGCAACATGCTGCTCAAGTAGGACATTCAGCAACATGCTGCTCAAGTAGGACATTCAGCAACATGCTGCTCAAGTAGGACATTCAGCAACATGCTGCTCAAGTAGGACATCTAGCAACATGCTGCTCAAGTAGGACATTCAGCAACATGCTGCTCAAGTAGGACATTCAGCAAAATGCTGCTCAAGTAGGACATTTAGCAACATGCAAACAAAAGGGCCGCTGTTCCTCTTCCTCCGCCACGCTCGTCCCAGGGCGACGTTACATCACGCCTCGAGCCGCATCGGTAACGGTATCATGTCTAGCAACCAACTCGTTAAGCACACTATTTCATTATTGACTTGCAGTTGCTGCAGTCGGCTGACGTCAGAGAGGGAAGCAGAGATGCAACTTTTACGACAGAAAACACCTTAACTTACAATAACCACCGACACCGAACGTCGGTTATGTTTATATGGGTTAGCTCGACCCCATAAATGCACAAGTGGAATGTTTCGGCGTGATTTAACTGATGCAAATTAATATAAAAACTTAAATTCAAATCCTTCTTATTGTGCAATTGGTTAAGGTACGCGGGCGGAAACTATAACAGTTCAGTGCAAAATTATACTAACTCTATTACATTACACATGGATAGGGCAACTTCTCAGATATACGTAAACACCGATGTGCATACTTTGCGTTAATGCGCTGACTGAAGTCCATTCTCAATTATATTTCATTGAGGAGGTAATTAATAAGAAATGCCTTTGGCTGATTGCCAAACGGATGTGTAGCTTTACAACGTATGCAATGGAATTTGTACACTGAACTCATAAGTTTGGGATCATGGATATTTTTGGGTGATGTGTTTTTGTTCTGAATACTGAACGCACAATTTCATAAAAATATCACCAAATAATTAGGTATATATTTATATCAGGACTTTATCTAGTGCCCCCAGAAATACTAGCTCCAGTTATGACCGTCATATATATATTTATACTCAAAAACCCTTAGACCCGAGAACGTCCAGTTCATTTGTGGCAAAAATACAGACAATGAAAATTGTTGTTTAGGCGAGTTAAATATAACTCTGAGTGCCTCGTTAAAGGAGGATCTTGTTACCGGTTTAAAAGCATGTGTCACAAAACAGAGGGCCTCGGAAGAGAGACCTTTGTCGTAGGTAACGTTTGAGCGCAGCAACTGGGCATAGTTTACTGTCTAACTTGTCTAGTGTGACGATCTTGCTAGCTTTACCGCTGTTGTGTTTATACGTCGATATGTTAAGATGGGCCGCGGAGCTGGAAAGTGAAACGTCCTGCACCTGCAAGGCCGCTTCGTCATCCGAACTACGCACCGTCAGTTCACCAATCCGAAAAAAATCCGTGAAAGGCGACTAAAAACATTGTGTCATAAAGTAGTCTGATTGAAGGGTTGGAAAACACAACAGGTAATGAGTCAATCATCCTGCCCGGTATGTCCTCTGTGATTGGTAGACGCTGGTCTACTGAAGAGTTTAGACACTTAGCCCGATGTAACAACTTCTGAACTTGAAAAGAATTTGATTTGTCCTCTAACGCTGAAATGTAGGTCCTCATTGTTGAAGGTGCTAACTCCAAATGAAACATTTACGCCAAAAAAAGTGCCCAGTTAGGTGTTGCTATCGGTAGCGCCGGCGAAATACCTAGACAATCCCGGGAGAATTCCTTGTACAAATCCCACGCCCTGGTATATGTAGCCTGACTAATCTTACATAGAGCTGCCCCTAATAAAGTATCTAAGTGAATAGATAATTCTCGGGTTGTAGGGGCGGAGGAATCCGCGTTTCCTGCTTGTCTGCCCATGGTGCCTGACTGAGAAATTTGGATATCTGTAAACGAGAAAGTAGGTCTGCCGACTTATTATGTCTTCCCGGTATGTGTTCCGCTCTGAAATTTATATCCCGTTTCAAACACGAAAGAACAAGGTTTGACCAGACCAAGGACATCAACTGGACCCTAACGACGCTGCAGCGTCGGTTCTTTTCTTCTTCTTTTTTCTTTTCTTTTTTTTTTTCTTTTTTTTTTTAGTTGCTTAAATGAGACAGGGCAAAACACGTCTGGAGCGGGCGGCTATCCCAGCGGAGATGCGCATTAATCAGAAAGCTAACGTGGATGACGTCACCGTTTACGTCATATCCTTATAAGTGATGTATTGATTCCCGCTATGAGGTGTAACCGGGCAGCGCACATGAAGCGCAACTGGGGTTTTTCCCATAATTTTCTTTTGAAAAAATTTGCATATAGATATATATACATTGGCTAATGGGATTTATATATATTTATATATATATATATACATGCTAATGGGATTCATATATATATATATGTATCCCATTAGCATATATATATATATATATATATATATGTGTGTGATCCCATTAGCAAATATATATCTATATATATATATAAATCCCATTAGCCAATGTATATATATCTATATGCAAATTTTTTCAAAAGAAAATTATGGGAAAAACCCCAGTTGCGCTTCATGTGCGCTGCCCGGTTACACCTCATGGCGGGAATCAATACATCACTTATAAGGATATGACGTAAACGGTGACGTCATCCACGTTAGCTTTCTGATTAACGCGCATCTCATATATATATATGCTAATGGGATTCATATATATATATATATGTATCCCATTAGCATATATAAAAATATATATATATGAATCCCATTAGCCAATGTATATACACACACGCACGCATGCACGCATGCACGCACGCACGCGCGCGCCAGCCCTGGAGCAAGACACAAGTCAAACAAGCGTTAACATAGATCGATAACTGTTAACATCTTTTTTTAAACAGGAGGACCCATATGATAATAAATCGATAAATGTACCCCAACCCACCACACCCCGCCCCACCCCGCCCCACCCCACCCCAACCCACCCCGTCCCTACCCCCTCCGCATCTATCCCCTCCCTATAAGTGACTGATTTAAAGTGAGTCTGCGATGCGAATACATACAGATGTAAGACGACATATCTCGTTAACCTCTTGCACCTGACGTTTACGAGGAAAGGATTAAATGAGGTATTACATTTAATCCCGGCGCGGTTTAGGATATCACCGAGAATATTCTACTAAGTCCAGTACTTAATGCACCAGTTGGCCTGATAAATTGGATATTTTCATAATCCCAGGATTGGCAGCTGTATGATATTGCAAGAGTTAATTTACGTAAACAGTTGTCTGGTTATCAGCTGCAAGCTGTACAGAAACACGTGGCCTTCCATCACGGATATCTGGGCATCTGTTTCAGATTTGTCGTGAATGATGTATACAAACATTTCCAGTATTAAAACAAGCTTTTCTTTGCAAATATATATAACTCAAGTCTTACGTTGACTTAGACACGAGGAATACGGTTGATGTACGGTGATCAACACTCTAGAGATCCACACACAATGAACGGAGGTATATTTATGTATATACTTTTGATGAGTGGTTGGTTTCGGTCTCTTTTAATGTTTACCGTCGAGCCGCAAAGCGATGTTTGGGCTGTGACTGCAGGCAGTCTTAAGATTACCACTGGCTTATGGGATTCATAGCCAAATCATGTGTAAGACGATTCGAACACTGGTGACTCTCCTTTGAACTCAAAGTAATTTCATTAGAGTGGGTCTTTTTTGTAAGAAATTATTTTCAAGCATATTCTAGAAGAAATGTTTGTTTTTTAAAAAGGATCACAGCCCACCATCCCTGCCCGAAATTCAAATGGTCGGTCAAAACGAGGCGAAGATCACACATGGGTCCAGGGTATATAGCATGGCGGAATGGAAATATAATACATATAGATCATTCAGGTTGATCAGGCCTAAGTCGCCTGCTGGACTTTAGATATGATTGAAAGGTATCGGACCTAGATAGCCAGTTAGACTTTAGATATGATTGAACGGGATCAGACCTAGATAGCCAGTTAGACTTTAGATATGATTGAACGGGATCAGACCTAGGTAGCCAGTTAGACTTTAGATATGATTGAACGGGATCAGACCTAGATAGCCAGTTAGACTTTAGATATGATTGAACGGGATCAGACCTAGATAGCCAGTTAGACTTTAGATATGATTGAACGGGATCAGACCTAGGTAGCCAGTTAGACTTTAGATATGATTGAACGGGATCAGAATTAGATAGCCAGTTAGACTTTAGATATGATTGAACGGGATCAGACCTAGGTAGCCAGTTTGGACTATAGATATGATTGAACGGGATCAGACCTAGGTAGCCAGTTAGACTTTAGATATGATTGAACGGGATCAGACCTAGATAGCCAGTTAGACTTTAGATATGATTGAACGGGATCAGACCTAGGTAGCCAGTTAGACTTTAGATATGATTGAACGGGATCAGAATTAGATAGCCAGTTAGACTTTAGATATGATTGAACGGGATCAGACCTAGGTAGCCAGTTTGGACTATAGATATGATTGAACGGGATCAGACCTAGGTAGCCAGTTAGACTTTAGATATGATTGAACGGGATCAGACCTAGGTAGCCAGTTAGACTTTAGATATGATTGAACGGGATCAGACCTAGATAGCCAGTTAGACTTTAGATATGATTGAACGGGATCAGACCTAGGTAGCCAGTTAGACTTTAGATATGATTGAACGGGATCAGACCTAGGTAGCCAGTTAGACTTTAGATATGATTGAACGGGATCAGACCTAGGTAGCCAGTTAGACTTTAGATATGATTGAACGGGATCAGAATTAGATAGCCAGTTAGACTTTAGATATGATTGAACGGGATCAGACCTAGGTAGCCAGTTTGGACTATAGATATGATTGAACGGGATCAGACCTAGGTAGCCAGTTAGACTTTAGATATGATTGAACGGGATCAGAATTAGATAGCCAGTTAGACTTTAGATATGATTGAACGGGATCAGACCTAGGTAGCCAGTTTGGACTATAGATATGATTGAACGGGATCAGACCTAGGTAGCCAGTTAGACTTTAGATATGATTGAACGGGATCAGACCTAGATAGCCAGTTGGACGTTAGATATGATTGAACGGGATCAGACCAAGGTAGCCAGTTAGACTTTAGATATGATTGAACGGGATCAGACCTAGATAGCCAGTTAGACTTTAGAAATGATTGAACGGGATCAGACCTAGATAGCCAGTTAGACTTTAGATATGATTGAACGGGATCAGACCTAGATAGCCAGTTAGACTTTAGATATGATTGAACGGGATCAGACCTAGGTAGCCAGTTAGACTTTAGATATGATTGAACGGGATCAGACCTAGATAGCCAGTTAGACTTTAGATATGATTGAACGGGATCAGACCTAGGTAGCCAGTTAGACTTTAGATATGATTGAACGGGATCAGAATTAGATAGCCAGTTAGACTTTAGATATGATTGAACGGGATCAGACCTAGGTAGCCAGTTTGGACTATAGATATGATTGAACGGGATCAGACCTAGGTAGCCAGTTAGACTTTAGATATGATTGAACGGGATCAGACCTAGATAGCCAGTTGGACGTTAGATATGATTGAACGGGATCAGACCAAGGTAGCCAGTTAGACTTTAGATATGATTGAACGGGATCAGACCTAGATAGCCAGTTAGACTTTAGAAATGATTGAACGGGATCAGACCTAGGTAGCCAGTTAGACTTTAGATATGATTGAACGGGATCAGACCTAGATAGCCAGTTAGACTTTAGATATGATTGAACGGGATCAGACCTAGGTAGCCAGTTTGGACTATAGATATGATTGAACGGGATCAGACCTAGGTAGCCAGTTAGACTTTAGATATGATTGAAAGGTATCGGACCTAGGTAGCCAGTTTTGACTATAGATATGATTGAACGGGATCAGACCTAGGTAGCCAGTTAGACTTTAGATATGATTGAAAGGTATCGGACCTAGGTAGCCAGTTAGACTTTAGATATGATTGAACGGGATCAGAATTAGATAGCCAGTTAGACTTTAGATATGATTGAACGGGATCAGACCTAGATAGCCAGTTAGACTTTAGATATGATTGAACGGGATCAGACCTAGGTAGCCAGTTTGGACTATAGATATGATTGAACGGGATCAGACCTATGTAGCCAGTTAGACTTTAGATATGATTGAACGGGATCAGACCTAGATAGCCAGTTGGACGTTAGATATGATTGAACGGGATCAGACCAAGGTAGCCAGTTAGACTTTAGATATGATTGAACGGGATCAGACCTAGATAGCCAGTTAGACTTTAGATATGATTGAACGGGATCAGACCTAGGTAGCCAGTTAGACTTTAGATATGATTGAACGGGATCAGACCTAGATAGCCAGTTAGACTTTAGATATGATTGAACGGGATCAGACCTAGGTAGCCAGTTTGGACTATAGAAATGATTGAACGGGATCAGACCTAGGTAGCCAGTTAGACTTTAGATATGATTGAACGGGATCAGACCTAGATAGCCAGTTGGACGTTAGATATGATTGAACGGGATCAGACCTAGATAGCCAGTTGGACGTTAGATATGATTGAACGGGATCAGACCTAGGTAGCCAGTTAGACGTCAGATATGATTGAAAGGTATCGGACCTAGGTAGCCAGTTAGACGTCAGATATGATTGAAAGGTATCGGACCTAGGTAGCCAGTTAGACGTCAGATATGATTGAACGGGATCAGACCTAGGTAGCCAGTTAGACTTTAGATATGATTGAACGGGATCAGACCTAGATAGCCAGTTAGACTTTAGATATGATTGAACGGGATCAGACCTAGGTAGCCAGTTTGGACTATAGATATGATTGAACGGGATCAGACCTAGGTAGCCAGTTAGACTTTAGATATGATTGAACGGGATCAGACCTAGATAGCCAGTTGGACGTTAGATATGATTGAACGGGATCAGACCAAGGTAGCCAGTTAGACGTCAGATATGATTGAAAGGTATCGGACCTAGGTAGCCAGTTAGACGTCAGATATGATTGAAAGGTATCGGACCTAGGTAGCCAGTGTTCCGTTTTGGACCTCAGATTAAATGGGATCAGGTGGGCGAAGTGGCAGCTTTGTGGAAACGCATGTGACATTGTAACCCCCTAGAAATATGGTTTGTGCTGACAAACCTACAAATATAATCAGGAGCAACCGGGATTCTCACCCGCGATCATCGAAGCGCAAAGCACAAAGCGACGACAACTTTGGCCATTTGGCCACCTGTGCCATTGTCTCTTAGTAGTTGTGTTAAAGTATAAGGCCGGGTGTAGTAATAGTGTAGTATATAGTCTCGATGTAGAAGTGGTGTAGTATATAGGCTGGATGTAGTAGTGTTGTAGTACATAGGCTGGATGTAGTAGTGTTGTAGTATATAGGCCGGGTGTAGTAATAGTGTAGTACATAGGCTGGATGTAGTAGTGTTGTAGTATATAGGCCGGGTGTAGTAATAGTGTAGTACATAGGCTGGATGTAGTAATGTTGTAGTATATAGGCCGGGTGTAGTAATAGTGTAGTACATAGGCTGGATGTAGTAGTGTTGTAGTATATAGGCCGGGTGTAGTAATAGTGTAGTATATAGGCTGGATGTAGTAGTGTTGTAGTACATAGGCTGGATGTAGTAGTGTTGTAGTATATAGGCCGGGTGTAGTAATAGTGTAGTACATAGGCTGGATGTAGTAGTGTTGTAGTATATAGGCCGGGTGTAGTAATAGTGTAGTACATAGGCTGGATGTAGTAATGTTGTAGTATATAGGCCGGGTGTAGTAATAGTGTAGTACATAGGCTGGATGTAGTAGTGTTGTAGTATATAGGCCGGGTGTAGTAATAGTGTAGTACATAGGCTGGATGTAGTAATGTTGTAGTATATAGGCCGGGTGTAGTAATAGTGTAGTACATAGGCTGGATGTAGTAGTGTTGTAGTATATAGGCCGGGTGTAGTAATAGTGTAGTACATAGGCTGGATGTAGTAGTGTTGTAGTATATAGGCCGGGTGTAGTAATAGTGTAGTACATAGGCTGGATGTAGTAGTGTTGTAGTATATAGGCCGGGTGTAGTAATAGTGTAGTACATAGGCTGGATGTAGTAGTGTTGTAGTATATAGGCCGGGTGTAGTAATAGTGTAGTACATAGGCTGGATGTAGTAATGTTGTAGTATATAGGCCGGGTGTAGTAATAGTGTAGTACATAGGCTGGATGTAGTAGTGTTGTAGTATATAGGCCGGGTGTAGTAATAGTGTAGTATATAGGCTGGATGTAGTAGTGTTGTAGTACATAGGCTGGATGTAGTAGTGTTGTAGTATATAGGCTGGATGTAGTAATGTGATAGTACATAGGCTGGATGTAGTAATGTTATAGTATATAGGCTGGATGTAGTAGTGTTGTTGTACATAGGCTGGATGTAGTAATGTTATAGTATATAGGCTGGATGTAGTAATGTGATAGTACATAGGCTGGATGTAGTAATGTGATAGTATATAGGCTGGATGTAGTAATGTTATAGTATATAGGCTGGATGTAGTAGTGTTGTAGTACATAGGCTGGATGTAGTAGTGTTGTAGTATGGACTGACTGTTGTTCGTCAGTTTTCCGCTGACCCACCCCGGTCTCCCAGGAGAGGCCGACAATGTATTCGCCGTCACGTTGCTCGGCGTGAGATGGCATCACAAGGAAATTCTTAGACTGGACCCTGTTTACCTGAGTAAAGGGGAAAGGTCAAAGGGTTTAGTTTCAAAATAAGGGGGCGATTATTTTATATTCCTGTAGTGTGTGGGGTGAGTGGGGTGGTGGTGGGACGGTGAGGGGTGGTGGTGGGACGGTGAGGGGTGAGGTAGTGCTGAGTTTTAGGTTTCAAATTAATCTTTTCCCGAAAAAGCCGGAATTTTAAATTTGCCTCCAAGTTTTACTACAACAAAATTTTTCACTGGATATGATGGGTGTTTAGCTCCTTCTTTAGGTGAAACAATAGTGGCGTTTTGAAGAAAATATATTCGAAAAAATATTCGTTCCCTTTGTCAAACGCCGAGTCAGCTTGCATCCTATTCAGCTGAAATTGGCAGGTAGGAATATAAACAGAAAGAGGGAAAGACATTGCGAACGTTGTGATGAAAGTAAATGACATCGAAGATAAGAGTCGCTTTATTCATATTTTGAATTAGAAGAACGCACTCCGATACATTGTGTGACTATCCACAATAAAGAAGGAAGAAGATCATATCAGAAAGGTTGTGTGACTATCCACAATGAAGAAGGAAGAAGATCATATCAGAAACGTTGTGTGACTATCTTCAATGAAGAAGGAAGAAGATCATATCAGAAACGTTGTGTGACTATCCACAATAAAGAAGCAAGAAGAACATATTGAGAAATGTTGTCTAACTATCCACAATGAAGAAGCAAGAAGTTCATATCAGAAACGTTATGTAACTATCCACAATAAAGAAGCAAGAAGATCATATTGAGAAACGTTGTGTAACTATCCACAATAAAGAAGCAAGAAGAGCATATTGAGAAACGTTGTGTGACTTTCCACAATAAAGAAGCAAGAAGAGCATATTGAGAAACGTTGTGTGACTTTCCACAATAAAGAAGCAAGAAGAGCATATTGAGAAACGTTGTGTAACTATCCACAATAAAGAAGCAAGAAGAGCATATTGAGAAACGTTGTGTAACTATCCACAATAAAGAAGCAAGAAGAGCATATTGAGAAACGTTGTGTAACTATCCAAAATAAAGAAGCAAGAAGAGCATATTGAGAAACGTTGTGTAACTATCGACAATAAAGAAGGAAGAAGATCATATCAGAAAGGTTGTGTGACTATCCACAATGAAGAAGGAAGAAGAACATATTGAGAAATGTTGTGTGACTATCCACAATAAAGAAGCAAGAAGAGCATATTGAGAAACGTTGTGTGACTTTCCACAATAAAGAAGCAAGAAGAGCATATTGAGAAACGTTGTGTAACTATCGACAATAAAGAAGGAAGAAGATCATATCAGAAAGGTTGTGTGACTATCCACAATGAAGAAGGAAGAAGAACATATTGAGAAATGTTGTGTGACTATCCACAATAAAGAAGGAAGAAGAGCATATTGAGAAACGTTGTGTGACTTTCCACAATAAAGAAGCAAGAAGTTCATATCAGAAACGTTGTGTAACTATCCACAATAAAGAAGCAAGAAGAACATATTGAGAAACGTTGTCTAACTATCCACAATGAAGAAGCAAGAAGTTCATAACCGAAACGTTGTGTGACTATCCACAATAAAGAAGCAAGAAGAACATATTGAGAAACGTTGTCTAACTATCCACAATGAAGAAGGAAGAAGATCATATCAGAAACGTTGTGTGACTATCCACAATAAAGAAGCAAGAAGATCATATTGAGAAACGTTGTCTAACTATCCACAATGAAGAAGCAAGAAGTTCATATCAGAAACGTTATGTAACTATCCACAATAAAGAAGCAAGAAGAGCATATTGAGAAACGTTGTGTAACTATCCACAATAAAGAAGCAAGAAGAGCATATTGAGAAACGTTGTGTGACTTTCCACAATAAAGAAGCAAGAAGAGCATATTGAGAAACGTTGTGTGACTTTCCACAATAAAGAAGCAAGAAGAGCATATTGAGAAACGTTGTGTAACTATCCACAATAAAGAAGCAAGAAGAGCATATTGAGAAACGTTGTGTAACTATCCACAATAAAGAAGCAAGAAGAGCATATTGAGAAACGTTGTGTAACTATCCACAATAAAGAAGCAAGAAGAGCATATTGAGAAACGTTGTGTGACTTTCCACAATAAAGAAGCAAGAAGAACATATTGAGAAACGTTGTGTGACTATCGACAATAAAGAAGGAAGAAGATCATATTGAGAAACGTTGTGTGACTATCCACAATAAAGAAGCAAGAGGAGCATATTGAGAAACGTTGTGTGACTTTCCACAATAAAGAAGCAAGAAGAGCATATTGAGAAACGTTGTGTGACTATCGACAATAAAGAAGGAAGAAGATCATATTGAGAAACGTTGTGTGACTATGCACAATAAAGAAGCAAGAAGAGCATATTGAGAAACGTTGTGTGACTTTCCACAATAAAGAAGCAAGAAGAGCATATTGAGAAACGTTGTGTGACTATCCACAATAAAGAAGCAAGAAGAGCATATTGAGAAACGTTGTGTGACTTTCCACAATAAAGAAGCAAGAAGAACATATTGAGAAACGTTGTGTGACTATCGACAATAAAGAAGGAAGAAGAGCATATTGAGAAACGTTGTGTGACTATCCACAATAAAGAAGCAAGAAGAGCATATTGAGAAACGTTGTGTGACTTTCCACAATAAAGAAGCAAGAAGAGCATATTGAGAAACGTTGTGTGACTATCGACAATAAAGAAGGAAGAAGATCATATTGAGAAACGTTGTGTGACTATCCACAATAAAGAAGCAAGAAGAGCATATTGAGAAACGTTGTGTGACTTTCCACAATAAAGAAGCAAGAAGAGCATATTGAGAAACGTTGTGTGACTATCCACATTAAAGAAGCAAGAAGAGCATATTGAGAAACGTTGTGTGACTTTCCACAATAAAGAAGCAAGAAGAGCATATTGAGAAACGTTGTGTGACTATCGACAATAAAGAAGGAAGAAGATCATATTGAGAAACGTTGTGTGACTATCCACAATAAAGAAGCAAGAAGAGCATATTGAGAAACGTTGTGTGACTTTCCACAATAAAGAAGCAAGAAGAGCATATTGAGAAACGTTGTGTGACTATCGACAATAAAGAAGGAAGAAGATCATATTGAGAAACGTTGTGTGACTATCCACAATAAAGAAGCAAGAAGAGCATATTGAGAAACGTTGTTAAACTATCCACAATAACAAAGGAAGAAGGGGATATTCAGAAACGTTGTTTCCACAATAAAGAAGATGACCTACACAATCTAGGTTCTTGTGGGTTGATTACTTTAGAAACACGCAGCTATTCTAATCTGTCTACCGTATTACTTCTGATAACATCCCCATGAAGATTCCGTGTAACAATATGTCCCCACCAACCAATACTAAGGCGACTTAATGGATCGGGTGGTCAGACTTGGTGAATTGGTTGATATATCAATCACTGGATTGTCTGGCGCAGACTAGATTATTTACAGGTCTGTTTAGCGTAGCGTTAAACCCACAAACGAACAAACCTCTGAAGACACGTATGCTTTATCTTTTCTCAATCTGGTCTAATTGTGAAACAACTTGGCCATGCAGATAACTCTACGGATCTGTAATGTTCCATTTAATCACCACAATTTAGCTCCATTTACGGAACGACGATGGTGGTCTCTGCGAATGGCAATCTTTGAATCAAGAAATCGAGACGAAAGAAAGTCCTGGACCACGCACCCTAATCAACATGTTTCATCCACGTAACAGATCAGTATAACTGTTACTGCTGCATGCCGCCATGTAACACGTGAACCCAGAGGAGGGATATTCTCGGAGCCGGTGTTGCGTCATTAGTATCTTCGAGACATCTACATTGTTAAGCATGCAAATAAACAAATACAGCGGATTTTAAACCATAAAAACCTCAATCACGATAACCTTTGTCTTGAGCAGCGTACCATGTCAACGCGCCGGCGTATGAATACATTATTTTAGGGCGACATATGACCCTGACCCTTGGGTTTGAAAGTAAGTACAGTTATGATAACTAACTTATGAGAATTAACTCTTATTTCCCATACAGGTGGAAATGTTTAGTGTTTTACTTCCATTGTACATTTCAGCGCTTATTGTTCAGTAAAAGCGATTAATCGTCGCATTGCTCCATTGTTAAGAATAATTCCATGTGACGTCACTCGGAATTACGGATTATCTCCCCCTTTGTAGATGATGATTAACACAATCGGTTCATTCGGAACAGTTGAAACACATCTCTGAACACATAGAGCTTAAAAGCTTTGAGGTGAAGGTGAGGTGAAATTGGGTTTAACGTCGCGTCCAAGATTATTGCACGTGTGCGACTGCTTGTACTAGTCCGGACTGATGCCGATTCATAGTGCCAGCTCACTGAGATGCCGCAGTTTAACATGAATTCCCCACTCAGACAGAGTACACTGACTCCGAGCCGACCAGTCCTTGTTTTAGCCCCTAAATGCCGGGCGCCAGGCAGGGTAACAACAAGTACCATCTTTTAACGTCTTCTGGTATGACGCGCCCGGGGATCGAACCACGGACCTTTCGCTCTCCGGGCGGACGTTTTACCACTAGACCACGGAGGCGGTCTTTAAAAGCTTAGAAAATATTATATATGTATAATGTTGTGTTGTATGTTTTCTATGACGATGTTCACGTTGAAGCAATTAGATAACCTTTGACGAGAAAAACTCAAAATCAGATACAGATATATATCCATGTTCAGGGCTCTATGCTTACCATAATCCTTGTCAGAAAGCAATTGAGAAAATACTGTTTAAGGACCCCACGCAATTGTAATGAGCCGTATAACATGCATTGTAAAGTTCAGCTCGTCGGGGAGCTTGGAGCATATTCCGCGTGCATCATTCAAGGACGATACACACTGTTCAATTTCAGGTCACAAAGTTCATATAAAGTGGTGTAAATGTTATGTTACTGAAAAAAACAACGTAGTATGAGGTCATTCGTCTGATCAATGTTTTATCATAACGAATCCAATGACAAAACCCATGCCTTGGTACAGGAGACAGAGCTACACGCCCTAAAAGAGGGGTGGTGTAACAACTCAATTAACATTTGTCAATATCTGATGTGACCACAATTTGTGTTAATACAGGCGAGGCAGTGGCAGCGCATTCAAGACACCAGATGATTGAAAACAGCCTGGCCGATGTTGTTTCTAATTGTCAACCAAAGATTGGCCTAACTGAGCTGTCGTTACGGGCTGGTTCTGGTCCTGTCGTACGCGCCGGACCATCACATCCCAGAATTGTTCTATGGGAGAAAGGTCTGGAGAAACAGCCGGCAATGCCAGTACAGCAATGTTATTCTGCCTCAAAAGGTTACAACACGTGCGTCATTCAAATTGCCATTTACAATGATGAGTGGTGATGCCACCCTATACATTAAACTTGGACTCCCAAACTGACGACGTTGAGTAACACAAGCGTCGCTAAACGTTCTCCTGAACGCCTGTAGACCCTTACACGACCATCACAGCTGTCCAGATGAACCTGGACTCAACTGTGAACAGTATACTGTCTCGTCTTCTCACCCTCAGGATAGGGGTGGGAATGAAGTGGGGATGGGAATGGGGGTGTAGCCTAGTGGTTAAAGCGTTCGCTCGTCACTCCGAAGGCTCGAGTTCGATTACCCACATGGCTACAAAATCCTGTGTCCCCCGCCGCAGTACAGCTAAAGCGGCGTAAAACTATACTCGCTGTCTTTAAAGATAAGATGCGGTCTTCACCAAGCTGGGCGTGCCTGACGGTGACATGGAAACGAAATTGGGTGTATCGCTGGACGTCGGTTGTGCTTCCTCAACCGGTAGTTTATAGTTCTGCCACAAACGGGTCTCAACGCAGGAATTGTCCTAGCTGTTAAAGTGGCAGTTTGGTATCGATTCCGTAGATGCACCAACCGAATATGGTCACACATGGACGACCGGCCCGTGGCAAGTCATGAGTGTTGCCCTGCTGAAGATAACGTCTCTAAAGAGATCAAATTGCGTTTCGATGAACGTTAAAATGTCATGCAACTTCATTTGCAATTGATTTTCAGCAAGCCGTGGCATTGCGAAGACTTTATTTACGGTTACAAGTGCATGAGCACCTGACAGCTAAACAATCATTGTGTTCTGTTCACACCCAAACTCCACGTATAGGAGTACCATGCTCAACAAACACGCAAACATCCAAATTGTGCGTCGTGCATGAACATGCACGTGCAAATTGTGAATCACGACCTTAAAGTCGAGGAGAAGTCTTCGTAAATATGTATTGAAAGATCCATTATTTAATTTCAGAATAAATTTACTTTTAATTGAACTTAACATGAAGCACACTTACTATTTCCGTTAGTTTATTTCCCAAAAGAGAATGTTTTTTCATAGTGTAAATTTAGGATTTGTTGGAAAATACAATGGTAACTCTCCATTCCTTAAAACAAATGGCCGGGGCCCCCACTCATCATCTTAAAGGACTGGGGAGTTACTCGGACATTCCCCTCTACTTATATTCTGTAATTCGGAGTAATTCGTTTGTTGTGCTCCACGTTTAGACGCATATAGACTGGCAAAAATACAAACAACTATTGTAACTATTTTATATAGACTGGCAAAAATACAAACAACTATTGTAACTATTTAATATAGACTGGCAAAAGTACAAACAACTATTGTAACTATTTAATATAGACTGGCAAAAATACAAACAACTATTGTAACTATTTAAACAGTGACCTCTCAGATTGATCTGTGGTAAAAAGTGTATGTGTCATTTCGGGCTGTTCGATTTCTTGCTTGGGAAGGTCTAAACATGAGACAATTCTGAGCAAGTTTAGGCCAGTTCATTCAAGAAGCCAGTTGATTGTCTGATTAATTATTTTTTATAATATCGATCGTTGTGTACAATGTGTTGTAAATATACCCGCTGAGGCACATAGTGTCGATGGTAAGTGACTGCCATTAATTTATTATCCCCGTGGTACGGTATAAGTGTGTTAAAAATATAAATCTTGAGTCAACTGATTAGAATCATGCTGAGTGAGCCAGTGTTAATCAAGCATATCTAGGGCAGAAACTGGAAAGAACAATAACATGCAACCTTGAAATAACATATAATGCGAGCCAGGAGAAGGGGAACACTGTGTGCCATTGTGTGTGTCTGTTGTTTACGCCGCACTCAGTAACGTTCCAGCTTTATGACGGCGGTCTGTAAATAATCGACAAACCAGTGATTGATATCATGAACATCGACCCAGGCAATGGGGATACTATGACATGCGAGCCTGACCACTCGATCCCGTTAGTCGCCTTTTACGGCAAGCATGGATCTACCCCGGATCTTCACGGGCAAGTATTCCTATTGATCATTGCTTATTAGGCTTGTCTGTATACTGATGCACAATATATGGAACAATATCTCAGCTTAGTGACGAGAAAGCTCAAAATAACGTTTAGAACACCATATTGAGATGGAAAATACATCACTGATGCTGAAGTATGTAGGAGGATTGAGTTCTAAGCCTCATATGGAAGGAATTGCGTAATAGAGACATCCTTTGTTGGAGTCATTAGATGGTGTCAAATGTATATCCACAAAAGTTACTCATAAAACTTAATGGCAATCTATCATTTAAATACATTCTTCATGATTTAATAAACCACTAAAACCAATTAGCTTTAACGATGACGTCCCTTGGAGGCGCCTAGCCAGAGTACAGCACCGTATGTGTTCTTTGAGCATGGACGACATTGGTCGACGGCAGCGCGGCTTCAACCAGTTAACATGTTTGTTTGTTTTTTACGCGACACTCAGCAAAATTACAGTTATATGACGACGGTCTGTAAAATATCTATCCCGAACCAGACAATCAACCAAGTCAGCGAGCCTGACCACCCGATCCCGACAGTCGCCTGTTACGGCAAGCATGGGCTGCTGAAGACCTGTTCTAACCCGGACCTTCACGCGCCTGTTAGCAGACAGACAGACAGACAGACAGACAATTGTTTATTAACGTCTCACTTCTGTACAACATACTACATACATATATATATAGAACATAGATAAAAGTACAGAACCACTCAAAATGAGTTATGAGAGACGAGGTCCCAAAAAAATACCCCTCAGGGACCCAACGAAATTGTAATGAGCCGTATAACATGCATTGTAAAGTTCAGCTCGTCCGGGAGCTTGGAGCACGTGCAACACGACAGAGAACATATTCCACGTGCATCACTCAAGGACGACACACACTGTTCAACTTCAGGTCACAAAGTTCATATAAAGTGGTGTAAATATTATTTCCTGAAAAAAACAACGAGGTATGAGGTCATTCGTCTGATCAATGTTTTATCATAACAAATCCATTGACAAAACCCATGCCTTGGTACAGGAGACAGAGCTACACTCCCTAAAGGAGGGGTGGTGTAACAACTCAATTAACAATATCAATATCGGATGTGACCACCATTTGTGTTAATACAGGCGAGGCAGTGGCAGCGCATTCAAGACACCAGATGATTGAAAATAGCCTGGTCGATGTTGTTTCTAAAAGTCAACCAAAGATTGGCCCAACTGAGCTGTCGTTACGGGCTGGTTCTGATCCTGTCGTAGGCGCCGGACCATCTCATCCCAGAATTGTTCCATGGGAGGAAGGTCTGGAGAAACAGCCGGCCAACATACTACATACATATATACATAGAACATAGATAAAAGTACAGAACCACTCAAAATGAGTTATGAGAGACGAGGTCCCAAAAAAATACTCCTCAGGGACCCCACGGAATTGTTATGAGCCCTATAACATGCATTGTAAAGTTCAGCTCGTCCGGGAGCTTGGAGCACGTGCAACCACTCAAAATGAGTTATGAGAGACGAGGTTCCAAAAAAATAAATACAAGTAGAATATATAAGTGGTAAAATATATCACGAAGGTAAATCTAAGCATTATCATGGCTTTCATCCTCCACGCATTCATGACAGTTAAAACACACCCGTTCATTCAATGGTATATTATTGTAGCGACCTGTCTCAACACGGAGCGGGGCAACACCACAGCGGAATAGAGCTAGAGCACGGCGGTGAGAACGGGGTAGGGGAAACTGCAAATACCGTTCAACTTCAAAACTTGTCTTAAAATTTCGATAAAGTCGGAGCTTGTTCTTTCCTGTTCCATGTCTACTTTCCTCCTGTCTGACTGACTTACTCCATTCCTGTATGAAGTTCTGCTTTATCTTCTCTCCAACCGTACTCGTTAAAAAGTGTATATAAAAAGCGTTTCCAATAGGGATAAAATGGTCTAACTGTAAACTTCGTAATTTCTTGTGGACACGGAGATTCCAGTTACGTGTGCCTAATGACGCCGCTGAGTCTGCCCACTTGAACACTTTAAATACAAGTATGTCAGGATTCACGTCGCACGATCGCTTGTAATACCTTGCACGTGCTAATGCTACTATTCCACACAGAGCACGAATCCCACGAATCGCCATAATTTGTAAATTTTAGGATTCGTGAGGATTCGTGCAATTTAGCAAATATTCTGGTTCAATTCGTGACGCTCTACGATCTAGTTACGATACAGGTGCGATAGAGTTACGAATATCCGTGTGATTCGGCTGGATTCGCATATATATTGTCAAGAATTCACTACGATTTACAAAAAGCTCTTACGAATACTGCACGAAAGTTAGGAATCAGTTACGAATCAGTTAAGAATACGCGGAATGCATGTACGAATCAGGTACGAATAAAAATGAATTCGTGACTATTCTTGACAATTTTGGGGGTTTTCCCTCAAGATAGCTATAAAAAGGCCCCCACCCATGCATGGGCATAAGCTTCAAAATGGATGACCAACGTAGAGCAGCTGTATTATTGGCCCTGCAACTGGAGTATCAACACCAGCTGCTGATAGCTAGAAGCAGCTAATGACCTGAAATCAATGTTAATTGCCTTATATACCCAATTTGCCGGCAATCGTGATTGGATCGTGAGGTGAGGTGAGGTGAAATTGGGTTTAACGTCGCGTCCAAGATTATTGCACTTATATAGCGACGTGCATGCACGTGTATGTGTGTGTGTGGCTGCTTGTACTAGTCCGGACTGATGCCGATTTATAGTGCTAGCTCACTGAGATACCATGCCGCAGTTTAACATGAATACCCCACTCAGACACAGTATACTGACTCCGAGCCGAACAGTCCTTGTTTTAGCCCCTTAATGCCGAGCGCCAGACAGGGTAACAACAAGTACAATCTTTTAACGTCTTTTTGTATGACGCGGCCCGGGATCGAACCCTGGACCTTCCGCTCTCCGGGCGGACGCTCTACCACAAGACCACGGAGGCGGTCTGTTGGATCGTGAGCTTCGTACCTGCTTCGGCGTGTATTCGTGGGATTCGTGACAGATTCGTAGCCAATTCGTGGTAAAGCCGAATGAGTTAAGAATACCTACGAATGCCTACGAATCGATTACGATTCAGTTACGATGCCTAAGAATGCATTACGAATTTGTTACGAATTAACTACGATATTTTTTAAACGGGAGTTCGTGGCCAAAACTTTGAAAGCTCAAAATTTTTGCCACGAATTCCCGACAGCTCGAGAATTGTAAGAACTAACTACGAATATATGCGAATCAGTTAAGAATTTCACGAACTGATTACGATTCAACTACGAATCCTAAAATATATCAATTCGTGGGATTCGTGGTCTGTGTGGAATAGTAGCCTAATATTGGTCAACTATGGTTATCCTCGGTTATATCGGAATTAGTGCGGGTTCACGCAGGCGGTCCACGGTTTAATATATCGAACGAGGGCGCCAGTTGGAACCGGCGTTGTCAGTGAATATCAAATATGCTTATTGATATATAGAGGTTATCACGCGAGTGTGTTTGGGGATGGTAAATATCCTGCATAAGGAATAAACATTGTATTTAGCGAGCCTCGGCGAGCTAAATACATAGTGTTTATTCCTAATACAGGATATTTACCATCCCCAAACACACAAGCGTGATAACCTCTTTATCATATAAAGTCATTCTTTAATTCTGTGCTTCAAAATCGCTTTCCCTCTCTGACAAACATTACCGAAACATTGCGAGTTTTCCTGGAATGAGCGCATTAATATTTATTACGTCACAGGGTAAGTGATGTGTCAGTCGGACAGTGACAGTAGCCAATATAGTTCCAACTGAAATCTGTTTCTTATACAGCGGCGAAGCAACATATACGCAAACAATTGTTTTTAATTGCCTTTCGCGGCAATCCATTGGTCTGTCCGCTAGAGTAACTGCCCTTTGTCAAAGGGAAGCTACTCTAACCCTAGTCTATGAGACGTCACGGCCACGGTCAGACGTTGTTGACAGTCGGTCTCTCCTGTCATAACGATAACAAATGTACTCAGATGTACACACAGCGACAAAACGAAACAAGGTAACAATTCAAACATATTTCCGTCAAATCCAACTATTTTAATTTGTGGAGAAGGTTTCAAGCCGCAGAGGTCTACAAGCACAGATATGGCTACTGATCCCGCTTGGCTAGGCCTCGTGCCCTCGCCAAATTCGAAATTTATATCTCCAAAGTTGCCAAAACTTATAAAATGCCTTAGCTGCGTCACAGTTAGACACAGATTTTCAGTATATTAGACTGTTCTTTTGATAATGATAGCAATTATCCCTGTAGTTTTTCCAGATTCTCGATGGTTAATTCTGACTCGATCGCCGAATGACGAGTGCGACGCCATGTTTGTTTATAAACAGTGAAAGTAGTCCCTACTTGACCTTTGATATTTGCATCTCTATCCGCATATGACCCCAACGGATATCGTTTTTATCCGTTGGCTTTATCCTGCCGAGAAACCTACCCATTATATGATAATAAATAATATTACGCAGCAACTCTGGACCTGCATCTGCAATGACCTGCCGCATGAAAACCTGACCTCTCCCTGTGCCGGCCGACACACGTGGGGATTACGGGTAAAGATATGGGTCCCCTGCAACCTGTACTTGTCGTAAGAGGCCAGGAAATGGATCGGGGGGTCAGGCTCGGTGACTTGTAATTGGCTGATTGCGTGTCATCGTACCCCGATGGCGTGGAGCGATGATATCAATCGATCACCAGCTTATCTGGTCCAGGCTCGATTACTTACAGTGAGTGAGTAAGGATTTATGCCACTTTTAGCAACACTCCAGCAATATCACGGCGGATAACACAAGGAATTGGCTTCACACACTGTACCCATGTGCGGAATCGAACCTGGGTCTTCGGCGAGACGAGCGAAAGTATTGATCACTAGGCCACCCAAGCCCACTGAGCTACTATGACGCAGTTTTGACAGTAGACCCGTGAAGATCCTGGGTAGAATAGGTCTTCAGTAGACCCGTGAAGATCCGGGGTAGAATAGGTCTTCAGCAGACCCATGCAGATCCGGGATAGAATAGGTCTTCAGCAGACCCGTGAAGATCCGGGGTTGAATAGGTCTTCAGCAGACCCGTGAAGATCCGGGGTAGAATAGGCCTTCAGCAACCCATGCTTGCCGTAAAAGGCGACTATACTTGTCGTAAGAGGTGACTAACGGGATCGGGTGGTCAGGTTGACTTGGTTGATGTATGTCATCGTGTCCCAATTGCGTGGATCGATGCTCATGATGTCAATCACTGGATTGTCTGGTCCAGACTCGATTATTTACCGACGGTCGTCATATAACTGAGAGCGGCGTTAAAACAACAAAAAAGTATCATTCATCCCGTTGAAGGTGCGTTTGGTGGTCTAGTGGTTAAGGAGAGTGTTCATCTCGCCAAAGGCTCGGGTTCAATTCCCCACATGGATACAATATGTGAAGCCCATGTTGTCTCCCGTCGTGATATTGCTGGAATATTGCAAGAAGCGGTGAAAACAATACACGCGTCAACCCAAAATGGTGACTGCTTCGTGAATTCTTAGTAAAAGTATTTTTAAGTGTCACGTACTTAGTTCACGTTGGTCCGTCTGAGACGTGCTCTCAACTTTGTCTCGTGAGATATTGGTCACGTGAGCTGTCGACCAAGGAACGCCCGGCTTGCACTATGACCTGACATACCTACCTGCCCGAAATACCTTGATGACTTGTTTGCTGCGGATCTAATTACGGTATTCAAGGTGTGGTTCGGCCTGTATCCAGTGTCAAATGAGGAAATATTTAGAAAGACGTAATAAAATTCTGAATCAGAATATATAATATAATGTCGTAAATATTATATACAATGACACTTCAAGACACCTGTCTCGCCATATCCGGAGGCGGGTCCGGGTGAGTGTGTGGGTTTTGGTGTGTGGGTGTGGGTGGATGCGTGGGTGTGGGTGGATGCGTTTTGGGTGTGCGGGTGGGTGTGGGAGTGTAGTTGGGTGGGTGTGCGAGTGGGTGAGTGTGCGGGTGGGTGAGTGTGCGGGTGGGTGGATGGGTATGTGTGAGTGTAGGTGGGTGGGTGTACGGTTGAGTGTGTGGGTGGGTGTGGGAGTGTAGGTGGGTGGGTGTGCGGTTGGGTGTGGGAGAGTAGGTGGGTGGATGTGCGGGTGGGTGTGTGGGTGGGAGTGTAGGTGGGTGCGGGTGAGTGTGTGGGTGGGTGTGGGAGTGTAGGTGTGTGGGTGGGTGTGGGAGTGTAGGTGGGTGTGGGTGCGGGTGGGTGGGTGTGCTTCAGTGTGTGGGTGTGTGTGTGTGGAGGGGGGGGGGGGAGGGGGGGGGGGCGTGGGTGAGTCACATAATGCATAAAATAAAATAATAAAATAATAACACCTCTGTATTATTGAAAGTAAGGCGAATCCATCAGTATCCCTAGCCTCCTGATCTGCTTATACCAGCACCGGAGCTCCGCCTCTGTTGGTCCACCCCCTCCATCTATCCACAGATATCGCAGATATTACATTCACAGTGATCTGCTCACTATATTAACTATCCAACCATCCACAAACCCACCCATCCTCACATCTACCTGGCTACCTCCGCCAGTTTAACTATCCACAAACCCACCCATCTTCCCATCTACCTGGCAACCTCCGCCAGTTTAACTATCCACAAACCCACCCATCTTCCCATCTACCTGGCTACCTCCGCCAGTTTAACTATCCACAAACCCACCCATCTTCCCATCTACCTGGCTACCTCCGCCAGTTTAACTATCCACAAACCCACCCATCGTCCCATCTACCTGGCTACCTACGCCAGTTTAACTATCAACAAACCCACCCATCTTCCCATCTACCTGGCTACCTACGCCAGTTTAACTATCCATAAACCCACCCATCTTCCCATTTACCTGGCTACCTCCGCCAGTTTAACTATCCACAAACCCACCCATCCTACCATCTACCTGGCTACCTCCGCCAGTTTAACTATCCACAAACCCACCCATCCTACCATCTACCTGGCTACCTCCGCCAGTTTAACTATCCACAAACCCACCCATCTTCCCATCTACCTGGCTACCTCCGCCAGTTTAACTATCCACAAACCCACCCATCTTCCCATCTACCTGGCTACCTCCGCCAGTTTAACTATCCACAAACCCACCCATCTTCCCATCTACCTGGCTACCTCCGCCAGTTTAACTATCCACAAACCCACCCATCTTCCCATCTACCTGGCTACCTCCGCCAGTTTAACTATCCACAAACCCACCCATCTTCCCATCTACCTGGCTACCTCCGCCAGTTTAACTATCCACAAACCCACCCATCTTCCCATCTACCTGGCTACCTCCGCCAGTTTAACTATCCACAAACCCACCCATCTTCCCATCTTCCTGGCTACCTCCGCCAGTTTAACTATCCACAAACCCACCCATCTTCCCATCTACCTGGCTACCTCCGCCAGTTTAACTATCCACAAACCCACCCATCTTCCCATCTACCTGGCTACCTCCGCCAGTTTAACTATCCACAAACCCGCCTTATATATATATATATATATATATATATACTACTCAAAAGAAGTTAAAGAACACCCGATTCTTTCATATTACTATAGTTAATCTGTCTTGGCATGTGAGATTAACTACAGTAATATGAAAGAATTGGGTGTTCTTTTACTTCTTTTGAGTAGTACATATTATAACTGCCCTCCGAGACTCATCGTCACAGACAATGCAGACACTCTTACACGATCACTCAGTTTCAAAGATTGACGCACGTGCAAAACCACAGAATGGAATACACGTGCATCATGCAAAGACGACTTTATTATTATTGCGTTTATATGCATGTGCATGTGTATCATATTTTATGTCTGCCGGTTGTTTACACTGCTAGCCCACTGAGACACCATGCCGCAGTTTCAACATGAATACCCAACTCAGACACAGAATTTTGGTGGTGAAGGTGAGGTGAAATGGGGTTTAACGTCGCGTCCAAGATTACTGCACTTATATAGCGACGTGCATGCGTGTGTGTGTGTGCGTGCGTGCGTGTGTGCGTGCGTGCGTGCGTGCGTGTGTGCCTGCGTGCCTGCGTGCCTGCGTGCGTGTGTGCGTGTCCGGACTGATGCCGATTTATAGTGGTAGCCCGCTGAAATACCATGCCGCAGTTTAACATGAATACCCCACACAGACACAGTATACTGACTCCGAGCCGACCAGTCCTTGTTTTAGCCCCTTAATGCTGAAGTGCATTACGGCGACGTGCATACATGTGTGTGTGTGTGTGTGTGTGTGTGTGTGTGTGTGTGTGTGGCTGCTTGTACTAGTCCGGACTAATCTCGATTTTATAGCCAACTGAGATACCATGAAGGACATAAGGTGAAATGGAATTTAACGTCGCGTTCAAGACCATAGCACTTATGTGGCGACGTGCATGCCGCAGTTTAACATGAATACCCTACCCAACGTCTTTTTGATATGACGGCCTGGGATCGAACCCCGGACCTTCCGCTCTACGGGCGGACGCTCTACCACTAGACCACGGAGGCGGTCCACAGAATTTTGACTTCAGTATTGACGTGTTTTAGCCCCTTGATACCGGCGGCCAGGGAGGTAAACAAGGCAACAAATACCATCTTTTAACTTATTAAGGTATGACGCCACCGGGGATCGAACCTCCTACCTTCCGCTCTCCGGGCAGACGCTCTATCCACTACGCCATGGGTCACAGACACCTCACCACCTGTGGGTATTCAATGCGGGAAAGGCCCGTGAAGACCCGAGGTAGAATAGGTCTTCAGCAACCCATGCTTGCCGTAAAAGGCGACTATGCTTGTCGTAAGAGGCGACTAACAGGTGGTCAGGTTCGCTGACTTGGTTGAAGCATGTTATCGATCCCAATTGCATGGATCGATGCTCAAGTTGTCAATCACTCAATTGTTTGGTCCAGACTCGATTACTTACAGACCGCCGTCATATAGGTGGAATATTGCTGGGTGCGGCGTGAAACAACAAACAAACAAAAATGCGGGAAAACGTCCGGTTGACCAGTAGTCGGTCCGTTCGTCAGAGTGGTCAGTAGCTCCGGGTTCGATTTCCCCCGAGGGTGATATGTGAACCCTAATTTTCGTCGAACCGCGAACTAATGTTCCAGCAATATTCAAATAAATATTATTTCATATCTACTGATAAAACAATATAATATATTACAGTAAAGTACGGTTATTACGAACTCAAAGGGACTACTAATTTTAGTTCGTTATAACCGTAGTTCGTTATAAGCATATATACAGCAGAACTACAGCAAATAGTCTGGACCAAAAAAGTAAGTTCGTTATATCCGTCAGTTCGATATAAGCGTGTTCGTTATAACCGTAGTTTAATGTAGATTATTTACAGGGATAGTTACTCACTAAGAACGCCTGTACTAACCTCACTCACTCACTCTACCACCCAACAGGATCATCTGTAAATGGCCAAGTGGTTAAAACGTTCGTCGTGCCGCAGACCCAGGTTCGATTCCCAGATAGGTACACTGTGATAAAAGCTCAGGCTTGGTTTCGCCCGCCGTGATATTCCCGGAATATTATCTGCAAACGCCAAGAAATACTTTAATGGTGACTTAACGTTATAGCGAAGATCAAAGAATACGTTGCATTACAAGATTATCACCTTGAAATCTGTAATCGGATATCACCTTATTTCATTTTTCCGAGATGCACTACAACTTGTCGTGGTTCAACTATTTGTACAACACCACACGGGCCGTGCGCTTATCGGAAAAGAGCCGCTTATGTTTTGCGATTTTTTTAATAAGGACTCGGAGCCTCGAGGAAAACCCGGCGTGCATCATATGCACCACATACAAGTATTCGTAAAAAAAACAGGCATATATACCCGCATCGGCATAACTACATGTTCAAAGGAAGACATTCATGTTTTAAATCAAATACCACATTCGGCGACCGGGTGGTATTGACATAGCGAATACATTCAGCATTGTAAAAATGGGAAATTATCAAATTTCACAGCAGTCAGTTTTCAAACGACAGCCAATTCCAAGAAACCACCCCTATTCAGTAACACAACAGGTAAACTCTGTTAATACACGTTGTGAAATGTCCCGAGACGGCCACGTGACTTATTCAAGCCGGGTTTTCAACGACAGCTTATTTTTTAGTCCGCCGAGATTGGTCGACGCTGACATTGTTCCCGCGTTATAACAGGGTAGGAGGGGTAAGGAGTGGCGACAACGTGAAAGATGGGTTCGTTCTACGTAAAGACCGTCCACATTCATTAATACAATGACAGTTTAATACAGGCCCTGAGTAACTCGCCGGGTAGATATTTGAACGCACACCCGGAGCTATGACAGAAACTCGATAACAGCGAGTCATTCATAACGGGAGCTGCTTCTGTGGGAATATTCATACAAGGATTACACCTGAGCATAGTGGGCGGCCTTAGCGTTTCCTCTACAGGTAAGGCATGCTGTTTATTGCTTTAACATTTCTTATCAATGTAGGTTTCGGACACTTGGTTTTATTTCTGATAAAGATTACATTTTTTCAGTTTAGAATTTTTTATCGGTTTATCACGATAGCTGTGGCACTGTTTCGGGATAAACATCGAACACTTATTTGTTGATTGCAAATTTCGTGTACGCCACGGCAACATTTATTTGAACTTTCACTCCTTTCTCCTCAAATTATTTTGTCGATATGAACTGTCGTCCTTTATAGTACATCGTCTCAAACAACCGGTGTTGTTGTTGTTGGTGGTGTTGTTGTTGTTGTTGTTAAAATGTCACATGCCTACCATTGTAAACAGACAATACTTGGAACATTCTGGAAAAAAATAATATTCTTAATTTATATATATTACCCCTCGGGTATTTCCAAGCCAATACGGTGGCCAGTGGTGACTGTGACGTTTCTATGTAGCTTTGTTGATGTGTGTATTAACACTTACTTGCTCAAGACAGCTCTACTTCAAAAGGCCAATTATGATCACAGAGTACATAACTCAATACGCACAGGTCAACGTGAAGGCCTCCATGTTGACAGAAGTAAGGTGTTTGTGTCGGTGGCAGGCTTAAATAGACACTTGTATGGCTATTGCATTGAAGCGTCCCCCGTACATTAAGGGGTAAGTGGCCCTTACTTTAGAAAGTACATGCTCGTCATCAAGACGCTTTACTCAAATATGACATAAATGTTTGAAGTAAAATTCCGCGTGTTCGGTTCCAAATTAGCGCGGTTAAATCTACAGGTAAGCTAGCTCTACCTTGAAAATGCACCCAGTACAATGGTGTCAGGTAACTTCTATTCATTTCCTTGAGGACATAATTAACGGGGTGGTAATTCCGTTAGCTAGAGATCGACTTATGGTAGATTTATTACATGTTCAAAAATATTTAATTAAAAATGGATGTGTGAGTGTTTAAATTTGAGTATAAGCCGAGATATGTAAGGACGAGGGACACCCGGAATGAATTTCACCCATGTTCCCATGCGGGATCGAACTCGGGTCGGCGGCGTGGCGAATGCCCTCTTTGTCCACTAGGCTCCCCAACCGTCCCGCCAGTCTCTGGAAGGGATGACATTAGAGCAATAATACCGCCAGGTGGCACATTTACCAGTTAATGCCGAACTTGTCCATTTCCCGCCGGTTTCTATGTCATGTGCCATAGTGAGTGAAATTATTATTACTACTTTTTTTCTTTTCTTTTTTCGGGGAGGGTGGGGGTGTGGGGGTGGGGGTATTTCTTATTTATTTGCTTTATATTTATAGTTTGGGCTGCATGTTATAATTTGTTGTTAACTCTCTCTCCCCTCCTCCCCCCGATCCCGTCCCCCACCCCTTTTCCTTCTTTTACATATTAAGGGCCAACGGCCAGCGTCCGCTCATCAAGTTTAGGTCCCAGGTTCGATTCCCATCAGCTACAACATATAAATATCGTTATTCGCAGCATCAACAGTTTTCTCTCATTCATTTATTTAAATAATAAACACGTATACCAATAAATAAAAGCGACAAAATCATTTCAAACCCGACACAACCATCAACCTTGAGGTCGTGTGCATGTGATTGGGCGAGTTTCAGCGGGCAACTGTGAATCCTGCTTGTAGCCCCAAGCGACTGAACTAGTTGATGATAACCTCACTCTTTACATTAAAACGGACAAATAATGACACTTAACAGGTTTGTACCCTTTGTCGTGTCATCACAAAGTACAACTGAAGCGTCCAACGTAATAGTTTCTCAGTGGGTGTTCCGCGGCAGTTCCCCAGCAACCTTGTTTGTTGTATGGGGCGATAGAGTGGATCGGGGGGCCACGCTCGGTGTATTGATTATGTGTCATCGTAACCCAACTGCGTGTTCATAATATCAATCACAGGCCGCCGTCATATAGGTGGAATATTTCTGAGTGAGGTGTTAAGTGTAGTATTCTTTCTGTTTCCAAGCACACGTCACATTATTAAATATCACAATACACAGGATAAGACCAGGAAAGTAGGTGTCGAATGCAAGCAGAAATATTTAATGTCTTTTTTTAAATTACATTTTCTTTTTTATTTATGTTACATGAATCATATTACATAAATAAAATCAACAAATTGCAAATATGACATCCAGGACCAATGACAAAAGGAGAAGCTTATGTTGTTCCGTGATCGATGAAAAGTCATAAACTGGTAAGATAATTTATGACTGGCAAGATCCGGCCTTGTGGTCTGGGAGACGCACGTCTCCCGTCGCCTGGCAACAAACAAGCTCTTACTCTACAATCAGGATAATTCAAACTTGGTTACACTACAACATGACGTGGGAACAAAGTAATGACGATATTGGTTTGTTTGTTTGTTTGTTTGTTTGTCGTTTAACGCCGCTCTCAGAAATATTCTAGCTATTTGACGGCGGTCAGTAAATAATCGAGCCTGGACCAGACAATCCAGTGATTGACACCATGAGCATCGATCCATGCAATTTGGATACGATGACATGCATCAACCAAGTCAGCGAGTCTGACCACCCGATCCCGTTAGTCGCCATGTGCGATAAGCATATTCGCCTTTTACGGCAAGCTTGGGTTGCGAAAGACCTACTCTAAACCGGATCTTTATGGGTCTGGTTTCCAAGTAGGTTTCATATGTAAAATGTATAGAAATAACTTTCCAAAGACCCAGATATCCATACGTTCAATGTATATCTAGCGGCCTAGTAGCCCAGATGAAGTTGCATCCCTTTATTGTGCCAGGATCCGCTGGACGAATCCAAAATTCGTCCCGTTAATGACCCGTCAACAGTCAGCATGGTGCCATGGTCCTGTGTTTATCCAAGTGGTGAACACCTGACATGCATCACGTGCCTCCACACGAAGCTGACACGCTGTGATATAACTGAAATACTGTTCAAAGCTGCGTTCAACATTTCTAATTCAAACAACCAGCGCACGAAATCAATAAACCCCAGAATAATAGCTCCTGTGGTTTAGTTCATAGGACACACGTTATAGGAATAGCACATGAATATATCAGTGTCCATACGACCTTTTTATACTAAAGAGTTTCTATTCTTTATTAAGCCGTCAAAACTGATACTGAATAGTCTGAATCTGATCTGTATAGGACGCTCGACCCGTCAACACAGATCAATATGTGAAGATTAAGCTGGTGCAGGAATGTGTGTATATTCATCCAGAACGTCGTCTCTTACACACAACAGCACTGTTTACTATTACCATACTGCTGAGTATGCCGGGTTTAGATTACAACAAAGTATCTATTGCACTCGATAAGAAACAATCCGGCAAAAAGATCAGTTCCAACAGTGAAGATAATATTTAAACTGTGGCTGCACAGAGCAAAACACGTTGTACGGCTCAGGGGGTGGTCGGGTAGCCTAGTGGTTTAAGCGTTCGCTCGTCACACCGAACACCCGGGTTCGATTCCCGACATGGATACAATGTGTGAAGCCCATTTCTGGTGTCCCCCGCCGTGATCTTACTGGAATATTGCTAAAAGCGGCGTAAAATCATACTCACTCACTTGTACGGCTTAGTGTCGTTGTGTTTGTACTCAGGTGATTATTCTCCGTATACATGTTGTACAGCTTAGTGTCGTGGTGGTTGTACTTAGGTGATTATTCTCCGTATACATGTTGTACAGCTTAGTGTAGTGGGAATTGTACTTAGGTGATTATTCTCCGTATATATGTTGTACAGCTTAGTGTAGTGGTGGTTGTACTTAGGTGATTATTCTCCGTATACATGTTGTACAGCTTAGTGTAGTGGTGGTTGTACTTAGGTGATTATTCTCCGTATATATGTTGTACAGCTTAGTGTCGTTGTGGTTGTACTTGGGTGATTATTCTCCGTATACATGTTGTACAGCTTAGTGTCGTGGTGGTTGTACTTAGGTGATTATTCTCCGTATACATGTTGTACAGCTTAGTGTAGTGGGAATTGTACTTAGGTGATTATTCTCCGTATATATGTTGTACAGCTTAGTGTCGTTGTGGTTGTACTTAGGTGATTATTCTCCGTATATATGTTGTACAGCTTAGTGTAGTGGTGGTTGTACTTAGGTGATTATTCTCCGTATACATGTTGTACAGCTTAGTGTAGTGGTGGTTGTACTTAGGTGATTATTCTCCGTATATATGTTGTACAGCTTAGTGTCGTTGTGGTTGTACTTAGGTGATTATTCTCCGTATACATGTTGTACAGCTTAGTGTAGTGGTGGTTGTACTTAGGTGATTATTCTCCGTATACATGTTTAGTGTAGTTGTGTAAAAAGTTATTCAATATTTGTCAAGTATTTTGTTGTTATATCAACGCTTATATGTATTCTTCTGGCTTAGGGGCGGTCGGGTAGCCTAGTGGTTAAAGCGTTCGCTCGTCACGCCGAAGACCCGGGTTCGATTCCCGACATGGGTACAATGTGTGAAACCCATTACTGGTGTCCCCCGCCGTGATATTGCTGGAATATTGCTAAAGCGGCGTAAAACCATACTCACTCACTCACTCACTCTTCTGGCTTAACATTGTCATTTGAAGTTCATAATGAAATCACCTCCCAAAATATGAGATCAAAGGCAGAGGTTATCCCACCCCACACATAATCGATTGGTTTAAGTCCTAGGGTAAAAATAATATATTTCTTACAATAGTGCTATTCAGCAATATCTTTGTTTCTTAACAGGAAATACCCACTGAGGTTGTTCAGTGTGATTACGACATTACATACAACGGATACCTTTCATCAAAGTCTAAACACTAATTGAGTTCGTGACTGAATGCTTTGATGTGTCAGTGATACATGTAAAACGTGACGGTGAATCACAACATCCTTGTTCTGCAGGATACCCGTATCAACTGCCTGATTCATAAATATCTATCCCCACCCAAAATAAAATTACACAATTTAGAAATATGTTTCATAATTGAAAACTACCAATTTGGTTGGTATTCATCGGCAATACGCCCGTTTATAAATCTCGTTACTGACGAGATTAGGGGCCCCTGTTTAATGGGGTGCAACGACGCTCCAGCAGATCTTCATGCTGGTTGAGTTCGAGGATCGGCGAGACTGTGGGAAATCCCTGGGGTAGCTCGACAGTTCAAAAACTGGTGTCATCAGTTCTAAAACCGCCGTCACGATTGACCCTCTGTGCGCATGACTGGGTTCATGACATACGGGTGACTAAGCTTAATCCAGATCGATCCAGGACCCGCAATTAGAGAACACCTCAAGTGTTGAAAACTCGTGTTTCATTGGTTAATACTTCAGCCTGTGACCAACGGAGACAACTTACTGTTTCCTTAAATATGACACCACCGCACAACATTATTGCACAATGTGTTTCTATGATGCCGCTGAAGAATCACTCCACCCGTAATTGTCTGGTCCAGACTCGATTATTTACAGACCGCCGTCATATAGCTGGAATCGTGCTGAGTGCGGCGTTAAACAACAAAGAAACAAAACAAACATAAACATCACTCCCTGTTGTGCTGGGAATAGCTTATAGTTAATTTTAAATTTACTGTATATGGCCTACGTTTTTGTCACATTTTGTCATAGAAATAAAACGTTCGCGTTCATTGCTTATATGTTTCCACTGCTTGAAAATTACATTTATTTCAAGGCAGCTCTCGTAACAAGCCTTTTTCATGGACGCACGTCATCATCTTTGACGTCGCATTTCCTCTAGACCCACATACACATATATGATCCTCTATAGATGACGTAACGATCTGGTCATGCACTTTAATGGAACTCCTCTCATATAGGATGCGCCATGTACTCTATGGAAATTGATTCTCGATCATTTCAGACAGATATATTTAGCTGACAGTCGTGCTGGGGGTGCCCTTTTGTTGAACGACCTCACAGTTAGGGTTATGCATGTGGGATCCTTTTTTTACAATCATGTATATGAAAAAGAACTTACAGTTATTTGAAAAGTGAGATCAATATTTAACCCAAGCAACGTACCTTTGTTTGAGATGTTGAACTTGGAATTGTTTTAAACTAATAATTTGGTTCGAAAATTGCTGGGGAAAACTCACTGGGTCTCAGGTTATTGCTGCGTAAGACAATAAATAAATACTTTTTCATGCAAATTGTATTAATGGCGAGTGCTCCCGGTAGGGCAGGACATGCTTACCCTTTTCGCGAACACCTGGTGTCATGACTGATATTCAGTGGTCCATTCATATAATGTCCACAGCTATTTGCCCTTTAAGCCAAGTGGAATCTGTTTCGGCAGAAAATCTAGGCTGGTTATTATCTTGCATTGGCAATTGATATTTACAACAAAATAATCCTCACTGGATATGATGGATGTCCTAACAAAAATTGTGTTCCCCAAAAATTGTTTGGATCCTCGTTTCAAAGAAGAAAACGTTTACCCAATGTTTGTTCCATAACGAGTCAATGGTTGAACAACCAGTCAACCCAAATATCCACTGAATAAACGCTCCCGTAACACGCATCTCTTTATCTGCACATTGGGTGTTGTCCATGCATGTACTTGCGTGTATTGATGTACATAATTATAATGCAGCCCAAACACAATGGATGGGTCTAGATATAATTATAGGTATGTTTGCCGATGACGTCGTCCCCACTTGTTCCACGTCTTTGTAGTTGTACATTGTACGTATATTCCATGTACAATTCAGGTATCAATTTTCAAGAAAAACAATGTTTAAACTATGCTTTGTGTAACCTGTTTTTATAAACAGTAACTAATGATTATGCTGCGGGAAATATTAATTCTTTTGAACCAGATGTTAGTGTGTTTGGTTTTACACAGCTATTTGGGATATGTATCACGACGGAACTTGTGAAGTGAAACAGGGTTTAACGTCGCGTCAAAGATTATTCCGCTTCTATATATGCACGTGTGTGTGTGTGCGTGCGTGCGTGTGTGCGTACGTACGTGCGTGCGTGCGTGGCTGCTTGTACTAGTCCGGTCTGATGTCGATTTTATAGTGCTAGCCCACTGAGATACCATGCCGCAGTTTAATATAAATACCCTACTCAGACACAGTATACTGACTCCGAGCCAATCAGTCCTTGTTTTAGCCCCGCAATGCCGTACTGTCCGGCAGGGTAACAACAAGTACTATCTGTTAACGTCTTTTGGTATGTCGCGGTCGGGGATCTCTTCCTGAAGAGGAAACTGATAGGTCAGTAGTCAGTAGCGTAACTCTCCGGCATGTTACAGTAGTGAGGGGCTGAGTTTATCTCTACTTTGTGCAGTAGTTCGGTTACATCACAGCATGTCGGCATGGCAGCAAAGCTCGAATTGAAACCAGCGACCTCGGGTGTGGTGCTGACAAACAAACTGAGAACAATATACAGGTAATCTGGGTTGGTTGGTTGGTTTGTTGTTTAACGCTACACTCAGCAATATTCCAGCTATATGACGGCGGTCTGTAAATAATCGAGTCTGCACCAGACAATCCAGTGATTAATATCATGAGCATCGATCCACGCAATTGGGATCGATGACATGCATCAACCAAGTCAGCGAGCCTGACCACCCGATCCCGTTAGTCGCCTCTTTCGACAAGCATAGTCGCCTTTTACGGCAAGCATGGGTTGCTGAAGACCTATTCTACCCCGGCGTCTTCATGGGCCAGGTAATCTGGGATTCGAACCCACAATCATAGCACCATGTAAATGGCCTATTGCTATTACAGGAGACAAATGTGGAGGGAAGACAAAACAATGTAAGTGAAGGTACATGCATGTGTTATGACGAAGAATGATGTAAATCACCGTGCATGTTTCATAACGTGACTAATGATGTAAATTATCTCTTTTACCTGCATGTGTCATAACAAAGGCAATGTACATTAAACTACGGTTATAACGAACTCAAAGGGACCACTAATTTTAGTTTTAAATTTCGTTTAAAGCATATATACAGAAAATATACAGCAAATGGACGGGATGAAAACACATCTCGTTATATCCGTCAGTTCGCTATAAGCGTGTTCGTTATAAACGTAGTTTACTGTAAAAGTTTTTGTGCATGCGTATTTTACGAAAATATAATCTAAAACGTCAACGCCAGAGAATAATCAGTCTCGATTATCTGACGAAACTGATTCCATTGGGTGTAAAAGGCAAAATGTCATGTATGGCTCACTGAAAATAAGTGATGTCATCAGGTGTTCACGAAAAGGGTATTATGTCCTTCTCTATCGGTAGCATCCCCCACTCACACAAAGGAATGTCCTGAGTTAACGTGCGAACATTATTACGAGAGCAATATTATAAACAGATGCAAAGGCGTTATAACGAAGGAACATGTGTACGTATGTGTACATGTAGGCATCATTATAAATGGAGTATTGTTAACTAATGTGCAGGTTTAATAACGAAAGAATATTGTTTATTAACATGCAGATTACATTTTGAAAGGAAACTTATAAAGGAAATTATAAGTTGACGTGGTTGGTATATTCTTAAAGTTTTGTGTTGTCTTTGTCTGTAGTTTGTGTCCGTTAACATTGTCTGTTTTTGAAAGAGGTCTTCGTCTGTGAGATGCTTTGTCTTTCGTCTTTTGCTGTTAACATTGTCTGTCGTCTGTTGTCTTTGTCTATTTACTTTTTCTGTTGTCTTTCTCTGTTAACCTTGTCTGGTAACATTGTCTGTCGTCTTTGTATGTTAACTTTGTCTGTTGTCTTTGTCTATTTACTTTGTCTGTTGTCTTTGTCTGTTAACATTGTCTGTTGCATTTGTCTGTTAACTTTGTCGTCTTTGTATGTTAACTTTGTCTGTTGTCTTTGTCTATTTACTTTGTCTGCT
The DNA here is from genome assembly GCF_023055435.1 of Haliotis rufescens. Lineage (NCBI taxonomy): Eukaryota > Metazoa > Mollusca > Gastropoda > Lepetellida > Haliotidae > Haliotis > Haliotis rufescens. Next base: position 6,616,096 of record NW_025964112.1, read on the forward strand.
GTCTTTATCTGTTAACCTTGTATGTTAACATTGTCTGTTGTATTTGTCTGTTAACTTTGTCTGTTGTCTTCGTCTATTTACTTTGTCTGTTGTCTTTGTCTGTTAACCTTGTCTGTTGCATTTGTCTGTTAACTTTGTCGTCTTTGTATGTTAACTTTGTCTGTTGTCGTTGTGTATTTACATTGTCTGCTGTCTTTGTCTGTTAACCTTGTCTGTTGCATTTGTCTGTTAACATTGTCTGTTGTATTTGTCTGTTAACTTTGTCAGATGTCTTTTCTGTAGTCTTTGTCTGTTAACATTGTCTGTTGTCTTTGTCTGTTAACTATGTTACATCAAACTGATATAATAGCTAACGGCCGTCTTTCGAAGAATCGTAGAAATATGCCATTGCAGACATTCGTGATGTACATCCTTAATGCACTGTCTATTTCATACCCGGCGACCACACTGCCACCCAATCCACACTAAGTTGTTTCTGATACCGGTCTGAGGGTGCGGTGACCCATGGTTGGCCCAAAGCACAATGGATGGAGCCATCGTACATATTGCATAAGTTAATAATTAGGTAATACCTTGAAACTGAACGCTCAACTACTTCCGTCTGTGCTGTTCGTGTTTAACTCAATACACTGAATATTGTAATCACACACATTTGTAGCGCATGTCGTTCATGGGATGGTTCAAGGTTTTCGTAACCAGGCATCATAGACATATATACCGATGATTAAATGTACATGTACTCCTGTTTCTTTCGACCCGTGAAGATCCGGAATAGATGAGGTCTTCAGCAACCCGTGCTTGCCGTAAGAGGCGAATATGCTTGCCGTAAGAGGCGCCTAACGGGATCTGGTGGTCAGGCGCGCTGACTTGGTTGATGCATGATCCCAATTACGTGATGCTCATGATATCAATCACTGGACTGTCTGATCCAGACTCGATCATTTACAGATCGCCCTCATATAGCTGGAATATTCGGCGTTAAACAACAAACAAACAAACCTATTTCTTTCGTTTTGACTCAACAAGGGGTGTATAGCTGTTGCAGTTGCAGTTTCGTCAGTGTGACTGTGCGCCATCTTTGTTTGCAATTTTTTTCCAAACTACAATAGATGCACCTGGATAAACTCGCGAGGACCGCTATGTCGCATTAATAGTTTGTAGTCCAGTGGTGTGTTACAGTAAGTCTTACCTTACATTAGTCAACTGACATGGGTAATTGCAGTTTATGAGATATACTCGTTTTTCCTCAGTGGAAACGTAGCATTACTCGCTGTAAGGGTTCACTTGGGTGCTGGTATTACTACTGGCAGATGACATAGATTAGGCCCTTGTACCGTCTTGCCCGTCTTACAGTAAAGAACCCACTTTGCACTGGTAAAATTTGCTTTGTGCAGCATACTGGCTTTAAACGTGGGTATCGTATTTAATACCGTAAACATGTGTCCCGTGTTTCATAATGTACTGTAAATATCAATACAAGTCCAGTATTTCAAAATACACTGAAAGCATGTGTCCCGTGTTTCATAATGCACTGTATACGTGGGTCCCGTGTTTCATAACGCACTGTAAACGTCGGTCCCGTGTTTCATAACGGGTTCTACTGCGTCTGTAGTTACACCTGGTCCACCTGTGTCGACTGTTGGCTCACTCACTCACTCACTCACTCACTCACTCACTCACCCACCCACTCACTCACTCACTCACTCACTCACTCACTCACTCACTCACTCACTCACTCACTCTTGGCTAGCAGGTAGACACAAACATTGCCCTTCACAGAATATATCCTAACACTTGACCAAACTTGCATGACTGAAAAAAATACGTCGACGGTCGACCCCTGCACTTGAGCGGTAGTATTTGTAGACTAGACTGGCAATGAAATAAACATGGATGTCTATAACATAACATAACGGTACATATCTCTCCCACGGCCTGGGAAGGTACACATGCATATAATTGCGCACATCTCTAAAAACCACTCTTTGCGTCATCGTTGGCCAGGAGATATGGGGGTTGGTAGAACTTGTTTGTGTATGTTGCTGTATTTTACATACAATATCATGACATTCCATGAAGTACACATATAGTCCTGAATGTCTACATCACAGTGACTGATACACATTCTCCAACAACTCACATCATCAGAGAACGTTGAGCAAGAGGAATCAGTTCTCACATCAGTGCATTCGATAAAAAGAATTAACGCTCCCTCCCTCCGCCTGGTAACAGAAGGGCGTGGTTGCCACAATTACACAGTGTAGCGATGTACATGCTTGTTGAGTTGTGCAATGGTAGAGGAGGTGAGGTGAGGTGAAATGGGGTTTAACGTCGCGTCCAAGATTATTGCACTTATATAGCGACGTGCATGTACGTGTGTGTGTTTGTGTGGCTGCTTGTACTAGTCGGGACTGATGCCGATTTATAGTGCTAGCTCACTGAGATACCATGCCGCAGTTTAACATGAATACCTCACTCAGACACAGTATACTGACTCCGAGCCGACCACTCCTTGTTTTAGCCCCTTAATGCCGAGCGCCAGACAGGGTAACAACAAGTACCATCTTTTAACGTCTTTTGGTATGACGCGGTCGGGGATCGAACCCCGGACCTTCCGCTCTCCGGGCGGACGCTCTACCACTAGACCACGGAGGCGGTCTGCAATGGTAGAGGACATCGTCTTTGACAGGGATAAACTGTTGCAACTCTCAGCTAGAGATCTCTCAAGGCACAATGGGATGCAAACATTTAATAGCAAGTCGCCAAACAGCCTTGGGTTACTTTGCTTTAAGCATGTGTTTGTCATGATAAAGTTATGGCTATCAACATGGATCATGTATGGTTATAATTCAAATAACCTTAGTAATTTAGGTTTTAACTGTTTGGCCTTTGCTTTCATTTGTTTCGAGTTGTTTTGTATGTGATTTTTGTGCGGTTTGACGGTTTAGATTTATTTAATTTGTGTAACTGAATTATATGTATTTCTATATCTTTTTTTGTTTACCTTGTTTGGTTTAATGGTTTGTTTTCTTGGGGTGGACGAGTGATAATGTTTGTTTGGAGAAGGAATTAAATGTATAGTATTCATTCTCAAAATTTCTAACGTTAAGGAATCTAGAATGGCAATTGCTTAAAGGAGCACTACCCTGGGACTAAGTGGCAGTCCCAGCTTGTTTTAATCAAATATTTAGAACATAATGTATTCCAATGAAAGTATTAACGAACACCAAAAATACACAGGTGAGGTAAAATGGGGTTTAAAGTCTCGCCCAAAATTATTGCACTTATAAAGCGACGTGCATACACGTGTGTGTGTGTGTGTGTGGTTGCTTGTACTAGTCCGGACTAATGTCGATTTTTTAGCCATCTGGGATACCATGCAGGACATAAGGTGAAATGGAATTTAACGTCGCGTTCAAGACGATTGCACTTATGTGGCGACGTGCATGCCTCAGTTTAACATGAATACCCCACTCAGACACAGTGTACCGACTCCGAGCCGACCAGTCCTTGTTTTAACCCCGTAATGCCGAGCCCTCAGGCAGGGTAACAACAAGTACCATCTTTTTACGTCTTTTGGTATGACGCGACAGGGGGTCGAACCCCGACCTTCCGCTCTTCTTGCGGACGCTCTACCACTAGACCACGGACGCGGTTTCACTCCAATGAAGCCAGTGACCCCGGAAACACTGACACAACACCACCGTACGCAGTCACCTCCAGCTGTTTGCTGTTTGGGCCGACATGACAGCAATTTAAAATCGACAGCAAAAATTAATCAAAGCCATGTTGATTCGAGGTCGGTCATGCGGAACTTTCTAGTCTACTCACGGTAATTTGTAACGACAACCTCTAATTTGGCTTATTAAATATAAGAATACCTGAAAATAACTACGTTTTATCAATCCATAAATAAAGACACCAGCGTTAATGGTAACTAGGTTCATCGACCTTTTGTTGATACTTACCTACTTTTGTATAGAGGTTACACCCGACATTTTGGTCTACCTCACGGTAGTCGACTCAGCCGCATAAATGTTTTAAAAGGAGAAAATGTTTGTTCGGAAGAATTTCATTGCTATTTGTTTTGTTGTTGTTTGTGTTTGTTTGTTGTTGTTGTTGTTTTGGGGGGGTGTTCTTGAAATTTAAATATACTAAGTTGAAATTTCAAGATACTAAGTTAAGTTATGTTATGTTGAAATTTCAAGATATAAACTTGTCATCTTGAAATTCCACCTTATTATCTTCACATTTCAAGATCATTATCTTGTAATTTCAACTTTTATATCTTGAAATTTCAAGTTAATATCTTGAAATTTCAACATAGCATCTTGAAATTTCATCTTTTGTATCTTACCTAAAGGATTCCGTATGTTTGCCTTACTATGATTATGTTCTATGAAAAATTCGTCTAAACGTACTTGTATCAGTGGTAATAACCCGACCCACTCACTGATAATACACGTTGATCATATCTATGTGTACGTACCGCCTCCGTGGTCTTGTGGTAGAGCGTCCGCCCGGAGAGCGGAAGGTCCAGGGTTCGATCCCCGGCCGCGTCATACAAAAAGACGTTAAAAGATGGTATTTAATGTTACCCTGTCTGGCGCTCGGCATTAAGGGGCTAAAACAAGGACTGGTCGGCTCGGAGTCAGTATACTGTGTCTGAGTGGGGTATTCATGTTAAACTGCGGCATGGTATCTCAGTGAGCTAGCACTATAAATCGGCATCAGTCCGGACTAGTACAAGCAGCCACACACACACATACACGTGCATGCACGTCGCTATATAAGTGCAATAATCTTGGACGCGACGTTAAACCCAATTTCACCTCACCTCACCTATGTGTACGTCGGCACAGCACGTGATGACCCAACCAACCGCGTCCTTGACCTGGCAAACGGTCGAAACACCGGCGTGCTGTGTTCTGCTGTTGTTTGAAGTTCCTATTACCGAGTCATGGTCGGCGAGACATTCTCAATTTACCTTTTGATAAAATGTCTTCAAGGATAAAACGTTCCACATAGTTCTGACGACGGACTAAGAATAACATTAGCCAGAGGTCTTTAGTATGTCGCGTTTGTCCCCGACCGTGGCGGTTATAGTGTGTCAGTGGGTTGGGTTCACAGTGGGTGCAGCGGGGTAGGTTTGTGTCCCAGGTTCGATTCCCTACATGGGTACAACGTGTGAAGCCTATTTCTAGTGTCCCCCGCCGTGATATTGCTGGAATATTGCTAAAAGCGGCGTAAAACCATACTCACTCACTCTAGTGTCTCCTGTCGTCATGGTGCTGGAATGTTATTTTAACTAGTACTTTGGGTATTTGTAACCTTAACCTAGCCTGATATATGTCACTAAACCAAGAAGAAAAACAATCATCTATAGTTTTAGCATTAAACTATGGGGACAGAGTACGTTTATACACTAAATCAGCCAGGAGACGGGCGTCGGTTGTGGCCGTACTTGCTTACAAACCTAAAAGTAGGACATCCAGTACACACGGGAATTGTTGGGCTGGGGTCCTGTGCGGGGACCTCGTCAGCAATAATCACCAACACGTTTACACGTGTACGACGTGACGTGCCTGAGTGGTGGTCGATGAGGTGGATGGAGTCGATGTAAGTATTTTAGAAGCATTCTATTCTGAGGATGACTGCTTTGGGGAAGGGCGGAGTAGACTTTATCAGACGACTTATGACAGTCAGTGTTAAACTACGGGGCCTGGTTTCACAAAGAGATCTTACCTTACCTAAAGTCAATGTTTAGACTCAGGGCCTGGATACACAAAAAGATCTTACCTTACTTAATGTCAATGTTAAGACGCAGGGCCTGGATACACAAAGAGATCTTACCTTACTTAATGTCAATGTTTAGACTCAGGGCCCGGATACACAAAGATATCTTACCTTACTTAATGTCAATGTTTAGACGCAGGGCCTGGATACACAAAGAGATCTTACCTTACTTAATGTCAATGTTTTGACTCAGGGCCCGGATACACAAAGACATCTTACCTTACTTAATGTCAATGTTTAGACGCAGGGCCTGGATACACAAAGAGATCTTACCTTACTTAATGTCAATGTTTAGACTCAGGGCCTGGATACACAAAGAGATCTTACCTTACTTAATGTCAATGTTTAGACTCAGGGCCTGGATACACAAAGAGATCTTACCTTACTTAATGTCAATGTTTAGACTCAGGGCCTGGATACACAAAGATATCTTACCTTACTTAATGTCAATGTTTTGACTCAGGGCCTGGATACACAAAGAGATCTTACCTTACTTAATGCCAATGTTTAGACGCAGGGCCTGGATACACAAAGATATCTTACCTTACTTAATGTCAATGTTTAGACTCAGGGCCTGGATACACAAAGAGATCTTACCTTACTTAATGTCAATGTTTAGACTCAGGGCCTGGTTTCACGAAGAGATCTTACCTTACTTAATATCATTTGGGCGGTCGGGTAGCCTAGTGGTTAAAGCGTTCGCTCTTCACGCCGAAGACCCGGGTTCGATTCCCGACATGGGTACAATGTGTGAAGCCCATTTCTAGTGTCCCCAGCTGTGATATTGCTGGAATATTGCTAAAAGCGGCGTAAAACCGTACTCACTCACTAACATCAATGCTTAGATCCAAGGCTTGGTTAAACAAAGATATTTTACCTTACTTAATGTCTCTTCATTTTCCTAATGGAGTAAAGGTTTTTTTAATAATAGGCAGGTCATTACATTTATCTGTACCCTGATTAACGATTTAATGTAACGACTGTAATAATATCACTCTGAAGTAAAACCTTTAGTATATCGGGTGACAAACGAGGTGTTTTTTCTGAATAAGACCAGGTAACCTGTTTAGTGGTAAATCTATCAGTGACATATTATTTTCGGTTGCGCCCAGCCCTTACTCTAATGCTATAGCTCTAAATAAAGCAAGTCTAGATTTTCCACAGGTAATACCCAACCACATTGGAGGTCCTTTTCAATATAAATGCCGTTGCCTGTTTCTATCAAATGATATATTTTCAGAGAATAAGTGTTCGTCTACCTGCATAGGGTGGCACGGGTGGCCCAGTCGTCTAAGGCGCCGCGATTCGCTGTGCAGAGTTGCGTCCCTTCGGTACGCCAGAAACCTATGAATGTGGGTTCGAATCCCGGTTCGCCCCTAACCTTAGGTTTCTAGGTTTGTAAGCACCATATCCGTGCTTGTGGGTTTCACCGACGCGGTAAACGTCTGAGACCTGCATCACTTCGGGATTTCCTCCCGCATTAAGCTGACACGCCGTGATATAAATGGAATAATGTTAAAAGCGGCGTTAAACCCAACTCACTCACTCACTAAAGCTGCATATAGTCAACCTTGGTTTCTACCTTGTCATGTAGACGTGCTTCTAGACATGACACCGGGGTATTCCTCCCAGGCGTATCTATGCTTTTACCACTCACAGTATTTACATATGCTTGGCTTCAATCGAATAAAATGACTAGATGTTATCTGTGTGCTTCAGTCTCGATCAGCGCGCATATACATTCGGAGTATCTATTCCACCTGTACTTTTCGTTAGATCATCGACGCTATCGCACAAAGCAAACAGACGTTTTTAGAGATATGCGCAATTATATGCATGTGTACCTTCCCAGGCCGTGGGAGAGATATGTACCGTTATGTTTATGTTATAGACATCCATGTTTATTTCATTGCCAGTCTAGTCTACAAATACTACCGCTCCAGTGCAGAGGTCGACTTTCAAAACAAACAAGTATTTTTTCTGTCGTGCAAGTTTGTTCAAGTGTCAGGGTATATTGCGAGTGAGTGAGTGAGTGAATGAGTGAATGAGTGAGTGAGTGAGTGAGTGGGTGGGTGGGTGAGTGAGTGAGTGAGTGAGTGAGTGAGTGGGTGAGTGGGTGGGTGGTTAAGTGAGTGAGTGAGCGAGTTAGCGAGCGAGCGAGCGGGCGGGCGGGTGGATTTGGGGTTTGGGTGGGTGGATAGATGGGTGGGTGGGTGATTGGTTGTGTGGGTGAGTGAGTGAGTTTTAAAGCCTCTTTGACCAGTATTTGACTTGTATCACAGTCTCAGCAACCTAGGATTGAGTTGACCCAAGTGACGCATGTCTTGTGTGACCCCCACAAGCACGGACATGGTGCGTTAAGACCACGGATTACAATCCTTCGAACACCAATCTGCAAACCCTTGCACACCAAAGGGACGCAACTCTCCTATTAAACCGAAAGCCCCACCTTCCAAGCAATTACTACACACACACCGGGACATTACTTATTAACTTTGATTCTTTAAACCCGACACTTGTTAATACGGACGGTGTCAATAGAAGCGGCACTGCCCGGATTAACTGGGATTCACCGTATTCAAGTCAGCTGATTTACCAGTTTATCAGAAAACAATTATTAGGAGCAGTGTGATCTTAAAACGGAACAGACTGTTTTAGTTTTTTTCCGCTGCATGTTTTTTTTCCTGGAAATATGCCCAGAAGACACAATAGACTCTCGGGTGTACTTTCTTGTTAACATTGATCTAAGGCACCATTTATTTAATACCCTGGGGATGTGCGCGGTGGGTTCGGGGGCATTAGAATATTCGTTAAAGTCAGATTATTTGGTAGGCCCATGCTTTTAGAAATACAAAAAAGAATTATCTTTGAGGAGATGATGAAATTAAGTTTATGCCCAACACATGTTTTAGAACCAGAATTTGTCCAGAGAACAAGTTATTCCTGAGGCTTAAATATTTATTCCAATATTTTCGGAAACAATGACCTGTTTCAAGTTTTTGAATGACATTTTAATAGAAGTGATACACATAAGAAAGGGAATTTATGAATGTCAACTTTGTTCTGTTTGTCAAAAGATATATCTTTCCCACTCCAGCCCCCAAACACCCTCCTTTTAACTTTTACTGTACGCTACTCCTCATGTACCTACATGTACCAAACCCCTCGCAAGAACGCAAAATACATGTCTAACAATATGCTATTCATTACCTGCCGGGACACCAGAAGAAATCCCGTTCCGATTTGTCGTACAGTTGATGAAGCGGCATGTCTGACTATGGGATGAATAATATGATCTTTAGTAGGATACAATGCTATCTCCACCCGTGATCTGATACCCGGGGTCAGTTTGAAACCGGACACCCAGGCCTTTGACCACTGGTGGCTTAGCGTGACGTGGCTCCTGGCGCCGACACAATGGCGACTTTGTCCGGGGATTTAAAAGAAAAAGATAAACCATCGTAATGACAGATACCGTTCACAGTAGTAGTAATGTGGTAAGCATGTTCAAATACAGTGTTCTTAGCGTCAAGTCTCCCCAAAGTACGCTGTGCTAATAACTACACTCTGTGGTTATTAGGGCCACGGGTGGGCCAGTCGTCCCTTAGGCTTACCGAAACCTATAATCGTGAGTTCGAATCCCGGTTCGTTTTTCAGCACCCTACCCATGCTCAGGGGTTTCATCAAAGTGGTAACCGTCTGAGAAGTGCATCACTTTTGTCATTCCTCCCAAATGAAGCTGGTACGACTTTGTTCCATGCGGCGTAGATCCACTCACAACAATGGTTACTGACAAATGTACCACATGGATATTTTCTACATTCTTAATTTGTTTTAAACTTATATGAATATTTTTTATCATACTTCCAGTGCCCGCACACACATACTCTAATGTTGATTAAGACATTAAAACAGAAGAATCCGTATATATCGACACTTTGGTCTTATATCGCCACTCCGTTCGTCTCGAACTACGGGTATCTCGATATGAAACATAATGTCCCCGGGACTTCGAGTTCAGGCATTTAGTTCTCTGTGGGCATATGGTATTCTAGTTTACATACCTACGTTGTGGCTAACTAGATAAGATAGGATATACTAAATCAGTAACAAGGATGATCTACAGGCAGCATCGTTTGTCACTCAAGATTAAACGCTTGCTTGTGTATATATAATGACGCAGGTCAGATTCAGGGGTCAGTTACAGTGTGGCTACATACTCGCCAGTCATAGTACCCCCACATAATCATGGGTAGGTTATGGTTTCGCCCCAATAATCAAGGGTAGAAACAAATAGTCAATGGTAGACCCAATAGTCAAGGATAGACCCATTAGTCAAGGGTAGACCCAATAGTTAAGGATAGACCCAATAGTCAAGAGTAGACCCAATAGTCATGGGTAGACACAAATAGTCAAGAGTAGACACCAGCAGTCAAGGGTAGACACCAATAGTCAAGAGTAGACCCAATAGTCAAGGGAAGACCCAATAGTCAAGAGTAGACCCAATAGTCAAGAGTAGAAACCAATAGTCAAGAGTAGACCCAATAGTCAAGGGTAGGCCCAAAAGTCAAGAGTAGACCCAATAGTCAAGAGTAGACCCAATAGTCAAGGACAGACCCAATAGTCAAGAGTAGACACCAATAGTCAAGAGTAGAAACCAATAGTCAAGAGTAGACCAAATAGTCAAGGGTAGACCCAATAGTCAAGAGTAGAACTCATAGTCAAGAGTAGACCCAATAGTCAAGGGTAGGCCCAAAAGTCAAGAGTAGACCCAATAGTCAAGGATAGACCCAATAGTCAAGGACAGACCCAATAGTCAAGAGTAGACCCAATAGTCAAGAGTAGACCCAATAGTCAAGGATAGACCCAATAGTCAAGGATAGACCCAATAGTCAAGAGTAGACACCAATAGTCATGGGTAGACACAAATAGTCAAGAGTAGACACCAACAGTCAAGGGTAGACACCAATAGTCAAGAGTAGACACCAACAGTCAAGGGAAGACCCAATAGTCAAGAGTAGACCCAATAGTCAAGAGTAGAAACCAATAGTCAAGAGTAGACCCAATAGTCAAGGGTAGACCCAATAGTCAAGAGTAGAACCAATAGTCAAGAGTAGACCCAATAGTCAAGGGTAGGCCCAAAAGTCAAGAGTAGACCCAATAGTCAAGGATAGACCCAATAGTCAAGGACAGACCCAATAGTCAAGAGTAGACCCAATAGTCAAGGGTAGACCCAATAGTCAAGGATAGACCCAATAGTCAAGAGTAGGCCCAATAGTCATGGGTAGACACAAATAGTCAAGAGTAGACACCAACAGCCAAGGGTAGACACCAATAGTCAAGGGAAGACCCAATAGTCAAGAGTAGACCCAATAGTCAAGAGTAGAAACCAATAGTCAAGGGTAGACCCAATAGTCAAGGGTAGGCCCAAAAGTCAAGAGTAGGCCCAATAGTAAAGGATAGACCCAATAGTCAAGGACAGACCCAATAGTCAAGAGTAGACCCAATAGTCAAGAGTAGACACCAATAGTCAAGAGTAGACCCAATAGTCAAGAGTAGACCCAATAGTCAAGAGTAGACCCAATAGTCAAGGGTAGACACCAATAGTCAAGAGTGGACCCAACAGTCAAGAGTAGACACCAATAGTCAAGAGTAGACCCAATAATCAAGGGTAGACCCAATAGTCAAGAGTAGAACCAATAGTCAAGAGTAGACCCAATAGTCATGGGTGGACCCCTAATAGACAAGGATAGATTATTGTTATGCCCTCACTATTGAGGGGTAGAGTGCGGACGGTATTTCCCACATTAGCATGTATGGATCAGGGACTTCTCACGTTGACAACATAATCTCAAAATGGTTACACGTCTACAATAGGCCTTACAAGTAATTGGACGGAGATTGAGCATGGGTTTAGGTGGGTCGCTGAGATATCATCTTTGGTCCTGGGATAGGATTATCTAGTCCCGTTCAGATCTGGCCGATTTCAGAAGTTTATCCCTAAATTCGTCTGTGTATATCTGAACTATAACGTATTCTTCACTTCCCATTGTGGAGTCAGTGGTTCTGTGCTTAGATCTGGCTTGTGTGGTTTTACCTACAATTGACTTTGTTTAACTCACCTCAATGTAATATTAAGGTCGTCAGTCGTAAACTTTTGCCATTTGTTTTCTGCATTCCTGGTAATACTTAATGCATGGGGGCGGTCGGGTAGCCTAGTAGTTTAAGCGTTCGCTCGTCACGCATAAACCCGGGTTCGATTCCCGACATGGTGTCCCCCGCCGTGATATTGCTGGAATATTGCTAAAAGCGGCATAAAACCATACTCACTCACTTAATGAATGAAACCAGTACAGTGCCGTGATGTTTAGTGAAGTGTGATCTCACGTTTTCTTTCAATGTCTACATATTTTTGTTCAAGAACAGAAATGTGCCCAACTGAACCGGCGCAGTAATGGCTGGTCACAATAACACTTAATAATGCTGGGTTAAAATCTTGCATTACCTTGTAATCATTACGTGTCCGTTTTCTACATTGATTATTTGCATATCCGCAACTTGGTAGCCAAGTGGTTTGAGCGTTGATCCAGCTCACACTGGAACCAGGGTTCGATTCCCAGCATGGGTCCGTTTATAAAACTTTTTCTTGGTAATAGCTGCGTAAGGACATGCTGGTGGCCCTGTGGCCCCAGGTGCTGTCACAGGGCCACGGATAGCCATACTATACTGACTGTACTGATTACATTAAAAAAATGTTTTTAATGTAATCTGTACAGTCAGTATAGTATGGCTATCCGTGGCCCTGTGGGTGCTGTAACTCGAGTTTTGTCCCATAGGCAAGCCAGAAACTTCTCTTATTACCATGCTCTTATTATGTGTGGGGCTGTCAGCACCATGCTCGTAAATGTCCAAAACGTGCTTCATTCCACATCAAGCTGTCAAGCCGTGATATAAACCAAGTACTGTTCAAAGCGGCGTTAAACAACCTCACTCACTCACTAATAGCTGCGTCAAAACCAAATGCACTTCCTCTGGTTACCATCGCGTCATGCACATATGGGAGACATCGCTACAACACTGTGTCTCGTGTCCATGTCCAGCTGAACAATATCAACACATTTTCATAAAGGCTTCATTCATTTTTAAAAACCCACTCCCTTCGGTAAGTGTCAGTCTACACATAAAACAATGGTGTTTTCACGGTGAGATGAGAAACTCGGTGACCGCGTACTTTGTCACCGTCAACAGTATTCCTGCTCTAATGCCCTACTTTTAAAAAAACAATGTGGGTCATTTTTTTCTTCCTGATCCGCACCATCGTGTGTGTTCGTGACTGAATGATTCTAACAATCAGATGGCAAAAACAGACATGAATGCGAAGCATCGTTGAAAATTAGGTTTTAAATCAAATTCAGAAGATGTTTTTAATTGTTTCAGCTTTCGTTTCCCCATGACGTCCTTTTTTAAACTTTTCTCCGGTCACAGACACGGAATTTCTACATATGGAGATGGCAATCTCCCCATAAAGACGCCTATTGCTATTTCGGGAAAAATAGAAGTATGTCATCAACGTGAACCAAACTTGAAATGTTCCAAATAAATCGTGCAACTGTTTCCTTCGTTAATAAAAACAATATCTTTGGTGAGTAAAATTCTTTACATCATACATGAAACATAAACTTGAGTAATGCCTCTGCTTGATATCGCAAGGGCGGACAGGCCTAGTAAATCACCCCACTGAACTTAATACTTCACATGTGCAGCGTTCAACTTAGTATCGAACCCACCGCTCGAGTGTGTTAGTTTCCCAGTACTTAACAGTGTGTTAACCTCAGCAGCGTTTGGGCTTGGAAGAAATTAACTGAATATTTCTATGAAAAATGGCAATTTTTAAAAATCGAATACTGAATGTTTTTTGATTATACGCTTTAGTAATTGGTCCCTTTTGTGATAATATGAAACAGATAAACACGATGTGGGAGGCACCCTCAGGCACCTTACATCTTTACCTAAAGCATCTTCATCAATGATCTCACTAATACCACTACGCACCGTCTGTATAACTAACGTATTACGTCCACTTCTAACTTCAGTGATAATTTTTTTGTAAGCATAGGGGCGGTGGGATAGCCTGGTGTTTAAAGCGTCACGCCGATGATCCTGGTTCGATTCCCTACATGGGTACAATGTGTGAGGCCATTTCTGGTGTCCCCCGCCGTGAAATTGCTGAAATACATGTATTGCTAAAACCATACTCACTCACTCACTCACTCACTCACTCACTCACTCACTCACTCACTCACTCTGTAAGCATATGATTCTTCCTGAAGTAAATAATATTCACAATCTCAAAGTGACTTGTAGGTACTATACATGGTTGATGTAGTATGTGGCATGGCTTCCCAATCCTTGGACTGACATTTAGTCTCTGAAATCTTATATTACACAATATCCTTCTTGACTCTAAAAATAAAAAAAAATCCATTTGCTGATTTCACTGTGGAATAGAGCTAGCTTGAGCTGGCTAAACTTGCTTTAGACTTGCTTTTGTATGGATTTCTAGATTTTTTTTTTCATAAAATAAATATATTCCACAGTCATGGTGCAGGACTACCCAATCCTGTGTTGCACAATCAATGATTCGTTGCCGAAAGGCCGATATTAACAAAGCATAATCACCGACTTCTTCGATCGACATATAACAAAGGCCGAAGCCACACAATACACGTTCAACATGACCGAATTTGGCCAATTATGATATGCTAACATGTCATATGTATTAGTCACATGACTCAGTCTCGAGATACACATCAAGATCCGGGGTAGAATAGGTTTTCAGTAATCCATGCTTGCGACTATGCTTATCGTAAGAGGCGACTAACGGGATCGGGTGGACAGGGCGACTTGGTTGATGCATGTCATTGATCCCAAATTGCGTGGATCGATGCTCAGGATATCAATCACCGGATTGATGGGTCCATAACCGATTATTTACAAACTGCCGTCATATAGCTGGAATATTGTTGACAAACAAACAGTCTTGAGAGCAAGGGGCGGTCGGGTAGCCTAGTGGTTAAAGCGTTCGCTCGTCACGCCGAAGACCCGGGTTCGATTCCCGACATGGGTACAATGTGTGAAGCCCATTTCTGGTGTCCCCCGCCGTGACATTGCTGGAATATTGCTAAAAGCGGCGTAAAACCATACTCACTCACTCACTCTTGAGAGCAATGAAAGAACGGATTCAGTGTCACGTGGAACAGAAGGCTTTTACGCCTCTTTTCATCATTATTCCAGTAATATCACTGCGAACTCCATAAAAGGGCTTCTCCCATTGGACCCAGGCTGGGAGCCGATGTGTAGTCATCGACTTCCACCTCTTAACCAAAAGACACGAGTACGTTAGTGATAGAGTCGCAGAGACGTATTGCGTTACACAGTGAATATAAATGTGCAACAAATCTTTCCTGTGCAGGTGAGCTACATAGCCTGTCACTCAACCACACCGACCACTCATAAACATGTCTCCTAAATGAACATGTAGTTTACTTGAGGGTGAAGACTTTTTAATCCAGGTGAAACCCTTGTGTTTAACTAGCTTTCGATTTCCTGTTCAAATGTATGGAAGCCTGTTACAACGATTACCGCTTTCTTCTGAGATGACCAAAAACAGCGTTGTGAGTGAAACACGTTTAACGCCGCTTTGAACACTAGTTCGGTCATGTGAGCTTATGGAGACAATACAGTTGTAAGGTGACGCATTCCTTTGCTGAAACCAGGGGTCATAATCAAGTCTTCAGTGTTTACCACTGTGAAACACACGAGCACGATAGGAGAAGAATGCAATGGGCCATATTAAGGTAGAATTTGGAATTCGAAGTCACGAAATCGGCGCATGGGTATTTAATATTTTGGAGGGAAATATAGCTTTCGTGCTATGGCGCACCCATACATACATTTTCGAATATCACACACAAATATTTTATGACACAAAATGTAATTCCATTCAAACATTCCATCTAAAATAATGCAGATTTGACGTAAATTTTAACTCACTCACTCACTCTAATCACAGAAATACTTAAGAAAGTAACATATGTTTTGCCTGAGGTTCACACGATGCCCGCTTTCACGTTCAGTACTATTTTCCCACAATGCACTAGCACTAACAAAAATAATATTTTTGGGTAGCATTCCTGAAGTTGAGAGTTGAATGACAACAAACTATTTCACGAATAAAACGTTTCAACATTCGTATCTTCGTTGATACAAGTCGTACCGAACGCTGCTGTGTCCAGGGTACCACGGGAAGCCACTTCCACACGCGTCTATTTGCACAGTGTTTTACACACGAATAAAAGAAACGTTTGCACTATTTGCGTAGGCTTATACTGTTTAGTACAGTTCTGAACCAACCTCTTCAAATGACAATCACAGTAAACTCTTCATCCAGACAATTATGCGCGGATACGCCCTGCAAAAGAATATACTCTCTCACTGGGCCATAAAAGAAGGGGAGGGGTAGGGCGAGGTTTCCCAGACAAACAGAGGAAGAATACATCATGCGTCACACTGCCGAAAGCGCCACCACCCAACTCCTTTACTTTGCAAACATAGATTTGTTCTTATACATATTATTTGTAAAGTGAATTTAATAAATGAAAAACCTTGACCCCAAAACAATAATTTACGGGTACACCAGTATGTACGCTTGTACACGAACGAAGTTCACTTTCTGGTGACGATGCCCGCCGCGTCAACTATTGGACTGTTCTTGCGTCATATTTGGATAATTTGTTTTGTTGTATTTTGTAGATATATGTTTTAAATAAAATAACTTTATAAATTTCCGCGATTTATGTTAGTCTAGATCTGGATGATACTCGTATTCCGACCGTACTCCAACGATGGTCGGGGTGGGGGTAGGGGTGCGGGTGAGGGTGGGGTTGGGGGATGGTAACTCTAGCTCGTTACGTCGTGGGTTCGATTCCCGACACTGGAACGATGCGTGAAGCCAATTTCCGGTGTCCCCCGTGTGTGATATTGCTGACGTCAAGGTAAACTCAACTCACGACGCGAATCGATATTCGCGGACTAACCACTTAACCACCCCATCTCTTATTATGATAAACGGAAAGATGAAAATACATCAAAATCCTAGACTTTCCCGCTTGTATAAATTTGCTATCCGTAAGAGCGAATAACACTATTGCCAGGTATCCAAATATTTTGTTAGCCATAATTGAGGCAGTCATGAGCTTGTTTCTGTTACACTGCGCTTCAAGACCAACAGACTATTTAACGATATGATATATATGTATGATGTATGACCCATATCCACTTACTCAACTGGTATAGCATCAGTTAGTTTAAACTATCCGCAAACATGCAAGAAAAACTAGATGCAAAGAATGTCTTCAATGCCATTCGGCTAGAAGAACGACTTCGGGAAACTGATAGCTGAAGTGATGTTATCCTTCACACAAGTGGTTTCAATTTATCAGTCGCTTGTTGATAGATTTTATCAGGTGGAGTTAAATGATATCCTTCTGTCATCAAAGACCGGTACGCGGTGTGGTGGTGCTGTTAACGGAAGGCTGAATCGCTCATGCGTAGCAGCCAAGCGAATGCCGTTAAATATAACTGGGTTAGATAGAGTTGCGTCTCAAACCACCGTCTCATGTTACAGAGAGCGGCTGACAGTTGTGCGACGGTGGAACATACGACACTACCTTCTTCACGACTGATTACAGGTGTGTGAGTGAAAAGGACCCCGCCATGGATTAAATACTGGGGAAAAGACAGGTGGACATTGTGATTGTGGACAGTTTGAAGGTAAATATTATATTTTAAAGTAACATAGATGTCGCAGGTGTTTGCTTTCAAACATATGTTATACTTTGACAAGTGATTCCATAGTTTAAAGACATTTACCAGTATAAAGATGTATGTATGTTTGTATTTGTATTTAATTATGTTTAATATCGAATAGTATTAATATAAATTCGATATCATGACAGCGTTGATCATGTGGTATAAATAAGTAATAAATGCAATTACGGATATAAGGATAAATAATATATATTCTGTTTTGGGGGGTTTGCACATAAAACAGATACTTAAAGACGGTACTACGTTTCTCAAATGAAAAATCACAACTTTCTATCCACAAGCGATAGTAAGTTGATGAAAGCATTGTGCCTTAAACAACATGTGCCCGAATGAACGTTGTATTTGTGTTCTTCATTCACTGTACTATCAAACAAGTGTGTCCGCGTAACGCATTTGCGCATAAACTCCAACACATATTATACTATCGGCCACGAGACATATAGAACCATTCTGTCTAATTTTCAAGGATGCTAAAACGTAAGGCGTGATATTCGAAATAAAAAATAAACCTAGAATCTACCTCGAAGTATAGCCGTGCGGTATAGATACAGTTAACTTCACTACGGTCTGATAAAGTTACATCTCTGAAATTCGCTATTTTTTAAGACTATCACATATTTTCCACTGCATTACACACATCTCGATCGCGATGTGTTCAGGTACTTCAGTACATCCGAGTTGAATGTACGTGTAGATCGAGATATCCGTAGTTAAAAGGAGATGAGCCACAGATAGCGTCACAAAACATGGTACCCGGTACTCGAAGACAATTTCATTGAGAGCGTTAGGCAATATGGGAAATAATCTATAGACCCGCACAGCTGGAACCGGAATTCCAGCCCCAGAGCTATAGTACACCCATAGTATAGGCAGTATTTATGATGATTCGTCATATGATACCAGCGACCTCCTACTATATGTTTTAGTGGTTATTACACGGAATATCTGTGGGAATCTGGATAATGACTGGTCCCCAGTAACCAATACTTGTGTGCTTAGCCACTCAGTGGATCGGGTGGTCAGTTTTAGTGACTTGGTTGAGTTTGGGCGTGGTTGAACTCTGACGGTGTGGGACGTTGTACAGAATATTAATCAGTGATTTGTTTGGTCAAGCTTCGATTATTTACAGCGTCATATATGTGTGTCACAAATGGATTTTAAACTGTATTAAACATTAAACATGCGTGTCGACATGGGATTACCTACCATATCAAACAAGATTGTCGAATATGCTTATCGAAATACGATCATCTACCATATCAAACATGCGTGTCGAAACAGGATTATCTACCATATCAAACAAGATTGTCAAATATGCGTATCGAAATAGGATTATCTACCATATCAAACATGCGTGTCGAAATACGATTGTCTACCATATCAAACAAGATTGTCAAATATGCGTATCGAAATAGGATTATCTACCATATCAAACATGCGTGTCGAAATACGATTGTCTACCATATAAACGTGCGTGTCGAAATAGGATTATCTATCATATCAAACATGCATGTCAAAATACGATTGTCTACCATATTAAACGTGCGTGTCGAAATAGGATTATCTACCATATCATACATGCGTATCGAAATAGGATTATGTACCATATCAAACATGCGCGTCAAAATACGATTGTCTACCATATTAACGTGCGTGTCGAAATAGGATTATCTACCATATCAAACATGCGTGTCGAAATAAGATTATCTACCATATTAAACATGCGTATCGAAATAGGATTATCTACCATATCAAACATGCGTGTCGACATACGATTGTCTACCATATTAAACGTGCGTGTCGAAATAGGATTAACTACCATATCAAACATGCGTATCAAAATAGGATTATCTACCATATCAAACATGCGTATCGAAATAGGATTATCTACCATATTAAACGTGCGTGTCGAAATAAGATTATCTACCATATCATACATGCGTATCGAAATAGGATTATGTACCATATCAAACATGCGCGTCAAAATACGATTGTCTACCATATTAACGTGCGTGTCGAAATAGGATTATCTACCATATCAAACATGCGTGTCGAAATAAGATTATCTACCATATTAAACATGCGTATCGAAATAGGATTATCTACCATATCAAACATGCGTGTCGACATACGATTGTCTACCATATTAAACATGCGTGTCGAAATAGGATTAACTACCATATCAAACATGCGTATCAAAATAGGATTATCTACCATATCAAACATGCGTATCGAAATAGGATTATCTACCATATCAAACATGCGTGTCGAAATCGGATTATCTACCATATCAAACATGCGTGTCGAAACAGGATTATCTACCATATCAAACATGCGTGTCGAAACAGGATTATCTACCATATGAAACATGCGTGTCGAAATAGGATTATCTACCATATCAAACATGCGTGTCGAAATACGATTATCTACCATATCAAACATGCGTGTCGAAACAGGATTATCTACCATATCAAACAAGCGTGTCGAAACAGGATTATCTACCATATCAAACATGCGTGTCGAAACAGGATTATCTACCATATCAAACATGCGTGTCGAAATAGGATTATCTACCATATCAAACATGCGTGTCGAAACAGGATTATCTACCATATCAAACATGCGTGTCGAAACAGGATTATCTACCATATCAAACATGCGTGTCGAAACAGGATTATCTACCATATCAAACATGAGTGTCGAAACAGGATTATCTACCATATCAAACATGCGTGTCGAAATACGATTATCTACCATATCAAACATGCGTGTCGAAACAGGATTATCTACCATATCAAACATGCGTGTCGAAACACGATTATCTACCATTTCAAACATGCGTGTCGAAATACGATTTTCTACCATATCAAACATGCGTGTCGAAACAGGATTATCTACCATATCAAACATGCGTGTCGAAATCGGATTATCCACCATATCAAACATGAACGTCAAATATGCGGAAAGACACTTTGTTACAGACTCACCCAAATACTTCACAACAATGTTACATAATAAAACGCATGCATGGGACGCTCCATGCGGATTTGAAGGAGACTGTTCTAAAACGTGTTTGCACATTTACAATATAGGATATGTACAATAGCTGACTGACAGCTGTATACAACACTTTTCGTTTTATGTCAAATATCATTCCAGATTTTGCTGGTAAATGGACATAAATTATATACGTGTCGGTATAGGAGTATCTACTACGTTTAACATTCGTATAAAAATATAGCTTATCTACTGTAACAAAAACAGAAGTATCGAAAAAAATGATTTATAAAAGATCTACCCAAGATACTTAAAAAGTTTCAAACATTTTTGTAAACCTCAGACTGATACCACGGCATGCGACGTGGCCACAGCGTGATCAAAAGCCACGTGTCATCACGGTGACGAGGCATCGTAAAGAAACTCCTTATCTGCATCAGGATGTCTAGCCATGCAGCCAACATTTATCACTTGCATCCATAACCAATAACTGTATGCATCGGTTGTGCCTGGATAGGAGAGTTTTATGGCAGTCGGGGTCCCTTAAGCCATAGATTGATGCATGAAAACGCTTGCATGAATGTATAAATAATCCTATAAGTAGCTTTTTACTTACCTTTTCAATTTTACCCCTCTTAAATCAGCATATACTTTTCTTTTTTAAGCAAAAACTAATTAAACTGACACGCAGTGCAGCCATCAAGTTATGCAGATGTTTCTCAAAAGGATACCATGTGCAGTTGGTCTAAAAAGATCGGCAAAACCGTTTCCAAATTCATAAGAAATCCCTGCTTAAAGCAGTCTGTTGTACGAGTCCGAGTCATGAGCATGTCAAAAAGTAATGATACCAGGTGTTCGCGAAAAGTTGAGCGACTGATTAATTGTAAGGATACCGATTTCCTTGCGTCAACACGGGTTCGTTTTGTTAGAGTTTAATTTACTTAAAGACATAGCATAATATGATAAATACTCTCAAAAAATGTAGGGGGTCATAAAATTTCAATGTTAATACCAAGTATTAGAACAAAGATAAGTGTTGACGACAAGCGAGGACGTTTATGTCTGTAAAATGTAGCAACAAAACGCATACTTCAGTTGAGCTTAAGCTCAAACGGCGAATCAAATTGCTGCAAACGTTCATCAAGCTACTGGGGTACGAGTTACGGGTCAGACGATTAAAAATCGTCTCCATGGAGCTCGTCTCCCTGCTCGATGGTTACGTGTCGTGCCACCCTTAAAAATCGTCACGTTGCCAACAGACGCTGGTTGCTGGTCACGTGTCATGTTTTCAGACTAGTCCCGATTCAGTTTGCACTTCCTTGATAGGCGTGGTCGTGTCCGGCGACGTCGACATGAACGTCAAGCCAATGTCAACCTGAGACCTGACCCAAGCAGACAGATTGGGCGGTGTATCGGTTATGGTGTGGGGTGGCATCACTATGACGGAGAAGCCCACTCTATATTGTGCAAGGAATGGGCATCGGATAATACTATCAGGACAATCAACTGACACACTTTGTCGTCCCGTTTGCAAGGCGCGTTGGTCGACGTTTTGTCTTTCAGGACTACTCCCGCGCTCACCGTGCACGAAGAGTCGGTGCTCACCTCCAGCAACACAAGATCCAAAGAACTGTAGAATGCCATGGCCAGCAATGAGCCCAGACCCTTCCCTCGTTGATCACGTCTGGGACATGATAGGGAGTCGTGTGCGTCAACGTCACAGCCCGCCGACCACGTTGACTGAACGTGATCAGGTGCTGCAAGAGGAGTGCGACTCCCTCAAATGGTCATTGGGAGACTCATACGCAGTATGCCTCCTCGAATGAATGTTTGACAAACCGTGACGGTCTTACGCACTACTGATCCTTAAACGTCAACCATGACATCTTACCCCTATCGTCCTTCAAGAACACTGGCGGTCATAACATCTACTGCCTGACTTCACCCCTGGCTGTAATGTATTCCCCATTCGTTTATTATTATCATACAGCTATTACTAGAAACTAATATCGGTAACTATTTTGGAAAGCTTAAGTTTTGTCCGAGTATGCCCTAATTGTTTGAAAAAGTATATAAAGTAATCAGGTAGCTATTCGTTGGGGCACCGTGTCACTGACGTTATGGTGCCGGGTGACGTCTGTGAAACGTTGCTACAAGCATGGAGATGGCGGTTAAATTTCAACGCAGCACAAGAAATTCGACCAAAAAAACGACTCAAGAACGGAATGTGTTTCATTGGTTTAATTCTGACGTATGTGTACATGTAACATGGGTAAGTTTGTTGCCACGTTAGGAATTTACCAAATATTTTTCTCAATTTTTGCGTGTTCTAGATCATTACCCTCCAAGAAACAGATGACGCGAACGAGATAAATGCTGATGTATATATGCTTCTCACTGAAAGTAGAGTATATATATTTACGCCTTTTAGAATTTTCCCTCCAAAAAAGGCAAATGTATTCATTCATACTGGTGTATTTTTGTCTCAATCAATATGTAAAATGAGTCAATTTGTAAAATGACTGAAAGTTTCAAAACGCCAAACTTTTTCAGTCATCTTACAATTATAATTCCGTCAGATTGACAGAACGTTATTAAGAAGTTCAGTAGGGCTTAAACAAATAACAATATACTTATTATGCTTGGATTAGAAGCCACAAAAAATGTTTAAAAAAAATACAATTCTTTATCGTGACATAATAAATGGAAAAATAATTATAAAATGACCGAAGTATTTTGGCATTTTGAATTGCCTACACGAAAATATCAGTCATTTTACAAATTGACTGATTTTACAAACTGAATGTAACATACTGCTCACTGAAAGTGGAGAATGAAGAATTTCGTTCTTTAGGTGTTTACCTCAGTTCACAGGAAGTAGGGGTAGATGATACTGGTAGTGTAGATATGTTCACGTCGTGAATGACGTCATGTATAATGGACGTATGTGGCATCTAGTCAGTACACAAGATTGACCTCCCTTTGATAGACACACATGGCAGTCGTTGATGCGATATTGCTACATGCTGTCGTTATGTTACAGGTTTAAATGTCATAATTAAAAAGCAACTGTTATAACGGTGAGAATTTATCAGATTGTTCACAAGCAGAACAGATTCACATCTAATCTATAGATCTTTAACTACTGTCTTGTTTTAAAAACATAATAGTCGGGCTACGATTCGACACAGGTATCCGACAAAGCATAGATGGAAGAAACTTGCAGCTTTCATTGCTAGATGATTAAATATTCTAAAACGAACATAACGTGTTTCTGAAACGTACAACTGGATCACCCCGCTCTGCTTGTGACGAGACTGCATAAAGAAATTATTATTATTCACTCATGTTTTCAAAACCTACCCATGCTAGAAAAGCCTTTTAACTAAAATCAACCACCATTTGATATGTTTTAAATGTGTGAAATTACATCACAAAATGCTGTTAAGTCTTGCCATGGAAATATCCAGACAGACATAACGTTTGACGCCCGGTTCTTACAACACGCAGCCAATCAGGGGATATACGATACAGATTGTTCTGGCTGGTTCCTAGATCCCATGTCCTCTGCATAAGTGGAACCATCTTGTCAAGATTAATGTTTTATTACATGAACTAAGTGCATGCTTTAATAAAATCAGCACGCTGTGCAAAACATTTCATCGTGTTAATTGCCACCCTCTTCATATATCAGTAATTATGATTCAGTTACGTTTTGCGGTAATTTACGAAATGTTTGAGATTATTAACGTTTTATGTATATCTTTATCGTATAATCTTAAGTACTCCTGACTTTTGAAACGCTCGTTTATGGGTTCTAGACCTCTGGTAAAAAATATCATTTTGTAAGGCCAAGGTTAAAGGTCCATCTTGAAAGGCGAAAATTTTCGCCTGCAGCGCGAGTGCAACGAGCTCTGGTAGGACACACTGTTAGCATATGGCAGAACAGTATAGCTGTAGAGCTTTGAACAGTGTTTCAGTTATATCACAGCGTGTTAGCTCAACATACGAGGCTGGCAAAGTAATGCAAGTCGAAGACGTTTGCTACTTGTGTGAAACCACGATCGTCGTCCAGGGTTTCATTGATGCCAGATTAATGTGGGAAGAAAGCCCGAAGTAGCGCTGGTAACAGATGGTGTTCAAATAAATTTGCTGAAACACACATTCGTAAATATGGTGCTTATGAACCATAACTCGCCGAATTTGGGATTCGACCACGGCTATCGATGCTGGCTAATGGACGCAAATCTACCAATGGCATGTCGTTCTACATATTAAGACAACCAACATTATTTAGAAACTTACCCGCACTAAACACTGGCGGTTACTCTCAAATAGGTATACAGTAAACTACGTTTATAACGAACACGCTTATAACGAACTAAAATTAGTGGTCCCTTTGAGTTCGTTATAACCGTAGTTTAGTGTAATCGCGAATAATATTCGTCAATGCCCAAAACATGCCGTGTCAAGAACTAGGTCATTCATCCTTTTGGATATTCGGACTGGACATTCAGCTATATTCGACTTTATTATAACTAACCTCTTCATCGGCGAAAATACAGAGACTGTACGTTGTACGATAGTCATCGAGTCATACTCAAAGGCTGGGAGACTTTATGTAACATGTGACCTAAATACGTCACAGTTGATTTCGCTGCATACACAAGTCAGCATCACAGCATCTTGATTAAACATAGCTCGTAAAACAATCAATCAGTTGTGTAAACAATGTATAGTTTCCTGTGTGTTTGTAACTCGAAGCCGACACTTAAGCCGTTGGTGAAATGAACGCTTGATGACTACCTTTAAATGTTTTCACACGATGGTAGTGCGAGCGAGCTCGGCGTGCGGTGACAAAGATCTCGTCACATGACCCCCGACTTCCGTATTTCCCAGAAACAAAGGACTATACGTGTGTTACCCAGACAGAAGGGATATTGACAATCATATTGTGATCATGTTTAGTTTAGGGTACAGAGCCACGACTGCAGATTAAACACACCTTGATGTTTTAGATAGGCCAGTGGGCATGGGTATTACAGAGAAATTCAGATTTCTTGTTTGATTGTTTAAAATTACAACAAGGCAGCGTCTTATCATGTCTATTGACGTTCACAGTTTAAACTGTCTTATGCCTGTCTAATGCCTATGGTGACAAAGCTATCTAGGACCGCGTTGTAATAAATGAGCATGGTTTTACGCCACGTTTAGTCAAAGACACGGCGGGGTTCATTGAGCTTCACACATTGTATTGATGTGGCAAATCAGACCCGGGACTTATCATGACGAGCGGACGCTTTAACCACGAGGCACCCGTCCCTAGTTTGAGTAGTGGCAGTGGGGTAGCCCAGTGGTTAAAGCGTTCGCTCGTCACGCCGAAGGCCCATGATAGATTCCCCACGTGGGTACAATGTGTGAAGCCCATTTCTGATGTCCCCGGCCGTGATATTGCTGGAATATTTGCTAAAAGCGTAACCATACTCACTCACTCACTCACTAGTTTGAGTGAATGGTATCTGAAGCCGCAGTCAGCTCCAATTCATATCACAGAGGCTCGACCGAGTTCACATCAATTGTCTATAAAACGTCAACGCCAGAGAATAATCACTCTGGACTATGTCCATCTTCCCGAGGCAAGGGAGTTTACTGACTATAAAAGTCCAGTTACCACCCTTGCCGAACTAGGCTGGTATTTTGGAGTTAGAGTTAGATTTTGCCTGGACTAACGAGTCTATGCATAGTCCAATCAAAATCGCGCGCCGAAACTGTCGTGCAGATTTCGGTCGATTGCAGGATTTGCACAGCATGGTCACCGCCAACTCGTTGTCAACAGATATTTTCGGAATCTTTTCAAGTTTTTAATCAAGGTGCTCACATGATTTGATGTACTTCACGATGTCAGACCCGTTTTCGCACAATATAGATCTCGATTATCGATCAGATCGTCTTGACTGGGCGCCGCCATTTTGTTTGAAGCAAATGCAAGTGATACGAGAGGTGTAATCTGATTGGTCCATAGGAGAGACATAGAAGGGACTTAATTTGTAACAGCCACTGGTGGCGCTACGATCGAGCCCAGGAATTCCAGCCAAGTTCGGCAAGGATGGAAACTGGACGTTTAAAGTCAGTTAACAACCCTGCCTCGGGAAGATGGACTAAAAGGAATAGATCACTGAAATTCAGTGATGACACGAGGTGTTTCCGAAACAGTAAGCATGTCCTGCTGTCCCGATAGCACCCGCCAGTCACACACAATTTGGATAATAAAAGTAACGTTCACTAATACACGAACGATTTTATCACGTTGCGAACGTTTATAAAATTGTAATGTAAAAACTGATTTTCACACAGAGAAGATATCATGTCGTATGCATTTTTACTTGTTAACCGTGTGAACGAGTCCCAGTCTAAGTGAACGGATCACAGATTTCACCTTACCTTTCAGTCTAACCCCATTCCCGTTTTGTCACGTTAGATAAACACGTTAGTGTCACAAAGGAATATGACGCTGCAAGTTACCCACCTGTCGAAACCCGTGTGCTTCTTGTGTAGCTTTGTACAGGTAGGCCGACCACGCCTTGATTACAGGTAACTTGCCTGTCATTTGGATCACCCGTGAATCATAATCGAATCTTGGGTTATAATATATGGGCGTTGTATTAACGAAAAACACATCAACATCAACAGTTATGAATAAATTTGATATCTCTTGGAATCTATGATGTAAAATGGCCTATAACCCAGGGCCTGGAACCCATCCCAGCTCTCTCGGTCTGGAAGGTGTAACAAGTACAGTAAACTACGGTTATACCGAACTCAAAGGGACCACTAATTTTACTTCGTTATAACCGGTGTTCGTTAAATGCATACATACATCACATATACATCAAATGGCCGGGACCAAAAAGTAGTTCGTTACAGTAAACTACGATTATAACGAACTCAAAGGGACCACTAATTTTAGTTCGTTATAACCGCTGTTCGTTATATGCATACATACATCACATATACAGCAAATGGCCGGGACCAAAACATAAGTTCGTTATATCTGTCAGTTCGTAATAAGCGTGTTCGCTATAAACGTAGTTTACAGGATATATGTGAGTCATTACAAGCGTGTTCGTTATAAACGTAGTTTACTGTATATCTGTCAGTTCGTTATAAGCGTGTTCGTTATAAACGTAGTTTACTGTAATGTGAACAGTCCTTCATATATATCACAGTGTGTCAGCACGGGTGTACCACTACTGGACACGGGTTACAGTGTTTAGGAACCAGGTATATGCCATGCGTGACCTAATGTCTTTAAGCTCCAGTCTTTTGGTACCATTTGATGACTAACTTTAACCGGTGACTCGGTTCCACGGTTCTCTGGCCCTTACAGGACGAACCTCAAACATAATAGCGAATCCACGATTTGAACCCACGGCTATAGTATTCTGGCACGCCCAAGGGTCGCAACTCTGCATTCCGATTTGCGGCGCTTCATACGACTTAGCCCTCCTGCTCGCTACTGTCCCACAATTCCTTCATGAGGAGTTCAATTATACGTATACCCAAGCCCTCTAGGTCCCATTCTGCTCAGTTCCGCGTCTCCCTGAGGCCCAATACGTCTGGGGGCGGTGGAGTAGTCTAGTAGGTATAGCGTTCGCTCGTCACGCCCGAGACCCGGGTTCGATTCCCGACATGGGTACTATGTGTGAAGCCAAATTCTGGTGTCCTCCGCGTGATATGGGTGGAATATTGCTGAAAGCGGTGTAAAACCATACTCACTCACTTCTCATACGTCTGACTTCAGATTATGCATCTTGCGGCATCTGATGCTAGTCTTCGATGCGTTGTACATAATGTATTTTCAATCACTCATCTGTAGTGGACATCTACAAAAACAGCTTTTTGATGATGTTCATAACTTGGCACTGTGACCTGCGTTGGTATTGTTGGTGAGGTTAGACAGTTTACCAGTGCTTCCGATAGAGCCGGATTGGCACTCGGTAGATTGTTGCAGTTGCCAATTGTATAATTAGATACAAGATATCATGGTTTGAAAACAAGGATTCATTAGCTTGATCGAATTTAGTGGAAATCATAAAATACCAACTACATGAACATGTTAACACACACAACATTTCTTTGGTAATTAGTGGAACGGTTTGCGCTTAGTAGACATAATCCCAGTCTACGGCTAGCCCGACGAGTTATAGCACGTGTTGTCAGTAGGCCCTTACTAATGGGCTCAAAAACATGCAGCTGCTTGATATTTGCAAAGAATCTATTCAACTAAAAACAGAATAAAGAGATTTACATGACGCCGAACGAGGTACTATTAGAGTCATTCATCAGCAAACTCCATACACCGACATAGGCGCTCCCTCTTACATCCTTACCAACTTCTGGAGCCTTGTGCCAAGAAACGCTAACATTACAGGGCCGCACTTTATTTCAGTTCATTCAGAGTGTTTGAAGTGCATGATCATTTCATTAAACTCGTTCCGGTGATAAACTGTCTTGGCCGTAGAGATGAGCTCGTGACGCTGTGCTCAGTAAATAAGATTAAGATATTAAGGAATAGTCATTTTCTTTTTGTCTCGTAACGATGCAGCCTGTTTTCAAACCTCTGTGTAGTTAAATTTGAAACTTATACACGGCGGCGTTTTAACTGCTGTGGAGATTGTCAGTGGCCATGTTTGACAGATGATTAGGATAAACATTGTCCAAGTCAGTCTTGGAGAACAAAGGTCATGTTTCACTCATTCCCCTCCAAAATTGCTGAGTCAAACTTCCGTCTGTTCAAAAAAGCACTTAAACGTTTTAACGGCATTGGTAAATGTTTTTGCTGACTACTGATTCTCTGAAGGGCTTGAGCGTTATTTTAAGAAGCAACCATAAGAAGCAACCTTGTGACACATTTGTTATGAAATGTATTGAAGTATTTAACGAAACTTAAATCATATGTCAGGTGATATTGTAACATCAGGTCTAGAAATAGTTTGGGCCTCACCAATATGTACTGTTGAGAAACGATGTCTGCTGTACGGTTGGCGTAAGGTTAGCTTTGATGCCCATTGGAGATCTGTGAGACGACAGTGATCTACGATTAACAACATTGTCAGTGTTGACCTGTACCGTACAGCCTCTCTTTTGTGTACCCGTTGTATATATTGTGATTATTTGGTTGGTTTGTTGTTTTACGCCACACTCAGCAATATTCCAGCTATATGACGGCGGTCTGTAAATAATCGAGTCTGGACCAGACAGACCAGTGCTTAATATCATGAGCATCGATCCACGCAATTGGGATCGATGACATGCATCAACCAAGTCAGCGAGCCTGACCACCCGATCCCGTTAGTCGCCTCTTGCGACAAGCATAGTTGACTTTTACGGCAAGCATGGGTTGCTGAAGACCTATTCTACCCCGGAATCTTCACGGGTCGTATATATTGTGAGCGACGTTCGGTACATTATTGATGGAAAATAGGCATTATTATCATTATTATTGTTGTTGTTGTTGTCGTCGTCGTCGTCGGATATACGTGTGTATCATGAAGAGGCGGGTTTGTCTTAACGCTTCTTGGAGCAGTATTTCCGTTATATCAGGTAAAATAAACAATGAAGGAAAGCCAACACTCTCAGGTCATAGAAGTTTTCCAGTTATATGACACCCAAGAGCATAGCTATGGTGCTGACAGTCCTGCACATTCGAACCGACGATCAGCGGATCCTAAGGGACATAACTCTGCACAGAGAATCCCAGAGCCAGTGGGCCACCGAAGCTCCCTACCTTTACAGAACATTAGCCAAACGTTTACTGTTATTACTGGTTTTATACCGTTTTAACAGATTACGTGAAGGTCGCGGCGAAGAACACCGCCTGACATAAAGTTTTAGATTGACTTTAAGAAATTGGTAGAATACCGGGTGATATTTCAAGGTTACGTCCTGGAAGAAAGAACAAAAAATAGTCGTGGTTACACGCAAACATAGATGTACAGAACCAAACCAAGACTCGTGGCGGCGTCATCGAACACTTGATTGGCTCGATCGTTTCAACTCGAGTATCCAACTTTTCGTGATTGCTGTGCATGTTAACTAAAAAGGAAATGGTCTTTGTAAAGCCTGTTCAAGATTATTATACATCAATGGTTACCTGTAAAGAGATGAAGAAAAGGAATTTGAAGGTGTTTCTTTGGAGAGTTGTTATTTATAGATTCCTTCAGTCCCCACAGCTGCTTTGTCGGTGAAGCTGATCACCTGGCTGGCAGGTCAGCTTGACACTGCTAATCAGTTCATTCAACCCTCACCACGAACACCCCAGCGACCAGCCCTACACTAGCCCCACCACCACCCACACCGCCGTCCATACTAAAACCCACACCACCGTCCACACCATCGACCACATCACCAACCCCTCTTGCTCCACCCCAGCGACCAGCCCTACACTAGCCCCACCACCACCCACACCGCCGTCCATACTAAAACCCACACCACCGTCCACACCATCGACCACATCACCAACCCCTCTTGCTCCACCCCAGCGACCAGCCCTACACTAGCCCCACCACCACCCACACCGCCGTCCATACTAAAACCCACACCACCGTCCACACCATCGACCACATCACCAACCCCTCTTGCTCCACCCCAGCGACCAGCCCTACACTAGCCCCACCACCACCCACACCGCCGTCCACACCATCGACCACATCACCAACCCCTCTTGCTCCATCCCAGCAACCAGCCCTACACTAGCCCCACCACCACCCACACCGCCGTCCATACTAAAACCCACACCACCGTCCACACCATCGACCACATCACCAACCCCTCTTGCTCCACCCCAGCGACCAGCCCTACACTAGCCCCACCACCACCCACACCGCCGTCCACACCATCGACCACATCACCAACCCCTCTTGCTCCATCCCAGCAACCAGCCCTACACTAGCCCCACCACCACCCACACCGCCGTCCATACTAAAACCCACACCACCGTCCACACCATCGACCACATCACCAACCCCTCTTGCTCCACCCCAGCGACCAGCCCTACACTAGCCCCACCACCACCCACACCGCCGTCCACACCATCGACCACATCACCAACCCCTCTTGCTCCACCCCAGCAACCAGCCCTACACTAGCCCCAGCACCACCCACACCACCAACAACACCACCGTCTCGACCACATCACCAACCCCTCTTGCTCCACCCCAGCGACCAGCCCTACACTAGCCCCACCACCACCCACACCGCCGTCCACACCATCGACCACATCACCAACCCCTCTTGCTCCATCCCAGCAACCAGCCCTACACTAGCCCCACCACCACCCAAACCGCCGTCCATACTAAAACCCACACCACCGTCCACACCATCGACCACATCACCAACCCCTCTTGCTCCACCCAAGCGACCAGCCCTACACTAGCCCCACCACCACCCACACCGCCGTCCACACCATCGACCACATCACCAACCCCTCTTGCTCCACCCCAACAACCAACCCTACTCTAGCCCCAGCACCACCCACACCACCAACAACACCACCGTCTCGACCACCGCCACGACCACCAGCCACACCACCGTCCACACCACCATCCACACCACCCACACCATCGACCACATCACCAACCCCTCATACTCCACCCCAACAACCAACCCGACTCTAGCCCCACCACCACCCACACCACCATCCACATTACCACCCACACCACCCACACCACCATCAACACCACCGTCTCGACCACCGGCCCGACCACCACCAACACCACCACCCCAATAATTCCACAGTCATGATTTGGTTTAAACCGTTACTGGGCCACATTAAAACGCTGGTTTAAACCGTTTCTGTTCCACATTTAAACGCTGCTTTAAACCGTTTCTGTTCCACATTTAAACGCTGCTTTAAACCGTTACTAGTCCACACTTAAACGCTGCTTTAAACCGTCACTGACTAGCGTGTGTACACATGTTAGAACTTACGGTGATATATGACTAATGAAATCATCAAGGGAGGAGGGTCATTATGATGATAAGTAGGTCATGATATGATGATGGCACTTATCTCCCACTCCTTGTAAAGTGCCACGGTGCATAAGAAACGGGTTTCATTTCTTGTTGTCGATGCCCCTATTTCAGTGTCCGGTCACTTAAGGTCAGCTGGTACACGAAGATCAAAGGCCAAATGCGGCCGTTTGAGGCTAAAAACTAAAGAAAAATGTGGTATTGTATTATATCACGTCATCACACCATATGTTGGCACAGCTATGTCCCTTCACGGAAATAGGAGCTGACTGACAAAATGAGGTCGTGTAGATGAGACTGATTCGGGATTTTTTGGCATACCACCCTCGTGGGCCCGACACGCTCCGTGTAAATATTCGCTTTACCGTCCAAATTTCTGGGGGTTTTATCACACAAAAAGCGTCGCTTTTGCCTGTTCGCCGGTTGTGTCACACATTGTGATATGTGATCGTTTGAGTTGTTATTTGGGGATTTAGGTTTTATTTGAAACAAATTTAACATTTCAGAAATGTTTACTTCATAAATGGCCGTGTCAGGATCCGATAAATTCAGGTTCGAATCCCAGATTCTCCATAATGACTCCAGGTTTGACACCACCACACCCTTGTTTGTGGGTTGCACCAATGTGGTAAATGTCTAAGACCTGCATCAATCCGGTCTTTATCCGGGCATGTAGTTGTCCCGCCCTGATATAACTGGAATACAGGTCAAAGTAGCTTTAAATCAAACTCACTCACTCCCATCAAGCAACCCCTCATTGACACCAGTTTAGCATTGTCTGTCTCGAGAATCTTGAAAGCGTCATATGTCTTGCCCAGGTTACGTTTATTTTCAATGCTTTTTTCCGAGCAAACAGACTGTCGTGACACAAATTCTAAAACCGAACCCTCCCACCATTCATCTTTAACGTACCACTAGGAAGATGTACTGGTCGACATGATAGCCTTAACATCGGTCGTTATTTAACCATTGTGACCCACAGAAGTGAATGTACCTTCTTCAGAACACTAGCTACCACCTAATTTCATGGTTCAGTAGGTTTCCTGTTAATGGAACATATCGTTGTCATTAGTTCCCGATGGGAGGAACAGTGAGTCACTGTCAGTTTGTTTCCTACGTCAGGTGTCAAGATATGTTGGCCTT
Source organism: Haliotis rufescens (assembly GCF_023055435.1). NCBI lineage: Eukaryota > Metazoa > Mollusca > Gastropoda > Lepetellida > Haliotidae > Haliotis > Haliotis rufescens. The sequence continues at coordinate 6,649,951 of NW_025964112.1, forward strand.
AAGTACAAACATTATTTCATAAAGCCGTGTTCTGTGGGGGCTGTTAGGGTCATAGCGTCACAGAGAGCCACGGGGGAGTTAGGTGGTGTGATAGTAGCAGCAGCAGCAGTTGAAGATGGAGTTGGGATGAGAGTGAAAAGTTAGTTGTGTAATAATAGCAGCAGCAGCTGAAGATGGATCGGGGTGAGAGTGTCAGCCGCAGGTACGTGGGTGTTATGGTAGCAGCAATAATTGAAAATGGGTCGGGGTTTTAGTAGCAACTTTAGCTGTAGTAGCAGCAACAATTAAAGTTGGATCGGGTGCTTTAGTAGCAACTTTACCTGTAGTATCAGCAACAATTCAAATTGGATTGGGGGGTTTAGTAGCAACTTTACCAGTAGTAACAGCAACAATTAAAGTTGGATCAAGTGGTTTAGTAGCAACTTTACCTGTAGTAGCAGCAACAATTAAAGTTGGATCGGGAGGTTTAGTAGCAACTTTACCTGTAGTAGCAGCAACAATTAAAGTTGGATCGGGTGGTTTAGTAGCAACTTTACCTGTAGTAGCAGCAACAATTCAAATTGGATCGGGAGGTTTAGTAGCAACTTTACCAGTAGTAGCAGCAACAATTAAAGTTGGATCAAGTGGTTTAGTAGCAACTTTACCTGTAGTAGCAGCAACAATTAAAGTTGGATCGGGAGGTTTAGTAGCAACTTTACCTGTAGTAGCAGCAACAATTAAAGTTGGATCGGGTGCTTTAGTAGCAACTTCACCTGTAGTATCAGCAACAATTCAAATTGGATTGGGGGGTTTAGTAGCAACTTTACCTGTAGTAACAGCAACAATTAAAGTTGGATCGGGTGGTTTAGTAGCAACTTTACCTGTAGTATCAGCAACAATTCAAATTGAATTGGGATTTTTAGTAGCAACGTTACCTGTAGTAGCAGCAACAATTAAAGTTGGATCGGGAGGTTTGGTAGTAACTTTACCTGTAGTAGCAGCAACATTTAAAGTTGGATCGGGTGGTTCAGTAGCTGCTGTAGCAGTTGGCGTTATATTTGGGGGCTTATTGGCACTCTCAGAAACATGAACGCATGAAACTGAACAGTAGAAATACAGTCGCGTGTCACAGTAGTGACCCACTGTTTCTGTGACAGGAAAATATTTCTTCATATGACTCAACATGATGCAACACAGTGAGTGTTTTGTTACACGATTTTACTGGACTTTTTTGCTCACGTCATGGATCAGTTTCGTATTAGACTGTGTACATTACAATGTGGCGTGTGTCTTCGGGAAGTCGGCTTTCTTGGAAACGTTGAAGGTCGCCTGTAAATCAGAGGTCCCGGTCACAGTGCGCCTGGTGTGTGTAGCCAGCAACACACAAACCCCTATAACTTACAATGTAGTCATATATTTATTTATAGACTCAGATATAGTAACACGTACAATAGGAAGCATTTGATTCAGTCTCTTTATGCATGTAATTGTAGGCATTGGGGTGATAGATGACAAAATTAGCAACTTTTCATAGCCAGTTGTTCAAACACATACCGTTTGGGACAAGCATAGGAGCACTAAACTCGAGTGGCCTAATCGCCTCAGGCGCTGCAATTCGCTGTGCAGAGTTGCGTCCCTTGGGTGTGTCAGAAACTGATGATCGATGGTTAAAATCCACTATTCCCTCTGATTATGGTCCAAGATTTGTGCAGCTGTTCTCAGAGGACTGTGGAGCCTGGTCACCCTTTAAATATAGTCTTCGAGTCATAGCGAAAGATCAGAACTTGAAGACCTGAAGTAAGACATCGTGATTGACCGCATATCGCAAAACGAAATTTTAGTAAACATTGAAGAGGTCTGTGTTCCTGTTACGCAATACCTACACTCAACTTATTCGTCAAAGGATCGTTCAATGGATACCTTTGCCTACTTGTTTAATATACCTCTTTTTACATTTTGTGATATCAAATATACAAGCTAACGGCATAACGTCATCTGCCAACCCGGCGTTCAACAGGTAAAAAAGCCACGCCTTGATTACAGGTAAGTCTCCAGTGAATCATCATCAAGCTGATATCGTTGTTGTCGTTGCTGTGGTTTATTGAGACGTGCAGATAAGCTAGTGTGTTTAGCATGCCAAAACTCCGCCAAACAAGTGTTCATTGCTCTAACATGTACAGTTATGTGAAGTTTAGTGAAGAAAACGTCAAACACCTGTTAATTATCCCCACATGTATAGTTTATCGCGTTAGGTCCAGAGTGAGTGTGTATGGTTTTACGCCGCTTTTAGCAATATTCCAGCAATATCACGGCGGGAACACCAGAAATGGGCTTCACACAATGTCGGGAATCGGACCCGGGTCTTCGGCGTGACGAGCGAACGCTTTAACCACTGGGCTACCCGACCGCCCCCATTAGGTCCAGAAAACGCAGTCGTTATCCTAACATATATGGTTATATGTATTCCTTTGAAAAAAAAAGTCTGAACCCTATCAACTAACCTAATATTTAGCTTTACATTATGTAGTGGTTGTGTGAATCGGACATAACATCATAGCTGCTAGGTAAACCAGTGATTGAAAGTGCGAGCACCAATCCACTCCGTCAGACGAAATCACTGTGGCAGCTTCTTAAATCACACGCCCAGTTCGTGGCAGCTCTGTTGTACAGGGGTAACCTCATAAATTATCTGTGTCAAGCCCCTTTGATAAAGCGTCTTGATACCTAGCTAAAAGACTAACATTTAGTCTATGAAATCTTATATTACACAATATCCTTCTTGGCTCTAAAAACATCATTTCCCTATGCTGTGGAATTGAGCTAGCTAGAGCTGGCTGGACTTACTTTTTTAAACGCTTCTAGATTGTGTTTTTTATTCATAAAATAAATATATTCCACAGTCATGGTGCAGGACTACCTAGCTTATTACAGTTTCAGTTTTTGAAACCATGCTTACGTGTAATTCCAGGTAATGTTTCTAAGGTGAGTGTAGTTTAAACCTCTCGATTTTACAGTATGTGCAGACATCGCTGCACATTAACACGCAGATGCCCCGTTTATCGCTAGTCCGGCACGTGTGGCACTGTGCTCCGGGACACATGAAGATGCTCGGTATTTGTACAGAATCTGTGCAACTTAGACGAGAACAAAGAGTGCCAGTATCAGTTATAAACAAATGTCAAACACACACACACGCACGCACGCACGCACGCACGCACGCACGCACGCACGCAAGCACGCACGCACGCACGCACACTGATACGTTCGGTCGCTCTGTAACTAGCTTTTGAAATGGTGTGCGTTCATACTACGTTTTACTATAATGGTATCTCCACTCTTCATTTCTCACTCTCTCATTTACTACTCTCTTATATAGACCTTCACACATCCACTAGTCTCTCCTACAGACCCTCACACATCCACTAGTCTCTCCTACAGACCCTCACACATAAACTTGTCTCATACCGACCTTCACATTTCTCCTAGTCTCTCCTACACACATCCACTAGTCTCTCCTACACACATCCGCTAGTCTCTCCTACACACATCCACTAGTCTCTCCTACACACATCCACTAGTCTCTCCTACACACATCCACTAGTCTCTCATACACACAACCACTAGTCTCTCCTACACACAAACACTAGTCTCTCCTACACACAACCACTAGTCTCCCCTACACACATCCACTAGTCTCTCCTACACACATCCACTAGTCTCTCCTACACACAACCACTAGTCTCTCCTACACACATCCACTAGTCTCTCCTACACACATCCACTAGTCTCTCCTACACACATCCACTAGTCTCTCCTACACACAACCACTAGCCTCTCCTACACACAACCACTAGTCTCTCCTACACACATTCACTAGTCTCTCCTACACACAAACACTAGTCTCTCCTACACACAACCACTAGTATCTGCTACACACAAACACTAGTCTCTCCTACACACAACCACTAGTCTCTCCTACACACAACCACTAGTCTCTCATACACACATCCACTAGTCTCTCCTACAGACCCTTTCAACAAATCTATTCCCTAACATGTTAACAACCTTAGCAAGTCTAGATTTCTTTAGTTTTCAGCTTTGAAAATGAAAACGTGTCAGGCTCTTTTTTTATTACAAAAAACACATTGAATTTTACCAAAAAGTCGTTAAAACAGTTTCAGAGACTGAATGACAACACACACGATCAGGTGGAGAGAGCACAACACGAACTTGAACCATTCCACCATTCTGAAAAACATATAACTATGTAATATTAGCGCAAATTCTGCATATTAAACAAGTGTTTTAACAATTATGACATGTTTAGAATCACGAGCAGGCAACAAAAAGTGAAAGGTCAGGTATATGGTATTATTTTCAAGAATGTTATGTGCATCCAATTTCCCATAAAGTTGGGTTTCCAGTACCTCGTGTTAAATATCCCGACCCTTGACCTTGTAGTCATCGTAATATAAGTTGTATATGTGTATATATTTCTTTAATTTACTTATCTTAACACATTCGGCGCATCCCTTCGCTGTTTTGCTGATGTGCCCATGTAGTGCAAATGGTAACCGATCATTCGCGAGCAGTTGCATTCCGGACAAAACCCGAAAACGGAAACTACGACTATTGCCGAGGATTGGAATATGTGAATTGTGAAGTCCACTTAATATGGGTTTATGATGTATTCATGTAAAAAAAGATGATTTGTACTTAAACATATAACGTTACAAAGTTATGTTTTGTCAAACTCCTATCTCGTCTGTGGCTGACGTTACTCTGTTGAATTGATGGCTTTATACCTCGAACAAACAGACAGTCATGACATAGCTAAAAGAAATGACTTTACCCCACCCAGTAACCCATCGCTGGACAATAGCTGGGGAGTGGGAGGGCCTCAATATCAGGCAGTGTCTACGTTACAGCTGATAGACGTGAATGGGCCATTAGTGGTATATCAGCTGCCACCTGCTTGCATGGTTCAGCGGAACGTCTCAACAACCGTCCTAGTATATAATAGTTCTATTCATATCATCAGCTCTCGATGAGAGGGTGGAAGCATTGTCGGTTTGAATGAACATTTCTACTTCGGCATCACTATTTATTATTTCGGAGATTAATGTGGGTGTGGTAAACATTAAAAAAGAAAGTCACTGGATCATATACTACTCAATAGATGTTAAATAGCACCCGATTTTTTTCATATAACTTTAGTTAATCTACCACGTGCTACCATTAACTGTTAATCTCTCGTCATGACAGATTATATAGTTTATAGGGCCTGCATAGGGAGTGATTTGGGTTCAACGCCGCTTTTGGACAGTGTGTCAGTGCTATCAAGGGGTGTCAGCTTGAAGTGATTTCATAAACCATACTGTGAACGCTTTGTATAACATTAACACTGGGTAGGTTTTGTTGGTTTGTTTGCAATATTCCAGATATATGACGGCGGTCTGTAAATAATCGAGTCTGGACCAGACAATCCAGTGATTGACATCGTAACCATCGATCCACGAAATTGGGATACGATAACATCCATCAACCAAGTCAGGGAGCCTGACCACCCGTGAGTCCCCTCTTACGACAAGCATAGTCCCCTCTTACGACAAGCATAGTCCCCTCTTACGCCAAGCATAGTCCCCTCTTACGACAAGCATAGTCCCCTCTTACGACAAGCTTAGTCCCCTCTTACGACAAGCATAGTCCCCTCTTACGACAAGCATAGTCCCCTCTTACGACAAGCATAGTCCCCTCTTACGACAAGCATAGTCCCCTCTTACGACAAGCATAGTCGCCTTTTACGACAAGCATAGTCGCCTTTTACGGCGGCTCTTCACCGGTCACTGTGTGGGTCAGCGGTCATCACACACATGAATCCTCAACACTTTGGACATGACTTTAGATTCAACCAATACATATTTTACATAATTTACGAATCTCACACGTTCGCTTGAAGACTCTTGCAAATATCATAAAACAGTAGTAGTATTACAAGCAAATAACATTTTTACGTTTTGGAGTAGATCCTGATCTCTCCGTGGATATCCGTAACGTAGCACACAATATATATGGCGATGCATCAAGTCTCCGATGACGCGTTTCCGTTATCTCTGTATCATCGGATCCACCATTATAATGACCCCCATGGGGGTTCCGGGAAAGATGCCGGCGATCGCGGCTCACCAAATCGATCACTGGATTGTCTGGTCCAAACTCGATTAATTACAGGCCGGAAATAATACAGTTTGAACGTTGCCGAGTGCGTCGTTAAACAACAAACGTTTGTAATAATTACTGGAGGCCTGTGATTTTTTTTAAATATCATAAATTATATTTTTCCAAGAGAAACACTGAAAAAAAACAATTTTATTCCTCTCAACGATAATTAACTTTCATTGAAAGAATAATAAAAATATGAAAGCACGGTACTTGAGACACACTATTTCCGATACCACGTGCATTTCCCACGCCATGGACACGTGTGAAACATGACATGTTCGCGGGCTTGATGGTATTGTGAAAACTCTTCATCACACACATAAAGCACACTAAACTTTACATCTGATGTCCATGTGTTTTTGTTGGAACCACAGGATGAGCTCCTTGCAGTCAATATGTCCTCCATATGTACATAATCACGGCACACGTCGCCGACGTATGGCCTACTAAACCTGAAGCGAGCCCTAAGTGCCCTGTATGGAGTTGCGTAACCAGACACTCATTGCCGCGTGTCATTGAGCGGAAATGGCGTAATAGTGCCAGACGTTAGAGAGAATCAAAATTTGGCATATGGGATTTTGTATTTTGCTTCAGACGAAAATCTTGATTGTAAAATAATAGATCTCGTTCAAAATACATTTACAAATGCCTTTAGATGGAGAAAATGTTATGTTTAATTTCAGGATGTTTGGTGCTTAGCGTGCAAATTATCATGTATACGAACACAGAAATTCCCACTGATAACAGTGAAGTAAAGCTCCTTGTAAGTACACCAGATATTTAATCATATCACTTCCTTAAACTTACATTAGTTGTGACATGAGATCTCGTCTCTCATATGATTAGTATTTAAGCATCTGAATCCGCGTAGGTGACCGGCTCAGAATTGGTCCCCAACAACCAATCTTTGTCGAAAGTGGCGACCTTGGATCGGGTTGTCACATGACTTGGTTGATTGGATGTCTTCGTACCCCAAAGGCGCTATGCATTCCCCGTCGTATCAATCTCTGGTTCACCACGAGTATACCTGGAATATTGCTGAGTGTGGTGATGAACATCAAACGTAATGGCGAAATCATGACAACCTGTTGTGCATTCAACTAATCAATCGAATGATTTCTCCGAATTAAACTATGTTATAGTTGACAGGGGCGGTGGGGTAGCCTAGTGGTTAAAGCGGTCGCTCGTCACGCCGAAGACCCGGGTTCGATTCCCGACATGGGTACAATGTGTGAAGCCCATTTCATGTGTCCCCCGCTGTGATATTGCTGGAATATTGCTAAAGGCGGCGTAAAACCATACTCACTGACTGAGTATAGTTGACAAATATTTGCTCTATAATTTTGAATAATGATCTATAATTGCGTCCGGGGTTTATTTGTTAAAATGCACATTCAGCATAGCTAGGGATTCCTGGCTCAGAATCAGCTGCAGTAATAGCATGACGTCGACATTATGGTTTGAAACAAATAAATAACGCTAAAACGTCAGTTCACGGTATCCTGCAGAGAGGACGTTAATGCCCGCTACCCGTAGTATAGCCATCTCAAAGGAGCCAATATTTGTCTGTTAAAGAAGGTCTAGTAAAATGAGTGAGTCTGATTCGGTTATAACGAACTCAAAGGGACTACTAATTTTAGTTCGTTATAACCGTAGTTCGTTATAAGCAAATATACAGCATAACTACAGCAAATAGTCGGGACCAAAAAGTAAGTTCGTTATATCCGTCAGTTCGTTATAAGCGTGTTCGTTATAACCGTAGTTTACTGTACATGTATTATGGTAACTTGCCAGTCAAAGAATCACAACAGGAGTATGGCATAAATAAGCAGATAAGGTCTTTGGTTGATGGTATTGAGAAGACATATCAAAATTGATTATGGCTTTGGGTTTTCATTGTTTACGGCATTATGTTTACCGTAATATAGTGAGTGAGTGAGTGAGTTTGGTTTAACGCCGCTTTTAACAGTATTCCAGTTATACCACGTAGTGTCGGCTTAATGTGGGAGGAAAGCCCGAAGTGATGCAGGTCTCAGACGTTTACCACTTCGGTGAAACCCAGGAGCACGGGTATGGTGCTGACAAACCTAGAAACATAATCGGGGCGAACCGGGATTCGAACCCACAATCATAGGTTCCTGGCGTGCCCAAGGGACGCAACTCTGCACAGCGAATCGCGGCGCCTTAGACGACTGGGCCACCCGTGCCCCCTTTACCGTAATATAACTTCACTTCTTTTGGCAGAGATTTCTTATGAGAATGGCAAGGGTTTTGTCGCATTTATTTACTGTTTATGGTATTACCGTAGATAATGTCATATTGCTGCAGCGCCGGCGAGTGTGTGAATGTTGTTGTAAGCTTCATTCAGCAACATTCCAGTGTGTGAATGTTGTTTTGTGCCGTACAAATAATGTATTCCAAAACCTACAGGAAAATATAATTTGTCCTTAGCTTTTATAAAAAATTATAAAATGTACTTTGGACATGCTGAATGTGTTAAAAACGTATTGTGAATATTTGTAAATTGAATTAAAACGGCAACTCCTTTCAGACACAAAGTTGTGTTTTGAGGAATCAGCCTTAGAAACATCCCATCTCTAACAAAATAAACCAATCCCGCACCCCACCACAACCCACCTCCCCCTATAACGGTGGGTTCTGATGATAATTCTTCAGAAACTTAATCACTAAGATCATGTTTTATGATTGCAACGTTCGTTATGGAACACATTGCGACCATGGCAAACCGTTTTAAAAAATTGGCACGTTCAAAGTAGCTTTCACTTCTTATGTTTCCTTTGAAAAAAAATGTTATGCTGACATTTCCTTTTCGCTGTCGTGACCCAGTTAAGTCTAACCTTTCTTTTTTTTCAAAATATGCTCCTCCTCGCCAATGTGAAGCCTTAGCTGCTGTAAAAACACGGCAGGTTATTGGAATACCAGTTCTAACACGCCAAGCCCTAATTTGAAATCTAAATGTTTTTATTTTGAAATTTGAGTTACAAGTTGAGAAGGGAAAATCTTTGAAATAGACTTAGCAACTGGCGGAGGCCGTTGATTAGCATAGCTGAAGGGGCATCTCAAACCATTCGGTTGTAAATGATGCTTTCTGTTTCATTTTCGATGTTAAAAAGGGATTTTTTGACGAAAAACAGCTTTGTTTTCACTGCACAGCTCAGCGAGGTCATGTGTCTGCTGTAATACCCCAACAACATCTGAAGGAAAGATGGAGTTAGCAGACATTGTCTGCGTCTTGTACTCCGTGGGTTCTGGTATAGTCGTAAGGGGACGATCACTGGATGCTTCTGGGGAAGAAGGAGTAATAATATGTTCCAGAAAAAATTAAAGAATATAACAAATTTACAAAGTTAATCCTGAAAATGTTGGATATTCTGAAAAACAATGTTGTAAATTCAAAATACTTGTGTAACTCCTCCTTCAGGGAAAACACGAATTTGGATGATAAAACCATTAATGTACGAAAAACACAATGTGTTTGGCGTTTAACTTGAATTTAAAGAAAAGGTGTCCTTCGGTTCACATATAATGCCTACTTTAACGAGGTCTCAAAATAACAAAAATCCCTATTGACATAAAAAGATAAAATACTACTGCAACCATAAACATTTCTGCATTTGTTTTCATTTGAACTCTTTAATTAATCAAAAGATAATTATTAGTGATCTTTAGGCAATTAATTCCGTCGTGGTGTCCTTTTAAATGCAAATATGTACAGCCAAATATTTATGTTTTAGCAGTGCGTTTCTAATTGTTTCCAGTATATATTCAGTTTGCCTCTGTTTTTTCCTCTGTCTCTAATTCTTCTCCTTGTCTCTGATCCTGTCAATTCTGTGCTTACATTCTCTCAATTGTCTTCTGGGGCGGTCGGGTAGCCTAGTGGTTAAAGCGTTCGCTCGTCACGCTGAAGACCCGGGTTCGATTCCCGACATGGGTACAATGTGTGAAGCCCATTTCTGGTGTCCCCCGCCGTGATATTGCTGGAATATTGCTAAAAGCGGCGTAAAACCATACTCACTCACTCACTCACTCACTAAATTGTCTTCTCACATTCTCATATACAAACTTAACTCTGACATTAACTTTCACATAATACTGTATATGTTCTGTGTCTTCAAATATGGAACGGGACATGGGTGGTCGCTCTGTGGAGTTGCGTCCCTTGAACACGCCAGAAATCATTGTTGGTTCGAATCCCGGTTCGACCCGATTATGTTTCTAGGTTTGTCAGTACCAGACCCGTGCGCGTGGGTTTCCGCAAATTGGTAAGCGGCTGAAGCCTGCGTCACTTTGGACTTTCCATCCTCATCAAGCTGACACACCGTGATATAACTGGAATACTGTTTAATGTGGTGTTAAACCCAAATCACTCATATAATGAACTAAAGTTAATTAAATACCTTAGCAACAACGAATACATACACACATTAAAAGACTCCAATGAACAATTTTGAAACCAGTGTCACCCAACTTAACGAGGTGAGGTGAGGTGCAATGGGATTTTTGCACTTATATAGCGACGTGCATGCACGTGTGTGTGTGTGTGTGTGTGTGTGGGGGGGGGGGGGGGGGGGGGGGGGAGCTGCTTGTACTAGTGCGAACTAATGCCAGCTTTATAGTGCTAGCCCACTGAGATACCATGCCGCAGATTAACCAGAATACTCCACTCGGACACAATATATTCACTCCGAGCCGGCCACCCCTTGTTTTAGCCCCTTAATGCCGAGCGCCAGACAAGGCAACAACAAGTACCATCGTTTAACGTCCTTTGCTATGACGCGGCCGGGGATGGAACCCCGAACCTTCAGCTCTCCGTGTGGACGCTCTCCCACTAGACCACGGAGGCGGTCCCAACTTAATGAACACGCTATAATCCAAACCAGACACAATCTCCTTTCTCAGACGTAATGCAATCTACATATGGTAATAATCGCACGTGTGGTTCCCACTTTGTCGGATCTCAAAGCTTACCGGTGATGTTTCCTGTTGAATTTTAATGGCATTGCCAACAACTTTCTTCCATAAAATTAAATTCCCATGCCGCGTTGCCACCGTGGCACCAGCTCCCCAGTCTCCGCCTGTCTGCTAGAACATTTACTGTTAATGAGATGATAGCGTATCCATGCAGAACACTATTGCACAATTGGGTATACACAAAACGGTAATGTGTACCAGAGCGTGGTAGATACACTTCGAATACCGGACATTGTTCAATATGGAAACTGGATTTTTTAAAACACATTGTTTTTCTCAAATTTATATCTTTTTGTGTGCGGGCTGTGTTCCTAAGGGTGGGAGTAACTGTGATCTTATTTATGACAAGTTTTTTTCATGTCGGCGCTTCACAAAGTGGAATTTATGTCAATAAATCATTTGGAAATCATCATTATGGTATATGTGTGTCCCGTGCTGTGTTTTACGGAATGAAAGACTGGGTTCAACTTCTTACCAGCTACCCACACTTGTCGTAACAGGCGACTATGCTTGTGGTAAGAGGGAACTATGCTTGTCGTAAGAGGGAACTATGCTTGTCGTAAGAGGGGACTATGCTTGTGGTAAGTAGGGACTATGCTTGTCGTAAGAGGGAACTATGCTTGTCGTAAGAGGGAACTATGCTTGACGTAAGAGGGAACTATGCTTGACGTAAGAGGGAACTATGCTTGACGTAAGAGGGAACTATGCTTGTCGTAAGAGGGAACTATGCTTGACGTAAGAGGGGACTATGCTTGACGTAAGAGGGAACTATGCTTGACGTAAGAGGGAACTATGCTTGTCGTAAGAGGGAACTATGCTTGACGTAAGAGGGAACTATGCTTGACGTAAGAGGGGACTATGCTTGACGTAAGAGGGAACTATGCTTGACGTAAGAGGGAACTATGCTTGTGGTAAGTAGGGACTATGCTTGACGTAAGAGGGAACTATGCTTGACGTAAGAGGGAACTATGCTTGTCGTAAGAGGCGACTACCGGCATCGAAGGTCCGGCTCGCTGATTTGGTTGAAGCATGTCGTCGTATCCCAATTACGTGGATCGATGCTCATGATATCAATCACTGAATTGTCCAGACTCCATTATTTACAGACCGCCGTCATTTAGATGGAATAATGCTGATTATCTTGATATATATAAAGCGTCTAAACTAACCTATAATCAGTGTTTTTAATCATGACGATTTGGGGATATTGCGCTCATCTGAATGGTTTGGATTGACCAATATACGACGGCAGTTGTATAGTATCCAACATCTCAATATTAACTTCTTTAATTAATAGAATTTGCTCCAATCAATTACAAAACAGGAACAGTAAGAACTTTGCAATCTTTCTTTTGAGCTGTTTGACTGGCATATTGAGATGTTGGTAAGTAACATTAAGACAAGATCATTTATGGATGACAAGTTCTTTATTCTGTTATAATGCGACGTTTCAGTATAGTTCCTTTTACCGTTGTGGGGGCACGGGCAGCCCAGTCGTCCAAGGCGCCGCGATTCGCTGTGCAGAGTTGCGTCCCTTGGGCACGCCAGGAACCTATGATTGTCGGTTCGAATCCCGGTTATGTTTCTAGGTTTGCCAGCACCATACCCGTGCTCGTGGGTTTCACCGAAGTGTAAACGTCTGAGACCTACATCACTTCGGGCTTTCCTCCCACATTAAGCTGACACGTTGTGATATAACTGGAATACCGTTAAAAGCAGCGTTAAACCCAACTCACTCACTTACTTCTAATGTTGGGCATTTACGAGCGCTGCCAGGTCAGCAGCTTTCCATCCGTGTTTTGTACATCTTGATCATTCTTCTAATTAAGACACTCTTACTACACAACACAAACAACCACTTATCCATGAAAGAGACCTTGTCTCGTTCACGGCGAACACGCTTGGTAACTCTTAAAGTGTTAAGAGGCGTCTAACTGTATTTAATTAATGGCTCAATGCGCATGAAAACCAAGCTTCTAATGACGTCTTAGTTTAATTAGCTTAGACAACGAGAGCTTCCATTTAAGCACTTGCTAAAACAACATCAGCATTTAAGTTTCTTTAATTACTCACAATTAACAGACTTCTGTTGGCAGCCCGACTCGTCAAGTACACAACAACCTGGGGCATCACCACTTGAGAACTGTGTGTCATGTGTCTATGAACCGTAAAGTGTCCAATTAAAATCGTCCAATTAAAGGACATTGTTTTTGTAAGGAAATTAGTATAACTATCTGTGTGAGAGGGCACGCTGGCCCCATATCAACACTGACATTCTCGCAGTAACAGGATAACTTAACATTCTTCAAGTATAAGGAAAAACCACTGTTGTACGGTATGTGCTATCTCTCTTCCGCCACTTGGCACAGCATGCATTGATTTAAATTTTAACTGTGAAAAATGTGTCGGTGTAAGTATTTGTCTCTATGTATAATGTATAACTATATAACACATTTCCAACTTGATGTTGATACATGGATAATCACTTTAATTCATTCTGTGTAAATATCGTACTTACATAAAATATATATGTTCTGGGTATCGATATTATGTAACTTTCAACTGTTCACAAGAGTGCAAATATGTTTGAGTGATTTACAAGTAATTACTGGTAATAGCATTCAATTACGCATAAGAAATAATATTCAGTCTCGTTCGAAATGTCACTTTTGTGGTCTTTCTCACGGTGTCAATGACTAATGATACCCTCCTACCCTCCCTAACGCCTTGAGCTATCGGATCATACCCGGCTATATCTACCCCGGGTACCTGTACACTTAAACACATTAACGTTAAGCAATGGCCACCCTTTTCCCCGTTCTAACATCCAAAACGTATATTATAGTAATCCTAACGCTTAATGTGTTGATCTCATCGCATTAATTTAATCCATGCCGAGAAACCCTTCTCACTCAAAACTCACGTACTATTGTAATCCAAGCATTGACGTCTTCGGGCCATATGAAATACCTCAGGTCACGTCGAATTCATTTTCACGGCCGACTGGCAATTCCTTTCATGCACAGACTATAGCAATATTATATGCGTACCTCCATGCCACCCAGGGATTTTACTGGTCACTGTGTAGAACTAAGGCTTTAAGAACACTTCACAAGTGGGTATATTCTAGCTAATTAAGTGGAAATGCTCCAGCCGATCTTCAGTGTGACTTATTGCCATACCCTAACAAACAACCCCTTGTGAAGGAACGCTGGTATAAAGGAACATGACAGCGTTAGATTTTGGGGAGGGAAAATGGTTATTGCCACGGCGTGTTAAGTGATTTTCAGCCCGTGTCTTTTCCTGTTGATACAGGCCGTCTCCTGATTCATCATGATCAGCTCTGCACGTGAGTTTCTCCCGCAGACAGGGGCAAGGGGTGGATTTATTGAAAGACTGTTTCGTCTGTGAATATATTTTCGTACTATTATTTTCAAATTTGGAAGTGTAATCTGAATCGGTGTTCCTGGTTCGGAAATGCGTTCTCAGATAATTATGTTTGACCGAGTTCCTCAGAATCTTGCGTGTCTTGGAATGGAATGTTACCAGTATATGCCATCTCAGGCGTGTGAACCCAGGGCATGTAACTCGTAGGGCATGTAAGTAATTATTTCTACATATATATTATACGTTCTCTTCCGTTCTTATTCATTTTGATAAATATTTGCAAAATTTGCGAGACAGTTAGGTTGGATAGGTCTAATCAAGTCCCCAGTCAAGGTCTAGACAAAGTAATATGTACCGTGTGTGAACTTGAAACACTGTCAAAAACGGTAGCCACTTAAAGCCAAACTGAACTAGATAATAATTGTGAGTTGTGTAACAAACAATGACATCGTGTGACATACCCTATTCTAAACCTTTAGGACTGTAATTGTTTTTGAACCGAGCCCACCTTGAGGGGCTTAGTCATTTAATTAAATACGGCTATTTTGATCTTTTACGTGAGCTTCTAACGTAATTAGAATGAACACGTACTTGTACAAACCTTTCTGTTTACAGTTACCCGTCTGTTTTTAAGAAAAGGAATCTGTACCATATATCGCATCATATTATAGTTGTGCTGACATCCAGTTTCACTGCCCCCGATGGCATCTGTAGACAGAGCCTAGTCAACGTTAAACCGCAACATCCGTATTTTATGTGTGAGAAATGTCGTTCTTTAGTAATCTATTAAGACATCACTCATTGAAAAGAATTTACATGAGCATTTCAAAAAATAGAACTGCCATTTTGGATCAGGGGCCGATAGGAGTATATCCGTACGTGGTTTTGTCATCTTGTATGAAGGCCAAGTTGTTCTTTTGTAACTAGGTGCTATTACTGACCCACTGAAAAGCGGATATATACAAACGATTGCGGCACAGTGACACAGATTTCCGCCTCGGAAATACACCATGCAATTGCCGTCATATTACCCCTCTAATTAACCAGTGAAATAATGGGCGTAATAATATATAACAATAACAGTTGCTGTTGAGGAAAGCAACATGTGTTATTTTCAAAAGCATCTCCGACATGCTTTTTAAGATACAGTGAGATTTAAAATGCTATTAAATCTTCAGAAGAATTCCCAAAATAATCGACGACTAAAAGAATCCAGTTTTTAAGATCTGATGATCTATTTGTCATCTTGAGTTTAAATACTACTTATAAGCCAAAGTCTCAACGTTCACAAAACGGATATTGAAGAAACAACATAGACAACGATCACTTTTTGTTTCAAGATGGCCGCCCGTGTAAACTGAAGGTGTGTCGAACTGTCGACATGGTCTTAAACAGTTAGTTTCTTCATGCCCCCCTAACTGCAAGCACATCGGCCAGAAATAACCTTAACATAACTGTAGGGAATATAGCTGTAATGATATATCACAGGCGAACTGCATCATTGCTCCAAAGCTCTAAATACCGTGAACGATTTCCCTGACTGCTAAACCTAAGTTGCGCAAGTACTTGTGTTTTAAATACCCTACGTTCTTGCTCCACCTGAAGTCAATTCCAGTCTCCCTCGCCATAACGCGGTTGGTGGAGTACAAATACAATCGACATTCTTTATCGGGGATTCCACATATTTGCGTCTATTTCCTATATACAATTTCAAAGGGTGTCGTTTCATTTTATTCATTACAGCTATACACGTAATGCACCGTATTTCTCGCTATAACGCAACGTCTTACAAAATTGAAAATAGTCAGAATGCCAATCAAACAGCTAAACCGTTGATTGGACAGGTGAGCTGCCGGTGGTTTTGCCGGGCAAAATGTGTCGGAGAAAATGTTGTGCCTTGGTTGATATTGACGAATGTGACATAGACATTTCTGACATTGTGTTTAATTGTTGCGGTTGTTAAGCTCATGGAATACTGCCAAGCAGCCCTCCAGGCAAACACTTGCACGATAAGACTGTTAAGAAAACACCCAATTGTGGATTGTGTCCCGAAGTCATTGACGCATGTAATCCGTTTAAACAACATGCAACGAGTATTCTTTCAGCTGGGCTTAAAATACATTTTAGAGAAAGGCTGCCTCCGAAGACGGCGTTTCGTTACATGTCGTTGAACGCACTCCAAGATTTACTTTATTTCAGATTAAAACTAGCCCAAAATAGTTCGATGGAACCGGCGTGAGCCAGATATCGTTATGCCAGTTCAGTGATGCGTGATATCCGTCCCCGTGTTTATGATTTTACAACGGCGAAAAGTATAACGCCGGCCCGACAAAATCAGCTTGATGATGATCATAGAGAGAGGGGGGGGGGGGGGGTCCGATGAGGTTTTACGAGAGGTCCCGATGGAGCTGTTTCACACTTGATGTTAAGAGCGACCGAGTGAGTTGGGGTTCACGCCACCATGAATGGAATTTCGGGTGTGTTTGTGGAGTGGCAACCCATCCTTTTTATGTCTGATGACATTGTGTATACGCATTGCCTACCATGATAACATCTTGATTTGGTTACAAATGATCCAAGCGGACCCCATCCTCCTCCCCCACCTTTTTTAAATTCCGGATCCCGGATCCCCGACCCCCCGACGCACGTCAGCTTGGCGTGGGAGTAAAGCCCGGGGTGATACAGGTAAAACCCACGAGCTGACACACCTAGAAACATAATGGCGAATCCATCTTCCCGAGGCAAGGGATTTAACTGACTGTAAACGTCCAATTCCACCCTTGCCGAACCTTGCTGAAATTCCGTAGTTTTGGCTGGATTAACGAGTCTATGCATAGTCCAATCACAATCGTGCAACGAACTCGACATCCGGTTCGTAAAACAACATAGATGCAGACTTCGAATGACTTCAGGATTTGCAAAACATGTGTACCATCAGATCGTCTGTCAATTTGTTTGAAGCAAATGTAAGTGACATGAGCGATGTAATCTGATTGGTCAATACGAGGGCATAGAAGGAACTCGTAATAGCCACCGGTCGAAATTCCAGCCTAATTCGGCAAGTGAGTGAGTGAGTGAGTTGGGTTTAACGCCGCTTTTAACAGTATTACAGTTATATCGCGGCGTGTCAGCTTAATGTGGGAGGAAAGCCCGAAGTGATGCAGGTCTCAGACCTTTACCACTTCGGTGAAACCCACGAGCACGGGTATGGTGCTGACAAACCTAGAAACATCAAGTGAGTGAGTGAGTGAGTTGGGTTTAACGCCGCTTTTAACAGTATTACAGTTATATCGCGGCGTGTCAGCTTAATGTGGGAGGAAAGCCCGAAGTGATGCAGGTCTCAGACGTTTACCACTTCGGTGAAACCCACGAGCACGGGTATGGTGCTGACAAACCTAGAAACATAATCGGGGCGAATCGGGATACGAACCCACAATCATAGGTTTCTGGCGTATCCGAAGGGACGCAACTCTGCAAAGCAAATCGCGGCGCCTTAGACGACTGGGCCACCCGTGCCCCCTAATTCGGCAAGGGTGGAAACTGGACCTTTGTAGTCATTTAACGCTCTTGCCACGGGAAGATGAGATTCGAACCCCTGATCACAGCTTGGTATACTGGTATCATCCTGGTATTCCTTCTGTCCCGTGATGGCGCGGAGCTGTGACCTCCCGTGTGATAGTGATCATGTATACCATCACACATGACAGTAATATCCCTTCCGCATCACTACACCGTCATCAACATACATCCCTGCTCAATGCCATCACCCAGGTCACTGGACACTCCCCCGACCTCTAAATCACGCACCCCTTTTCAGACTCTTGTATCAAACTATTCTTCTCAGTCCATTTCGTGTCTTATCCAGTGTGCCCCGCCCTTTTTCAAACAAAATCACGAATCCGCCTCCACAGGCAACGCTTCACCTGCGTAAAGCCTCTGGTATCATCACACAGAGCTTACCAGGTAACTCGTGTTTTTATCAGCCTCCAACTCCCCAACCGGCCTCTTAAGTCCTAACCCCACCTCCATTATTCCACAGACGGCTAGTTGTCCATGTAATGTTTTCTTGTCGTGATCGACACAACAGATATCTACTCCTGAATATAGACGTCCGACAGCATAACGTGTAACGCCTAATCTAATCCATCTTGTTTGTATTCCTACTAAAATGAACCCGGCCATCTGGTACCATGTCTGACTGTAGTTAAGGTTTGAGAAAATACGTTTACCAGTTGTCCATGACATAATTTTCCCAAACCGCCATCCGAGATCTCAGCGAGGTGTTTATGCTGTCTGCCTTGAGACCAGTGCCTTTTGTTAACCGGTTCGATTTGAAAGCTCTGAGTGTTGAAAATGGATTCTGGTATGTTGTGTTAGTATATAAGTATGACATTGGTTAATACCTCACGTTCTTCACGTACCTTCACATACGTATGGAGCACGTGCGCATTAATGGCTACTTGTTCTAAAACAGCTATTTATATAACCCATGCGTGCATACCAGTGAGTGGCAGAGTTTTAAAATCGGAATGCATTTTTGTTAAAGAAAGTTTCGTTTCCCATTCTTTTCCATGTTTATTACGCCGCGGTTTTTATTTCTAACATGTGTGCAGTGGTTTTGTTATTTCCGCCTTTGTAAAGTGTTTCCACATCGTGATGAGATTTTATAATCACCCCTCTCACCCACCCCCTTCAAACCCCTCCTCCCCTCTTAACGCCTCACCTTTCCCCCTCATTAGCTCTCCCCAAACTCTAGTCTGCAGAAGGGATCAAATCCGTTGAAACAAGGAAAGTCCGTCCGTCCGACAGCGCATTTTGACAGCCTCGCGTGCCACGTGCTATATTCTCGTCTGCTCGCACTGTCAGTAGCAGACGACAGTGCGCGTAGCAGAAGACGGAGGTTTAAAGGGATATATATATGTTCAATGAATTTTGATAATGACGTCAGCTAAAGAAGGTAGCAAGGATCTGGAGTACATTCGACTTTATCGCGCTTCTTATCTTGCAGAGAAATGTTCAGATAGCGGAGGGAGAACCGAGAGAGTCGTCATCATGAGAATGATAAGGTCAATGGTGACATTTGCCAAGGTGTCACTCTTCTTCCTCAACCTGTACGTGGCTGCTGTTGTCCTGGTGGTTGTTATGGGTGAGTAGACATTTACTTATTCTTTCATCGAGAGTCCATGTGTCAAGATTTACTGTGCATTTTTCTGGCATTGCCCACATTCCATTATAAAAAAAAATGTTGGAAAATTATGACTGCTGAGCAAAGATGACAGACCTGTCAGATCAGTGTGATCACATGAGGGCTTATAAAGTGGACCTTAAAAGACGCCTGCTAATAATATCAGTTAAATTATTTTATAATCATCTGTAGGATAGTCACAATGCTTTAAGAAACGTGTCTAAAAATCCGAAAGTAGCGACACAAACATTTTCATGATCGTCACGTGAATGATTGTATTAGGATATGATTGTATTTATCAGTACAATACAAGCAAGATGAATACGTACTGTTCATAATTCTGACATATCACTGATGAACAGATTCTGAGGTCACATCCACACCCTACTCTATAGGCTCAAACAAGATTCAGCCAGGTCCTTCTATATACACTCAAAATGTACAATTACTCGTCGAGAATAGTTCGTCCGCTTAAGGAGTCGCTTAAGTGTTGACGTCCCATAATGTTCCTATCACGAGAAACAGAGATCAGTAGCTCTTGTGTTCTACGACTTAACTGCTTTAGTTTCTGACTGAACTAGACTTGAGTGCGCATAATACCATCAGTGCGTTCTGTAGCTGACGACCACCTTAATTACAAATGACAATCCATTTTTCACAAGGGTTGAGAACTTAAAAATGTGCTGCGCATTCAGTTTAATTGCACTGTCTTAATGAGATTTCTGTCGTCAACCAGGGAGTCACCGCTACTGGGGGGGGGCGGGGGGGGGGGGGGGGGGGGTCAATCCCTCAGCAAAGACATTAAACTACCAAAGAGCTCTGGGACGTGGTTGAAGTGGGGCTGACGTGAAGTGGAAAATAAATCTGAACAATTTCATATTTCGAATGTCTTCACGCTGAGATTGTGTTGCATTAGGTATGCAATATGACGTGTGCACACTTGAAAATAAGACCGGCAAGTATATTGTGTGCAGTTGGAATGTCGTTTCGGACGTGTGCAGGTGGTTTGAGTTGGGAGAGAATGGAAGGTGGGACGAAAGAAATATTTCGGTAAGACTGCGGGGGAAGGGTGGGGTAAGTCGTACCTGTGTACCAAGGCCGGGACGGGGTAGGGTGATGTGTGTGTGCGTACCTCTACCCCCCATATGGAAAAACCGTCCCCACACTAACTGTCGTAGTATACTGTGTAGATGTGTTGATTCTAGATTTCTCGATAAGGTTTGGGTTTAGTCTGAATGCGTATCTTTGTACGGGCGGTCGCAGTAATTACCTCAACAGTTTGCAGTTTTAGCCTTAAAACAAAAATGTGCACTGTAAGCATTTTGTGGCCATGGTCGCTACTGCATTTAGTTCCAAAGGTTTCATTGAGTGAATATTTCTGATATGCGTTGAAGGTATCCGTGCATATGGCGTCTGGGATGAACATGTTAAAGTTGTGTTGTACATAAAATGTCAAAATATTTCCAATCCTTCCTATCAGTGTACTGTAATGTGTACCAAATAGCCTTTAATACTCTTTACATCTGGTTCCAATTGCTCGTCTGCGTATGGGCGGTGACGTAGGCATGTGGCCACAGGGTTCGTTCGTAACGCCTGAGTTCTATTCCTAATAAGGAAAGTTGCCCACACGTCATCGTCATCATCATCATCATCATTATCATCATTATCAACATTATTATTATTATTATTATTATAATACTTTTTCCCCACATTAAACCGTTACGTACCATATCTTTGAAATATCGGTGAAATAGGAAATAAATCAAATCCCCTCACTCACTCGTATTTCATCTCTTGCTATGTAAAACAGCACCATCATTCCATAGGTGATTTCGTATATAATCACATTTTTAAGGCCACTTTCCATATTTTAACATACAATCTCTGAAACCAGAGACCATTTTATGGTCCCAGCTGAAACAACCTCTTTGCCTGAGTTACATTGCAATAAACCGCTGTGACACTTTCACACCCGTGTCTAGGGAGCGGGCGAATAATTATCATCTAACCCAACGACCACATGACAGGATAACACAGCTACTGAGTGTGGTGACAGTGGTAGTCGCACCGCCGTAATAGAACCTGTCAAATATGACAGTTAGTTATGGCTGCTTAAACCAGACTATCGTGGAGGCTGCGCATACGCAGCAATTCCCAGGCTAAGTTTCCCAGACACGCTTTTTATCATGGGAGATAGAATACACCCAGTTTCCAGACCTGGTAATGAGAGTAACCCCAGTACATCGCCCGTGTGTCAGATATGACAATCTTCAAACAAACAAAACACGGGACTTATAGACCGTAAGGTTACGTACGTACCGCAGACACTTGCGATTTCAAGTGTTCGTAGTTTACACCACGTGGTTTACAAGTGCTTGCACAGATAGCTTATTAAGACTCCGATAGCAGAGACCTTGGTAGTGTGGATGAACACGACTCGTCTTGTGCTGAAAACCCGATTGAACTCAGCTTAAAATTTCAGGGCAGATTATAGATAAGTTAAAATTCAGATAACGACGACCTGACGTAACTCTTTGGAATGTTTTCATCACGCGTGACTGCAAAGTTAGAAGTAAATATTGCGGGGATTTGTTCCCCGACTCTGCTTAGTTATTCTACAGGGAGATCTGGAAAGTCAAAGAAATCTATAGATAGGTGTTCTGATAATACGAATTTATGTTAATTCGTTGTCAACAACTCCAGCGACTAGAGACTGGCGCCTACTAAAGTGGATATTGCCTCCGTGGTGAGATGTATATTATAAAATAAATTTGACGTCTGTTTAAACTACTGAGACATATAAAAATAAATACTTTGTAAAACATAGGGATTGCTTTCTAAAAGTATAAACGTTTTCAGAAAATAAATGTTTTGCGATTTGTGACTATCGTGTAATGACGAATCCTCGCGAAAGGCCATGAAAATGTTATATGTATCTTTACACTGAATGTCGGAAACCACAATAAACAGCTCACATTTAATAAACCAATTCAAATTTTGAACCATCATAAAATCCAAAGGTCTGTTATGAATTACACCTTACACAACTTGAACTGAAACCAACAGGAACACGATATCTTATATTTCAAGTACATACACCCAGCCATAACTGGCCCTACTTAAAAGTGTTCGATAAAAAAACACCTGTCACGTTCAGCGAATAACCCAGTCATTGAGAGGCCAGTCTGTTTTTTCTCCTTCCGTTTTCTCTGTGTTATTATGAATGTTCCCGGTGTCTTGTTACGCTACTGGCGAGGTACACACGAGGAGCGGGTTTGTTTTCCTGGAATGTTTTTTTCTGCTATGTCAGCCATCAGTGGCGATAATATCATTCCTTGTGCCGTTTAACCCTTCAGGGCCAAAGTAAAGGGTTAAAACTTAAAAAATGAACCATGAGTTCTAATTGTAAACACATTTAAACTTGAAGAACGTATATTAAAAAAAGAAATCTTCCAATATTCGATAAAAGAAGAATACATTTGCTTATTTCTGTTTTGGGTACTCTATCCTTAGCCAGGGATACTTGTACTGTTTTATGAAATATGAGGCTGCTATTGATTTGCAATGGTAACAGATAACCTCTCTTTTCTCGAACAACAGGTCGATCATTGATTTATATTCATCAACAGCCATCATTGTCAGTTTCGATTGTTGTCCTATTTCACACTTCTAATACAGGGACAGGATTTTGGTATTAAATTGAAATTGTGTTTCGAGGTTAAACATATTCCTGGTTTTTTCTGTAGTGGGCTCGAATGGTAAATTCTGAAGAAATTCTTACGGTTGTGCAGTTTGAAAGAGTTAACCAAAGTGAAACCTGTTGTTTGTGTCTAAAACCGTTTGGAATTAAGAACTGACTTAAAACTAACATTCCGGCCTTGCGTTCTTCCTCTCAAAACAAGATAGCATATCTGAAGACGTCTCAAATCTTTAAATTGCAATTCCCCACATCTTTAGCTGACTGTTAGCGAACCCTTACTGTGTCACACCGGATGTTACGTCATTGGAATATACTCATTATTGTTAAGTGCCAACAGAACATTGTGTAACATGATACTCGAGGCATGGAAAATTGTTTTCTTTGAACTTTATCTCTCCATCTTAATACGTCGGGCGTAAAATGTCCAGAATACACACCCACGTGTACTTCTTCGAAAATGTTTATGACAACTTTGAAAAATTGAGTTATGGAAATGGATATGGTCCGTGGCCCTTCAAAGCGTGCCACATGTGGCCTATGAAAACTGACAGCTATAAAAAAATGCTGTCAATTCGTTGCCCAATAAAAAAGGATTTCTTATGAGTCTTGTGTTGAACGATTCAAGAAATGTCCCCACACGTAATAGAACAAACAATTTTTTCTTGTAGAATTTATTCAATAATTAGTTAGGAAACCCGTTCCAGGCGCTACACAAATCTACTATCTCCGGTTTACCAGGGTCCCTTGTATGCCTGTCTTCTCAGAGGATAGTTAGTTGTTTGCTTGTTTGGGGGGTCGTGTTTCTTCTCTTTACTTATTTATTCTAACGTTCGTGTTTCATGTTAGCGACACATCAAGGGCGAACTTGACCCAGATATCAGATTGTAAGGTGCGTTGACGGCACCAGATGCAGCTGCCTGGAACTTACTGAGGGGAAGCTACTAATTTGCCCTACTTAACATTCCGGAAGTACATTATAGGTCATAAGGTCACCTCTTGAACTTCCGTGTTAGCCAATCCAAGGCGCCGTCTGATGATGATATGGGTCGTTAACGCTGAGTAATAACCGTTAACTATTTTTTACTATCATCTGTCGCGCCTGTCAATTATTGGTTATTAG
Organism: Haliotis rufescens; assembly: GCF_023055435.1. Lineage (NCBI taxonomy): Eukaryota > Metazoa > Mollusca > Gastropoda > Lepetellida > Haliotidae > Haliotis > Haliotis rufescens. The sequence goes on from NW_025964112.1 coordinate 6,674,536, forward strand.
GGTAGTTTTATGTGCAGGAAAATACACGCTGATATCACCTCAATATTTTATCGATTAGTATTCCTATTTCTCTTAAGACTTAATAATAGACTTTATAACATATAATGTGAACGTGAATATAACGACGAATAATCCGACGAAAAAGATTCCACCGGGTTTAAAAGGCGAAATAGCGGTGAAAATTTTATGATTGGATCACTAAAAATCAGTGAACATTCTAACTGTCCGCGAAGCATTATGAATTCTTGATCTAAAGTTTTCAAAACTGACCGCCATTGTTATTGAATAGTGTTCACTGAAACCTTAAAAATGCAACTGTTTGTTTATCGTTCGTATTTTATTAACTTGTCAATAGGACAGCAATGATATTACTATATACTATTTATATTGTAAAATAACGTTGGCGCAGGGCTCTCCCAAACTTCTTTAAGCATAACACATGTTCCTTCGACATAATAAATTGTTCACGGGCTAGCGGGCTAGTGTTAATTTTTAACCCTGAAACTGTGTGATGATTCCTCTGTCCCCCTCTCTCGTGGCAATAACAATATCTTAATACATAAGAACATCCTCATGAAGCCTACGAACTCTCTTTAATCACCCTTTCGTCGAGGTTGTTTTCCAAACACGGAATATTCATTATCCAGGCTGCATCACAATGTTTCACCACTCTCATACAACTTCCATTGCCACCAACCGCTCCCTCCTCAAAGTAACATGAGTTAACAGAGTCTGTAACATACATTACGTGTTGCCTGTATACCTATTACCGCCTACTATAATAAACAGTACGTGTGGTCTTGTGGGGTGCTCCAACAAGCAAAAAAGATATGTTTCATTCCTATTCACCTGTCAAACTGACACTTACAACTGTCCGAAACTCGGCGCCTTACGCAACGAGATTGAACTGCTAACAATTCCTCGCCATTTCACGGCTTTGTGAAATTACTGAGAGAATATTCGCGTGCGGCATTTAAGTGTGGCTAAACAACAATTTGTCATCCAAGGCATTTTATCGAAGTGTTTCATGCCATTACATTCACGCGTTTACACATTCAAAAAGATCGTATTCGTTTTAAACCTTGAATCCATAATTTGTAAGGAATTCCACAATTTAGGTCAACCGATGGGGAAGTCAGATATAATGAATGGACGGTTGCGTTTACAACTCATTCACAAAGGTCGAAATAGTTTCATATTGCGGTTTCATAACTGTACGCATTTCACATTCATGGACTCCACAGTTTGGGTTAACAGAGGGACGTGTCAGACATTAGGTTTCTTTAATGCACTTTTGCGACAATGGAATGAATTTTTTTAAAAATTCGCTGATTCGCTGCGAAACAGAATTCGAAGAGGAAATCACAATTGTGGCACTCTTGTGTTGTGAACAGAACTTATTATACAAAGATCAACATTTAACAGACGTCCTGCAGACGTTATTTCCGGTGTAGATTCTGAATGGAGAAACAGCCACGGCAATGTCGTCTGCGAGTGTTTCCATACGGTCACTGGTGGGTGCAGACGGCCGCTGATTTCGTCACAGTACCGTAAACCAGGAAATGGAGACCCCAGACAGACACGCTTAAGTGAGTGAGTGCGGGGTTTAGCGAGTTCGTTTTACCTTTACTGTAAATAAAAGCGACTAAACCCATTCCATGTAATGAGTAATCTCTGCTATCTCCGGGTTCATTGTGCGATTCCGACTGTATCATAAGCATGTGTTTATTCATCGCTGTCAAATCCTGCCCCACCGGTGGCCCCCATCACAAACACATGCAAAGGCATGTCAACAGTTCTGGAAAAAAAACACGAGAACATATGGTACAAGTCAAAATATGGAAGTGCTTCGGGCATCATTTTTGTCAGTGATGCGTCAAATCTGGAAATGTACCCCACATGTCTGGCAATATTAGGACAGAGGGCATTAGGTATCTTATTGAGTCAAATAGTTTTACTTTTAGGATCATTTGATGTTGCGTTTTAGGATTTTTTGTTGTTGAGAGATATGAATGTTTGACGTTAAGGTATGGGGGCGGGCGTTTTTACTGTAGAGTTATGTTTGTTGAGAACTGGTTAAGTGCCATTGCGTCTGATGCGTCGTTGAAGGGACATATTATTTTTGTATCGACTTTAAATGCATCCTGCTGCTGCTGTGCAACTGATAACTACAACTATGACCGCGGCTAATTATACCTCAGTGAAGACACGGAACTGTGTAACTTAAAGTTCAAAATTTGATGCCAAACTTTCTGTGAGCAGCCTCTTTTTGTTTCCTGAGGGAATGCAAGACTGGGTCTGCGCCAACCTACGAAGAATCGCTTTTCGGATTTATTTATCACAAATACGGTTTTCCAATAATGGGATGGGGAAGTCCCACGCGCGATGTAAGTGTTTCCAGAGCACGCACCGGTAAATTGGCTTGCCTGGTCCATGAATTATAAACAATTACTCGTTTTTTAATACACTTCTGCAAACTCTGGATCGAGATTGACACAATTGTGACTGGGACAATGGGATTGCAGTAAGCAGCTTCGTGCTGACGTTGTGTTGAATCTACGCATACTGGCTTAATTGTAGTAATAAATACAAACTGGTGTTGACCGGGATTTGATCCTTCACGGACGAGCAGAAACCGGGCGGTGTCGACACTGCCATGTTAATAGCATTACCATACCACGTGGAAAGATTCGGGTGCGCAGTGGTTGGTGCACGCAAATATCGGTGTCTAGGTCACCGTGACCTCGCGTGAAGCCTGCAAAAGTATATTACCATTAAGAATAGAGAGAACAAATTGTTTATGCTCCAGTGACGTCTTGTCCAAATTGTCGTGAAGTACGTTTTCTATTACTGCTATGAATCATTCCAAACACCATACTTTGGTAAAGAAAATAAACATTGAGTCATGTTAGTTAACTAATTAGGTTGTGTTTGTCTCACCCCGGGATGTTATACCTCAATCCCGACAACGTTGGCAGTAGAGATGTTGCACGTCTCCCTACCCAAATCTCCCAATCTATCTCCCGGAGTGTTGATGTCAAAAGAGGATAATGGATGGGATTCTTCCACAGCGGGATTTCGACAAATAGAAACTTTTGTTTGTATCTCTAAATGTATACTTGCTCAACCATAGGTTGTCATCTGAATATTATCACGATCGAAAGCCATGTTATGTAGCCGTCTCTTACAGATCCTGATATGCCTGGTGTTTGTAGTGTGTAGCGCATACCTCAGTATAACTTTCAGCGTTAGAAATAGGCACTAGTCCTTACCAAACTGCCCAATAGTAATGGTATCATAAGGACTAGTAGAAATTGGCCCATTTTAAGGGTTTTGCTATATGTTATCATTATAAGGACTAGTGGACAAAAACTCTTAGTTTCCAACCCTGCCTTTACACCAATCTGATCCTGAACTTACAGAGAGGCGGGTGGCCTAGTGGTTAAAGTGTTCGCTCATAACACCTTAGACACGGGTTCGATTCCCCACGTTTCTACAATGTGTGAAGCCCAGTTCAGGTGTTCCCCGTCGTGATATTGCAGGAATATTTCTAAAACGTCGCAAAAATCACTCTCACTCATTCACTCACTCACTCTGAAGTCATTTTTTAGAATGTATGCAGAAAACCGTTTTTGCCCAACATAAATTGACAAATGTTGTAGTTACCAGAATCTCTGCATGTAACCTAGCAACATAAAATAACGTTCCTTTACATAACTGGGAGGATGGGATGTTTTCTTTTCAGTAGTTTATTATACATAAAAATGTCGAGTACAAGGGATCCCCATAGCCGGAATGTTGACAACGTGTTTCTTATCTGTGACGTGCCAATTCCTATTGATCATAAATAACATACCATACCAACCGTTTGTTACATACTTTAATCACCACAAACTAGCGTTCTCTCAGACAGACTTCATTATGAACAGGGCGATGTTCCTGTGTAAGGTCAACTTGTCCTTTGGGAACAATTTGACCCGAGTTAACTTGCTTCCGGTTTTAAATGTGTTGTAGTATTACGGTTCGGTTGCTTAGGAGAAACCCCAACGCGAAATCTAATCCGCACCTTAAACAAATCCTTTATCTAGAATCAAGCTGGGCATGTTTACTGCCACAGCATCAATATCCACGTCAATAACTCCCTGTAGTATATATTGGCCCCGTCCAGATTAAAGTACAAGATGTACCAAGATAGAATTTGAGGGATGAACACAGTTGGGATTTTGGCATTCTGAGTGATGATAAAAACCCTGTTTCACGGTGTTCACTGTCGCTCATTATAGACAAAAGGCGAGGCAACAATATCTGCGAAATCTCTGACATCCATGATAGTCATCTATGTTTTAACAATGTAGACATTTTCCTTGTGTAGGTGCCGTCGATTGATCGATTGCATTTCAATAGACGTTTTTCCTTTAATGAACATTGCTTTTGCTTTTTAAACAGTAACCTTTGGTTAATTTACAAATTCTTTTAGTGGACTATTTTAGGAGAAAACGTCGAACTGTCACGTCAGAAAGAGCAGTCCATTCAAAAGTAGGGGACATCTTCATTCTATCAAACATGACGCTCTTGTTGCCAAATTATCTTACCCATGCCAGGGGTTAGTTGAGGTAAAATGGGGTTTATCGTCTCGTTCACGACTGTTGCACTTATATAGCTACGTGCATGTGCGTGCTGCTTGTACTAGTCCGGACTAGTTTCAACCGATTTTATAGTGCTTGCCCACTGAGATACTATGCCGCAGTTTAACCCGAATACCCCCCTCAGACACACTGTACTGACTCCGAGCCAACCAGTCCTTGTTTCAGCCCCTTAATGTCGATGGCCAGGCAGGGTAACAACAAGTAAAACAACAACCATCTTTTAACGTCTGTTTGACGCGACCGGGATCGAACCTTCCGCTCACTTGGCAGACGCTTTGCACTAGACGACGGATGAGGTATCGATATCAGGGAGTTAACTATTCTGTGTCGAGTGATGCTAAGAACCGGGGTAGAGTAGGTCTTCAGTAGACCCGTGAAGATCCGGGGTAGAATAGGTCTTCAGTAGACCCGTGAATTTCCGGGGTAAAGCAGGTCTTCAGTAGACCTGTGAAGATCCGGGGTAGAATAGGTCTTCAGCAGACCCGTGAAGATCCGGGGTAGAATAGGTCTAAAGCAACCCATGCTGGCCGTAAAAGGCGTCTACACTTGTCGTGTGGTCAGGCTCGCTGACTTGGTTGATGCATGTCATCGGTCCCAATTGCGTGGTTCGATGTTCATGATGTCAATCACTGGATTGTCTGGTCCAGCCTCGATTATTTACAGACCGCCGTTATATAGCTGGAATATTGCTGAGTGCGGCGTTAAACAACAAAAAGCAAAGAAACAAACATACATACATTAACAGTGAAGTGAGGAGGAATATCTTAATGTGTGATTTTAAATACATGTATTTGGATGACAATGACTATGGCAATTATGATTGTGGTGATGATTATGCTTATTAAGACGGTTGGTGTCGAACGGAACAAGGATGTGTTTAAGTCACATGGCGATGCATGTCGTACCAACACCTAGTCTTCAATAAAAAAGAAAATCACAACACTTGACTGCCTTCATATCGGAGAAGAAACCATTGAAATGGCCAATGTGGATAGTAATAGCCCTCTCCATGCACTGATACTTCAAAGGAATCCTTTGAATCATCTTAATAGCTTTCTTGGAATACATGCAATATTGTGAGAATCGTGTCGGTTTATCTTTTTGCGACTTCCAGCAACAAAAGGCTGTCTGTGGTGCTGTTGTCAGAATGTAGGTTGAAGAGCCGAGCCTAATTGTTCTGTTCCTTATGGGGGACACAAGGACACTTATGATGGTCTTTGTCGCTTACTTGGATTTTCTGCGTCAATCTCCCCACTGCGTTAACTGCATATTGTGAGAGTGACTCAGTGATGTATGTTAAACGAAAGTGTTCGAAGGTACTTTAGAATAAACAAGGCTGGTCGAACTTTCGTTTGTGGAAGCCTTGGTGGTTGAGTGGGCTAGATCGCTGACTTTGTGTGCTGGCGATTAGGTGCCTCAACTCTGGCAGTGTGGGTTCGAATGCCGGATGGGACTCAACCCCAATAGTACTAGAATCTATACTTAACTAAGAAAGTGTTATCCCAAATATGACATTTGTTACATGTGTTGAAACGTAATGACTCTCACGTCATTTACGTCAGGTCACAAAACGTCACGAAACGCCACTCACGTGATCCACACAATTTAAACGTCTGACGATGTATGTACCCGTCAGGAGTGTCCGTATAAACGACTGTACGTTGTTCTGCTATAAATCAGGACTCTCTTTGCGAAACGGTTTCAACTACGACTGACGCAGGTCTGTGTTGAAATGAAGGAGTGACGATGCTCGTAGAACCTCGAACGCATTATGAAACGGGGCCTGTGTGTGTGTATACAGATATTGTCATTGCTACTTAACGTCAGACGGGCACGTATATCCACAAAGACACGAATCACCTCACGAGGACACGTATTTCATCACAAGGACACGTATCTCATCACAAAGACACGTATCTCATCACACACAAAAGCAGCTATCGCATCACAAACATTTTCACGATAAATGTCCATTACAAAAAGTTCTTCCTCGCATATTCCATCTTTCTCCGGTGGACACTTGATCTAAACTACACACACAAGCCAGCATTGTTCATTTTAATAGTGCATCTCTTACCTGACCAAGTCTCATTACAAAGAAATCGTCCTATTTTATTAAACGGCACGCTCTCAGTGCGTGTACCCTGGTCTGCCGAAAGGTTCTCTGTTTGTGTGACAACTCAGTATACACGTCCGATGTCTCGTGTTTGTGAGCCCTCCAATAGAAATGTCATTGCATTCACGCTTGTGTTGTTACAGACAGGCAAATGTATACCTACAAATCATGCGGTTAAGATCAAACGATCATTAATTCTCCGTGTTTATTGTATATATTTTCGAATATACATTCGCTATACCCTCACTTTTAAAGGCTGCCTCTGTGGTGTAGTGGATAGAGCGTCTGCCCGGAGAGCGGAAGGTCGATGTTTCAATCCCGGTCGCGTCATACCAAAAAGACGTTAAAAGATGGTTGTTGTTTTACTTGTTGTTACCCTGCCTGGCGCTTATTACTGGGACCAAACAAGGACTGGTCGGCTCGGAGTCAGTGTACTGTGTCTGAGTTGGGTATTAATGTTAAACCGCGGCATGGTATCTCAGTGGGCTAGCACAAAAAAACGCCAATACTCCGCTCAGAACAAGCAGGCCAACACACTGTTATCAACACAACATTGCACATGTATCTATACCTCGGTGTGCGCACCGTTGATTTCATGTGCGATTCGAACATAGCAAACAAGCGGCGAGCAGCTTGATAGTCGTGTTCAAAACGCCATCGGAAGCTCAATCGAATAGCACCGCTCTGATAAACAGACATTACATGACATAAATTCTTTCATAAATGGAAACGATACTTCTATTCATGATATTTATGTCATGGTTAGCTGGCCCTGTTGTCGTGAGCAAACGCCCGTGTGTGCTTTTAAAGACTGACGGCAAACAAGAGTGTTTTCAAAGTCCCAGGGATATCACGTTGCTCAAGAAGAACCAACTGCAGAAAGTTTGTAACCTCTCAACCAAAATGTTTGCGTGTTTGCATTCAAATCTCCCATCACGACACTAATTTTGTCTTTTTGTTGTTAATAATAAAATGCTTACCTGTTAAGTCTTTGATGGGAATTTAGAAGCTGGATGAACATGAATACCTGACACTTTTTACAGATAACAACTTCTTTTATTCTTTGTAACAACGCTTCAGTGCAACTCCTTCTTAAGCTGTTGTTGGTAATTCATTAAGTTGACACTGCAACCTCCCTACCATCCCCTGTTACCTCCCTTTTGTAGACTACAAAGAAATAATAGTAAGTCGGTCCTGACTAATTCATGACGCAGATGATTCCTAACGTCGACACAGTACCAATAGTAGTTATCCTCCTTTGGTAAACATACACAATGATCTGTGTGATGCTCATCTTATCCAGACCGAAGATGATCCGAAAGTCGTGACTACTATATTAACATATTAATTGAGACCGTGTCACCCGGCGTTCACGACCGCGTGGAATTCTCCGCTAAACGACCATTCATCAGGCGATATACCTGAAAAATGATACTCTACACCAAACTGTTTAGCGCCAGGTTATATATCAAGTATTTGTGTGTCGCAACCATGTAAACCGCACTGTTCTTTGAATACAGTCATGTATGAATTGAGTACCTAGCCTCATTATGATGATTATGATGATACAGATGGGGTTGGCTGACGTCGCTTACGTTTGTCCCTGCATGCTGGGGTCATGGATTACGCTCCCTGTCATCATTATTTTCGGGTTTTTTACCAAAACACCTATTATCCGTTTGTCACGTTAGCGCTAGGCTACGCACTAAGCAGACTTTCGGCTATGTCACGGTGACCTGCAATCAGAGACCAGACCGACACGGATACTGTGGAATGTGTGGATATTGATTCAGATCATCTGGGTACCAATATACCCCAAAACCAGGCCTAAAATGAAAGTACTTTGCAGTGTGGCCGACAGCCATGACTATCAACTCGTTACAGACGGAGTCCCTGAGTAAACTAAAACACATTTCGAATCCCGAGAAACATGTCTTAGTTGGCACCAAGCGTTAACGGGTTTCAGTCAAGTCCCTCTTTCTATGTTTGATCTCTCAATCTTCACAATGGTGGTGCGGTCGTCGAAGATGCAGTAATTCGCTGTGAAGAGTTTTGTTCCTCTGTCCAGGATCCGCTGATCGTTGATTCAAACCCAGAATGCCCGTGGGTTTCTCCAAATTGGTAAACATCTACAGGATGACCTTCGAGCTTTCTTCTCACATCAACAGTCAGCGTAAAACCAAATTCACTCACTCACTCACTCTTATAGTGTCAAAGTGTACATCTGTTGTACAATTCAGTAAGATACTGCGGACACCTACGTTTTCAAAGTCACCTAATATATGAGTGTTGTGTATTGTGACTGTTCGCTTATTACTGGTGTGTTCTAGAGAACCCTCTGAAACAATGCCGTGGTGAAACATGTCCAGAATTCGGGCAACACCTGTCACTTCAGCAGGTAGCTCGGTCATCAGCGTTAAGTGTTAACCGTATCAGGTAACACAAACCATTCTCTCGCAGGTAGCAGCTTTCCATGTGACGAGTAACACTGTTATTCTTGCAGGTGCTGAAGGCGATAAGAACTGCCGTGTTTTGTTTGTGGTTAAACATTGGTGCTTGTTGAAATACTCCCAGTTTAGCTCCTAGCTAAAGTGCCTGTCTGCATATTTCTGTCTTTGGATAGGGTCGGTTTCCATGTTGTAATTGCTTGAACATCCTCTGGTAAAATATAACTTTGTCAATCTTCCAAAACGGAATGCACTAATGGTATAGTTTTCATACAATAAAACCCATGCATCATGTCACACGGGCTAACAGTCCACTGAACAAGAGGGTCAGCGAATTTCTGTGACCTTTTCATAATGACAGGAAATGGTTCGCGACCATCAGATTGACATGAAAAGGTATGTATCTGTAGTAACGTAAAGTGTTGATAACGAATATACTTCGTAATATTTAGCCTATTTACTTTATCTGATTTAGAGTGTAGCCAGGTAGTTAAAGTGTTAGCTTGTCATACCGAGTTTCCGGTGTCGATTCCACTCATGGGTACTATGTGTGAGCCCAGCCTTGGTGGCTAACATCATGCAGATAGAAACCTCACTGATAAAGTTCGAAGCGAATGTTGCTGATATATCAATAGAAAAACGCGTAACTTTCACACTTGTGTTTAACCTTCACAATATGCGGGTTGGTAAGTCGTCGAATAACGGGATCGGGTGGTTAGGCTCGCTGACTTGGTTGATGCATGTCATCGTATCCCAATTGCCTACATCGAAGCTCATGATATCAATCACTGTATTCTCTGGTCCAGAGATTTATATATTTACAGACCGATGTCGTAGCTGCAGTATTGGTGAGAGCGACATTAAACAACACACACACCAGTACATCTTCAACAGCAGGACGTTAGATGTTTTCTTTATTGTCCTTCAATAATCATCAAACGCCTTTTTGAACAATTCAATTTCAAAACGTCCTTACCAAGAAAACATTTTGAAAAGCGTTCGACCTTACTGAATGAAACAACCATTCAAACTGTGGCAGTTTTGTAACTGATCTGTCACCCGTTGAAAACAGTTTATCATAAATCCCCTTATCTGTTCATAGTCATGTTGAGAAGTCACACGCTTCAACACACAGAGTCGAACATCAGTGTAGTGACGTTGGTTCCACTCGAACAGGCTTCTGAAGCGCCATGACTGTTCCATCAAAGAGCATTAACACCACCAAGGCGGACACGACTCTCTGTCAGGACCCTGTCGATGTTCTTTAAGCTGCTATCCTTTGCTGTATCTGTAAAGGGGATTGTCGCCATTCAACTCTCAATAGATCTAGTGTCAGGTGGATTTGTATAGGATGTAGATGGTTTGATCTTTGCCCGCTGTTTGTTCATTGTTGATGTCGCCCAATACGCTGTAGATAAAGCTGCTGGAGAAGCGTCACATTGACAGATGACGTTAATGATACAATGGAACAACCTGACGTCGACACGGTTTGTCAACTATTTTTTCAAAGCTGTATGATGATATGTCCTTGAAGATGTGACGGATGATTCTGTAATGACATAGTGATTTGAAGAGGTCAAGAAATGGCTCGCAGGGCCGTCGGGTACAACATTTCACTACTGTGTCAAGGCCACGGCGTCGGGTACAACATCTGACTACAGCACCCAGGCCACGCCGTCGGGTACAACATTTCACTACTGTGTCCAGGCCACGGCGTCGGGTACAACATTTCACTACTGTGTCCAGGCCACGCCGTCGGGTACAACATGACTCTCCTCAGTGCTCGACTTAGCTATATATCACATGCACATGCAACCTATTATTGAAAAGTGCACGCTAATCAAGAGCATGTAGAAAAATTTACCTTACTTCGTAAGATCATCGATCTTTGATTTACCACACTCCATCACTAATCCTTTATTATGTGTAATGTCGATAATATTCGATTATCATATGGAATTAGAATCTATAAGTAATTTAATGCCATGGTTTCTAAATTAATGGAATGGATTTCTGTATCATGTCGGGAAAATACCAGGACTAGGAAAATTACCCATGACGAAAACTGAATTCAGATAACACTAACCGCAGGGCTGGCTACCCACAGCGTCAGTAACAAGACACTCAGCCGTCAGCTTTGTTCCCTTGTTACTTCACCGTGCAGGTTTGTTGCATTGCGACAGGTAAAACGTTATTCAAAAGTTATTCAAACAGTACTTCATTATATCCACAGGGTATTGGGTATGTTTTGGGCGAGGGACAGAAGGTAACTAGAGCAAGACGAACCCCCGTCTAGTGCCCTTTCACAGATAACAGTCGATAAGTGCTAGCTGTCTAATGGAACAATAGTATCCACCTTACCTTGTAGCCGTTACAGGAGACACGGGGACATTGCTCAAGCGGGAACAGTTTGAATACCTATAGGATATATTTCCCATCGAAAGGCGTAACCGAACTTGAATTCTTTCAGAAAACTGCTGACAGTTGTTACTCAGTTAAACACAGGACGGCATGCACGAGTTCGCATATGTGTGGACAGGGCTTAAAGTGAAGACATATTAATGTTGACAAATTGAACAAAAATAAATATCTTAATTAAGTTTGATGTTTATTCTTATAATGTTGTCCAGATAAGGACAATTTAACAACAGAACAACGAAATTTTATCTACCCTTAAATGTTATTTTAGGGGGGCACGGGTGGCCAAGCGTGTAAAGCTCTCCTACTCGCTGTGCTGATAAACGTCTCTTATAGGCCAGGATCCTTTAAAAAAGACAGATTTGTGGGGATATTAAAAAATTTAAAAATGATAGGGGTCAGAGGGAAGGTAAAAATATTGGGTCAGCTTTTCCGGGACAGTCGTGAATGAAAGATTTCGTTTTTAATATTTTTTGGTTGGGATCGTCAGTGTTCATTTTCTATTGACTTTAGATTTCTTGAAAACAAACCCATGTGATTATTTTTCTACTTCGTTTTTTTTTTTATATTTCTGATGCATTCAAAACCAAACAGGTTAACGCCCGGACAAGTACAATTCAATCAATGTCTCCCTAAGGACATTGCACAACCATTGACATTGACCATATCTTGGTGCACTGATTTACATAATGGCACGGACCAGGAAAGCAGGCATTATCATTATCAAGTTATTTTGACCATGAATATGGTTCACAAATACATTTATGATTTTATCCTTGACGTATGGTTTGATAATTACATTCAAAACATCGCTTAATCATATTTATATTCAAATTACCACTCTAATACATTATGAAGTAGAGCGACCCTGGAGAGGTTCCCAGCCTAGAAGGGAACTTGAAGGTCTATGTGCATATGTTGGGAGGAACGCGATAAGTCAAGTCATGGTTTAGGTCATGTCTGTTGGGACATTCAACAAACGTTTCAAGTCGAAACATTTCAGTGGTAAACATTGTTGAAAATATATTCAAATTCAATCATTTCTGACTCGTCCAATTATTTATAGCCATACCTGTTATTGCTGGCGTTTATACGCTTATTTAATAAGGGTTTCTTAAATGAGAGGGGGCGGTGGGGTAGCCTAGTGATTCAAACGTTCGTCCGTCACGCCGGAGGCCCGGATTCGAAGCCACACATGGGTACAATGTGTGAAGCCCCTTTCTTGTGTCCCCCGTCGTGACATTAATTACTGAAATATTGCTAAAAGCGGCATGTAACCAAACTCACTCACTCACTCACTGTCAATAAAGGGCAGACCAATTTCGGCAGTGACAATTCAAAGTTAAAATATATCCGTTCAGTTTTCAATTACCATCTCTTCAAAATTCTTATTAACGTCAAGATTAAAGAAGTTAAAATTCGTGCCATACGTTCATTATCCTGCCTGTCCTTCCCACGCGCCAGGGTAACTTCGCTTGCACCGTAAGAACCAATTTTCGGACCCTTCTTCATTGCCAAGTTGGAGCTGTCAAAGAGACTTCATGAGAATCAGGCGGTGCAGACATCGAAGAATCTCAATGAAGCAGTGCTTTTCCCACGGTTCATTGGCAAAGCTAGGAGTTGGTTTAGTTTCCACTTCATAGAATTCACCGACAGATGGCGCTTGGGATAGGGGGAATGCAAACCACTTATCCCGATATGTGTTCTCAGCAAACATCGTTATTAGCTAGTTGGAGCCGCCTTGTTTTTTAGGCGTGCATGCATGTAACCTGTCACGATACTTGGAAAACACATTTTTCATCTGTGGCTAGACAGCCTCCGTTAGATTATAGACGTTCGAACGTTTTTAAGTTCTTTCAAACTATGTTTCATTAGCCCGCTCCCAATTTTCATAGTTTCATATTTTGATATAATTACGTCATGGTACATTTGAGTGTAAATGAGACTTAATAGTCCACCCGTTCTTATTTAACTCAGCTGTTTCCAAAATTAATACGCGTCTTTTTAGTGTATCATTAAATCTGCAACCTCTTTAAAAATTAAGTTAAAACAGTGATGTGCATAAATTACGCCAGATTTGTTTGGGATACACAGAACATTTTGTTCTGTTGCTCCGGAGGCCCAGGTCTGGTTTGAACCAAATCTCCTTGATGAATGTCTCTTTTTCAATGAACCTTCGTTTTTTTCCGCAGGGCATTGGCGTATATTCGAGTCCCAGGACCCCAACAGGCGGTATGACGATTCCCATCTGATCGTCATGAGGGAGCTGAAGGAAGAAGATGGGAGGAAGCCAGGTGAGGACACGGGTACAGAGTTATTTCCCTTGATTTTGTTCAGCTGATCCTTGATGTTTCTGTCATAATAACTAAAATGCAACTGTCACGAAAAAAAACAATGGTGTTGGGGTTGTTTCTATAATAATGACATGAAATATCATTTATTTATCACGAAGGTAAATGATGATGATGATGATGATGATGATGATGACGATGATGATGACGACGATGATGATGACGATTATTTTAAATTTTTTCAGCATTTCTCAGCAACTCTAGCAACCAGGTAGATTCTCGGACAAACATTCGAAATGTGAGTACGATTCAACCCAATTTTCTTTTCTGGAAAATCTTTGGCACCAATGTCATTGCCCAATTGCTCAATCACAGTGTGGGGTTTGTTTGGATATTTACTCTTTGGTGATAGCCCTTGCATTCGTAATTGAAGCCCAGGTGTTTCGCGCCATTGACTTTGTATTCCATATTCAGAACAGCTCAAGGAGTTTTCCCAACGTTGTTATTAACTGATTATATTTGTTCCAGGGGATGACAACTCTGAGCCCATTTCTCAAGGAGCGAGATGACCGAGTACAGACTATGACGCACTGGTGTAGCAAGCTCAAGCCTCGAGCTCCTGACCCGTCCACCATCACAGAGGACAAACTCGGCCAAATGCTCGTGGACGACAAACACAAGTTTCTGTACTGTCAGATTCCGGGTGTAGCTCAGACCGACTGGAGGCGAATCTTGGTGTTTCTTACAGGACAGGTCAAGGTCGCATCTCACCTGAAAATATCAGGGTCAGACGTTCATTCAAAATATGGAAAATATTTGAAAAAATTAAGTGATTTTCCACCAGCGGAGCGGAAAAAGAGGATTCAGAATTATTTCAAAGTGATGTTTGTACGAGAACCGATGGAGCGGTTAGTCTCCTCCTACAAGAGTAAGTTCGAGGCAAAATACAGCAAATATTTTCACCAATCGTTTGGGCGGAAGATTGTGAAGAAGTACCGGAAGAAGCCGACGAAAGAGTCTCTCCAGAAAGGAAGTGACGTCACGTTTAGCGAGTTCATTCAGTTCGTGATAGACTCGGAACATTCGGAGGAGAATCTCAATGAGCATTGGCAGCAGTACTACAAGCAGTGCCACCCGTGCCTCGTCTCCTACGACTTCATCGGCAAATACGAGACTCTCAACGACGACGTGAACCATGTCCTCGAGAAAATAAACGCTGCCCAAAAAATCAAAGGTCCTCTTGGAACGTCTAACTTTACATATCAGGAGAAACTTCTGAAGACAATGTACAAGTCAGTGTCACCCAAAAATCTACAAAGACTGTGGAAGATCTATTACCCCGATTACAACTTGTTCAGCTACCCGTACCCGTCTGTGTTGGACAACCTTCTAGACTTCCAGGGTATACCATGAGACCGTTCTGAGAAATGTTTGTAACTGGGCAACGAATGCAAGCAGTTTGTGTGACTCTGCACCCAATCTCTGATGGATACAATGCTACTGCTTCAAAATGCCGTTTCATGATTGAGGTTGTGTATGCAAGACAAAACACACGGGGTTATTAGTTAATACTAAATGTCTTCGTTGAGTTACACACGCCGAGATGTGTCATGGATGAAACTGTGCATGCAAGACAACGCCGGGTAACTGGTTAACTCACTAAATGTCAACGCTAGGAAATATTATGGATGCAAGACACGGAGATTTGTCGCAACTCTCCACTATACATTGCTTAATGCTCAAGTTTTTCTCCCGGTACTGTTGTCTTGAAGGTTGAGTATGTTCGGTGAACGTAACTCATGTGTTGTGGCATCCGTGATATACTTCTTCCAGATCTCAGATGTATACCAGTGTACGCGTGATTCAGTATTGTAGACGGATGTACTCTGCATGCGTATTAAGCTGTGAATGTAGCAGAATGTGTTTCGAGTGAGTCTGTCCGTGTGTCGGGTAGAGCTTGTCGAGGGAGCCTGTAATTAAATACTCTGCGGTTGTACTATTGCAATTATCCTTAGTGTTTCTCAAAACAACAACAAAGACTTGGAGATGATAACCCGAAATAGTGCAGCCATTTTGTCTTCGAACCTATCCAAGAATGTTATTGGACATCATGAGACAACGCAGGTGGATGGTGCGATGATCGTAACAAACCACACGGCATTGTTGCCATCTTCTGACTGACACTGCTCATGTATGTGTTATTTGCATTCAGACTCATTGGTCTCATTTGTACAGCTTATTTATAGATATACACATGCCTGGTGCATTTGTACAAATTGTATATACTTAGAACGTGGGAGCTTTTAGAGGATACCTACCACCAGCATTGGATATAACGAAACAAGGAGCTTTGCAATCACATCAACATGAAAAATAGGCTGTTGCGATGAACACATTCATTACATCTCATATATTGGGGTTGGATTTCGACTGTTTATAGCAGTCCAGCACTATCACGGCTGGATAGGCTTCACACGTTGTACCCGGAATCGAACTCGGAGTTTCGGCATGGCGAGCCACCACCACGACCAGACTTATGGGGAAGAGTTACAATAATAGTCAGGATTAGTCCAGTTTCACATCACACATGCTCAAAGTGCATGACATGGTATGACTCAGTAGGCTGACCTATATGATTTCTCTTTGTTGTTGGCGAAACTTTAGTGTATGGCGTATATAAGTAATCGTAACCGTGAAATGTTGGCGGGATTCCGCCGCAAACTTTGTTTGTTGTTTAACGCCGCACTCAGCAATATTCCAGCTATATGACGGCTGTCTGTAAATAATCGAGTCTGGAACAGACAATCCAATGATTGACATAATCAGGGACCTATATGCATGTAAGTTGCATCTTCATCGGCCCCGAGATTCACCGTGTAGACGTCGAAGTCCTGAATTTCCCCACGTCAAGCCGCCACGCCGTGATAACAGAACTGAAATGTTGTTCGAAGCGGCGTTAAACACAAACCTCACTCACTAACTCATCTGACTTAATATACAAGCCAAACTGTTTCGTGATAGCCAAATGTTCGTTATATCCAATACAACACGGGTTATCAGCTGTGATTTTAAAGTGCACATCAGTCAACGATACTGCACTGTGGGTGACCTATATCAACCAAAGAATGGGAAACATAACATTATCAAATGATGTACTAGTCGCTATTGTAGGTTATGCATGACGTATACATGAGGAGCCTATGGCTGTAGCTCACCTGAATTTGCTCACGCGTTTAAATATGTATTATAGTGTGATGACGTTTAAATCTTGTGACGTCACAATTCAGACTTTATGTATATATTCTGTGTCATTAAACATTGTTTTAGAAAAAACAAATAACATGCGCACATTCATCGACTGAAACGTGTACGTTTTGATTATGATTGTAACTATAGCTAAGGCAATTGAGTCCCGACTAGATTGCCTGAGCGCCCACCATCTGTAAATATTGTTTCAGTGATCATATCGTGGCTCGTTTGTCCAGAAACTCGTAAATATGGACTGGATGTTCCAGTTTAACGAGTTTCGACTATTCCACACACACACACACACACACACACACACACACACGCACACACACACACACACACACACTATACAGACTGGAAGTCATGATCTGGCACTAGACTGCGAGCAGGTGCCGTGCTGAAAGCACCCGTGGATCGCAGTAATATTGTATTGTCTTCTTCCCTTGAAATCACGTTGTCAATCTAATCAGCTCACGGTTGGACATCCTTCGTTAATAATCGTTAACGATCGGAAACCTCCGTCCGTTCCGTCAAGCACATCTATGACTTGCCGTTCTGTTTGAACACTCGCTACCATTCAGCCTTGTGATCAAATTGTAGTTCTGAAGGCAGCAAGACGAGTTATGGACACAAAGACAACTTGAGCCTGTATTTGCGACTTCCATTGTAGAGCTTAGAGTTCAGTCATACCGTCCATTGGTGTTATCTTTGTTCATGTTTAGTTCTGAAGGAAATATTATGTGTTAATGTCACGTGACCCTGTCTGTGTTTATGTTCGTGTGAGTACATAATTTATCAACTGGGCGCTGTCTTCACGAAATGGGTTTCAACAAACATGTGAAGACGCTGGATTGACATGGCTTGTCCTGTTCTTCATGATTATTAAGTGACGAAATATTGAATAGGGTAAATAGTTATATTGGAAATTAATTCAACACATTGTAACTTTCGTGCATAGTAGTAGTTTCACTTTAAACCATCCGCAGTTAGTACATGGGAAAGACGCAACTTGTACAAACCCTCGTTATCTCGAACTCTTTCATCTCGATGTATCGAATTAGGCGATGTATCGAATTAGTCCCGGCAGAATCTGTATAAGTATTGTCTGATCTCGGCATTTCTCTTGTCCCGAACAGCAGACAACTCGATTGTTTTATGGTCCCCCAGACTTCGAGATAGCGAAGAAGCCGTCTTTTCCTTAACGTTATGACGTAGAGAATTTGTATGGAGTCATGTTGGCACTTTAAGGCTCTTACTATCAAGAAAAACCCTGTATTGTCTCTTTTGTGTTGATGTTTTGTGCATCAGGTTGTTTTGTTGTTTGTACATTGACCTCATCGCTGGAGATGTTGTTCACTGACATAGTTCATCTGTTGATTTCTTGACATGCGCAGTATGTATCATCTGGGGGAATGGACTCCAATTGAAATACATTTGTACATTGCAGCGGGAAAGTAAAGGTTTTTTAACTATACATGTGTCGTGTTTTCATCTTGTCAAGACGCCTCCAACCTTTTCTAGGCGAAGCTTTAGTGTATAGCGTATATAAATATGCGTTACTGTTGAAGTGTTGGCGGGATTGTTCCGCTTACTTTGTTTGTTTGTTGTTTAACGCCGCACTAAGCAATATTCCAGCTATATGACGGCGGTCTGTACATAAATCTGTGAACCAGACAATCCAGTGATTGACACCATAAACATCGATCTACACAATTGGGATATGATGACATGCATCAACCAAGTCAGCGATCCCGTTAGTGGACTTTTAGGGCAAGCATGAGTTGCTGAAGACCTATTCAATCCCAGATCTTCGCTGGTCTTACGTCCCTAAGGACAATGTTTAGAAGAGAGGCAAATCAAAAGTGGTCAAGTTTATCACTTTGGTGAAACCCAGGAGCACGACCTGTGAAATCAGAATTATTTATTATTTTTGTCGTAAAAGACGAGGACACAACAACATTAGGCGGCCGTTATAGTTATTCATATGGACATCCATTTTTATTGGGTTCGATTCAAGGTCGCCTTGATTGTGTGTTTGATTGTATGTTGTTTAACGCCGCATCCAGTAATATTCCAGCTACATGATGGCGGATAACTTCTTTAAGTGGCACTTAGAAGTTGGTATGATGAATAACGGAGATAGTTACTTCCCTGCCTGACCCCTTCCCGTTCCCTCCTCTCGACGTTTGATTGGTCGGTAAAATGTTCATGAAAATCAAGGGCGGGTAATTTGAGATTGTAGGTTTGCCCTGGAGATGGAGAGGATCTAGCCCTGGATAGGATGCACGATGGCAAGCAAGTCAGCAGTCTGGCCATCCGATCTCGATAGTCTCCTTTAACGACAAGCGTATTTTGCTGAAGACCAATTCTAACCGAGATATTCACGGGTCACGCCCCCTTGAACAATATTTCAGTCATATCACGGTGTGTAGAGGTTTATCCAGGATTTTGAAAATTGGGGTTGCAATCTATTATAAATGAACCAAAAAAACATGACATGCTGACACAGAAGGTAAAAATGGGGTGGGGTGAAAAAGAGAATTTGAACTAAATAAAATATACTCTCCCGAAAATGTAGGGGATTCTCAAAAATAACAGACGCTTACAGATATAATGGATGGATAAGAAAGCGAAGGACTAGGTGAAACATGACAATCAACAGAACGTGTTGGCGGTGTAGTGTAAAGGTGCAAACAACCAAGAAAGACAAGGCCAATAATGGTTCATGCCCTCAGGATTGATCAAACATTCGTTTTTTTACGGCGTGGCATGGTCCGAATCAATCTCTCATTGACACTTTGAGGGATTTTTGTCCATTCCAATTGCAGCTTCTGTCTGGCAAAGTTCGGCTAATGTAGCGTGTTGCTTTTGAAATCGGCGTACACGTCACCCGATCGTGTTCCAGACAGGCGCCATGGAGGAGTGAGTTGGGTTTGCAGCTTTTAACATTATTCCAGTTATACCACGGTGTGTCAGCTTAATGTGGGAGGAAAGCCCGAAGTGGTCTCAGACGTTTACCACATCGGTGGAAGCCACGAGCACGGATATGGTGCTGACAAACCTAGAAACATAATTTAGGGCGGACCGGGATTCGTATCCACAATCATAGGTTTCTGGCGTGCCCAAGGGACGTAACTCTGCACAGCGAACCGCGGCGCCTAAGACGACTCCTGTGGGCCACACATGACCCCGCTCCATGGAGGAAACGTCAGGACTCATGACAATTCATTGCATTCTGGTTATCTTTTGTTGCTGGGGGTAGTCACTTCGATACGTGCATGGTGGTTTAAAGACAAAACGTGGACCAGCATGATGGGCAAACGGCACAATTACTGGCGCCAGTATGTTGTCTTGGTAGTATATGCAGTGACGTTCATAGTGATCCCGCCCTATGTCATCACAGACCCACCCTCAAATCAGTCATGATAGCTTACGTTGACGTTCCCATGCCATTCGTTAGGGCGCTTCCGGACCCGTTCATGCCTATCCAGAAAGTCCAGAGTGATTGAAAACATTACACAAGGCCATCTGCGATCCTCCCATTTGTCTACGCGTGAAACCCACGAGTACAGGTATGGTGCAGACAGCCCAAGAAACATAATCAGGGGGAATCTTGGATTCAAACCCACTAGCCTCAATATCCACAGAAATTTGCATATTTGTGAAAAAAAACTGATTTAGACACGGCCTGGGAGTACCGGTCGATGATCATATTCTAAATAGAAGAAACATGCTAGTTTCTTATGAACATTCTCAATCATAACCTTCCGGAATATTCCTGAAATGGTTGATCTATTTCAAAATAGATACAGCGTTAAAAAACAAACAAACGAAAACATGGGTGGCCGAGTAAACCAAGGCACCGCAATTTGCTGTTCAATACTCCCCCTACCCGCTTGGGATTTGCTTCGATATTGACTTAGTAACATACTCGTGCCCGCGGTTTCCCCAAAGTGGTTTCATTAGCGTCACTGCTGGCTTTCCTGGTGCATTATACTGACGCGACATGGACCCAGTTGAGTGAGTGAGTATGGTTTTACGCCGCTTTTAGCAATATTCCAGCAATATCACGGCGGGGGACACCAGAAAAGGGCTTCACACATTGTACCCATGTCGGGAATCGAACCCGGGTCTTCGGCGTGACGAGCGAACGCTTTAACCACTAGGCTACCCGACCGCCCCTGGACCCAGTTGAACATCGTACAACCAGACACACAGTCTCCTCTGCAACAACTCAGGCGAAGTCGGGGGACATTAGGAACCACTCGGCTTATTCCGTTATCTACTTAATACCTCGGTCATGGGGCAGTGATGTCATTCGTGATAAACTCGTGACATTCCGGGACACGCCCATGCGATTGGTTACGAATGTGACGTTGCATAATTTCACTGTAAAAAAACGAATACCGACCACACATGACGCACGAATATCTTCTTAAGTCTTCTTAAAATAAGGATAATAGGAATTAGGTATGGAATTTGATATCGAGTAACATCAATATACGGGTCATGACAGCCAATCGAAACGTGAAGCTTTTCAGAAAAGGGTAATAACTTTGTTCATAATTTAAAAATAGGCAGTTCTAGTGGGTCAGAAGCGAGTTTACTATGCATTGTACGTAATCGAAAGATTTTATGATGGAACAACGCACAGTAAGCAGCAAAGCACGCAGGGCTGTCATCGTTCTGTCCAGTTGGCAAAGTTTGAAAGGTGTTGATGTATGGGTATTTTGCCCACGCTTCTTTCAATACCTTACCGGTAAACACGGCTAAGGCGAGTAGAGTTAGCTCCCTTATCAGAATCCCCGCTACAACGAAAATGGCACTGCGCCACATAATGTAACAGGAAAAACGTATATAGATTATATACGTCTTTGGTAACAGCTAACGAATATAATAAATGTTAATTCCTTCAACAAGTGAATCGTTTACTGATTATAACCAACGAAACAATTTAATCTTTCAATCCCCAGATTTAAAGCAACTACTCTACTCCTTCATTTATGACAGCAGCTATATGCGGAATCAACTTCAAGTAGTAAAAGGAGCAAGTTCATTGAAAGATATTACGCCAGAAACAAAAGCCTTGTTTTTTTATCTCATATGAAATAGGAAAGGATATATTATACATACAGGACTTAGGTGTGCATGCAGTAATCTTAAGCCGACTTATTCAAGGCGGATCTTCCAGAAAATCTGTAATTGTGGTTCAGCTTTAAATTTTGTTCCTCGAATATCTAATTTCTCGTAAGATCTCATATATTGCTATCACATGATTTTATTCCAAAGTGGCATAACATTTGATTTTATCATTTTTTTGGCGATCCAAACTCAGATCCAAACACTTGCTTTTAATTCTGTACATGATAATTTTCAGTCAACTAAAAGATTTAACCATTTTGTGTAACTACCACAACCTAACATTGTATGCGCCTCAATCAATCTGACGCCGTACTATTATATAGTGAGTGAGTGAGTATGGTTTTACGCCGCTTTTAGCAATATTCCAGCAATATCATGGCGGGGGACACCACAAATGGGCTTCACACATTGTACCCATGTCGGGAATCGAACCCAGGTCTTCGGCGTGACGAGCGAACGCTTTAACCACTAGGCTACCCGACCGCCCCTCATCCGATATGGAGTTACAACATACACTACCACATACCACTGTCATGGTAGTATATGAAGATTCCTAAAACTAATCAATTCCCTTCTTCTTTTCAAAGTACGAACAAAACAAAACCCTAATGAAAAGGCTATGAAAGGAAGACGTTCATTTAAATCCAACACGGATATCAGTTGGAAAGTAGTGAGGTACCTATATGAACTAACCCATGCTTGTCGTAAAAGGCGACTAACGGGATCGGGAGGTCAGGCTCGCTGACTTGGTTGATGTATGTCATCGTATCCCAATTGCTTGAATTGTTGCTCATGATGTCAATCACTGTATTGTCTGGTCCAGACTTGATTATTTTCAGACCGCCGTCATATAGCTGGAATATTACTGAGTGCGGCGTTGAACAACAAACAAACAAAACCTGTACTTATCGGTGAAATTGCTAGCATGTTATGTCGTTGAGTTATCTATCGTTCGTGGCTTTATCTTTTGATTCATTTCTCTTTGCTCCGTACGTTTACATGATGTAATATAGATCACACAGTTCCCTGAGACCTTTCGCGGTACTTATACCCGACTCTCAAACGTTCTCCGATGTTGACAGAGAGAGATCGTGAAATTCCCTAGCCTCTATCAAGCTGGGGGATCAGCCTTTTATATTTATTTACCCTGCAAATGTTTTATCAAACGTACAAATGTAAATACATCCCTCGATTGTCAAACGCGATTTAACGTCAGGTTCAAGATTATTAAGGGGCTATAGTGAGTGAGTGAGTATGGTTTTACGTAGCTTTTAGCAATATTCCAGCAATATCACGGCGGGGGACACCAGAAATGGGCTTCACACATTGAACCCATGTCGGGAATCGAACCCGGGTCTTTGGCGTGACGAGCGAACGCTTTAACCACTAGGCTACCCGACCGCCCCCACAATGTAAATAAGATTAGCCCCTTAGTATGTAGCGTTAATATACTTCAATTCATTCAACTCTCTCGGTAGAGTTTATGTAAATCAAAGATAGATACCCACATTCAACAAGTGAGAGACTCCTAAGGGACGACTGCTGTTATGGTAAGAGCTTCCATATCACGTCCCGGGACAATATTTAAGGAAAAACCCAAATTTATTCAGAAATTATTTGTAAAACAAATACGCTGTGGAGTTCAGTCTTCATGGTAAATTCAATACTAGTATCTGGTCCATGGCCCGTGATCATCGATGCAGGCACCACATCTTCTGCGCATACTGGACACCAAACGACGGATTGTCTCCCCAGTATCCCGCAATTCTTCTTGTAGGTCTGTCCAAGCTGTTGCAAATTCTGGGAACGCTGAGGTCGGTTGCTAATCTTTCGGCCCAGAACATCCCATCGGTTCAATCAGTTACATGTTCGGATATCTGGCTTGCCAGGACAATGCTGTGACACCTCGCTGCTTTAATGAGTGAGTGAGTGAGTTGGGTTTAACGCCGCTTTTAACAGTATTACAGTTATATCGCGGCGTGTCAGCTTAATGTGGGAGGAAAGCCCGAAGTGATGCAGGTCTCAGACCTTTACCACTTCGGTGAGCACGGGTATGGTGCTGACAAACCTAGAAACATAATCGGGGCGAATCGGGATACGAACCCACAATCATAGGTTTCTGGTGTGTCCGAAGGGACGCAACTCTGCACAGCGAATCGCGGCGCCTTAGACGACTGGGCTACCTGTGCCCCCGGTTTACATGTGACACTACCATCATGCAAGCAGGGGTTACTAGAAGAGTGTTATAGTACTAACTGCTATTCCCACAGTAAGTAAATTTCACTTCGTAAATTAGTATAATTTACTTCGTTGTTGTTGTTGTTGTTGTTGTTGTTGTTGTTTTGGCTTAAACGTCGCACTCAGCAATGTCCCAGCTACATGACGCGGTCTGGAAATAATCGAGTCTGAACCACACAATCCAGTGATTGACAAAACATGACCATCGGTCCTCGCAATTGGGATACGTTGACATGCATCACCAAGTCAGCGAGCCTGACCACCCGATCCCGTTAGTCGCCTCTTACGACAAGCATCGTCGCCTTATAAAGCAAGCATTGGTTGCTGAAGACCTGTTCTACTCCGGATTTTTACGGGTCTCGGATTTTTGACAGGTAAAATGATGATAAACTTAGAAAATATTTGTGTGTTGTCATGCATGATTTAAAGGGGCCTGTAGTCTTGGGTAATTACCTAAATCACACCGGAGGGGGGTTTGCTCGTCAAAGGCGCCGGAATTACCAGGGCAGAGTTGCGTCCCTTAGGTGTGCCGGAATACTAATCGTGGATTCACAGGAACTCGTTATTGGTCAGTAAATAAAAATTTATACCCCCTATATGTAAGTAGAGAAAAATATACTATATATACTTACATAAAGGGGGTACATATTTTTTTTTACTGACCAATAACGAGTTCCTGTGCGTGGATTCCTTGATTCGAACTGATAATGCTGTACCTTTAATACAATGCCTGTGCTCGTGGATTTCACAAAAGTGGTATAATTGCCTCACGCCTGTATCACTTCAGGCTTTCCTCCCACAAACAGATGTCACGATATAACCAAAGCTGTACAGTGTTGAAGCGGCATAAAACACAATTTCTCCAATTTTTATTGCCAGTTGAATGCTTTTCAAAAACGAAAGATTGGACAATAACCTATGTACGATCGAAAATGCACATGGGTAATTTCGATTTTACTTTTTCGGGACGATATTAATTTAATTTAGTTTTGCAAATTAAGATAGGCTGGATGTGGTGTCTCGTTACATATTTGCCCTCTAGACATTTGTTTTTTTCTGTAACTATCATATTTTATCAGATCGACGTGGCTTCGAACCGTGAACACGGTGCGAGAAAACACAAACCTGCAATGGCAGTGACTACATGCTCAATTTTGATTGGTTAAAAATATTTCTCGAGGTAATCTCGGAAAATGTATGTATTATCTATATATATGATATTTTCTAAAATATATTGTATTTGATAATGCGCAAATAATTGATATTTGCTTTAAATATCGATGACATTACTGCGAATCTATTGTCCGCCATATTAGAAAAATCTGCACATCATGCCATGGCGTTGATCATGCTGCTCTCACTGTGAATTACAGATTTTGATCGTCGTTACAGGCACATACTGAACTACTTCAGCCTGAACTGAGGAAATATTTATTTGTAGCTGTTCAACATGGTTAAAGCTCAAAGTGTAGATGTTGAAATGAAGGACGTTTCGAGTCCTGCCACGCCTGACGACAAGAAAGAAGAAACTGAAGTGAAGAAAGACCCCGAACTGCTCACTTTGGAAGGTATTTTAGCCAAACAAAGTCACAAGCAAAAGGATATCTATCATAGATGAAATGTGAAACGTGTCTAAGTTGAATTAAAATCAAGTTGTGTGTAGCGGATGTGTAAAACTACCAAAAGACCAAACTGATGACTCCAGTTCGCTTTGTTGATTTTCACTGTCTATCACCACCTTGATCATTAGATCTACACTGTCCACAGCATTCCGCAGTAATATGTCTAGTCCCTGATGTACTTCCGTGGGATAACTTTGTAGGAATTATGTCGGATGCAGATCATGTTGATGATTGATGTCATTGATTATATTTTGACAGAACTTGGTTTATTATATTTAGTATTATTTAGTTAAACAAGGATATTATTAAAATCTATCTTTGAATTTTTATATTGATATGTAGAAAGTTTTTCTTCAATAATATGGAGGGCCTTCATTGAAATTTGAAGAGGGTTTGGTTAAAACAGGCATGGGTTTCACAGACTCCCAATAGAAATCAACAACAAATATGATAATATTATTTCTTCCCTTTTTTTAAGGTTCATTTGTCATGTACATTGAAACATGTTTCAGAAATTAAGTTATGTTAGATAAGGTTTAGATTTAGGGGTATAACAATACAAGAGGCCTCACTACAGTATACAGATAATGTTACAATGTGATTCTGGGTATTTTGGTTTTGTTTGGGCCTCCAGTAACCTATATGAGGCAACTTAATCATGTTGAGGTATTGGTTGGTCAGGCTCTTTGACATGTCATCGTTCCCTGACATTGTGGATCATTGCTCACAATATCAATCAATGGATTGTGTGGTCCAGTCTCACTTATTTACAGGCTGTCGTTATGTTGCAGGAATATTGCTACAGAAAAACATAGGAATAATTAATATTGACTTTGTTATTGCTGCAAACATCCATGTCATTTATTTTTTCCACTTGTTTCAGATGTCCGTGAGCATGTACGTCACATTGAAAAAGCTGTGGCTACCAAAGAGCCTCGGTTCATGTCACGTGTTGTAAGAGGGCTTGTTTCAGTGAGGAGAAAGCTAAATTTCAAGATTCTCAACAAACTCATCCATGGCTATTTCACCTCAGCTCAAAGCAACAAAGAAGATCTCACCAAGTTTGTGGCTGAGGTAGAAATGTCATTAATGTTTACATGTCAATACTTGATTGAATTGCATTGTTCACAATGCACTGTAGTGTCACTGAATCGTTCACGTACAGACAAGCACCGAAACTTTTAGTCGATTTCTATTTTGTTTTCTGCCCCAAAGTTATTGTCACACATACTTTAAATATGGCAGTAAAATTCTGTATATATAACCTACAATTGTCCATACAATAATTTAAAAATGACTACCGACAGTGAGAAAGAAACACTTTTCTGTAAATATTAGCTTGCGCAGATATGAGGCCATTATATCATCTGTTTCAATCAGAAGTGGTCATTGTGATTGATTTATCTGATTGACCAATAAGAATTGAGTACCGTATATGACCTCGGATAAGCCGACCCCGTAGATAAGCCGAGGTGTTAATTTGACCATTGAAATACGAAAGAAAATGATATGACCCGCAGATAAGCCGAATCAGGAATTGAAAGACAAAAAACACTGCGAAGTCGGACTGCAAGACATGTGCCGGTACTCGCAAATATTCAAAAATATAAGATGAAAAACGTTGTAATTATATTGAAAAAGTCATTATTATTTCTAAAAAAGATTTAACAAACCAGTCATCCACTTTCATAATGTGGGAAGCTGTTTCTCGTGGGTTTTTTTAATCTCATAATGATCGTTATATGTTGCCATCAACAACCAAGCGCCATTTTGTGAATCGGTGTATATAGAATTATGAACCCGTGAGAAAATATATCAGCTGGAGCGAAGACTCGCAGTTGGAATTCAGCATCGTAAGCATGGCGTTTTTGTTTAAAACTCATGATGAAAATGTCAGTCTGTAAAAATATACCAACTTTTATAACCCCCTTTACACCACTATTGTATGTTAATCCGAACGGAATAACTCGCCGATACAGTTGTTTATTTGCCTCTTTCAATAAAGGTAGACACTTGTTCACTATCAATTTATGAACTTTGCAAAACGTACGTAATAGCTATTGGCGATTTTATCTGGGGATTATATATTATAGCTGTGAATTACATATATTGTTACATGTAAAGATTGTGGAGTTTACGAAGAACGATAAACTTTGAACATTCAATTGAAAACTTATTATCGGAAGGAGTAACATGCCTAAAAAATTTTTAATAATGACAACATTGGTGTATAATAATAACTTTATTGATAATTTATAAGAATAATGGCTCTAGTCGTGGCAACTTCCAAACTTTCGGGAAGTTGTAATCTATCGGACCATCATTCAGCCGATGTTTCTGACAGATCACGATCTGAAAAATACTATCATGAAAGTGTATCCCGTGGATAAGCCGACCCCTTTCTACAGAATCTTTTTTCTGGTCCTCAAAATTCGGCTTATACGCGGTCATATACGGTAATATCCAAATTCATGGTAGAATTATGAGCAATCATTTGAATTTCATGAATTGATGATATTTTTTATGAGCATGATCATCATCATCATCATGAGTTGTCCCTCCCACCACGTCCACATTATTAGCAATAATACTTCAGTTATACAAATATCAGTGGCAATATTTCTTTCATCCTGGTTCAGCCATCAGTTGTAAGTTAACACGATTAGTCATGTTGATGTAGATTATATTTCTTATGATACATGTACACAATACACACTGCTACATGTATCACCAATCCTGCTATTATCGCTACTTGACTATAATTTGACAGCCAATTTTTCAAGGTACTGCTATTTACATATCTTGTGGGTTATTTTGTTGGATTCTTGTAATAGTTGCTTTTAGTGACAAACAATGACTTAGCATGTTTTTTGCAATTGTTA
The DNA here is from genome assembly GCF_023055435.1 of Haliotis rufescens. Taxonomy (NCBI): domain Eukaryota; kingdom Metazoa; phylum Mollusca; class Gastropoda; order Lepetellida; family Haliotidae; genus Haliotis; species Haliotis rufescens. The sequence continues at coordinate 6,703,587 of NW_025964112.1, forward strand.
AATCTTGTGAATTCAACCTTGTATGTTTTGTTTCAGCCCAAGGAGGTTAATGGCATAGGGGCACCATTCCGCCCTCGTTCGGGGAAACTGGCTAACCAACCTCTCATGCCTGAGATCGATGCCTATATTCATCTATTGGTAGTCATACACCTTATTGACACCAAGAAGTATACTGAGGTAAGTTGATTTTACTCATTCAATGCATCTTCAATACTACATGGATTTGTATACCCTACATTGCTCCATCACATACATCCACTGTGCGTTGCTATTTCTATACTCACATGCAAAAGAAACGCAAGTCGAGTATGCAGCATACATGTTATTTATTTTCAACAGTAAAGACAAGAAATACTTATAGGGCAAGATTGACAAAAATTTGACTGAAGACAGTTTAATGGATTAAAAGGCAGATGACATAATTGTTTTTTTCAAATGTTAAGGGCTTACACAGTTTAGGGTCAATACCCAAAATGTCAGTCAATACCTGGTGTGACCACCATTAGCATTGATCACTGCCACACATCTCCTGTACATTGAGTGGATCAGACGATTTGTGAAGGCCCTAGGGATCATCCTGCACACATCCAGAGCTGCTGTGCGTAGTTCATCGGCTGTTGTAGGGACATTGTGCAGACGCCTTTGAACCTCATCCCACAAGTGTTCGATGGGGTTCAGATCAGGGCTGAGGGCTGGCCACGGTAGAACACGGATGTTGTGTTGTTGCAGGTAGGCCATGGTAGCTCTGGCAACATGGGGACAAGCGTTGTCCTGCTGGAAAATGTGTTGTTGATGTTGTGCAAAAAATGGAACAACGTGGGGTCTGATCACTTTATCGATATACCTCTGAGCAGCGACGCCGTTTCCCCGACCTTGACCAACATTCAAGTCTAAGTCTCGCATTAAGTCCAATCCCTGCCCATATCATGACGCTAGGTCCACCCCATGGATCCCTTTCCACAACGTTTTTGTCAGCAAAACGATCACCTCGACGCCGCCAAATTCTGACTCTTCCGTCTGCATGGGAGACACAAAAGCGACTTTCAACAGAGAAGATCCACTCAGGATGACGCCAATTGGGATGACCCTGTGCCCACTGAAGTCGTGCTTGTCGATGCCGTGGTTGGAGAACAGGACGACGTGCTGGTCGGCGACATCTGAGGTTGTTGGAACGGAGACGTCGGATCACAGTGTCCCGGCTAATGTGTTGATTATGTGTTCCTATGGTCTGTCGAGGACTTTCACTTGCAGTTAGGAACGGATGTCGCTGGTGTTGACGGGTAATCTGCCGATCTTGTCGAGGTGTGGTGACCCTAGGACGACCCCTCCGAGGAAGGTCTTCTGTGGTCTGTGTAGCATTGTATCGATGCAGGAGACGGTAAATTGTGGTTATGTTAACATTGAAATGACAGGCAACATCTTGGACAGACTCTCCAGCTTCCAAACGTCCGATAGCCTGGTTTCTCTGTATTTGAGTTAGGCGTGGCATTGTTGACCAAGGAGTGGTATGTCCAAGAATCGGCCACAGTTTCATACCCACTACAGTTCGTGCATTTTCGATTTAGCGAGAAATGCCTGCATGATACCCACATATTCATTGAAATGGTGCGTTTTGGCGATTCGTTTTTTATGTTGCGTTAAACCCATCCACTGAGAGTAAATATCATGTACCAGTCAATAAATATTTGTGAGAAAACCACGAGGCAGCTGCCTCAGAAGAACACTGCCAGCATTTGCTAGAAACTTCCGATGACAATTAGGAATATTTTATTGAAAATGTGAAGTGACCTACGGAGGATTGAAACAGACCTACACTGACGAGTGGTCAGTTACAAGTACATGCCTGTCATAAGCAATGCACTGACCTCTTCGACAGGTTATGCAACACTTTGCATCTAGGTTTTCCAAAGATATCTTAAGAGCACTTTCAAGCCTTGACCGTGTTAAATCCTGACCGCTACCCAGATGCACACGATGAACTGTCAGTGTATGCAAGGAATTCCCATGGCACACTGATAACACAGTTCAGCCCTGTGATTGGTGGACAAGATAATGTCCTTTGTAAATTTCACTGCAGAGCACTTGAAATGTTACTGTTCATTAACGTGAGAGGGGTACATAATGTTCGAGGACCCTCCTAAAGTCAAAGTAGTTTATTTCTGTCATGGAAGTTGTAACCCCAGGGTAGTGCACTTCCTTGAAAATAAGAACCTGACATAGTGTTCAATGGCCTGTGAGAGCACTAGATGCATTTGATTTCTTAGCCTGTGTCGTCTGATATCTCTACCATTTGATTCAAGAAGAATTATACCTTCAGACACTTGAGAAACATGTAGAAGTTTTGATTGGTTCCCATGTAATAATATGCAACTTTAGTTACTAGTCCAAAGCCCCAGTCTAGTAAATTATGTTCGCTCTAGTAAGCTCAGCTAATAAATAGAACATTATATGAGTGTTCATGTCAAACTATGTTACGACAAGAGTGTCTAAATTCTGGTATTTAGGCACATGTCATTGTATGACATGAACCCTCATCTAATGTTCTATTTATACCGAAGAATATGTCTGCATACAGAGACGAAGTTTAGTGCTTGCCCATATAAAAATTCAAGTCACAACAGCAGCGGAACCACAATTTGTCGAATGACCTCAACAATCTTCAGCTATGACATCGTTTCCATTGTGATGTCATTCCAACCTCTTGTCACAATTAGATTCAAATGGCGTCAACAATGCTGTCTGGATGAAAGAAACAACACACTGTTGTCTCATGACATGATATGACCCTGGGGCACATGCCTCATATGATTTTTATGAACCCCGATATGTTTGCCCACGTAGGTAATAATATTCCATATGATATCACTGAAATCTGATGAAATTGATGTTAATAGCCATGTTCAGGCTAGAAGACTCAAAAGTGTTTTTCAAAACTGACTGATATAACCATGGGGGCATATGCAGACGTGTCCATTAGGCGTTCCAGAAACTTATGATCATGGGTTCATAGTCCAGGTCTAGGTTTGTCAGCATCAAGCGGGCATGATATAACTGAAATACTGTTCAAAGCAATGTTGAACCATACTCAGTCTTTATATATATCATCTATAACACATATAACCATCTTAATCTAATCTCTCATGTGATTCTTTTTTAGGCTGTAAAGTGTGCAGAACTGTTGATGCAGAAAATCTTACCACAGAACAGAAGATCACTTGACATGCTAGCTGCCAAGTGCTACTTCTACTACTCCAGAACCTTTGAGCTTACAAACCAGCTGGAGAAAATCAGAGGGTAAGTGCTAGGTGAACTGCCGTGTCAGTGAGAGGGAGAGTACTGAAACTAGATACAGTGAAACCCTCACTCAATATCTTGCAGTTGTCCTGATTATACAAATGTCAAGTTTATGGAATCAAGATTCGTTGGCTAATTGTTACTTACACAATCTGAATGTCATATTGACCATCTGGACAAACCATCTGGAGAGGCCCTTGTTGATCTGCTAGGAATGTCACTTTTAGGTTGCAGAACATGCTCATATGACTGACAACAATCCTTTTATCATTCTACTATTTGCAAGTTTTGGACTTGATGACATGATCAAATAGTGTGGTAAATACGTAGGAAAAAGGACAAAGTTTCATACATCAAGAGAAAATCTGACTTGGGGCAGTTCCTTGAACCAAGATAAAACTTTTGATGACTTTACCAATATTTCCCAAGAAAATCAGCTTGGGTCAAAGACTTCTACATGTTCAATTAGTATGACAGTGTCTTCTGATAGCATACTTGACTTTATCTCGAAATGAAATTTTGTATAAGTGTTTTTGTATCTTTTTCGTTGAGACCGCCTCCAAGGTCTAGTATCAGAGCGGAATGTTCAGGGTTTGATCCCCGGCCGCGTCATACCCAAAGATGTTAAAAAATGGTACTTGTTGTTACCCTGTCTGGTGCTCGCTGTGTGAGTGCAATAATCTTGGATGCAATGTTAAACCCAATTTCACCTTACCTCTTTTTTGTTGAAACTGTTATTCTCCTCTCCATACTATGCAATGCTACATACCCAGACATATATACATACGACATAACACCAATATTTACAATGGCCCGGCCGCAGTGTCGACACACGGCAGTTTATTTACATACATGTTAAATACTCCAACTTCTCTTATCAACATATATACGCTTCCATAATACATCATTATATATGGAACTGTTGTCTGACACGTAAACCAGAGATCAAAAACAACATTAAAGAGAAAATTGCTCTTGACCATGTTCTCCCAATGAAGTCAACCGTCCCTTTTCTGGGGAGTTTACAGAATATCTATTTGATGTACATAAACCTTATGAGGTATACAGTATTACGACTTAAAATGAGTATGTTAGCATGGTATACTGACTTCAGCTAAATACATAATACAAACTGAATATACATTCATTACACTCGTATTATTAAGGCTCGTCAGCCTACTCCATCACAGATTATACATTTAGACCACAGTTCTTGCACATATTATAATGACTCGTCATATATATTTACATCATTTCTTCCATGAGCGTATTATTCGCCAGTCTAACTTCCAAAACTGGATGTATTACATATACAACTAACTTTTTCACGTATTATGACGACTCGTCAGCCAACTCAGACACAAACTGGTATATATATAAACCAACCCGACAGGGGCATAACTGCTCAATGAAAATTCCCACACTCCACATCTTCCCCGATCGCACAATCCTTCTCGTCAGAATTGAAATTCTGCAAACAGAAACATACATAAATATTTTGTTAAATCATACATATTAATAATGGATTACAAAACTTATGTTCAGTGTTACTGCCGTGCTGACTAGCGAGAGACGAGCTGCTTTCCATGCTCCTTATTTATACCCGTAACATACCCAAGCTAATTACCTCCCTGAGCAGTTTCTCTCTTATTCCTAATGTACTCAACCGAGAGAAACATGTCTGCAAATAGTTCAAGACTACGTTTGTGTTTACAGCTTCCTCCATGCCCGTTTACGTACAGCAACCTTGAGGTCGGACTATGAAGGCCAAGCATCACTGATTAACTTGCTGCTTAGGAACTATCTTCATTTCAACCTCTATGAACAAGCTGACAAACTTGTGTCAAAGTCAACATTTCCAGAATCAGCTTCAAATAATGAATGGGCACGATATTTGTACTACTTAGGTAAGTGTAAGATTCATTCCTCATTCATTGGATATCTGTCTAGTACCAGGTGTCACCTTTGCTGCACCATATATCAGCGTTAGAAACTGGCACTAGTCCTGTAGTCCTAAACCAAACTGCCCAATAGTAAAGGTATCCTAAGGACTAGTAGAAATTGGCCCATTTTAAGGGTTTTGCTATAAGACTATGATAAGGACTAGTGGACAAAAGCTGTTAGTTTCTAACCCTGTATATATTCCTTCAGTTATCTCATGTATAGAGCATATGGTTTATTGTTCCACAGCAGACATGTGGTTGAAGTAAAAGGCATGTGAATGGTCACAGTTCCTTTCACCTTCTCTCAAACTGTTTTTCTGTTTGCAGGTAGGATAAAGGCAGCACAGCTTGAGTACTCTGAAGCCCACCGACACCTTTTACAGGCTATGAGGAAAGCTCCACAGCAAAGTGCTATTGGATTCAAACAGACAGTAAGCTCTGTTTCCAGCTGGTTTCTTGATCATTGTTGATCCCCACCCAACACACCCAAAACACCATACGCACCCCACACACCCAATGCATCCCACACACCCAACGCACCCAACACAACCAACACACCCCACACACCCAACGCACCCCACACATCCCACACATCCCACACATCCCACACACCCAACACACCCAACGCACCCCACACATCCCACACACCCAACACACCCCACACACCCAACACCCAACACATCCCACACACCCCACACACCCCACGCACCCAACGCACCCCACACATCCCACACATCCCACACACCCCACACACCCCACACACCCAAAACACCCAACACATCCCACATCCCACACCCCACACCCCACACCACACACCACACACCACACCCCCCACACACCCCACATACCCCACACACCCCACATACCCCACACACCCAACATTACCTTTGGCTGCACTTTACTGACCAAGACGACTTTGGTTCCCACAATTCATGGGAGAACAGTTTTAGATCCACTTCAGGAAAGAAAACTCATTCAGTCCTCAAGAGGCAGCTCCTGCACCAACTTCGTTGGTTCTTTACATGTTGTACATCTACAATATGCACTAATGGCCTGAGGTTTCTCTTTGATGACTGATCAGGCAATAATAAAGGCACATCGTAATTCTATTGTAGAGTATTTTGCAAAGTGGGATTCGTTTACAGTACTGTAGATAGAAGGGAATGGGAAGGGAGATCTCCCCTAGGGATCAGCAACGATGCTTTAGACCTCGTGCATGGGATCATGGCATTGATCTACTTAATGGGATTACAATTCCTGATACAAGCCCCGTGAAGATTCCGGGGTAGAATAGGTCTTCAGCAACCCATGCTTGCCGTAAAAGGTGACTATGCTTGCCGTAAAAGGTGACTATGCTTGTCGTAAAAGGTGACTAACGGGATCGGGTGCTCAGGCTCACTGACTTGGTTGATGCATGTCATCGATCCCAATTGCGTGGATCGATGCTCATGATATTAATCACTGGATTGTCTGGTCCAGACTCGATTATTTACAGACCGCCGTCATATAGCTGGAATATTGCTGAGTGCGGCGTTAAACAACAAACCATCCAACCAATCATCAATACAGTATGTCACACAGAAAACTTTTGCTTTAGTCACAGCTTCACATTGGCGAGATTCATGCCTTAGACCCATTGAAACTGTAGTTCGACCGACAACCTCATGAATGGGTGGAAAACACCCATACTTAACCAAATACAATACCAAGGCCCAGCCAACCTTCACCATCTGAAGTTCATGCTTTCAGATGAGAGGAAAGTGAGGCTCAAGGAGAGGTAACTCTAATTGGTGACCTGTAGATAGCACCCTCTAGTGGAAAGGCATGTTTTGGGGTCCTGTGTTTTAGGATCGAAGAAAGGGAAAGAGCACTGTATGGTATCAGGATAATAATATACTAATTTGTTGAAGTTTGTTGTGATCGGTGTTACACACACCTAAAATAATACATTTGAAATCAAATATCCAGCTCTTATCATGGTCATTAACATCAGCTACCACATATGCAAGACTGAGAATATGAGGGGTTACGCGATGTGATTTGTTTTCAGATTTTCTTAATTGTATTTTTCAGGTGCAGAAGCTAGCAATCACAGTAGAACTTCTTTTGGGTGATATTCCAGACAGGTACACATTTCGGCAGCCTTCCATGAGGAAAACACTGGCTCCATACTTCCAGCTAACTCAAGGTATGAACAGCTTGACTATTAAGAATGTCAGTTTAATTAAGAGTAAGATTGTCCTTGACATCTTCAGGAAATCCTACTGGTGCTTTAGCCAGAGTCACAATGCACATTGATTCAGGTATCTATCAAGTTGGGTTCGGTAATAACTGACAGACATCATTATAAGTTCACTGTAAATTCTACCAGTCCAATAGCTCTGCAGTATTTATAACAAATGTCAACAAACAAACAAACAAACAAACAAACAAACAAACCAAATAGTCACCTATCGTTATGCTCAGTTGTTTGTAAGTTTGAAATTGAATTATCTCCCTTATACCATGTTCACTGTAGGGATTGTAATCTCAATGAATGTATCAATGACATGTTTCAAGAAATATTTATGCATGTTAATATTGCTTATATTTTTCTCACCCAGTAAATCATAAGATATATATCATTGTAAACCTATATATGATAAAGGTCATTCAGGCTAAAATTCTTAATCGTCTTTTTATCATGTGTATATGTATGTTAATTTCCAATCAGTGTTTCTATAATATAGACAAATATGTTGCTGAGTATAACTGATTTTTCTTCTTTTTTTTCAGCTGTGAGGAATGGAAACCTTCCTAAATTCAATGAAATGTTAGCCAAGTTTGGGTCCAAGTTCCAAGCTGAAGACACATACACACTTATCATCCGACTCCGTCACAACGTCATCAAAACGGGCGTGCGGATGATCAGTTTATCCTATTCCAGAATATCATTAGTAGACATTGCACAGAAACTATCATTAGACAGTCCAGAGGATGCAGAATATATCGTAGCCAAGGTAGTTATTTTTTACCTTGTTGTTGAATGTCGCTAGTGTCCATATATGAATGAAAACATTTCATAAAACGTCAGTCATGTCTAAATGTTTTTTCCTCCACTGACTCCCTTTCACAGAGTTGCAGTGTCATTGGCTTCAATTTTCAAGGGGAAAAGTTTACAAAGTATCTTGAATTTAATTTTAATTCACATCTGGAATTATAAGAGTTCAAAGTGAATAATCTCTATGGCAACATTAGAAAAGTGTATCGGTAGGTGTATAATACACCTACAATTAGAAGCGAAAATGAGAGGTCTATCTGTTCCTGTGATATAGATTTTTATTCAATTAAACATTGAGATCATAAGATAATAATTCGTTCTCTTTAACTTCCGCATGAAGAAATGCTCTTAATGTTTATGTGTTAGTATGTTTCTCTCCACTGTGAAAAGTTGCGTCTCCTGGTCATGCCAGGAACCTATGATTGTGGGTTTGAATCCCAGTTAGCCCTGACTGTTTCTAGGTCTGTCAGCACCATACCCATACAAGTGGGGAAGACCTGCTTCACTTCGGGCTTTCCTCCCACATTTAGCTGACACGCTGTGCTATAACTGAATACTGTTCAAAGTGGCATTAAACCCAACTGACTCATTATGCACTATATTATGTTTGTTTGTTGTATAATTCCTCACTCAGCATATTCCCGCTAAAAAACGGCGGTCTGTAAATACTAAAGTCTGGACCTGACAATCCAATGATTAACATGAGCATCAATCTACACAATTGGGATACGATGACATACATCAGCCAAGTCAGCAAGCACTACATTATGATATATAATACTTGACTCCTTCCAGGCAATCCGAGATGGTGTGATCGAGGCCACGATAGATCATGAGAAGGGCTATGTTCAGTCTAAAGAAACAAGTAATGTGTACATGACGAAAGAACCCATGGCTGCTTTCCATCAACGAATCAGCTTCTGCCTAGATATACACAATAATTCTGTAAAGGTAAGCATTGTGATGGATATTTTATTCCTGTACAAATGTTTCTTATTATAAAATGTTTTTTATCATGTAAATTATTGGCTAATTATTTTCCCAAAAATCTTGGGTTCAAGTATGAAATTTCCAAGTTCATTTTCAAAATAGCCTCTTGGTTTCAGAATGTCTCTTAATGTAAAAGGTACGTTTTATCACAACATTCCATTAAGTTATGAACTATTAACTGTTGAGGTCAGGTGAGTTTTCAGTTTAGCTGAAATAAGCATAACTTATCTCAGAATTACACCTTGATATAACTGAAATACTGTCCAAAGCAGCATAAACCAACACGAGAATTATGAGCATGAATTGTCAACTACTCTGCGGGTTATCTCCCTTTGACCAGTGATCATGCGTGCCTTCCAAAAAGGAAATGTTTTCAGATCCCAAATAGTAGGAATGGGAGAGAAAACATCTGGCAACTGATAGGGGTCAAGGCAGTATCTCCCAACTACTAATGAATGTAGATCTACTAGTACAAGGATCTTTTGATTTCGAAAGTTTTGTTTCAGCAAGATTTGCATTTCTTGGAACATTGATAAGAAACTTCAGAGGTAGAATAAGTAAAGGGTATACATGTGACAATATGGACCGTATATCGCTGTGTATAAGGCGACCCCACGTATAAGACGACCCCCCTGTACACGCCTTAAAAATCAACCCAAAATCCTATACTCCGTGTAAAAGGTGACCTGGAATGAAGCACATCACAAGTACGCACACAAACCTTATATATGCAATAAAAATATGTTTATCTTGCGTTGTTTTTTCAGGATGATTGGTCGCGTGTGTAACTCCAGCACATGTTGCCATTTTGTGTTTACACGGTACGACACCAAATTGGTGCCCGTAAAATAAAATTCATTTATAAAGTAATAACATATAAGAGACAATGGTGAGTAATTTAATCGCCAAATAACTATGTTGTAACTAACTAGGCTTATATTTGCTTCACATTCAGCGTGTTTATTCCACAATCACTTATTCACACTGTCTCCAACAGTTGTAAATACAACTGTAAAAACAGCGGGAATTGAATTCAGCTTCACCAGTTATCACATGTTAGGTCACATGTGCAATATGCAAACGCTTACTAGTACTTCTGGCTCTCTACTCACGGATGTTGATTGTTTTACCGTGTCAGCTGGTTTGACAATCTGCATCGAGGCGAGGGTCATTTCAACTTTATTTGCAGAAATTATTAAACTTTATTCAAGGAAAAGAGATACAAATCATGTTTATGTATGGAAATAGTTATTGGAACAGTTATTTGGGACGAAATGCGAAGTTTTATTGTCAAATGCTGGGCTGGCTATCGGACGCCGGTTGACATCGCCAGTGGAAAAAAATGTGAGATCTTCGACTCCGTGTATAAGACGACCCCCTTTCTTAACCCCCTCATTTTAGGTACGAAAAACTCACCTTATACACAGCAATATACGGTAGTAGATATTGTATAGTTAGGCTTCAAAAATATTATAAATGGTTCTCGGGCAATGCCTTTTCAAAATATAGTGAGCACAGGCGTTATTTTGTGGGGGTGTTCATACTACGGTAGTATGTAACCAGATTAACAGTTGCATACATTCAACCTGGGAAAGGGTCTCCCTACATTAATGTATTCCTTGAGTAAAATACTGGAATACAATATTTGACAACCATTGGACTTCCGGTGTGTGCATAATACTCACATACAATGCTTTGATTTATTTGGTTACATGAGCACGTAACACCGGATATAGCATGTCAACAAATCCATGCTGAAGTATGCAAGTTAGTCCTGTCTTAATCTCTGCTTATGGAACAGTGTACACAAATACCATTGAATTTTTATATCAACATGTCTTGTGCTGTTTTTTCGTAAATTTAATATTTTCATTGACCAAATTTGCAAACAGCAAAACAAGCACACAAACTTCTACTCCTGCCATGACAATAACACAAGATGCGCAGAAAAGCAGTGTGCATATAAAGGGATGTAACTGCACGCTATATTGGGTCACATTGTTATTAGTATTGTAGCATATGTATATAAATTGAATTATTTTATACAATTATTGTACATTTTACTGCCACTACAATACTTACTTGTGTATGTGTTGTAGCCTGACCCACACAATGTAATGTGTCTTATTGTGACGTCACAAAGTTAGATTGCACAATGACATCATACTATGTTAGAGTGCACTGTGACGTCAAAACAGCGGTATAACTGTACTCTTGAAAAACACAAAATGTACTCTATGTGCTCCCATATGCAAGCTGCCCTGATTGAACTTACAACCACGCGGCCTCTTGGCTACCTTGCTGTGTCGGATTTGGGACCCAGAATTAAAGAGAGACCTACTTTGTCAACCCTTTGTCTCGTCTCGTACCTCCATCTCCAGGACATTCAGTTCAAGGTCTAGATCGAATAATTGGGACACAGTAACTCTACTTCGCCACAGGGACTTCGCCCTCCGGCTCCTGTAACAGTTGGGTTGGAAGATCAGAATTAAAGAGAGACCTACTTTGTCAACCCTGGTCCTACTCAGACCTATTTAACGGACAGGTCTCCAAGACCCACTTCCGAGTTTCAGCCTTCGCCCAAGATAAGACTGCTCTCAAGGCCCTGGCTAGGGTATCACAGCCAGCCTCCTTGGTCGATTCTGGCAAAATTGGGAGATCCCCAGGACCATATGACACGCACGCACGCACGCACGCACGCACGCACACACATGGCTTACCAAGCCAATAGCCTCGTCTTGTCTCGTCTCGTCTCCTCCATCTCCGGGACATACAGTTCAAGGTCTAGATCGAATAATTGGGACACATTCACTCTACTTCGCCACAGGGACTTCACCCTCCGGCTCCTGTACCAGTTGGGTTGGAAGATCAACCTCAGGAAGTCAGAGTTGACACTCTCATTCCGCCTTCAGTTCATCCGTGGTCTCTTTCAGACACACCTCGACCTCCTCTCTGTACCCACGGACCGGTAGGAGTGCGTACAATCACACCTGATTCCAGCCCTCCACCAGCCACGCACTCTGTGTCAATGGCAAGTCCTCCTAGGCCTCCTAACCTCAGCGCAGGACTTGACATACATGGTAAGGCTTCAACTGCGCCCAGTTCAGATGTTCCTGGTTCCCTACATCAGGCGCCAGGACCCCATTGTGTCCATCGTTGTCCCAGACCACTCCAAACTGCATCTCCAGTGGTGGATGGTGGAATGAAATGTTGTAGGCGGCGTCTCCTTGACAGAGCTTACAGCCTCTCTGCGCCTATTCGTAGATGCCTCCCTGCAGGGATGGGGCCCTCACCTTGAGGTACAGGTCGCCCCAGGGCTGTGGTCCGCCGATCAGTGCCTATGACACATCAACAATCTCGAACTAGAGGCGCTTATCTTGGCCATCGCTCATTGGAAGCAGGCCCTCAGACACACCCGGCCCTCCATCTCAATGGACAACATAACCATCATCTAGTGTCTACGGAACCAAGGAAGGACTCACTCACCCTCAGTCCTTCAACAGATGTTCCGTTTCTTTCACCTGGTGGATCATCTGGGGACCAGTTCCAGGTTCAACACATTCCAGGCTATCACAACATCCTTGTGGATGCGCTATCTCCAGTACCGGATCCCTGGCTTGGGCAGTTGAAGCCTACAGCGTTCCCAAGGCAGGACTGAGAGCATATGTTTTTCTGCCACCTGTACTCCTTCCCAGGGCCGTCCAGAAGATCAGGTCAACGCAGAGCCTCGATCTGACTTTTGTCGCGCCAAATTAAATGTTCCCCAAATGTTTGTGCAAATTATAGATTGACACAAAGATTACTTTTTTTTCTTTTTTTTTGGATGAACACTTCTTCCTGAGTCAAGGGTGTTAACTGACTATGAAAGTCCAATTCATACCCTTGCCAAACCTGGTTGGAATTTTGTGGCTCGATCGTAGCTCCACCAGTGGCTTATGTCAGTTATTTGTCCCTCCTATTGACCAATCAGATTCCACATCTCATATGACTTGCGGGGCGGTCGGGTAGCCTAGTGGTTAAAGCGTTCGCTCGTCATGCCGAAGACCCGGGTTCGATTCCCGACATGGGTACAATGTGTGAAGCCCATTTCTGGTGTCCCCCGCCGTGATATTGCTGGAATATTGCTAAAAGCGGCGTAAAACCATACTCACACACTCACTCACTCATATGACTTACATATGCTTCAAACAAAAAGGTTGCAGCCTGTCAAGATGTTTTGATCGAAAATCAAGATCTGTATTGTAATAAAACGGGTCTTACCTCGCGAATGGCATCAAATCACCTGAGCACCTTGATTAATCACAAATTAATCATGCAAATCATGCAGTCAACCAAAATCAGCTAGTTGAAATCCATGTTGTTTACGAACCGGATGCGTAGTTTGCTTTGTTTTAACATGTTCAGTGTTTGTTGTTAATGTGACTGAAAGCATTAGTTGCAGCTAGTGTAGACAAAATTGTCTTCAGATTCCTTGAGATAAATATGCTCACTGCATAAAACTGATCATTGTGTGGACAGTCCATGGGGCTTATGGGTAAATGAATAGGAAGTACATGCAATGTCAAATACACACAGGCAACCTAACCCTTGCATCACGGTTTTAAATAGTTTGTTATTATCACCACTGTTAATTTATCTAGAAGGGACATTTGATAACTTAATTTCGCCATGTTAAGTCGTGATTGTGGTGAAATTGTTTTAGCAAGATCTTGGACACTATGCTGGAACACTAAGCATGTACCACTAAGCATGTACCACAAAGCATGTACCACAAAGCATGTACAAAAATGCACTTTTCTTCCTCAATGTAACATTTTGAGTCTGATGGAGAACAGATCCTTTTACTGTTTTTTTTTTTTATAGCTGTTGACTGAGTTTTATACAGCCAGTTTCCATGTCATAATATCCCTGAAAACTAATGATGCTAACAGCTGTTGTGAGATAATCAGAAAGAAATTTAGTATGCAAGAGTCAACATTGTTTATTTTAAAATTTCAATTAGAATAAAAATATATTAATTTAAAAATTCAATTAGATAAAAGTACATCAAAGTTCTTATTGTTGGTGGTAGTTGTTATTGTTTGTGAAGACCATTTGTATGTGAATACTAGGTGAATATGAAGATGAGTCACTGAGAGATTGAATTATGGTTTCTCAAGTAGACAGTTATAGCATCCTACAAAATATGTTCTGCTACTCCCTTCACATGTACCTGATGCCAACCATTGTCATTCTGGTGGAACTATTACAGTATTTTGCACCAAATTCTAGCAATATGATAAAGTTAAATTTTGACTACATGCTCAGTAGTTTTTCGCCATTTTTACTAAACGAAGATTTCTACATCAAACTATTCCCTCCTTCACCTTATGAATGTTATATGTTGCCATGTGGTCTGTCTCACAGTCCCTGAACCAAATTATTTTCCCTTCCTCCCAGCTCTTTCTGTAATCATGGTAATGCAAAAGTCCCAAATGAAGTAAGTCTAGAATTTCTTCAGATTCAGGAATCACCCATCGCACTTTCAATTGAAATGGAGTTATTGGTTTCTGTCCAAATTATATATTTTCAGAGACTAAGCATCAGTCTACAGTAAGCACCAGTGTATAGGGTTCGAGCTTAACACTAGCCCACTAGCCTGGGGCTAGTACAAATTACCCAATTTCCCCATTGTTGTTATATTACAGGGGCATTTTATCTTTACCCAAGCTAGTAAAGCCTTTGAGATTAGTTCCAATACTGGTTTATTTGCCAGGTAGCATAACAAGGCTAGAAGATGTTGGAAAAGCACGGGATTACTACATCATTTAAATCCCTGCTTCAAAGAAGATGTGATTAATTTTGTCACGTTGGTGTTGCCTAGAAAAACATTCCTCCTTTGCTAGAGACAAATGGCATGAGGATGCTTTCACTCTTTTCTGAATTTTGGACAGGGCATTTGTTTATATTATTACCAAATTTAAAAAAAAAAAAGGTTTGGGGCATTTTGGCTGACAGTCAGTGTCCTTGAAAATATACTGGTCTGATACCCTATCCCTGGATTGTCTGGTCCAGACTCGATTATTTACAGACTGCCATCATATAGCTTTAATATTGCTCAGTGCATTGTTAAACATACAAACAAAACAAGGTTACGATGACATGCAATTAACCAAGTCACTGAGTCTGACCCCAATCCATTGAGTCACCTGCTACAACAAGCAAGAGGGACGTATGTTTCATATTTTATCGTTATGTTGTATATGTTCACAGAGAAAGTTCAATTTCAAAATGAGCGAAGTCATTTGGTAATAACAAGGTCATAGGACTGTGACTGTCAAATATTTTATTTGTTTCCAGATATTGATTTTAACAGATATCAATGGTGTTTGACCAAACTTATAAAGACATGAATGAAAGTCTTGTATCAGCGTTAGAAATTGGCACTAGTCCTGTAGTCCTTACTAAACTGCCCAATAGTAAAGGTATCCTATGGACCAGTAGAAATTGGCCCATGTTAAGGGTTTTGCTATATGGTATCATTATTAGGACTAGTGGACAAAAACTGTTAGTTTCTAACCCTGCTGGTATACAGCTAGAATTGGCCTGACTGATTTGGGGTGATAGATGTGACAGATATTGTTAGTTTGAGATCAAGTTCAATGTGTAGCCCAACTGTTCAACTACATTGATTCCTCGACATATTGCTACTCCATGTACTGCTAGCCCAGATGCAGCTTGGGGTAACCCTTGGATAAATACAAATCATGAAGAATTTCCATAAAAAGCGTGTTAGTGCAAATAAAGTGACAAATAAACTGATGAGGTTTTATTCCCAGTCGCAGTACATGTGTGTGTATTTGTAAAACAACTACATTCATGATACATTGTATCCAGCGGCATGTGAACGTAATCGTTCTGCCTTTTGTTCCAGTTGTGAAAAATATAATGTATAAAGATCTGGCATTATGCTCACATAAAATCAAATCACAGCAACAAGACACTTACGCTGCATTGTTCAATTTCATAGTTCTGTCAGCTTATTGTGATTGATAAGATAACATGTGCAATTTCTTTGAATTTCAAACCAGCCATGTGTAATGCAATAACAACAACAGAAACAATGGTATTTGATCAGTACTTTAGTAACAAGGAGAGACCTGAAAAAACCCCATTGAAACTTCATTGTTTAAATAGCCTAATTACGAAGGGTATAAAATATATGTTTTTAGTCTTTACCATTTCAATCATGACAACCACTGCAAGTAAATCTAAGCGACAGGTGTACACTATTAAATACAAGCTGGAGGTTGTAAGGCGGGTGAGAGAGGGTGCATTGCAAGCCAGCACTTGCCGATCAGCTTGAATTTGTGCAGGGACCATACGTAGATGGCGTAAAGAAGAAGAAGAAGAAATTCAAGACCTTGCATTTAAGACGCAGGAGATCAGGGGACTGCAGAAGAAACTAAAGGCTGGGAGAAGCTCAGTTTGCATTGTTCACGCAAACCAGACATGGAGGCATGCCACTATCTGGTGAGAGAAACTTTCCCAATATATCCATGGACCCAACGACACCTTCAAGGCCAACACAGGCTGGTTATTAAGGCTTCAGAAACAACATGGTATACAGTGACCGGGGAAAAGAGATTTGCTGTTGACGACCCTGCTCACGCTAACCCACCACCCTAAAGAGAGCTAATGGAATCAGGGGGTACGACGAAGAACAGATCTACAACTGTGATGAGACTGGCCTGTACAACAAGCTGTTGCCAGACAAGACCCTAGGAACCAAAGATGACAAGCAGACAGGGTTCAAGTCAGCCAACCAACAGGGTCACAGTTTTGCTTACATGCAACAAGCAAGGGACACACAAGCTGAAGCCTTTAGTGAACGGCAGCACCCAGAATCCTAGGTGCTTTCATCACATCAACAGAGCAACACTGCCTGTACACTTCAGTGCCTCTTCAAATGCATGGATAACAGCAAAGATTTTTTAAGATAATTTTTTACATAAGTTTGTGTCAGCTCTCTCCGACCATCTGCGATCACGAAACTTGGAGGAGAAACCTTTCCTGCTATTGGATAACTGCCCTGCCCAGTCACATGGACTCATAAAGGCATTCTTATTGCCAAAAGAACATAACTTCTCTGGTCCAAACACTTAGCCAAGGAATAATAAAGGCGTACAAGGCTCATTATCAGAGATTTCAGTCCGTTGGTAGAAAGAACACTGGACCCCCATCGCATTCCTGAAGATGGTGACTTTGAAGGATGCCAACACTTTCAATAACTGCTGGTTGAAGGGAATTCGGACAGCATTTGGCATTGATGAAGATTTTCATGGGATTTCAACAAGAAGATGTCACCGATGCTGTCCGAAAGTTCCATGAGTACACCAAGGAAAACAGCATTGATGTAGTATCCCCAGAGACTGCGTGACCTGCCAGTTGCAGAGCTTCTCACCAAGGAAGAATTGGTTGCTGCTGCAACTGTGCCTGACAAAGAACCCATCAAAGACAACAACAGTGACCATGACATTGTGCAGGATGCCATATAGGGGAAGGAGTGTCTATTGCACCCCATAGAACAGAGTGCAAGATACGAGAAACATCAAAACAACTTTTACAACTTGTACTGAAATGTTTGTTCAATTTTCTTCCTCCCTCCACCTCTTCCCCTCCTCCTCTCCCCTTTTCTTCTCCCTTTTTCAGTCCTAGATGAATTCTTCAGTAAAATGATCAACAGTCTGCAGTAAAATTACCAAAATTCTGCACTAAATTTTATTATTTAAACTCATTTTTCAAAAATGTGAATTCATGTCCAAAACATTATTCTCCAATCTGTCATTATAAACAGTTATCATTTGAAAAGACATACGATTATGCACACAAATATCCATAGCTTCACCAATATCTGTTACTGGATAGATTTAAATATGGTTTATGTAGTCGTAATACCACAAACATGTTAATATGTGAGAATTTTTTTATTTCAAATTTTGTTTCATAGCAGGATTCATATTTTGTAGGTTTGAATCATTTTTTAAATGTTTGGGTAGCATTTGGGCCAAATTTTATAGAAAAGCCTAAAAAGAATGAACATTTACTGTGTTGATTGATACAAAGAAAAGGAATTCCACGATTTTTCTGTAATTCTGCAGCGAGTTACATTTTCTTAAAATCTTTCCACAATTGCAGAAACGTAGAATTGCCCGGGACTGCTTTATGAGGGTAGATGAGCTGGACTAAAGCATGACAAGTACTACATGATTATGCAGATGCATATGTAAACCTAATTACCTTGTTTAGTTTTTTTATTTATCCACAATGGGAATATTGTTTTGTCCCTACAACACATGGTTTAATTATGTTTATTGCCACTCAGTTGGTTTGCGCAATATTTAAGCTCTTTTTTTTTAGTTTGGTGCACTGAACATGCTGAAACATGTTGACATTACTTCTTTGAACACTATTATGCAACAGAATGAGTAATTTTCCGCAAGATTTTATCTCAGTCATGGACGGCTCACCAAGACTCATTAGCAGTGTACTACCTGGTACGGTCGACATGAATTAGTCATTCTTGTTTTTTCACTTGGATGTTTGTGCGCAGTTGTATTATGAAACTCATGGTCAAAGGGATATATACTACTCAAAAGAAGTTAAGGATCACCCGATTCTTTCATAATGGTAAAGTAAATCTGTCATGACATGAGAGATTACCTATAGTAATATGAAAGAATCAGGTGATCCTTAACTTCTTTTGAGTAGTATATATTAAAACGCAAACCTCTACAGTGAAAAAGGTTAGAAATAGAGATACAATTTTCTTTCAAGTGTGCGATTGGGCATTCATAAAGGTGTAAAGAATAACAACTTACTTCAGGCCCTTGACAGAATCTAAGCCCAGTGTTACAGATTGAACACCTCCTGGCCAGTTCTTCCCCAAGGAAGTAATAGCCTAGGACCACACCTTCTTTCCCCACAATATTGAAAGGTTTCTATTTTTATGATTATGGAAAACGAATATGTTGATGTTTATTGCTGATTGACAAATTTAGCTTCTATACTGCCAGTGATATTCATGATGTTTCTGTAAGTTTTTTTGTGTATTCAATTTTCTGTACTATTCAGTAATGACTTAATTGAAATGAAAATATGATGTAAATGAAGTAGAGTAGGAGGTTACTAAATATATATAATTGTAGCATGATGGAGGAATAATGATGCTAATTTATCCCTCTGTTTAGGAAGTGAAATAATGAGATTCTCACCAAAGGAAATGCAAAAAAACAACACCAGTCACCTCCTTGTATCTGACAAGTGTATCGTCTTGTATCGATACAGAAAAAAACATTGTGTATCGTATCATCGCCTGAAAACTTACAATGCATGGGTGCACGATGTATCGTTTCACACCAACTAGTTGCAATGAATATCATGGTCCTTGTAATGAGTATGTAGACCATGATATTAACATCATCCTGATGCATTCAATGTTTGAAATGGATTCTAGAAACCACCGTATTCGTAATTTGTAATGTGGCACCACTTATGGTTACGGATGTCCTAATGGTAAAGTTACTAAGGTCCACAGTAGCCAAGCTTGTTATTTATGGCAGCTATTACAAGAATCAAAAGTAAGAATATGATCATTAATAGTTCTGGGATTGGTATTGAATCTGTTGGAACTTTTAGCTTTTATCTCTGACATGAATCAAGTGTTCTCACGGCTTGCATGTGTGTGTTGTTCATGTGTTATAATGACTGGTGTTTAAGTTCTGAAGAGGTGGTATAAGTAAAAATAGATATTTGCAATTTGGATGGACATTGTGCGTTTTCTGGTTGGAATACATATTACAATACTGTACACTTTAAAAGTTGAGCTAAATGTCACTTTTTGTTTTTTACATTTGAAATGTCGCAATAAAACGTCAACAACTCACTGGTTATTGGGAATTTTGTGGATGACATAAGTTATGTTGACCGATATCTCATTGAAGAAGATGTATGACAATATGACATGACCCGGGGACATTTATCTTTTATGATATGCATCTAACATTTGTTTTGTTGGGATTGTTTTATATATAATTGTTTTCAATGATAAAGACAGATTGACTGATTCATTTGTAAAGGAATAAAACTGACATGGTATGATTTCAGTTGAACATGGTATACTATTATGATGATCAGAAATAAAATGACCTGACATACGACAGTACCTACATCGAATACCTGACAACAACCTGAATCCAGTTGCAAACCAACTGGGGTATCTGATTACTTTGGATATGAACTGTCCAACTTGTTAGGATTTGAACCTGTCTGACGAGAAGTAGTTGACCTTTCCTGATCTGAATTTACCCTGACCATTCCTGGGAGAGTAGCCATACTGCCTGAAATTACGCTTGTTAGTAACTGAGTAATCATCTGCCAAGGTTACAGCCTGGTGTAACTGATCTACCTACTGTTCATCCATATAACTCCTTATGTCAGCAGACTGCCTCTGTGGTCTAGTGGTAGAGCGTCCGCCCGAGAGCGGAAGGTCCAGGGTTCGATCCTCAGCCTCGTCACACCAAAAGATGTTAAAAGATGGTACTGTTGCCCTGTCTTGTGCTCAGCAATAAGGGGCTAAAACAAGGACAGGTGGGCTTGGAGTCTGGGATTACTGTGTCTGAGTGGGGTATTCATGCTGTCACTATAAATCGGCATCAGTCCGAACTAGAGCGCACGCACGCACGCGCGCACACACACACACACACACAGCGCTATTTAAGTGCAATAATCTTGCACACGACATTCAACCAAATTTCACCTCGCCTCACCTCATCTCACCTCACCTTATGTCAGCACACTAATTGAAATCTTCTAACAGCTGATTAAGCTGCCTCGACTTGTCATAATTCTGACCAATATCCTTCAATAAACACCACCTATCAAACAAAGAGTTTTCTGTTCCATAGCAAACGCTACATAACTATCATCACTCCTGATCTTTGACTGCCTAAATGTTTCCTTCAAAATAGCCTTCTTCACCTCATTATGATTTGAACTAACATCTACTGGTAGTGCTGAAATGACTTCTTGTGCTTTGCCTTTAATACACTTTGCAATAACATTATGCAGTGCTCTATTGGCATTTCCAATTTTTTGCCACCTTTTCAAAATGCAAGAAAAGTTATCAACTTCATTTTCTTGAAAAGGAAGGACAAATTTCACATTTTTAGTCACATCAAAGGAATATTGATCATTTGGAGAGGAAAATTTCTGTTTAGCAATTCTTTTTCCCTCAATGTGATTTCTCTCTCCTCTCCTTTTCTTCCTCCTTGAAATTCTCTCCTCTTCTTTTCTTTCTCTTTGAATTCTCTCATCTTTTCTTTTTGAAATTCCAGTTCTTTCAATTTTCGCTCACTCTTTCTTTTTCTCTTTGAAATTCCATTTCCAACTTTCACAGTTCAGAACTTTCTGATTTTTCTTCAGTTCGCAATGTCAATGCTGAATTCAAAATTTCTTCCTCAACAAAATATTTACAAGTTTTTTCATTTCACTTTTTCCCATTGAAGGCTTAGCATCAATGCTGTAACACTTACTAAAGCTAACAAATCTGACTTCTTCAAAACCCTGATTTTCTCCTGTCATGGAGACTCAACAAATCTCTCAGCTTTCAGCTCTATGTTACAGAAATATTTAGCCCTTAAATGATTTGTTTACAAATGTAGAATTTTCTGAATTGTGAAATCAGCAAATGACCACTCAGGATCAATGAATAATCAATAAGTTATATAAACACTGGGTGAGGTATAACATTACACGGGCAACACACTGGGTCAAATAAGTGACAGCAGCAATATGTAACAGGCCCTAGAAGTATTGTTCATGCACTCTCGAATGTTCACAATATTGTCATTGTTGATTGTCTTGAAAAAGGACCCGTCTCCCTGCTGGATTCCAGTATAGTGTTGGAAGCTTGCAGGACTTCGGTGTTTCCAGGTCAATATCCTATCCACATTAGACGAGAAATAAGTCAGGTGGAAAAAGGCCTCAAAACACTTTCCTGTCACTCTTAGGTAATACAGCCAGCCTTCTAGAAAATGTTCAAACCAGTTTCTTGAACAATCAAGCCTGCAATGTTCATCTACATCACAAGAGCAGATAACTCTAATTCCACTATAAAAGCATTCTGGAAAGGTCCATCCTCTGCTGTTGCCTGTGGTTCAAATCTGACCACAACAGCACTTGATATTTTTTTTCACTAGTAGTTCAGTACTAAAAATATATTTACAACATGTTCTACCACCATTAGAATGACTTACACACACTTGTCATGATATTGCAAGCAGATGCAATGGTAGTTTACCATTTACAATAAAACACGGATAGAGCGAACGAACTGTTACAAAATCCACGATTTATCTCCTATATAAACTTTATGTACACTCTCTTCAGCAAAATAACATATATCAGCGAACTGATATCTGATCCCTAACAAGCCCAAATACCACTAATTAGTGACGTGTTTAGCGAACTGAGAAATCTCATTCAGTGTCAAGTGTCACTGAGAATTGGCTGCATGCAATCAGTGGCAACTCAACACAATCAGCGGTGACGATTCAACCTTGTCAAACTTGATTTATGTTAATCTGTAATTGGACTAATCTTGTCTGTAAAACAAACATTAAACCTATGCAGTTTCACAAATGCAGTCAGCAAAACAAGGCCAGAGCAAAACCACCAACTACACATCTCCCTGTATGTAAATTGGAAATGCTAAATACATATTTGATGAACAATGTTCTGAAAATGTTATGCATTTATTGTTATTAAATGAATGTTATGAAATGATTTTATTTGAATGATATGAAGTGATCACTGCTAATGCAAGTAAATGAGGCAATTACGTGTATTGTGTTTTGTTTTATCCAAGATGGCGGATGTTTCCGAGCTGGAACATATATAACAAACTGCTTTCTCCGGTCCCTTGTAGTTCGTTATGTCCCTGTTCTACTGTACATGCCTGTCATGTGAGAAATCTCATTTTGGTCTCTTACATACAGTGTTTGAAATTGATGATGAAATCAAAGAGTCCTTGACCTGTCAGAAACCTAATGTTAAAATTTTAAGAATTAGGGGGTCACACGCAGGGTTAGAAACTAACAGTTTTCGTCCACTCGTCCACGTATAGCAAAACCCTTAAAAAGGGCAAATTTCTACTAGGCCTTATGATACCTTTACCATTGGGCAGTTTGGCAAGGACTATAGGACTAGTGCCAGTTTCTAACGCTGGGGTGTCGAGATTCAAATACCAAAGGAGAATTCTTCAAGGACCCCCATTAGTTTCAACTTTGCACATAAAGATGTAATTCACATGGTTCTTTGTAAATGCTGCACATGTTAATGGTTTGTATAAGGGTTAGAAGTAACAAAAGTCTGCTAGTCCAAGACAAGTAAACTTCAGGGAGGACATGTGGAAATAATCAAAATCCATTTCTAACCCAGTGAACTAGTTTTGTTGACAAAAATGAAATGTGAATTTACTCTCAAATCTTTTTTTCATGAATATTCATAGGAATAAATGTTAACAAAACCAGTTATTTTTTAAGGTAATCTTATCACCGTGTGAATGAAAATTCTAATGTTATTCAAACACTTAAACATTGCTTAGTGTTTGCATGTTGTCACCATAGATAATGAAATCCTCTGTCCTTAGTCCTGAAATTCCATAGTTTCATTAAGCACCCAGGAAGGTTGTTCAATTGAAACCCATTAATGTATGTAACACTTCTGTGTTGAAACATAATATTAATTAGGAAAAGTGAATTATCGTCATGATCCTGCCAAAACATAAATCTTGTTGCCTCGAGGAATGAAAGGCAGTTTATCTGTGATCTAAAGGGTAACAGGTGAAATTAATAGAGTGATAGTTTTCAATGTTAATTTGAAATTCTATGTTTGTGTTAATCAAGGTAATGTGAGACAGCTGTTTTCTGATAGTTTCATTTTCAATAAAAAACATTATACAATTATGAATATATATTTGTCAGTATCATGATGAAATAAGGGTATACTTTGGTCCTTCAGGCTTTCTGCTAGAGTATTTCAATCTAAGGACCCATTGAGTTACTTGCTTAATTAATTAGAAAATTGTCATCAATAAAAGTCTTTTCTTTGATGTATTTGTTTAGAATATACTATATATTTTTTCAAAGTCAAAATAATACATTGTTTTCTTTAAAATATATGTCCAACCAATACAGACTGCCTCCATGGTATGGCATTACTATTTCGTACCATCACACTTCAGTGTCAGTTTTAGCTGTATTAGGCTGACCACCTCCGTGGTCTTGTGGTAGAGTGTCCGCACGGAGAGCAGAACGTTCGGGGTTCAACCCCAAAAGAAGTTAAAAGATGGTACTTGTTGTTACCCTGTCTAGAGCTCAACCTTAAGGGGCTAAAACCAGGACTGGTTTGCTCAGTCAGTATACTGAGTCAGTGTCTGAGTGGGGTATTCATGTTAAACTATGGCATGGTATCTCAGTGGGCTAGCACTATAAAATCAGCATTAGTCCAGACTAGTAGAAGAGTGCGCACGCACATGTATGCACGCATGCACGCACTCACGCACGCACGCACACACACACACGTCTCTATGTAAGTATCTTGAACGCGACAATAAACCCAATTATACCTCACCTCCAACCAATACAATGTGCCTATGAGACACAGATTCATTTATCATTAAGTATAAGAACTTTGTAAAACAGTAAAAAAAAAACATTGTTTTTTTGTGTGTTGAAATTGGACTTTCTTTGAATTACCACACTGAGCAATTGATTTGAGATCACAATGTCATACTATAGGGAGGGGTCCCTGACTGATAGTCACCATGTGTCTACATTATGAAAAAAAACAAAACCTGTTAAACTTGCTATGTTGCTAGCAATGATCATGCAGTAGAATTTGCCGCACAATGCCTTGACTAAATTGTGTAATTATGTCTCCCCCAGAATGGAGGGAGACATATTGTTTTTGGCACGGTTCCCGTCGGCGTCGGCGTCGGCATTGGCGTTGGCGTCGGCGTTCCCACAGTTTCCGGACCATAACTCAGAAACCGTTTAATATTTTTTCGCGAAACTTTGTTTACACATTAACCCAGCACTGAAGTGGTGCCTTTTGCTATTTAGAGATTTTTGACATTTTTATTTTTTCTCGTTTCCATGGAGATAACTTGAACATAGGCTCTGAATGGGGGTAAGCTTTGTTTCCTGACCATAACTCAGAAACCGTTTAATATTTTTTCGCGAAACTTTGTATACACATTAACCCAGCACTGAAGTGGTGCCTTTTGCTATTTAGAGATTTTTGACATTTTTATTTTTTCTCGTTTCCATGGAGATAACTTGAACATAGGCTCTGAATGGGGGTAAGCTTTGTTTCCTGACCATAACTCAGAAACTGTTTAATATTTTTTCGCGAAACTTTGTATACACATTAACCCAGCACTGAAGTGGTGCCTTTTGCTATTACAGTTTCCATGACATCACATATGTCATTGTGTAGAAGACCTGCAGAGTCAGATACACGGGCAGTTACATCACAGAGACTTTCCTTTGTGCCATATAACATTGCTACATCATTTCTGATATGTTGGGGATATTAATATATTTGTGTCCAAACTCTATTAGTACTTTAAGTGGATTTTCTACAAATACTTCAGTAACAAGAAAACTGTGCTACTTAGATGACTACACTGTCAGGTGGGTAAATGATTGAGGGATTAGTGGTGTTGATTAGACGCTGAAGTGGTGCCCATTAGTTGTTTGAAATTTCTAGGAGTTCTATTTTTGTCTCTGTTATTTAGTAATGGAGGGTGGGAATGAAGAGATGGGGTTTAACGTGAAGTAAACGAATGAATGGGGGTTAGGGGAGTGGGGGGAGACATATGTTTTTACGAGTAAAAACACTTTCTAGTTATCACATTGTTTTGTGTGCAGCATTAAAAATTCTCTGTGTTTGAATGCCAATGGCAGAGTTCAAATTGTAAAGGAACAATTTAAGTAAGTTCCCGGTGCCTAAAGGGCACACCTAAAAATCATAATTTTTCCAGAAAATGCCTTGTGGTGATGAATATTATTCAAAGCCAGTGACAAATATTCTCTATCATAAGTTAACTGCAAACATTTCAGTTGAAAATATACAAATGCTTAGTTCCTGAATGTATAGTAAAACAAACTGGAAATTCAGATATTATATTGGATGTTATGAATCTTTATGAACAGGAAGGGCACAAACTTCAAGATTTAACCTGCTTTTAACTTGGTTGTTGTTTTTTTACCTTGTTTTTAATTTGCCACATTGGGTAGTGCTTGGAATAATTTTGAACACTGCATTCATGAATTTACACTGAAATTTACTGTAAAATAATTGTTTTAAAGCTTGTGCAAGCTTATTTAATCCCCATTCAGCTCAATCACTCAGTCCTACTTTGTTTCACTGATTTAAAACGAGCAAATTCGTCTAATACACTGCAATTTGCAAGACATCCTTAGGCTTAGCAAGACTTGTTGTTCATGGGTTTGAATCCAAGATTCTCAGTGATTATCGTCTTCGGTTTGTCTGCGCCTTTGCCACTTGATACCGAGAGACAATTTCGGCCTACTCTGAGGTTAGTTTTGGCTGACCATGACAAACTCTGCATTGTCTTTGATCCTGATTTGCTCCAAGGTCTACTTTTCAGAAAACTGTAGATCCGTGTTTATCATTTTCCTAAAATTTGCAAGTCATTCATATTATTTTATTTTTTTTGCAGGCGATGAGATTCCCACCCAAGTCGTACAACAAAGATCTGGAATCTGCAGAGGTGAGTTGACAATGATTCTTTTCTACTCACACTCTGTCTGCTGCAGATCCTGCTGCAGTGTTTCAGTTCTTGGGCATCTCAGATGTCTCACATATTTATCAGCAATTATGCATGACATTATGTGGAAGTCTGTTCTTGATATTAAAAGTTAAGTTCAATCTTTAAGAAAGTTTAACACACATTAATAAAATAACATCAGTTGCAGTGTTAATGAAGTATCATCAGTTTCCCTTCATTTTCATTTTTTGATACATCTCAAACCTTGTAGAAAACCAGAGCACTATCATGATACTGAGGTTTTCTGATTTGTCTTATATCCTTGCCAGGACCATGGTGTCAACACAGTTGGTTGTTTTATGCTGCACTCAGCACTATTCCTGCTATATGACATCTGTCCAGTGACCAAACAATCCAGTGATTGACATCATGATGCTCCAGTTATCATGTGCCCTGATACTCCAGTAATCATGTGCCTTGATGCTTCATTAAACATGTGCCCTGGTGCTCCAGTAAACATGTGCCCTGATACTCCAGTAATCATGTACCCTGATGCTCCAGTAATCATGTGCCTTGATGCTTCAGTAAACATGTGCCTTGGTGCTCCAGTAAACATGTGCCCTGATGCTCTTGTAATAATGTGCCCTAATGCTCCAGTAATCATGTGCCTTGATGCTCCAGTAATCATATGCCCTGATGCTTCAGTAAGCATGTTCCCTGATGCTCCAGTAATTATATCCCTGAGGATCCAGTAATCTTGTGCCCTGACGATCCAGTATTCATATGCCCCGATTCTCTAGTAATTATGTGCCCTTATGCTCCAGTAATCATATCCCTGACGATCCAGTAATCATGTGCCCTGAGGACCCAGTATTCATATGCCCTGACGCTCCGGTAATTATGTGCCCTGACGCTCCGGTAATCCTGTGTCCTGACAATCCAGTAATAATGTGCCCTGACGGTTCGGTAATCATGTACCCTGACGCTCCAGTAATCATGTGCCCTGATGCTCCAGTAATCATGTGCCGTGGTGCTCGAGTAATCACATGCCCTGATGCTCCAGTAAACATGTGCCCTGGTGCTCCAGTAATCACATGCCCTGACGCTCCAGTAATCATGTGCCCTGACGCTCCAGTAATCATGTGCCCTGTTGCTCCTGGAATAATGTGCCTTGATGCTTCAGTAAACATGTGCCCTGGTGCTCGAGTAATCACATGCCCTGATGCTCCAGTAATCTTGTGCCCTGATGCTTCAGAAGGCATGTGCCCTGTTGCTCCATTAAACATGTGCCCTGACGCTTCGGTAAGCATGTCCCCTGACGCTTCAGTAAACATGTGCCCTGACGCTTCGGTAAGCATGTGCCCTGACGCTTCAGTAAGCATGTGCCCTGACGCTCCGGGAAACGTGCCCTGATGTTCTAGTAATCATGTGCCCTGCAGCGATTAAAACTAACATTTTTAGTCCACTAGTCCTTATAATGATAACAAATGGCAAAACCCGTAAAAAATGGCAAATTTCGACTAGACCTTATGATATCTTGACTATTGGCCATTTTGGCATGGACTACAGGACAAGTGCCAATTTCTACTGCTGCCCTGATGCTCAGTAAGCATGTACCCTGTTGCTCCAGTAAACATGTGCCCTGATGCTCCAGTAAGCATGTGCCCTGATGCTCCAGTAAACATGTGCCCTGTTGCTCCAGTAAGCATGTGCCCTGATGCTCCAGTAAACATGTGCCCTGATGCTCCAGTTAACATGTGCCCTGTTGCTCCAGCAAACATGTGCCCTGTTGCTCCAGTAAGCATGTGCCCTGATGCTCCAGTAAACATGTGCCCTGATGCTCCAGTTAACATGTGCCCTGATGCTCCAGTAAACATGTGCCCTGATGCTCCAGTTACCATGTGCCCTGATGCTCCAGTTAACATGCGCCCTGATGCTCCAGTTAACATGTGCCCTGTTGCTCCAGCAAACATGTGCCCTGTTGCTCCAGTAAACATGTGCCCTGATGCTCCAGTTAGCATGTGCCCTGATGCTCCAGTAAACATGTGCCCTGATGCTCCAGTTAACATGTGCCCTGATGCTCCAGTAAACATGTGCCCTGATGCTTCATTAAACATGTGCCCTGGTGCTCCAGTTAACATGTGCCCTGATGCTCCAGCAAACATGTGCCCTGTTGCTCCAGCAAACATGTGCCCTGTTGCTCCAGCAAACATGTGCCCTGTTGCTCCAGTAAACATGTGCCCTGATGCTCCAGTAAACATGTGCCCTGATGCTCCAGTAAACATGTGCCCTGATGCTCCAGTGATCATGTGCCCTGTTGCTCCAGTAAGCATGTGCCCTGATTCTCCAGTAAACATGTGCCCTGTTGCTCCAGTAAACATGTGCCCTGATGCTCCAGTTAACATGTGCCCTGATGCTCCAGAATCATGTGCCCTGATGCTCCAGAATCATGTGCCCCCGTGCTCCAGTAAGCACATGCCCTGATGCTCCAGTAGTCAAGTGCTCTGAATTTCCAGTGATCATGTGCCCTGATGCTCAGTAAGCATGTGCCCTGATTCTCCAGTAATCATGTGCCCTGATGCTCCAGTAATCATGTGCCCTGATGCTCCAATATTCTTGTGCCCTGATTTACATATCAACAATCAGCTGTCTTGTCATTTCTATTGAAGGGAAATACATTCTTGTTCCAATATTGTAACTGATAACAACCCACTTCATATCAAATGTGAATGATTTTTGCTCAAGCTGTTATTAATGTGCCATTCGATTTCACTCATGAAATATTAAAGAAGAAACGGTAATTACAAGATCATTTTCAATTCAGATTAAGATGTTCCACCATATCACAGCTTTATTGTGAAGAAATAAAGAAGGTACTTCGGTACCAATAACACCATTTGTACACTGTGTTATGATCTTGAACCTAGCAATGAAAACTGATTGTGTCGTGGTTGCCTTTCTTTGGTAGCGGAAGGAATGTGGTACCATTTCAGGAAAGCTCATCTCCCCTCGATGTTGTAGACAATCATTTCCAGAGAGACAATTTGTCTTCATTACATTGGTAGTTGTGCTATGAGAAAGATTAGGTTTCAAATGTGTTTTTATGATAATGAGGCTGTATTCCTTTCATTTGAATAACACTTGATGTCATTGTCATTCGTTGACACTCACTGTAGCCTTCAGATGTCAGAGTGCGTTCACTAAAAATAATCCTGTAGAGCCAAATATTTTGAAAGAAAATGTTCAAATTGAGGTGACACTTTTCTTCTTTGTTTTAATGTGGATCAACTGGCTGGTCAAAAGTCATTATAATAAAAAATATGATAAAGATAGCTATAAAATTGTTTAAATTTCCCGATGAATATTTAAAACTAAATTTTAAGGGGTCCTTTTCATAAACGTAAAGTTACAGGTTTATGGAGTACCTCAATTCAAATACTATAGGAGGAAACCTCAAGCACACACACACACACACACACACACACACACACACACACACCCCTGGCTATATATCACATATGATGGGCCGTGTTGTGTGGCACAGGTATCACATATGATGGGCCGTGTTGTGTGGCACAGGTATCACATATGATGGGCCGTGTTGTGTGGCACAGGTATCACATATGATGGGCCATGTTGTGTGGCACAGGTATCACATATGATCGAGTCATGTTGTTGCAAAAGATAAAAAGACTGAATACATTTGTTTTCATTAAAGCTAGCTTTTTTCTATCTTCAACCATACTATGCCCTACTATGCAATTGCATACAAGAATAGCAGATCGGTGTTCAAATGAAGCTGGAATGTCAAGGGATTAAGGCCCCCCCCCCTATATTTTGAACACTGATAAAGATTTGTTTTTCTTGTTAAACCCCAGTTATCCATTTTCCCACATAGACACAGGTGGTAGTTTTTATACCAAGAGCTCTTGTTTTGAAGCCAAAAAAATCAGAAAGACTAATAACAAATTTACTTTTCAAACTCCAAGTTGATTGAGATACCTTGTAGTCAGCTAAGCCAAATAGGCTATGACCAAAGCAAATGGTGTGAGTACACTCAACTGTTTGTATCGGGCTACATGGTGTGTGCTGCCCTGCTAGTGTAAGAAGCCTGTGCCCACATCCCGCCTCCTTCTCCCGTCCCTGCCCCGGACACCTCTTGCTAGCCGCCGGGCCCAAATACATAGGCCTGGCGGATGATAGACTGCCTTTCTCAGGGACTAAGATTGTCAGAAAACCTGAATTAGAGTCTATAGAATTGCTGAGGTATTTACATCAGGCTGTTTAGATTAGACCTAGTAACTAATTAAAACCAAGGGACCATGTTAATCAATAATATCATAGAAGCAATTGTTTCACATTTTCAAGTTCTTTGCTGAAATCACAGCTGTGGAGCTGAACTCAGTCATGCTATGATTGTCTTTCATAGAATGGAAGTTTCTAAAATTATAATATTTGTTGAACCTTTGCACGGACAAAATCCTAATGCTAAGCTTCAAGTATTTTCATTTTGTCCCAAAGCCAAATATACTATGGTTTTGGTATTGATATTGACGATGTATTTTGGACACTTAAAGATGACCGGTGGGCACTCCCAAAAAGTTTGGATGAAATCTATCACCCTCATTTTGTCTCCTAATTAGCAGTAGTCTTCACAAGGTATATCTTCTGGCAGTAACTGTAATGATTGCCCAAATTATAGAGACAATGTCTTGGTATCACACACACGGTATTTGCTGATACATGTATGCCTTGTTCTAGACTGGCAATAACACTTAAACCATGGATCATTCTCCCTTAATTGACCTTCATTATTTAATGAGGGGTAGCCTAGTGGTTAAAAGCGTTTGCTTGTCACGCAGAAGACCCAGGTTCGATCCCTGACATGGGTACAATGTGTGAAGCCCATTTCTGGTGTCCCCTACCATGATATTGCTGGAATAATGCTAAAAGCAGTATAAAACCATACTCACTCACTAGACTGTCAAAAGGGCAAATGTTTCCTATTCTTCATTTATTTAATAAATGCTAATACTAGAAAAAATATTATTTGATACAGATAAAAATGTATTCCATCATGTATTGTTTCAGCAAATATCTTTTTTCTCTGTAAGACTGTTTTGAATATTTGCATATTGTATGTATGTTCAAGAAAGAAATCAGTTAATGTAATGCAATTTTTTCACCATCAGACTTGACATAGGATAGTGTTTCAAAAAAGAGTGTTTGAACTTGAGGATGAAAGTGAAAGGGTTGTCATATCCCTCCTGTGAAAAATGAGATATTAATGGGTTCCCTTGATTCAAATAGAGCAACAAACATCAAAGACCCTAAGACCCATCAACCACATAAGCAAGACCTCCGGATAAGAGATCATTCAAACCACATTCAAATCAAATATTATACTCTGATAACATGCCACTCTCTGTAGAGATCTGAGGACTCTACCACCCCACCCACCCACCCATAGGTGTCACATCAGATGAACTTCCTTCTCATTATATTGAGATTGTGTCAGAGTCAAAGCTCAAAGAATGCTTGTAACCATGGTGAATTGTTATTTTGATTTTCCCACTCAAAAAGGTATTTTTGCCCAAAAAAGCAAATTGAAGGAGCTATGGATGGGTTCAGTCTCTACATCTTGGTTGAAATCCTAAGATCAATTGCTGTTGGTTTTTTTGCAGGATCGTAGAGAGCGGGAACAGCAGGAGCTGGAGAGTGCTAAGGAGATAGCTGATGAAGACTTTGATGGATTTCCTTGAAGGCATAGGAGCCATGGGAAGAAAATGTGTATATTCTCTTATGAAGCAGGTGTATAAATTGTCCAAAGGTGTTCAACCTTTGCATGTTTTTGGTGACTAGTTGCAAGTGTTTAACACTGCCACAAAGCATGAAGTTGTCTACATCAGCATCATATGGCTACTTGCTCACAAAGCTGTCATAACATTATGTTCTCACAATCCATAGTATCTAAAACCTTTTGATCATTATTCAGTTGGGCCTCCAGAATTCCACACTATCTGCTACCCAAACTATATATATAAGGACCATGAATGACTCTTAAGTTGAGAGACACATTATTAGAAAAATGTATTTCCCAAGCCGGATGAGTCTTTATTAATGATCCAGTTTGGAAGAATGCTTTGTCTGTAAATACTATCTTGACTTGAATGTAACATTGTGACTGTTTTGTGAAGCAGCCATCTAGGTCTGGTTTAGTTCGTATATGTTGCCTGGAATTCATGGACGTGTCTATTTAGTCTAAACATGAGACACTTCTTCTCACTTCAACACAGTGGCATTTCTCATTGTTTATACCATCCTTATAGATGTTGCCTGTATTCAATGTATCTAAAAGAATGTTCCATCATTTACTGGAGAGCATTATTGTTTACTTTGTTTGAAAAAATATACTTTGAATAAACACTGGAATCAAGAAAAATCAAATTTAGATTGAGGTTGCAAAATATAAATTTTTGTCCAAGAAGAACAACTGTGTAAATAATATTACTCTGGAAACAGGATTTGCCTTTCTGATGCAGCAGGCGGTTTCTTTTAGCATTTTGAAAATGATTTTGAAGTTGTTTTTTAGTGTATCTATGATTGCTTATCTGCATCACATCTAAAAACAATTTTGGGGTGAAAATACCACATTCACTTTCTGCATACAGTTAACTGTCTTACATCTGACAATCTGATTTTGAAAACTCAGAAGCTTAAATGCTATTTTTTTTCTCAGATTATAAAAAATGCAGTCTACAGGAAACATTTCTTGTAGTTTAACCAGTACAGTTCATAAGCTCTTAAGAAAATGTGCATGATAAGCCTGATTTGACAGCTCTTGGAATTGTATGAGAAACATGTGGTTCTAACTGGCATTATTCCAATAGAATCCTTTAAGATTTACAGTTGATGCATAAATGGGAGGTATTTCACATTTACGCTAATTGTAAAGATATTTTCTACCATAAGAACCGTGTATGTACTTTTTGAATTCTATACTGAACTCCCACTGAAGAAAATGGGAAGGTATCTTGTTTCTCTGAATTTCTTTTAAGACACCCCAACGTAAGGCAGCCAAATAGATAAAACCTTTGCCATTGTGAATAATCCAAACGGAAGAGGATAAAATACTTCGGTTTCTCAGGTAACAAGATGTTACAAAGATTATTTTTGGCTTGTAACACTTCAGATTGGGAATGGTTTTCAGTGTAATATCAAATACTTTCTTCCCAGATGATGTTTGAACTTACCAGCATGTTGACATGAACCAGTGCTGAATTTATTTCTGCCACCATACACATAATGGTGCTTGATGCCCTAAACAGTGAATCTTGGAAAAACTGTTCATCATTAACAGGAATAACTAAAGGACTTCTGTTACAGGGAATATAGTTGTGTTATTCTTTTCCATCAAGTGCTATGAATTATGTTTAATTATGGCGTGAATCGTTCAAAAAATGTTAATATTTCTTGTATTATATGTGAGACTTGCAGGTGTATGAACAATAAAGTTAAGTTGACTTGTACAGGTGTATTGTTTGTTCTATATCCAAGGGGTGTCATGATGACCGCGAGGGGCGGTCGGGTAGCCTAGTGGTTAAAGCGTTTGCTCGTCGCGCCGAAGACCCAGGTTCGATTCCCCACATGGGTACAATGTGTGAAGCCCATTTCTGGTGTCCCCCGCCGTGATATTGCTGGAATATTGCTAAAAGCGGCGTAAAACCATACTCACTCACTCACTCACTCATGATGACCGCTGTATTGTGACTTTACACGTAATATGATGCACAATACTGTTGCTCATTTATCACTTCCAAATTCTAATTCTATATTGATTTTCAAAAAGTAGTATACTACTCAAAAGATGTTATGAACACCCAATTATTTCATATTACCAAAGTTAATGTGTCATGATATGACAGATTAACTAAAGTGAAATAAAATAATTAGGGTGTTCTTTTACTTCTTTTGACTAGTAACCCAGCATGGCAATAACTCTGGCTAGCATTGCTTTTCTTACTGCCTGTCTCAAAATAAAATGCTACATCTGATTGCATAATCCTTTTAGAATGGGGGCGGTCGGGTAGCCTAGTGGTTTAAGCGTTCGCTCGTCACGCCGAAGACCCCCTTTCGATTCCCGACATGGGTACAATGTGTGAAGCCCATTTCTGGTGTCCCCCGCCGTGATATTGCTGGAATATTGCTAAAAGCGGCATAAAAGCATACTCACTCACTCACTCACTCACTTTTAGAATGAGTCCAGGTTAACTAGTTGTGCAGAATAAACACAAACTGGTTGACAAGAACCACTTCTTGTAAGCTTGGAACATCATACAAAAACAATGCAAATGAAGTATTGCTATAGTTAATGTGTCGTGAGTCGAATGTATGAATACATGAAGTATCGACATCATAAAGCCCATATGTCCAGATGTCATCCAGGTGAAGAATAAGCAACCTTGTGGGGACGGGTTGGTGTCGCACTCCAGCACTGGGCTGGGTCGAGGTGACTTACTTTGTTGCTTGTTGCCCAACAACTTGGGTTTGCACGATACCAATCACTTGTTTGGCACTTATTTATTTTGAGGCTGAATGGATAAAATATTGCGATGTGGAACAATTAACATAAAGACTAACCAGTTTATGTTCAGCATAGACCTTGGATTTTACATTGATCCTGAATAGATGTCACATCTCCAGCTAATCTAAATTCTTTATATTTTTGTAATTATCCGTCATGACATGAAACCCTTTGGGGATAGGGGCTTCATGACTGTCACATATCTTGTCTGTAATTTTGTGATAAGTTCAGTTAAACTTAATATTCAGCTTAATTAGAACATGGCCTACTCGAGGGGCGGTTATTTCATTACTTTTATAAAAGGACCCCTAGGGCTTGGTCATGTGAAAAAGATGTCCTCTTAAGGTTATTCTCCATGCTGACAACCTAACTTGTTTTGTGTTCGACAAGAAATCAAGGACAATCCCCAACCTTAGGCTCAAGTTTTTTTTAATTTAGCAACATTATATTTTTCACTTTTTGTAATCTTCCCCTATGTTCTAGTTACCTAATTCAGACAACTTCTACCAGTAGTCAAGGATAGATCATATACATTACAGTCATCATGTAGTGGAGATTGTAGAGATCTAGATATTAAATTGTATATAATAGTTTGATCAAATTACCTTCTGACTTGATAGTTTTTTTATCAAAAATTCTAAAGCTAGGTGAATTCTGAGCACTGAGTGTATTAGATTTTACAGCACTCTCAGCTCTTTCCAATATTTCCAATACTCAGGAATCAAGTCTATACCAGGCAAGCCAGTCGTTTTGCATGGACAACAATCCCCTCTGCAGGGTAACTCACAATCAACCTGGTCCAGCATTGTGACCACCCAATATTCATTTGTTGGCTACAAGGACGGGGAATGGGGGCATAATCTCACTAAATCACTGCGCTCAGAAAAGTAACAACTATCAATGAGGGCTGTATCAGCAGGATAATGTTATCAGTAAAAAGGGAGAGGACTTTCATACGAGCTTATTTATCAACCAAAATGGATTGAACTTTGAATACACAGATATTTAGGATGTAATGAGTACAGACAAGTGATTAGTGGGTAGAATACTTTCAGGATTGGTTTGTTTGTTGTTTAACGCCACATTCAGCAATATTCCAGCTATATGATGGCGGTCTGTAAATAATCAGACAATCCAGTGATAGACATGAACATCAATCTATGCAATTGAGATACGATGACATGCATCAACCAAGTGACCCCCTGATCCTGTTAGTCACATACAACAAGCATACTTTCAAGCCAGCTTGGACCGCCTCTGTGGTCTTGTCGATAGTGTCTGCCCCGAAAGTGTAAGGTCAGTGGTTCAATCCCCATCTGGGTCATTCTATCATTAACTGGAGAGCATTATTGTGTTTGAAAAAATATACAATGAATATACACTGGATTCTAGAAAAATCAAATTTAAATTGTGTTGCAAAATATGAATATGTCCAAGAACAACTGTGTTAATAATATCACTCTAGAAAGGAATTGCCTTTCTGACACAGCAGAAGGTTTCTTTTCTTTCATTCGAAAAGACGTTAAAAGGTGAGAATAAAAAACAAAGACCAGTCTTCCAAGTTGTATACTATATCCATGTTAAACTGCAGCATGGTCTCTCTCTCTCTCTCTCTCTCTCTCTCTTTCTCTCTCTCTCTCTCTCTCTCTCAGTTTTCACAAGTACTGTCCCTCTGAAAAAATTCAGCATCCTACCCCTTTGGTACTGTCAGATGCAGTTGCTCCAGTGAACTTCAGCTTTGGGGCAATTTTCAGAAATTTGCGTTGGTCAGTGAGTGTGTTATTGTTGTCTACACAGCAATATTCTGTTCATATCACAATGGCATGTAATAAACAGTTCACTGGACCTCACAAACCAGTGATTGAAATCATGAGCAACAGAGTAAACACATGCAATTTGAAGACTCACAGCCTGACCTCCTGATCCCCATTTTTGTCAGCTATATCCACAAGCAGGAGTTACTGACGACCTATTCACACTGGGAAATCTCATGGACAGTAAAGACAGTGTGTCTAATGATAACGTCCTATTTATAAAAAAATGTATTGAAAGAAACAAGCTGCTTCTGTGGATCTTGGAGTTAAAGAGTTACTTCCCTCCATATATTGATCCACTGGTATTTTTTATGTTACAGAATTAGTTACAGGACAAATTACTGTTCTTAACGTTTTGGTACTGTTCCACATTTTGTAAAATGGGAAAAAACAAAGAAAAACTGAAACATGAATATTTATGACCTCTGTATTTACAGGCCTCTGTCTGTTGCCAAAGGCATTCTTGTGATTTTTAACTTTCACATGTGCTGATAAGATAACATTAATGTTTCCCTGGGTAATCTTTCATAAATATGTATGAAATATGCACCACCTTTACTATGGCTAATCAGAATGAAGTGTTCTGCTGTACTGCAGAATGTCAAATTATCTTTGTTGATTGTAATTAGACTCTGAAGAACCAAATACAATGTCCTGGTAGAGTATATGATCTTGTAGAATGGTATGTTTAAGAGGAGACCTGCCTTAATTTCAAATCCTGACATCAACTTCAAGCCTGTATTTTCAATGACCTAAAAAAAAGGAATATTAGGAAAGCTAAGAAAATCTTTTCTATACAAATAGCCTGGGAAAATCATTTTAGAACTTGACTTAAAGTACAGTTGGCTGAGGAAAAATCAATAATCAGTTGTTTTTTGTTGGGTTTTTTGTTGAATTAAAAAACTCAAATTTAAATTACTTACTGGAGATTCCGTACTTTCTGTATTTGTGTGAAGTGAAATTTTGCCAGAGGGAAGTTCATTGCCTCAGTTGTCTCCCTTTGGTCACTGCATGTACTGTCATGTCCTGGTTGATGGCAATTGTTTTCTAATTTCTCAGGGTAAGGTTTGTAAAAATTCCTATTCCGTATTTATCGTTTCAATAAATGACAGAAGGGATTACCTGTTCAGTTTAATGTAACTGATCCAGATTGATTAACTCAATATTTTACACTGTATAAAATCGACTCCAATCTGAACTGTGATTCTAACCTTAATGAAAATAGTTCCTATAAAGTACATCCTTACGTAATCATACTGAGTACAGTTGAACTTTTTTTTAACCTTGACCATCATCAGCTTTAATGTGATTGGAGTTTGATATGAAATGATTTCAACATATCTGCAATCAATTCGTGATTTCAAGCTGAAAAAAATAACACTCGAGGAAGTACGTTCATTTCAATTATTGAAAGGACTGCGAATCTAGTACTTATGTATTTACAAGCATAAAACCACTCCAGGATTTAATATTGTTTCATGAAGGGACTGACGAAACTTCTGGACACAGTTGCCCACATTTCAAGCTCCTCGCAGCGAGGTGTCACGCGCTGGGAAGGAGCTTGCCCATATTTACGTAAAGGGAGACTACTCTCAGGTCAACTGGTAACCTCATGATTTATACTACTCAAAAGACGTTAGAGAAACCCTATGTCTTCATATGACTGTTGTTCATCTGTCAATTACTTTGGGTGTTCTGTAACGTTTGTGTAGTATATATATATATATATATATATATATATATATATATATATATATATATCAAAAGCATGTTGCTGCTTACCCATGTATATAAGTGGAGTTATTGTGCCAGATTGCATGGATCCTTGTCCTATTGTTGTCTAGACTGGAGTTTTTGCAGGTTGATGTGACATAACAGGAGTATTGTTGAGCTGCGTTATTCAGAATCTACAGCTGTAAACCCCATGGGGATTCGGGCTGAGAATAGGTCCCCAACAAACTTTGCTGGTCGCTAGAGGCGACACAGTGAACAGTTGGCCAGACTCAGGCGCTTGGTACATTGCGTCTCATCGTGGGCCATTGATCACACTATCGATCACGGATTGTCTAGTCCAGATTTGATCATTCCCAAGTCGCTGTTATAGCTGGAATATTGCCGATTGCAGGTTAAACGATAAACCGTTTCTGTAGTGGAACAAAGATAATTTAGGGCGTACAGTTCACATGACAAAAGTTGGGGGCCAGGAGGAGACCATTTAAACTGCGAAATGTCCTGAGGTGCTTTGTCATGCTATTTATAGAACGATAGCCCCACAGTCCGGCAGTTCACCTGGAATGTATTTTTAACAATTAAGTAAGAAATGTGTAGCGTCTACCAGTATTAAGAACAATTTAATGAATGTTCAATATGATGTGGAGGACAGCATTATATAAAGTAAGCAGTGAAATCAACACAAAGACAACAGCTTATGCCCTGAACAATGTATGCAAGGTGTTGAGATTTTCATATCACCATTACTTCTAGGCAGGTAACTGCAATTACAAGCTACAGTTGTGCATTTGCTGCGGATCAAGTTTTGATGATATTCAACAAATCACCAAACAAAAAAAGACTGACATATCCTGCCATTGGGCACCATTTGCTACTGGGGATTGCATCAGTTGAATGCGCACGCACGCACGCACGCACGCACGCACGCACGCACGCACACACACTTCGAGTAGTATACGTGAACCAACCTGCTGTGGCGGCCATATTGAACGAAACATTTATGTTAGGACGTCTTTTACAATCCAAGTATACTCAGAGTTGGGAAAGTGCATTCTCCATCCGTCCAGGGTATTCAGAGAAGGATATTTAAATTTATAGATGCCCCGTTGTGATAACTGATTAACTGAAAATAGACACAAATAAAAGACATTGAAAAGATTGTTGTGGGTTCGTCTGGGACAGCTCATCCATACACACCCGTCGCGGCACAAGTTGCACGTGTTTTTTCTGTGAGTTTCTAGCACGGTATATGTTGACGACGACCTACAACGTTGTGAGGCGAAGGAAGGAGGGGTTAACGCTGTCTATGCCAACCCGGTAGGTAGCAACTGCCATTTTCTCGCTGGACAGTTACAATTGAGATTTCACCAGAGACCATGGAGCATGAATAAGGCAGGATTTTAGCTCTTTTAGTTACTATTTTGAACTAATTCTAACTTCGAACTGGCCTATGATTGTGGGCTCGAATCCCGGTTCGCCCCAATTATGTTTCTAGGTTTGTCAGCACCATACCCGTGCTCGTGGGTTTCACCGAAGTGGTAAACGTCTGAGACCTGCATCACTTCGAGCTTTCCTCCCACATTAAGCTGACACGCCGTGATATGTCTGGAATACTGTTAAAAGCGGCGTTAAACCCAACTCACTCACTCACTCACCCACTCACCCACTCACCCACTCACAACGTCCTCGGCCGACTGCAAACAGGAGAATCATCTTCAGCTTAAACCAGGAATTTACACGAAGCACAAGCACCATTACAAGACCCCGTGGAACCGTTATCAGACACACGGGACCTTCCCAGATCCGGTCGACCACGTATCACTGCTAGAGCACAGGACAGAGTCATAC
The DNA here is from genome assembly GCF_023055435.1 of Haliotis rufescens. Taxonomy (NCBI): domain Eukaryota; kingdom Metazoa; phylum Mollusca; class Gastropoda; order Lepetellida; family Haliotidae; genus Haliotis; species Haliotis rufescens. Next base: position 6,744,667 of record NW_025964112.1, read on the forward strand.
GGCTACATCACTTACGTGAAAGAACCACCACGGCCACCTCTACAACTACGGCAATACCAGTATTGCATAGGATATCAGCCCAGGGAATGAGGAACTGTTTACTCGCTGAAGGTATTCGCGCTGGACGACCAGTTCGAGGTTTCATTTTAACGGAACTGCATCATCGGCTGCGACGTCAATAGGGGAAGATGAAAGAGGATGGCACACAACTGCGATGGAGTTGGTTTAGTGACGAGTCACGTTTTGTGCTTCGCCGTGCGGATGGTAGACGTCGTTTTTACACGCGTCGCGGGCAACATTATGCACGAAACTGCATACAGGAAGTGGACATATTTGGTGGTGGTAGTGTGATGATGTGGACAGCCATCTCCTACACTGGTAGAACAGACTTGGTGCAAGTTCAGGGGAATTTAACGACACAACGTTACACGGATAAGATTCTTCGGCCACACGTCCTTCTCATTATGCAACAAGCGAACGTCATTTTCCAACAAGACAACACCCGACCTCACACGGCAGGACTGACAGCATCGTTCTTCAGGAATCACAACATCCAGGTCCTGCCATGGCCTTCCAGGTCTCCAGATTGAAACCCAGTTGAACATTTATAGGATGCACTGGATCAGCGACTGCGATCTCGCGCAACCACGGAACTTCCGATAGTTGGCACAAGCACTGCAGGCAGAGTGGGTGAACATTCCCCAGGCAACAATTCAGGATCTGATTGCTTCCACGGGACGACGATGCCAGCCAGTTTGGGACTTGAACAGATGACCTTTATCTTGAACATCTACTGTTCCATGTGTGCCCTTATGGAACCTGGGTCAATTTTGGACAATCGACGACCATCTGTTGATTATTTATATGATATATAAAATGTATAGAAAATCACTTTTGAGGGTTTCTTTTGTAGAATTTATTATACACGACACTCAATAACAAGTTCAAAACTGTTTACTTTACTTTTGGTGTCATCTTGCGCAGTAGAGACGAGTCGAAAACAAGGTGTTTTTCAGCATAAAAACGGCATTACTATTTCGTACCGTCACACTTTAGTGTCGGTGTTTAGTGTTATTCGTCTGCCTCCGTGGTCAAGTGGTAGGGCGTCCGCACGGAGAGCGGAAGGGCCGGGGCTCGATCCCCGGCCACGTCATACCAAAAGACGGTACTTGCTGTTACCCTGTCTAGCGCTCGGGATGCTAAAGACCTGTTCTAACCCGGATCTTCACAGGTGCAAAAGTATTCACTGTCTTTGACATTTTTGCTTCGCCATCGGCTGTCTTGTTCTGTGATGCGATGTCGTTGATTATTTGGCCATATCAAATGTAACGAGAGTCTGGTCCCTTGAGAATGGAGATGGGAAGGTCGGGGTTCGATGCCCGGCGGCGTTATGCAGAAAATAACTTAAAATATGGTTCTTGGTGTTACCCTGCCTGGCGCAAGGCATACGGGCTAAAACAAGGACTGGTCGGCTCGGAGTCGGTATACTGTGTCTGAGTGGGTTATTCATGTTAAACTACGGCATGGTATCTCAGTGAGCTGGCACTCTAAAATCGGCATCAGTACAAGCAGACACACACACACACGTGCATGCACGTCGCAATAAAAGTGCAATAATCTTGGACGCGACGTTAAACCCCTTTTCACCTCACCTTACCTCACCTGTTTCTGAAAGATGGCCAATAAGCCATAAATGAGGTCATTTGGAGGATATTAATCCTTTTAGGAATGATGGAAGCCATTTTTTACTGCGATTACTGACTACAGTGATTTTTTTCATATGTAACGACATGCCATATTTAGACATGTACGTCTTAAGACATGATTCACACATTAAATCATGTTTTCTTTTGACGTGCTTCCTTGCAGCTAAGGGAATGGTGTTAAATGACTCACGTGAATTGCCTCAATGTCCGGGTTTTGATGGAAAAAGAATAATGTCAAATTGGTAGTAATGACGCACGAAAGAACTTGGTGGTAGAAGTGGCATATCAGACAATGCCACATGATAGTGTGGGGCCTGTGTGTTAACTGAGGAAGAACTCAAACAACGGTTCTATCAACTTTTGACACCTGAGACAAGTCCATTCCTCGTTTGTATTGGAATCCAAAGATCATGAAGGACTTCTTTTCTTAAATTCACATATAGTATTTGAGACAAGTGGAATTAATACCTTGTGGATTCTCAACAACTCAAAGTATTTGCTTGAATTTTTAAAAGAACCAAGTTATATTGTGTCAGATTTGATACACCTCCCTATCTTACGCGACAGTCTTGGGGAAATACATTCCTTGATCCACGGGGCATTAGTTACTGAACGTGGAAACATAGTTACACCACTATCTTCAGAGGGTCAGGACCTACTGTCTAAAATGAAAGCAAATGTCATCTGCAGTTTTCTGAAAAAACAATATGTGAAAACTGGACTGATAAAATATTTGTGAAATTCATTTCACAACTTGGAGGTACTATCGAGCATCTACAAAGAGCTTCATACAACACTGGGCGGTCGGGTAGCCTAGTGGTTAAAGCGTTAGCTCGTCACGCCGAAGACCCGGGTTCGAATCCCGACATGGGTACAATGTGTGAAGCCCATTTCTGGTGTCCCTACGGGGTGATATTGCTGGAATATTGCTAAAGGCGGCGTAAAACCAAACTCACTCACTCACTCATACAACACTTGCTTAAAGGTTGTTTGGTCAAGGTTACAATGGTCAAGGTTACAATGGTCAAGGTTACAATGGTCAAGGTTACAATGGTCAAGGTTACAATGGTCAAGGTTACAATGGTCAAGGTTACAATGGTCAAGGTTACAATGGTCAAGGTTACAATGGTCAAGGTTACAATGGTCAAGGTTACAATGGTCAAGGTTACAATGGTCAAGGTTACAATGGTCAAGGTTACAATGGTCAAGGTTACAATGGTCAAGGTTACAATGGTCAAGGTTACAATGGTCAAGGTTACAATGGTCAAGGTTACAATGGTCAAGGTTACAATGGTCAAGGTTACAATGGTCAAGGTTACAATGGTCAAGGTTACAATGGTCAAGGTTACAATGGTCAAGGTTACAATGGTCAAGGTTACAATGGTCAAGGTTACAATGGTCAAGGTTACAATGGTCAAGGTTACAATGGTCAAGGTTACAATGGTCAAGGTTACAATGGTCAAGGTTACAATGGTCAAGGTTACAATGGTCAAGGTTACAATGGTCAAGGTTACAATGGTCAAGGTTACAATGGTCAAGGCCTCGGCAAAGCAGGCACAAAAGGTATGGCAGAGGACATTTCAGAATTGACGCATCAGTGACAAACATTATGTCTGATGCAATCTGTTTCAGGTGAACCTTTGATTTGCCTTTGCATGTGTTTGTGACTGGAGCCACCGATGTGGCAGGATGCCCTCATCTTTGCGTGAACACCTGGTGTCATCATTGTTTCATAGTGATCGCTTTTAATAGAGTCGAAATCGTACAATGGGCACTGCTTTTAGAAGAGATGTGGAAATGTATTGGTCTCTATTATTCAACAAGAGAGCAAATATGCCTATTGTTTAAAGCCACATGATAACGTTTGCAGCTGTTCTCGGCCAAAACAAGGCAGTTTAAATTCTATGAGGGAATACATGGACTAACAAAACGTCCTAAATGTCTTCACCGAGAAAAGTTTTCATCAATATCTCTGCTGTTTAAATCTTTTCAAATCAATGTAACATTCTTATACTAACTACCCAAATAGGTAATATTCCGCCAACCTTGACAATAAATTTGTCCACGCAGTCAACTAAAGTTCTGTCGGAAATGCTAAGAAAAATTCTTCTTGTCCGTTAAAATAAGACTGAATGTTTCACACACCGATGCTTTTGAAATACCAAGTAACTTCCGATCTACACACATGTGGTTTCCAGTATTTCAGTCGCAGGGGGTCCTATCGACAATCTGACAGGAGAAAATCCCAACGAAAACAATAAGCTTAGATGTAGTCTTAGTCCAGTGAGGGGAGTCTGATACGAACGGTAGAAATAAGTGACTCCGTTATACTAATAATACTGAAGTCTTCACTCAACATCCTATCCGCAAAGAACAAGTCAATATGAGAACATTCTAAATGTGAATCTTAGAAAATAACAAAATGACACTGCATTTGTTTGTCAACATTGCTCCCATGACGCATGTTGCATTACACAAGCGCAGCCATTAAAAACATTAGCAATTTGGTGCAGTCTGGCCAGCATACAGTCTTCAAAAAGGCTTGTTTCTATGATTCTTCGTAAGCCTTGACATGGCGCTAGTATCGATACAAGAATGTTAGTTCCATCACGGTTATACAAGTCCGTGGTTCCATGTATTAGGGGTGCCGTTTATCAGAAAATGCACAAGGAAACTTGAGTGAATTTTGATTTTCTTTGAAAAACATTCGGGAGTTTGTACCATGTTTGTTAAGCTGCGATTTGGCGACCCATTATATCCATATTTGGCCGTTAACATTAAATTTGGATACATTTTACACTTTTGGGCCGTTTACATATATTTGGACACAAACTAATGTAAAAAATGAGATGCCTTCAGAAACAGCATTGTCATTTCAATGGGATACTTTCATGAATTGTTTTCATGAAGTGACGTCCCTTTTTCGGTTCAGTATATTTTACAACTACATCTTTCCGTTTCTTCACCACTTCTTTTTTTAATGAAACCTAGTGTTTGTGAAAACATTGATCCCCTATTGTTTAAGATCACTGACCCATCACACATCTGCCACCAGTCCAGCGATGTTTGTTTGTACACCCCTCAGATGGCGGACTTCCCAGGTGGTGGGTGAGGTGAAATTGGGTTTAACGTCGTGTCCAAGATTATTGCACTTATATAGCGACGTGCATTCACGTGTATGTGTGTGTGTGTGTGTGTGTGTGTGGCTGCTTGTACTAGTCCGGACTGATGCCGATTTATAGTGCTAGCTCACTGAGATACCATGCCGCAGTTTAACATGAATACCCCACTCAGACACAGTATACTGACCCCGAGCCGACCAGTCCTTGTTTTAGCCCCTTAATGCCGACCCCCAGACAGGGTAACAACAAGTACAATCTTTTAACGTCTTTTTGTATGACGCGGCCGGGGATCGAACCCCGGACCTTCCGCTCTCCGGGCGGATGCTCTACCACTAGACCACGGAGGTGGTCGGACTTCCCAGGAATGAACTGATTGGGCATTTAAACCAGTCTAGGGCAGGTCGTGTCTCCCGCTTATGATTGTTGCCGAATATCATATACATGTTCAGAGTAATAATTTACAGTTAGGATCCCATGTAATTTTGCAATCATCCCACTGACTACATGTGGCTACCGTCAGATGAACGACATGCACCCATGGTACCATCAGGTACGAAAACGGAAATGGTGATTATCATAAAGAAATGAATGGTGATGTGTTCACAGACTGGTTGGAACACCAACGACAACCCAGTCTAAACCACCCCCGTGTCATTGTCATGGATAACGCCAGTTATCACAACGTCCGGGAACCAGATACTGTCGCGCCATCCATGAGTTGTCTGTAGGCGACCATGCACGAATATCGGACATCTTGAAATATCCACTTCAAACCATCTGAAACGAAAGTTCAACTCATGGAGACAATTCTCGTGAATAAGAAACCAGTAAAGTACAAGACGGATGTCCTGGTGACACAACACGGTCACGTTGTCTTACGTACGCCAGTCAGACATTGTGAGCGCAACCCTATTGAGCGTATCTGCGCTGACTGTAAAAGGTTCGTGGCAAGACATAACACAACATTCAAACTCACACAATGGTTGATCAACCCAGCCTTTACTTCAATAACACCCGAGGTGTGGCTAAAGCCTGAAGATCTTGTAACAGAACGTCAGTACCGTTAACGTGACGGCGTAGATGTCAGACTATATAGTTGCACTATTGTTATCCTTCCTTTGGGTGACAGTACAGATTCAGATACGTCATCAGCTGAGTCAGATGGCGAGTGAAGAAATTATCTGTAAAAAGAAATACGTCTTCATTAGAAAATCCCAACCTTCCAATACTCACAGCTTTTAACTATTCCATCATGTTTCCAAGCAAATATGATGCTACCCCGTAGCAATAAAGTACAATAACAGCAATATGTTGAGACCACCCCCAACTCCGGTGACATTTGCACCTGCGAGATCATCACCTCGGGGCAGGAGTCAGGTAATTATCTCAGGTTACAGGCCGTTTCATACGTGCACGACTACACACGAATATTGGGTGGGTTTATCATCAATTTACCTGCAACAGTGTCAGTTAGGACAGGCTAGATTAGGTGGATTTGCAGTATTTTGATACATACTATTTTCATAGCCTCAGGATACGTATTTATTAAATGAATAATACAAATCCTAAAATAGCCTTATGTAGCTAAAATTGACCAAAAAGGGCGCTGGTATGAAATAGTAATGCCGTTTTTACGCTAAAAAACACCTAGTTATCGACTCACGAGTTTACTTTCACTGGGCCGCTATTTTAGCATTTAGGTATATTAATGAGCATTATATTTGTAGGTAATGTGCTCATTGCCACACAGTCCATGAACTCATCTGGGAATGTTTTATTCAGCTACCTGATTTGAGTGGCTGACTAGAACATGTACATACTAACAAAGGTGGAGGTGAGAGTATGCTCAACTGCGTGTTGACCATGAGGGATGACCCAGTTTAACGTTGCATATAATTGGAGGAGGAGAACTACAAGCAGCGGAAGAGTAAAAGTTGTTTGTTTGTCTGTTTGTTTGTTTGTTGTCTAACGCCGCACTCTTCAGTGTTCTTTCTTTATGACGGTGGTCTGTAAGTAATCGAGTCTGGGCCAGACAATCTAGTGCTTGATATCATGAGCATCGATCCGCGCAATTGGGATACAATGACATGCATCAACCAAGTCAGTGAGTCTGACCACCCGATCCCGTTGGTCACCTCTTACGACAAGCATGGAATGTTGAAGACGTATTCTTACCCAGATGTTCAGGGGGACAAGCATGGGTTGCTGAAGACCAATTCTAAACCGGATCTTCACGGGGGACAAGCATGGAATTCTGAAGACCTATTCTAAACCGGATCTTCACGGGGGACAAGCATGGAATTCTGAAGACCTATTCTAAACCGGATCTTCACGGGGGACAAGCATGGGCTGCTGAAGACCAAATCTAACCCGGATCTTCAAGGGGGACAAACATGGGTTGCTGAAGACTAATTCTGACCCAGATCTTCACGAGGACAAGCATGGAATGTTGAAGACCTTTTCTAACCCAGATCTTCACGGGGGACAAGCATGGGTTGCTGGAGACTAATTCTAACCCGGATCTTCACGGGGACAAGCATGGCATGTTGAAGACCTTTTCTAACCCAGATCTTCACCGGGGACAAGCATGGGTTGCTGTAGACTAATTCTAACCCGGATCTTCACGGGGACATGCATGGAATGTTGAAGACCTTTTCTAACCCGGATATTCACGGGGACAAGCATGGAATGCTGAAGACTATTTCTAACCCGGATCTTCACTGGGACAAGCATGGGTTCCTGTAGACTAATTCTAACCCGGATCTTCACGGGGACAAGCATGGAATGTTGAAGACCTTTTCTAACCCGGATCTTCACGGGGACAAGCATGGGTTCCTAAAGATCAATTCTAACCCGGATCTTCAGGGATGGAGATATGCATGGGTTGCTGAAGACCTACTCTAACCCGGATCTTCACAAGGGCAGCAGTATTCACTGACTTCGACATATTTGCTTCGCCATCGGCTGTGTTGTTGTTAAATGCGATGTCGTTGATTATTTGTCCCTATTAAGTGTAAGGAGAGTCTGGTCCCCTGAGCACGGAGATCGGAAGGTCGGATTCGATTTCCGGCCGCGTCATGCCAAAATAACTTGGATCTTGTTGTTATCCTGCCTGGCGCTTCATGAGTGGGCTCGGAGTCAGTATACTGTGTCTGAGTGGGGTATCCATGTTAAACTGCAGCATGGTATCTCAGTGGGCTAGCATTACAAAATACGTACACAAAATCCACATTGCGTAGATCGAAGCTCAGACTTGATTATATACAGACCGTCGTCATATCCCTGGTACTTTGCTCATGAACCGCCTCCGTGGTCTAGTGGTAGAGCGTCCGCCCGGAGAGCGGAACGTCCGGGGTTCGATCCCCGGCCGCGTCATACCAAAAGATGTTAAAAGATTGTACTTGTTGTTACCCTGTCTGGCGCTCGGCATTAAGGGGCTAAAACAAGGACTGGTCGGCTCGGAGTCAGTATACTGTGTCTGAGTGGGGTATTCGTGTTAAACTGCCGCATGGTATCTCAGTGGGCTAGCACTATAAATCGGCATCAGTCCGGACTAGTACAAGCAGCCACACACACGTGCATGCACGTCGCTATATAAGTGCAAAAATCTTGGACGCGACGTTAAACCCCATTTCACCTAACCTCACCTCACTTTCCTCATGGCGACGTGAAACAAAAAATCATTCATGTATCACGTTATGCATATAAAACAGGGATAGACTGAACTCGATGAATAATTGCTTCACATTCTCAGCTGGTTTCGTCCATGCATTGTCCCGGAGGGGGCGGTCGGGTAGCCTAGTGGTTAAAGCGTTCGCTCGTCACGCCGAAGACCCGGGTTCGATTCCCGACTTGGTGCAATGTGTGAAGCCCATTTCTGGTGTCCCCCGCTGTGATATTGCTGGAATATTGCTAAAGCGGCGTGAAATCAAACTCACTCACTCACTCAATGTCCCGGAGCTTAGGCATACGTGTTGTTTTACCACAGATAGCTGAAAGGTTCTACATACTGAAATGCAAAACCAAATGACCTAAGTGTTTACAAAAGTCATAGCTGACTTGGATCCTGGGCGTTCTGTCCAAACTGTGCGTTGGTCTATCCCTTACAGCACGACGTAAGCCCAGTGTGGGAGTCTGACGTAAGTCGAATTTAGGCTTGATGAAATCTAGAACATCGACGCAAATGAAATGACCAGTCTCGATTATCCTACGAAACAGATTCCATTGGGTATTAAAGGTAAAAGAGGTAAAAATGTGTATGGACCACTGAAATTCAGTCGACACCTGGAGTTCGCGAGGAGGGTAATGAGCATGGGTATGTCGCAATTGAACCAGGAACATCCTCGTGAATCAGAGATTTGAACTTCTGATCAGCGGATCCCGTCCCGACTAACAGCACAACTCTGCAGATCACCACTGAGTCACCACCAGCGTGTTAATGCAAAGCTGTCTTGCCAATACATGTTATTTTAAATGATAATTACAAAAAAACATGTTTGCTCGGCATGTGTGTTGAAGGATGAGCCAACTGGGACAAAGCAACTAGGTCACGGGGTCATTTGGTGGCTTCTTTCCGGGTGGCTTTCACAACTATGTTCATTCCTGACAGTTGCTGACAAGTCACTGACACATGCAATACATTTGGCTGTTGACTAAGACTTTGGTTGAGAAGTGTGAAAGGAAGAAGACACTTTCTGGGACTAAGATGAAGTGTTAGAGTCATCATCATCATTTATTGTATTCTGGCCATAGGCCCATATACATACAATAACATTATATATATACAATTTTGTACATGTACAAGTATAAACATGCAGACTTATATGCACAGAGATGTGCACGTGTACAATTTTGTGAAAAATAAGTCGCATCACAACACAACAAGAAGAGATTAAAGCATTTGATTAATAAAGGCAAATACCCTCAAGAATAATTAAACATCATTTGTACAAAGACGGTTGCGAAGTCGTAAAACATAATTAATGTATAGGATAGTATTCTTTTGTTGCTCGTTAGATATTTCATCAAAACGGAGGAGCTTGATTAGTGTATTGATGTTTTGGGGTAAACCTTGGAAATATTGTGTTCTGAGCGATTCATAACATGGACAGATAAGCATAAAATGGTATTCGTTTTCAATAAATGTGGGGCAAAAAGGACAAAAACGCATATTTTTTTAAACTGAGGAAAAACGACCCGTATTACATACTAAATTGTTCAAACCTAATCTAAAACGTGTAAAACACACTCTAAGTTTTCTGTCTGTTATTTCTGTTAAGTACTGTTCTGGAGATAAGCAGGATTTAAATGTTTTATAAAGGTCGTATCTTGAACTATTTTCCAATGTAGCTCTCCATTCTTGGATAAACATATCAGATGCAACTTGTTTAAATACACTAAGAAATGCTGTCTAATCTCCAACACCTTGGTAAATCCAAACATATTCAAATCCATGAAGAAATAAAAGTTGTCTCATTTTAGTGACCCATGTTATATAACCAACATTGTCGCGGTATTTCAGCATTTCATAACATTTACGTGGAATACGATCAAGTGACATTTCTGTAATCTTTAACCAATATTTTAGACCGCTTACATAAGAACAGATATAAAAGGGATGTCTTCCACATTCACCCTACACCATACAATTTGGGGTAGATTTGCCAACATTTAAGAATCGTTTACATGCATTTTAGTGACTTTTTTCCAAGATGTGATATTTTTCGAGACCCGAAATCTCTGAACCATATAACAGAATTGGTTTAACTTGAGAATCAAAAAGTTTGAAGAAAACAGACGGGGAAGACACACCGAGTTTATCAAGAACAACAAATAAAGTAACACGGGCTCTCTTAGCTCGAAGCGCAAGATCGTTGACGAGGTGATTTAGTTTCAGATTAAAAGGAAAAATGACACCAAGGTATTTATAAGTTTTTTCAACATTAATTTGTTGCCCATTTATAAACCATTTTTCCCTGGATGCAAGAGGACCCCCCCCCCCCCCCCCCCCCCCCCCCCTTCTAAAAACAACAATTTTCGTTTTATCGGTATTAACAGTCAGTTTGCAGGAGATGGTATACTGAAACAATAGGTCTATTTGTGTTTGAAGCCCATTAAACAGTATCACAAATTAGTATAACATCGTCCGCGAAAAGTTATATTAGCAATTCATACATATCTGGATAAAGTTGGACACCGTTTTTTCCGTTTTGTTGGATTTCAAGGGACAATTCGTTGATAAAGAAAGAGAAAAGGAGAGGGCTTAAAATGCAGCCTTGTATCACACCGATAGGGCAATCAAAGTAATCAGTGACATCATTTTTGTGACGAACACATGATTTGACATTTGCATATATAGATTTTAACATTTTATACATTTTATACATTTTATACATTTTACCCCCAACGCCCGTTTTTCTCAAACAATCCCAAAGTTTACAACGATTAACACTATCAAAAGCTTTTTTGAAGTCCACAAATGCAACATCCAGTTTTCTTTTCCGGCATCCAAGATATTTTTGTACAATAGAATAAAGTGTAAAAATATGGTCGATAGGTGAATATGATCGCCTGAAGCCTGCCTGATTTTCTGGAATTTTATCATAAACATTAGACCAGAGCGTTAAACGTGTCGTGGCCTTATGGTGCACCACAGGCATCGGGGGGACAGAATGTGAAGAATTATGTTCAGGTGCCACATTGGAATCTGAGACATTGCGACCACAGCCTTCGCAACACGTGCTGCATCTTAGACATTGAGTCCATCGCCTTCACAACACGTGCTGCATCTGAGACATCGCGACCATAGCCTTCGCAACACGTGCTGCATCTTAGACATTGAGACCATCGCCTTCGCAACAAGTGCTGCATCTTAGACATTGTGACCATAGCCTTCACAACACGTGCTGCATCTTAGACATCGAGACCATAGCCTTCACAACACGTGCTGCATCTTAGACATTGAGACCCTAGCCCTCACAACACGTGCTGCATCTTAGACATTGAGACCACAGCCTTCTCAACACGTGCTGCATCTTAGACATTGAGACCATAGCCCTCACAACACGTGCTGCATCTTAGACATTGAGACCACAGCCTTCTCAACACGTGCTGCATCATAGACATTGTGACCACAGCCTTCGCAACATGTGCTGCATCTTAGACATTGAGACCATAGCCCTCACAACACGTGCTGCATCTTAGACATTGAGACCATAGCCTTCGCAACATGTGCTGCATCATAGACATCGAGACCATAGCCTTCTCAACACGTGCTGCATCATAGACATTGAGACCACAGCCTTCTCAACACGTGCTGCATCATAGACATCGAGACCATAGCCTTCTCAACACGTGCTGCATCATAAACATCGCGACCATTAAAATGTGTGGTGGAACCTGTTTCTTCTTGTTTTCGTCACAGTCGACAGTCGGCGTCCGTAAGGTACATGTTCACATACAGGGAATAAGACAATAGTGTTGGCCTTCAGTATTTTGCATATTTATATTGATAATCTGTTCTCCATAACAACTGTCGAGATAAGATCGAATACCAGTATTTGTGTTCGCAGTATTTACACGTGCTATCAGTTATGTATCAGTCGCAACACGTGGCACAACACGCTATGTAAATAAAGAACAATATATAACTTGCACGTAGGTACATACATACATATACTGAGTCAAATTTAAAACTTCCCATTTTTAAAAGTAATCCCATATATGATATACAACGGACAAATGTATCAGAGAAGGTAATTTTTAATCATTAATGTCCAAAGAAGGATTTTAATTAACGGTGGTAACCATACTTTGTTCCAAGCACCTACGGTATTCGGTAATAACATCAACAGTTTAAATCATAAGTCCCAAGCACGAGAATCTGATGGCACACAAGTTCAGTAGCGTGTATGGGCAAACTATGTGCGTTGACAACATTACTGCCAAACAACGCCTCCGCATGGACCTTGTGATGCTTGTAAACACATGATTGGTAAAACGACGCCATTGTTGCTGCAAAATGGTGCCAAGATCTTGCAAATTCTGTCGTTGGTTCTGGAGAGTGCGCAGACTTCTGCCAAGAGCATCCCTGAAAGAATGACCTAAAGAAAGTAAAATTATTTATTTTCAAGATACCCCCCCTCCACATTGGTACACGTTTGCCAATGAATGTTGGATGCATTTTGTCCCAGTATCGCAGACATCCTTCTCTTGGCTGGCCTAAAGGTTCTTCACAGCTGCTATGACGACATCGTTCGAGTCGAAATGGGTTTCGGCTAGAGCTTTCTTCATGTTTGGGAACAGATGGAAGTATGGCGGAGCCAGATCAGGAGAATAAGGCGAGTTCAACGCCACATTCGTGGATTGTAGCTATGGCACTTGATTTATGTACTGGCGCAATGTTCTGATGGAAGAGAACAACTTTTCTCAGATTCCCGTGTCTCTTCTCTTTAATGTCTTCCCGTAAGTGCCTCACAAGTGCAGCATGACATGCTCCGTTTGTTGTTTGTTAGAAGATGTTCCCTATGTTGACACCCACGGCATCCCTAAACATGGAGGCTGTAACCTTCCTCCTAAACATGGAGGCTATAACCTTCCTCCTAAACATGGAGGCTATGACCTTCCTGGCTTTGACATCTTTGTTGGTGGTGATGTCAAATGTTCCCAGTGTTTTCATTGTTGTTTGGGCTGGAACTGGTGAACCCAGGTTTCATCCATAGTCTTAAATCGCCGCAAGAACCCTTCTGGGTCAGCTTCAAACAGAGCTAGATTATCACGAAACATGTTGTTCCTGGTGCGTTTTTATCAGATATCAGAAACTTTGAACCCAACTGGCTGGTACTGTCTTCATTGATGGAATGTACTCTCTTCTGGGAAAAACCTACTGAACTAACAATATGACTCATAATTAATCGTCAGTCGGTCATCACCGTATTCCCTGGATCATGTCTAGTGTTGCTGACGTGACAGGCATTTCCATGAAGGGATCGTCTTCAAGGCTCTGCCTGCTACGCTTAAACTCTGCTGCCAACCTCTTTACGGTGTCATAGCAAGGGGCATCCTTCTCTAGCGTTGGACTCGTATCGTTATGGATGGCTTTTCGTGTTAAGCTTTTCTGCAAGTACCTCATCGCTGAACGTTCAGGCCATACTTGTCCATTTTCCAAAGGCCACAAACCCAAGCGTTTTAACTGATTTGTCACAGCGAAACAATTTGCTCAATTGACTCAAGGTTTTTTGTGGCTATACCTCTATGACACCATGCAATGTCAACAATTAAAGATTTCACTATTACGTCATTTCGTCTGAGGCTGAGACCGTATCAACCCCTGTAAGTCTTCCTTAACGCACCTGTCACACAACCACACGTTGGTGAGGTGAGATGAGAAGAGGTATCCATATCTTGACTGCCAATCGACGACAGGTTTTTCGCCAGTCTAAATATATATATGAATAATGTATAACTTGTTCTCGTCACGATATGGCTAAAATATTGTCGATGTGACGTTACAGTTTAACACACTCACTCTGCACTCGATATGGCTGCTATGTGTAGGATATTCAAAATATACCTGGGTGATACCAGGTTGGTTCCAATGTGCCTGTCTCATCCAGTATCACAAACAACCGAAGCTGCGATGTACCTTTCACAAAAATGTTGGTTTTTTTGTTGTTGTTTAACACCGCACTGAGCAATATTCCAGCTATATGACGGCGGTCTGGAAATAATCGAGTCAGGACCAGACAATCCAGTGATTGACATCATGAGCATCGCTCCACGCAATTGGGATACGATGACATGCATCAACCAAGTCAGCGAGCCTGACCACCCGATCCCGTGAGTCGCCCCTTACGACAAGCATAGTCGCCTTTTACGGCAAACAAAGGTTGCTGAAGACCTCTTCTAACCCGGATCTTCACGGGTCTTCACAAACTAAACAGTCTGTTTCCCTTTGTTAACTTCACATGACATTTTTTGCACTTCTAACTTATCTGGTTATCGACCATTGGGATTAATGAACTGGCCATATCGTCCGACGTTTGGCTGTCCATATGCCGGGGTCTTTAACCCTTTGACGTAACATCCCCAGAAGGTTTCGTTCGTACTGGAATATTATAGATACAGTCCACAGTTGATATTTTAAACGACCACAAACATGATTACAGATACATTATGTCTCAGAACTGAAATGTGCAAGTCAGTTTCATTGAACGGCTTTTGTTAATTCTACAGGGGAGTAAACATGTCATCGTACTCATGCGATAAGTCAGAGCTTACAACGAAAATATGACATATTAGATTAGCTATTTCGTATTATTTTCACGAAACATGAGTTTTAATTGAAACGTAAAAAACTGGGTTATTTATGACAAAATTTCAACACTGATATTAACTGACATAGATATGCTCGCGTCACACGGCTGTCACGTCACTGCGCACAAGTATCGCGCAGACGCCGTGATCGTTTAACCAACATGTGAACGCAACTAGTATGATTTATTACAGCTGGCTACTCCGCAATCTCATAAATTGTCAACAGCCAGACTATATATAGCATGTTTTCATCACACAGCTTTGTATCAATTTGTTTTTTTGAAATGATGATTGATACGCGAGAACGACACATTATTGTACACGTTAATCTTTCAACTCAAGTCTTGGTCAAGTATTGAGCTTATTCAGTTGGCTGCCCGACTTGTATATTCTCGATAAGTCAGAGAAACCGGTTTTACACATCTTTCAGCAGTATCCCAGCAATAGCACAGTGTCGACACCAAGCATGGGTTGGACACATTGTACACACGTACAGAACCGAACTCGGATCCGTGGTGTGACAAGCGAACACTGCAACACTGTTGACACACCACCTTACATTATGTGTTGTATAAATATAACAGCTTCAATGTCAAGTAATAGTGTTAATAGGTATTTGTTGAAGGAATTTGACCCATGTCGATTCAAGGTATTCACCCATGTCCATCCAATTCAAGGTATTCGCCCATGTTCATTCCATACAAGGTATTCACCCATGTTCATTTCTTTCATTCAAGGTATTCATCCATGTTCATTCCTTTCATTCAAGGTATTCACCCATGTTCATTCCATTCAAGGTATTCACCCATGTTCATTCCATTCAAGGTATTCACCCATGTTCATTCCCTTCAAGGTATTCATCCATGTTCATTCCTTTCATTCAAGGTATTTATCTATGTTCATTCCATTCATTCAAGGTATTCACCCATGTCCATCCAATTCAAGGTATTCGCCCATGTTCATTCCATACAAGGTATTCACCCATGTTCATTTCTTTCATTCAAGGTATTCATCCATGTTCATTTCTTTCATTCAAGGTATTCATCCATGTTCATTCCTTTCATTCAAGGTATTCACCCATGTTCATTCCATTCAAGGTATTCACCCATGTTCATTCCATTCAAGGTATTCACCCATGTTCATTCCCTTCAAGGTATTCATCCATGTTCATTCCTTTCATTCAAGGTATTTATCTATGTTCATTCCATTCATTCAAGGTATTCACCCATGTTCATTCCCTTCAAGGTATTCACCCATGTTCATTCCCTTCATTCAAGGTATTTATCTATGTTCATTCCATTCATTCAAGGTATTCACCCATGTTCATTCCATTCAAGGTATTCATCCATGTTCATTTCATTCAAGGTATTCACCCATGTTCATTCCATTCAAGGTATTCATCCATGTTCATTTCATTCAAGGTATTCACCCATGTTCATTCCATTCAAGGTATTCATCCATGTTCATTTCATTCAAGGTATTCATCCATGTTCATTTCATTCAAGGTATTCACCCATGTTCATTTCTTTCATTCAAGATATTCATCCATGTTCATTCCTTTCATTCAAGGTATTCACCCATGTTCATTCCTTTCATTCAAGGTATTCACCCATGTTCATTCCATTCAAGGTATTCACCCATGTTCATTCCCTTCAAGGTATTCATCCATGTTCATTCCTTTCATTCAAGGTATTTATCTATGTTCATTCCATTCATTCAAGGTATTCACCCATGTTCATTTCTTTCATTCAAGGTATTCACCCATGTTCATTCCCTTCATTCAAGGTATTTATCTATGTTCATTCCATTCATTCAAGGTATTCACCCATGTTCATTCCATTCAAGGTATTCACCCATGTTCATTCCATTCAAGGTATTCATCCATGTTCATTTCATTCAAGGTATTCATCCATGTTCATTCATTTCATTCAAGGTATTCACCCATGTTCATTCCATTCAAGGTACTCATCCATGTCCATTCCATTCAAGGTATTCATCCATGTTCATTCCATTCATTTAAGGTATTCATCCATGTTCATTCCATTCAAGGTATTCATCCATGTTCATTCCATTCATTTAAGGTATTCATCCATGTTCATTCCATTTAAGGTATTCATCCATGTTCATTCCATTCATTTAAGGCATTCATCCATGTTCATTCCATTCAAGGTATTCACCCATGTTCATTCGATTCAAGGTATTCACCCATGTTCATTCCATTCAAGGTATTAATCCATGTTCATACCATTCAAGGTATTCACCCATGTTCATTCGATTCAAGGTATTCACCCATGTTCATTCCATTCAAGGTATTCACCCATGTTCATTCCATTTAAGGTATTCACCCATGTTCATTCGATTCAAGGTATTCACCCATGTTCATTCCTTTCATTCAAGGTATTCACCCATGTTCATTCGATTCAAGGTATTCACCCATGTTCATTCCATTCAAGGTATTAATCCATGTTCATACCATTCAAGGTATTCACCCATGTTCATTCGATTCAAGGTATTCACCAATGTTCATTCCATTCAAGGTATTCACCCATGTTCATTCCATTCAAGGTATTCACCCATGTTCATTCCATTCAAGGTATTCACCCATGTTCATTCGATTCAAGGTATTCACCCATGTTCATCACTTTCATTCAAGGTATTCACCCATGTTCATTCCTTTCATTCAAGGTATTCACCCATGTTCATTCCATTCAAGGTATTCACCCATGTTCATTCCTTTCAAGGTATTCACCCATGTTCATTCCTTTCATTCAAGGTATTCACCCATGTTCATTCCATTCAAGGTATTAATCCATGTTCATACCATTCAAGGTATTCACCCATGTTCATTCGATTCAAGGTATTCACCCATGTTCATGCCATTCAAGGAATTCACCCATGTTCATTCCATTCAAGGTAGTCACCCATGTTCATTCGATTCAAGGTATTCACCCATGTTCATTCCTTTCATTCAAGGTATTCACCCATGTTCATTCGATTCAAGGTATTCACCCATGTTCATTCCATTCAAGGTATTAATCCATGTTCATACCATTCAAGGTATTCACCCATGTTCATTCGATTCAAGGTATTCACCCATGTTCATTCCATTCAAGGTATTCACCCATGTTCATTCCATTCAAGGTATTCACCCATGTTCATACCATTTAAGGTATACACCCATGTTCATTCGATTCAAGGTATTCACCCATGTTCATTCCTTTCATTCAAGGTATTCACCCATGTTCATTCCTTTCATTCAAGGTATTCACCCATGTTCATTCCTTTCATTCAAGGTATTCACCCATGTTCATTCCTTCCATTCAAGGTATTCACTCATGTTCATTCCTTTCATTCAAGGTATTCACCCATGTTCATTCGATTCAAGGTATTCACCCATGTTCATTCCATTCAAGGTATTCATCCATGTTCATTCCATTCAAGGTATTCACCCATGTTCATTCCATTCAAGGTATTCACCCATGTTCATTCCATTCAAGGTATTCACCCATGTTCATTCCATTCAAGATATTCACCCATGTTCATTCCTTTCATTCAAGGTATTCACCCATGTTCATTCCATTCAAAATACTCACCCATGTTCATTCCATTCAAAATACTCACCCATGTTCATTCCATTCAAAATACTCACCCATGTCCATTCCATTCATTCAAGGCATTCACCCATTTTCTTTCAATTCAAAGTAGGTACATTAGATATATTATACCCATGTTCATATCATTTACAGTTGAGAGATGGGATAGACTAGTGGTTAAAGTGTTCGCTCGTCGACCCGGGTTTGATTCCCCACATGGTTTCGATGTGTGAAGCGCATTTCTGGTGTCCCCTGCCATGTTATTGCTGGAATATTGCTAAAAGCGGCATAAAACCATACTCACTCACTCACACTCATTTAAAGAAGTTACCTATGTCCATATTCATTCAAGATATTTTACCTATTTTCAGTCAAGAAATGTTCAACGGTAAACACGTGTACTTATATCATTACATTGCATTACATCAATATGACTACTAGTTTTTCTCTTTTGAAACTGCCCGCATAAATTTCATATGACATGTCGTATAGGTATGGCTGTCAGTGTTGTACGTATGTCTGTCAGTGATGTGCGTTTGCCCTCAGTGGTGTCTATCTGTCAGTGATGTATGTATATCTGTCAGTGTTGTACGTATGCTGTCAGCGATGTACGTATATCTGTCAGTGATGTATGTATATCTGTCAGTGGTGTATGTATATCTGTAAGTGATGTAGGTATATCTGTCAGTGGTGTATGTATATCTGTAAGTGATGTAGGTATATCTGTCAGTGATGTATGTATATCTGTAAGTGGTGTATGTATATCTGTAAGTGATGTAGGTATATCTGTCAGTGATGTATGTATATCTGTAAGTGGTGTATGTATATCTGTAAGTGATGTAGGTATATCTGTAAGTGATGTAGGTATATCTGTCAGTGGTGTATGTATATCTGTAAGTGGTGTATGTATATCTGTAAGTGGTGTATGTATATCTGTCAGTGATGTATGTATATCTGTAAGTGATGTAGGTATATCTGTCAGTGGTGTATGTATATCTGTAAGTGGTGTATGTATATCTGTAAGTGGTGTATGTATATCTGTAAGTGGTGTATGTATATCTGTAAGTGATGTAGGTATATCTGTAAGTGATGTATGTATATCTGTAAGTGGTGTATGTATATCTGTAAGTGATGTAGGTATATCTGTAAGTGATGTAGGTATATCTGTCAGTGGTGTATGTATATCTGTAAGTGGTGTATGTATATCTGTCAGTGGTGTATGTATATCTGTAAGTGATGTAGGTATATCTGTAAGTGATGTAGGTATATCTGTCAGTGGTGTATGTATATCTGTAAGTGGTGTATGTATATCTGTCAGTGATGTATGTATATCTGTCAGTGATGTATGTATATCTGTAAGTGGTGTATGTATATCTGTAAGTGGTGTATGTATATCTGTAAGTGATGTAGGTATATCTGAAAGTGATGTAGGTATATCTGTCAGTGGTGTATGTATATCTGTAAGTGATGTAGGTATATCTGTCAGTGATGTATGTATATCTGTAAGTGGTGTATGTATATCTGTAAGTGATGTAGGTATATCTGTCAGTGATGTATGTATATCTGTAAGTGGTGTATGTATATCTGTAAGTGATGTAGGTATATCTGCCAGTAATGTACGCTGTCTGTGATGTACGTATATCTGGCAGTGATGTAGGTATATCTGTCAGTGATATAGGTATGTCTGTCAGTGATGTCTATCTCTCAGTGATGTATATAAATCTGCCAGTGATGTACGTATGTCTGCAAGTGACGTATATCTGTCAGTGTTGTACGTATGTCTGTCAGTGATGTACGTATTTCTGTCAGTGATGTACGTTTATCTGTCGGTGATGTATTTATGTCAGTGATGTATGTATATTTGTCAGTGATGTACGTATATCTGTCAGTGATGTACGTTTATCTGTCGGTGATGTATTTATGTCAGTGATGTATGTATATTTGTCAGTGATGTACGTATATCTGTCAGTGATGTACGTTTATCTGTCGGTGATGTATTTATGTCAGTGATGTATGTATATTTGTCAGTGATGTACGTATATCTGTCAGTGTTGTACGTATATCTGTCAGTGATGTATTTATGTCAGTGATGTACGTATATCTGTCAGTGGTGTACGTTTACCTGTCGGTGATGTATTTATGTCAGTGATGTACGTATATCTGTCAGTGATGTACGTTTATCTGTCGGTGATGTATTTATGTCAGTGATGTATGTATATTTGTCAGTGATGTACGTATATCTGTCAGTGTTGTACGTATATCTGTCAGTGATGTATTTATGTCAGTGATGTACGTATATCTGTCAGTGGTGTACGTTTACCTGTCGGTGATGTATTTATGTCAGTGATGTACGTATATCTGTCAGTGATGTACGTTTATCTGTCGGTGATGTATTTATGTCAGTGATGTATGTATATCTGTCAGTGTTGTATTTCTGTCGGTGACATATATCTGTCAGTGATATACGTATATCTGTCAGTGATGTAGGTATGGCTGTCAGTGACGTATATCTTTCAGTGGTGCACGTATGTCTGTTAGTGATGTACGTATATCTGTCAGTGTTGTACGTATATCTGTCAGTGATGTACGTATATCTGTCAGTGATGTAAGTATGCTGTCAGTGATGTACGTATATCTGTCAGTGTTGTACGTATATCTGTCAGTGATGTATGTATATCTGTCAGTGATGTACGTTTATCTGTCGGTGATGTATTTATGTCAGTGATGTATGTATATCTGTCAGTGTTGTATTTCTGTCGGTGACATATATCTGGCAGTGATGTGCGTATATCTGTCAGTGATGTACGTATATCTGTCAGTGATGTACGTTTATCTGTCGGTGATGTATTTATGTCAGTGATGTATGTATATCTGTCAGTGATGTATTTCTGTCGGTGACTTATATCTGTCAGTGATGTACGTATATCTGTCAGTGTTGTACGTATATCTGTCAGTGATGTACGTATATCTGTTAGTGATGTACGTATATCTGTCTGTGATGTACGTATATCTGTCAGTGATGTACGTATATCTGTCAGCGACGTACGTATATCTGCCATTGATGTAAGTGTGTCTGCCAGTGATGTACGTATATCTGTCGGTGATGTATTTATGTCAGTGATATAGGTATATCTGTCAGTGATGTAGTTATGCTGTCAATGATGTACGTATGTCTGTCAGTTATGTAGGTATATCTGTCGGTGATGTAGGTGTACCTGTCAGTGTTGTACACATGTATGTCAGTGATGTAGGTATATTTGTCGATGACGTATATCTGTCGGTGACTTATATCTGTCCGTGATGTACGTACATCTGTCAGTGATATAGGTATATCTTACAGCGACGTACGTATATCTGTCAGTGATGTAGGTATGTCTGTCAGTGACGTATATCTTTCAGTGGTGCACGTATGTCTGTTAGTGATGTACGTATATCTGTCAGTGTTGTATATCTGTCAGTGATGTTCGTATGTCTGCTGGTGATGTACGCATATATGTACGTGTGTTTTTCATTGTAACTTCAGGCATGCGGTCGCACAACTGTCTCAGGGTTCCACAAGTCTTGGTTTCTTTTAGAATATATGACCATAAGGCTGTGGATTCGATTCCAAAATTCGCTCTGATTTAGGTTTTCAGCAACATGTCCGTGCTTGTCATTTTCACGATTGAGATAAACCCCTTCATCATTTCGGCTTTTCTCACACAATACATGGCGGTGGCGTAGCCTGGTGGTTAAAGCGTTCGCTAGTCAAACCCAAGACCCGGGTTCGATTCTCACATTGGTACACATGTGTGAAGCCTCTGCTTGTGCCACCTGGGCCCACATGCACAAAACGATCTTAGCGCTAAGATTATTGTAAGCCTATGCTAACGTATGGGAGTTACGATCATCTTAGCGCTAAGATCGCTTTGAGCAAGTGGGCCCTGGTGGTCGGGATGCTGCTGAAATCTTGCTAAAACCAGTGTTAAACCATGCTCACTCACTCACTCTTTGCCGTATCAATACCATTCTACTTTCAGTGTGGATTGGTGGTTTAAAAAATACTCCTGTTTAAATGTTTTGTGTGAACGTTTATGGGAACGTGTGCCGGAAGATTGTTATTTTATTGTCTACATTTAACCTCTATAAAGCGTGTTTTTTCTGAGATTTTACCTTTGTAAATGGGATCATTACGACTTGAGATAGTAGCAGTGGCTTTTATAATGTCGAATGTTTGAAGCATTGAATTAAATTTATTTGGTTCTAGACTTCTCAAGCGGAATTATGTAGCGGTAATTGACGCTGAGACGATAAATTGTGTACATTTAACATTAAATGTTTAGGCGACTAAAATTAAAAGGCTTTTTTATGTCAGCCGATATTTTTTTAATCTTTGCCAGTGATCCTTTATGAACAAAAGGCATTTGCTTACGGTTGTCTGACGTGCCCAAGAACCTGTATGATACACCAACGGTCATTGTTAAGGATATTGTCGAAATTTCTTCATCTATATTTAGGAAGTTTGGAAGGGGAATCTTTGGTCTAAAACCCGCCAACACTCGCTGTGCAAAACTTATTGTATTCACTGTAGTTGGTCCTGAATGATTGTGATTGACTGCATTGGCATTGATTTACGTGGCAATGATTGACTGTATTAACTTACGTGGTCATGATTGACGTCTTAACTGTACGTGGCCACGATTGACTGAATTAACTGTACGTGGACACAGCATTGCTTGTATGTGGCCGTGATTGGCTGCCTATATGTTATTGTGCGTGGCCATGATTGACTGAATTAACTATACGTGGACACAGCATTGATTGTACGTGGCCATGATTGAGTCATTAACTATATGTGGCCATGATTGAGGCATTAACTATATGTGGCAATCACTGACTTCATTAATTGTTCGTGGCCATGGTTGACTGCATTAACAATACGTGGCCATGATTGACTGCATTAACTGTACGTAGCCATGATTGACTGCATTAACTGTACGTAGCCATGATTGACTGCATTAACTGTACGTGACCATGATTGGTTGTATTGACGTGACGTGACCTGGGTGTGCGTAACAATATTCGACTGAATTGACAGTCCATGATTGACTGAATTGACTGTATTGATTGTTCATGATTGAATTACTGACTGTCCGTGATTGACTGAATTGACTGTATTGATTGTTCATGATTGATTTACTGACTGTTCGTGATTGACTAAATTGACTGTCCGTGATTGGCTGCATTGACTTCATTAATTAGGTTGAATGCATTGAATGTATCTACTGCACCTAACTGAGATTGAATGTATTCACTGTACGTCACTGAGATTGAATGTATTCACTGTACATCACTGAGATTGAATGTATTCACGGTACATCACTGAGATTGAATGTATTATTTTACGTCACTGCGATTGAATGTATTCATTGTACATCACTGAGATTGAATGTATTCACTTTACATCACTGAGATTGAATGTATTATTTTACGTCACTGCGATTGAATATATTCATTGTACATCACTGAGATTGAATGTATTCACTTTACGTCACTGCGATTGAATGTATTCACTGCACATCACTGAGATTGAACGTATTCACTGTACATCACTGGGATTGAATGTATTATTTTACGTCACTGCGATTGAATGTATTCATTGTACATCACTGGGATTGAATGTATTCACTTTACGTCATTGCGATTGAATGTATTCATTGCACATCACTGCGATTGAATGTATTCACTGTACATCACTGAGATTGAATGTATTCACTGTACATCACTGAGATTGAATGTATTCACTGTACATCACTGAGATTGAATGTATTCACGGTACATCACTGAGATTGAATGTATTATTTGACGTCACTGCGATTGAATGTATTCACTGTACATCACTGCGATTGAATGTATTCACTGTACATCACTGAGATTGAATGTATTCACGGTACATCACTGAGATTGAATGTATTCACTGTACATCACTGAGATTGAATATATTCACTGTACATCACTGAGATTGAATGTATTCACTACACATCACTGAGATTGAATGTATTCACTGTACATCACTGAGATTGAATATATTCACTGTACATCACTGAGATTGAATGTATTCACGGTACATCACTGAGATTGAATATATTCACTGTACATCACTGAGATTGAATGTATTCACGGTACATCACTGAGATTGAATGTATTCACTGTATATCACTGAGATTGAATATATTCACTGTACATCACTGAGATTGAATGTATTCACTACACATCACTGAGATTGAATGTATTCACTGTACATCACTGAGATTGAATGTATTCACTACACATCACTGAGATTGAATATATTCACTGTACATCACTGAGATTGAATGTATTCACTACACATCACTGAGATTGAATGTATTCACTGTACATCACTGAGACTAAATGTATTCACTGCACATCACTTAGATTGAATGTATTCACTGTACATCACTGAGATTGAATGTATTCACTGTACATCACTGAGATTGAATGTATTCACTGTACATCACTGAGATTGAATGTATTCACTGTACATCACTGAGATTGAATGTATTCACTGTACATCACTGAGATTGAATGTATTCACTGTACATCACTGCGATTGAATGTATTCACTGCACATCACTGAGATTGAATGTATTCACGGTACATCACTGAGATTGAATGTATTTACTTTACGTCACTGAGATTGAATGTATTCACTGTACATCACTGAGACTAAATGTATTCACTGCACATCACTTAGATTGAATGTATTCACTGTACATCACTGAGATTGAATGTATTCACTGTACATCACTGAGATTGAATGTATTCACTGTACATCACTGAGATTGAATGTATTCACTGTACATCACTGAGATTGAATGTATTCACTGTACATCACTGAGATTGAATGTATTCACTGTACATCACTGAGATTGAATGTATTCACTGTACATCACTGAGATTGAATGTATTCACTGTACATCACTGAGATTGAATGTATTTACTTTACGTCACTGAGATTGAATGTATTCACTGTACATCACTGAGACTAAATGTATTCACTGCACATCACTGAGATTGAATGTATTCACTGTACATCACTGAGATTGAATGTATTCACTGTACGTTACTGAGATTGAATGTATTCACTGCACATCACTGAGATTGAATGTATTCACTGTACATCACTGAGTGAGTGAGTGAGTGAGTATTGTTTTACGCCGCTTTTTGCAATATTCCAGCAATATCACGGCGGGGGACACAAGCAATGGGCTTCACACATTGTACCCATGTCGGGAATCGAACCCGGGTCTTCGGCGTGACGAGCGATCGCTTTAACCACTAGGCTACCCGACCGCCCCGTGTACATCACTGAGATTGAATGTATTCACTGTACATCACTGAGATTGAATGTATTCACTGTACATCACTGAGATTGAATGTATTCACGGTACATCAGTTGGATCGAATGTATTCACTGTACATCGCTGAGATTGAATGTATTCACGGTACATCGCTGAGATTGAATGTATTCACTGTACATCACTGAGATTGAATATATTCACTGTACATCACTGAGATTGAATGTATTCACTGTACATCACTGAGATTGAATGTATTCACTGTACATCACTGAGATTGAATGTATTCACGGTACATCACTGAGATTGAATGTATTCACTGTACATCACTGAGATTGAATGTATTCACTGTACATCACTGCGATTGAATGTATTCACTGCACATCACTGAGATTGAATGTATTCACGGTACATCACTGAGATTGAATGTATTTACTTTACGTCACTGAGATTGAATGTATTCACTGTACATCACTGAGACTAAATGTATTCACTGCACATCACTTAGATTGAATGTATTCACTGTACATCACTGAGATTGAATGTATTCACTGTACATCACTGAGATTGAATGTATTCACTGTACATCACTGAGATTGAATGTATTCACTGTACATCACTGAGATTGAATGTATTCACTGTACATCACTGAGATTGAATGTATTCACTGTACATCACTGAGATTGAATGTATTCACTGTACATCACTGAGATTGAATGTATTCACTGTACATCACTGAGATTGAATGTATTCACTGTACATCACTGAGATTGAATGTATTTACTTTACGTCACTGAGATTGAATGTATTCACTGTACATCACTGAGACTAAATGTATTCACTGCACATCACTGAGATTGAATGTATTCACTGTACATCACTGAGATTGAATGTATTCACTGTACATCACTGCGATTGAATGTATTCACTGCACATCACTGAGATTGAATGTATTCACGGTACATCACTGAGATTGAATGTATTTACTTTACGTCACTGAGATTGAATGTATTCACTGTACATCACTGAGACTAAATGTATTCACTGCACATCACTTAGATTGAATGTATTCACTGTACATCACTGAGATTGAATGTATTCACTGTACATCACTGAGATTGAATGTATTCACTGTACATCACTGAGATTGAATGTATTCACTGTACATCACTGAGATTGAATGTATTCACTGTACATCACTGAGATTGAATGTATTCACTGTACATCACTGAGATTGAATGTATTCACTGTACATCACTGAGATTGAATGTATTCACTGTACATCACTGAGATTGAATGTATTTACTTTACGTCACTGAGATTGAATGTATTCACTGTACATCACTGAGACTAAATGTATTCACTGCACATCACTGAGATTGAATGTATTCACGGTACATCACTGAGATTGAATGTATTCACTGTACGTTACTGAGATTGAATGTATTCACTGCACATCACTGAGATTGAATGTATTCACTGTACATCACTGAGTGAGTGAGTGAGTGAGTATTGTTTTACGCCGCTTTTTGCAATATTCCAGCAATATCACGGCGGGGGACACCAGCAATGGGCTTCACGCATTGTACCCATGTCGGGAATCGAACCCGGGTCTTCGGCGTGACGAGCGATCGCTTTAACCACTAGGCTACCCGACCGCCCCGTGTACATCACTGAGATTGAATGTATTCACTGTACATCACTGAGATTGAATGTATTCACTGTACATCACTGAGATTGAATGTATTCACGGTACATCAGTTGGATCGAATGTATTCACTGTACATCGCTGAGATTGAATGTATTCACGGTACATCGCTGAGATTGAATGTATTCACTGTACATCACTGAGATTGAATATATTCACTGTACATCACTGAGATTGAATGTATTCACTGTACATCACTGAGATTGAATGTATTCACTGTACATCACTGAGATTGAATGTATTCACGGTACATCACTGAGATTGAATGTATTCACTGTACATCACTGAGATTGAATGTATTCACTGTACATCACTGAGATTGAATGTATTCACTGTACATCACTGAGATTGAATGTATTCACTGTACATCACTGAGATGAATAATTGACTTACCTCACTTAGATCGAATGAATTGACTACTTGGCCGAGGTTGAATGTATTGACTGTACATGACTGTGGCCGAAGGTTTGAAACATTGAACTACATTGGCTTTGTTCTAGACTTTCTGCGGAAATATAAACATTTAACGAAAGTCCCCTTTACTGCAAATGTTGATTGTACCGCACTTGGCTGAATCCACAAGCGTAACTGCCTGAATACATTTACTCTGCGTTACCGTGTTTGGTCATCTTTACGGTACTAACTCGTGGTTGAGTTGACACGACGCCCTTTCTACAACTGGTTGGATGTCAGTGTGATTTGACCTATAGAACATTGATAACAGTATGTGACAAGTGCTGGAATCACGTGCAGCTGATATCAAATTGTGCGCGCCAGCTTGTGGGTAGACAACGCACGTGTGTCACGCTTGTCTAGGAATGAACAGGTGGCAATCCGAGGCTTCTTTGTTTAGACTCAGGTGATGATATGAAAAGGGTGCTGAATGATTTTAAGCTGGATGGGCTCCTGAAAGTGTGTTTTTCATCTTACAACTCAAGGCAACGCAATTCAATGTGAAAAATTTGTCCCAGGATCCTGCAAGATTCGACCTGATTATGTCTCGTGGGTTTCAAAAAGCCTTAGCTAGAACTGGTTCGACAGGTGTAGATAAAAGACGTCAAACCAAAAATAAAATTTTATAAACAGACGGCAATGACGGGATGACGTGATGATCAGATGACAAACAAGAGATTATCACACGATAGACAAGATATGACCAGACGAAAGACAAGACGTGACCGGACGACAAATAAGACATAACCACACCACAGCCAAAACGCGACAATACGACAGACAAGAGATAACCAGACGACAGAAAAGACATGACCAGACGACACACAAGACGTGGCCGGACGACAAACAAGACAAAACCACACCACAGCCAAAACGCGACAATACGACAGACAAGAGATAACCAGACGACACACAAGACGTGGCCGGACGACAAACAAGACATAACCACACCACAGCCAAAACGCGACAATACGACAGACAAGACATGACCAGACGACAGAAAAGACAGAAAAGACATGACCAGACATAACCAGACGACTGACAATACGTGACCAAACGACAGACAGTTGGTTATCACACGCCAGGCGAGACATAACCAGACGACGGACAAGGCATAACCAGACGACAGACAAGAAATAACCACACGACGGACAAGACATTACCAGACGACCTGATTAGACGAATTAGACAAGACATAACCAGACGAAAGACAAAACGCGGCCATACGACAGACAGTTGGTTATCACACGCCAGGCGAGACATAACCAGACGACGGACAAGGCATAACCAGACGACAGACAAGAAATAACCACACGACGGACAAGACATAACCAGACGACAAAACGCGGCCATACGACAGACAAGACATGGCCAGACGTGAGACAAGACGTAACCAGACGACAGACAAGACATAACCAGACGACAGACAAGACATGACCAGACGACTGACAAGACGTAACCAGACGACAGACAAGACATGACCAGACGACAGACAAGACATGACCAGACGACAGACAAGACATGACCAGACGACAGACAAGACATGACCAGACGACAGACAAGACATAACCAGACGACAGACAAGACATGACCAGACGACTGACAAGACATGACCAGACGACAGACAAGACATAACCAGACGACAGACAAGACATGACCAGACGACTGACAAGACATGACCAGACGACAGACAAGACATAACCAGACGACAGACAAGACATGACCAGACGACAGACAAGACATGACCAGACGACTGACAAGACATGATCAGACGACAGACAAGACATGACCAGACGACTGACAAGACATGACCAGACGACTGACAAGACATGATCAGACGACAGACAAGACATAACCAGACGACAGACAATACGTGACCAAACGACAGACAATTGGTTATCACACGACAGGCGAGACATAACCAGACAACCTGATTAGACAAATTAGACAAGACATAACCAGACGAAAGATTGAGGAATTTAACGTGACACACACAGGGAAAGCCTTATATTACTTACCCCTTCTAATGTGGAAGGCGGGCCTTGCAAATTACATTACAGACAACGTGCACAAACAACGCACAAATAGACCGCAGTCCTCATAGTTTTCATGTGCAACCTAAAAAACACCCAGACTACCTCATCATGCACTGATCTATTGTAATAGCAGAGTCGAGGTAGCATTATTTATATCTTTCACGCTCCAAGGCGCATACATCCATGTTTAAATTTTAAATAGACAGGCGTTAATCTCAACTTTACTTGAAACTATTTTATGAGCATTATATCTTCAAGCGATGAACAGTAAGCCCCTTTGTGTTTAAGGAAAATATCTTGATACTTCAAAGGTTTCTTCTGAAATTTCAATTGTAATTACGACGCTGTGTTGAATGATGCAAGTCTCAACCGATCGGGTCAAATGTGCACCGGTTGAAACTCACACACCTTCACCCAGGACGTGCAGTCTACCGCCACGCGAATAAGGTAACAACGACCGATTGTGTTTAACCTGTTTGCATTAATCGGGCTTTAAATCAATTAAAATACAAAGCACGCAGCATATGTCAGTAATTTGGCATTTTTTTCAGGTAATAGGTAGCTATCGAACCTGACACGCATATTGTAGTATTTTTTCTCTATCATTTTGCAACGGATCAGATGATATTGAAAATAAATCATTTCGCAAGTCAAGGGAAGATGTAACCGCCCCTCAGCCTATGCAGAACTGTTCGGGAGACACGTATATCCGAGTAGACGCTGTCACAAGCGGCTGTCACACAGGTGGGTACCGCTATGCTGTACAACGCTTCTAAGCCGGACTCCACAGGTAAGATTTTCATACATAACATGGGTGGAGCACAAACTGATATGTTAATTGCAATTTGATTTATTTTATGGCAATTAATACAAATCCGTATGCTGTGGGCTATTTAGATTAACAGAAATCTTTCAAGTCTTGAAATGGCATTTAGGAGTGATACACAGAGAATTTATGGATGTCAACTTCTTTATTATGAGGAACACAACGTTTCGGAGTACATGCTTACTCCTTCATCGGGTGAACTCTTTATGAGGAACACAACGTTTCGGAGTATATGCTTACTCCTTCATCAGGGGAAGGTGCTGGTCCTGATGTTGGGCTATTTGGCAACTGGGATGATGGAGAATGTTGTTGATGGCTGGAGAATGATAGTCGGGTAAGACAGTTCGGAAACCTCTGGGAACACGGTGGCTGTCTCGCCAATGAGTTGGTTGTTGGTCTCAACACTTTCGATGAAGGAGTAAGTATTTACTCCGAAACGTTGTGTTCCTCATAATAAAGAAGTTGACATCCATACATTCTCTTCCTTAATAGAAATCTTTGTTTGCTGCATAAGAATAATAAGTTTGTAGGATACAGACCGCCGACATATAGCTGGAACATAGCTGAGTGTGGCGTCAAACAACAAACAAACAAACAAATTGTGTGAGGCATGTTGTCGTGACTTGTAATACCTGTTTTAATGACATGGTGAAAGGCGCTAGG
Organism: Haliotis rufescens; assembly: GCF_023055435.1. NCBI lineage: Eukaryota > Metazoa > Mollusca > Gastropoda > Lepetellida > Haliotidae > Haliotis > Haliotis rufescens. The sequence goes on from NW_025964112.1 coordinate 6,776,446, forward strand.
CGTCACTTCGTCACAAGCAGGTTGTACAAGATTTGACTAGGTGAATGGGCTTTAACACCACGAGTACGAGTGTTCACGAACGTTCAGCTCGTTCAATCACGTACATCCCGATTTGACACATATGACGAATTTATCATTACTTGTTCACACTGACAAAGGCTTATTTCGGTGAATATATTTCCGTGACAATTACATTCATCTTTTGACCACCATCGGACTGTCAATATGTTAAATCCAAGCGCGAACAGCATCAATTATGACGTAACAAGAAATTGACGTCAAATCAAGCACGAGGCCTTAAAATCCGCACAGTTGACTTGTATGATTTTTACCAGACGGCGACTGACCAATCAGATAGCTAGATTCTTTGACTAACAGCTAAAAACCCTATTCCGCGTATTTAGTGAGTCAGTATTGTTTTACGCCGCTTTTAGCAATATTCCAGCAATATCACGGCGGGGGACACCAAAAACGGGCTTCACACATTGTACCCATGTCGGGAATCGAACCCGGGTCTTCGGCGTGACGAGCGAACGCTTTAACCACTAGGCTACCCGACCGCCTCTATTCCGCGTATTAACACTAAATGGAAAAGGTGTGGGAACTCAAAGTTCAGGTTTAAAAGTTACGCATGCACTATCAGGTCAATTATCAAGTACCACTGTGTTAATAATGATACGCACTGTCAGCAATATGCAAGCTATACCACGGCTGTCTGTCCTTGTTCGAATCGGACCAAGCAAACCAGAGGTTGATAGCATGACCGTCGGGTAAGGATGACACACAACCAGACAATATTCGTACGAACTAGATAGGGTATAGGAACCTGGGTACCCAAGACCTATTCTGAGTAGGAATTCCCACGGGGGGTACTCTCGGGTCAAAGATTATTCAGGACCATGAAGCCCTTTTTTTTTTGCGGCAGGTTAGGACCCAATACGCATGCGTGTAAACTGCCGACCACGTGGTCAGAATATGCGAAGTGGTCGATGGTGTGCCAAGCGTCGTCGTTTGGTGATGCTCACACTGCTGATCATGTCTGTCCCCGGCACAAACTCAAGTATTTATAGACTGTGCTGGTATTGCTGAAATCATGCTGACTGTGCCGCAAAATAACATGCACTCACTATACTTTACCCCTTGCCAACATGGGAATAATGTTAAGTACATCACATCAATAAGATTCCTAGTAATCAGGTCAGTAGTCGTGAACGATGATACGTTTTGAGTCATGTTGTATTAATCCAGCCTATTGTTTGCATGGAAAATATAATATCATAGATACTTAGCTTAAATATACACGGTATACTGAACCTGTATCACATACAATTAACTCATATACACACATTTAAACAAATACCACAGATACTATATAAATATATTACAACACATTATAGATACGAAACGTAATTTCAAGTATATTAGTTTACAGATACGAAAATTTAAAAAATATCACACACACTAAAATAAAACACAGTTTATTAAATCATATCATACACAGTGAAATAAAATACACAGTATATTAAATTATTTCACACATACTTAAATAAAATACACAGTATATTAAAATATTTCACATACACACACGCTAAAATAAAATACACAGTATATTAAATCATATCACACACTAAAATTCAAAATACAGTATATTAAATTATTTTACACGTACTAAAATAAAATACACAGTATATTAAACGTACCACACACACTAAAGTAGAATACACAGTATATTAAAATATTCACACAAACACTAAAAATAAATACACACCCTTTTAAAACATATCGCACACACTAAAATAGAATACACAGTATATTAAAATATTTCACACACACACACACTAAAATAGAATACACAGTTTATTAAAATATTCACACAAACACTAAAAATAAATACCCAGCAACATATCACACACACTCTTTTTAAAGTTAAATCACATACACTAAAATACACAGTTAATTAAATCATATCACACACACTAAAATAGAATACACACAATATTAAAACATATCACACACACTAAATACAATACACATTTTTTAAATCATATCACACACACTAAAATAGAATACACGGTATATTGAAACATATCTCTCTCTCTCTCTCTCTCTCTCTCACACACACACACACACACACACACACACACACACTAATTTGAATACACATTATATTGAAACATACTACACACACTAAAATAAAACACAGTTAATTAAATCACATCATACGCGCGCTCGCGAGCAAAGACTAAACTAAAATGCGCAGTGTAATTAGTAAATACACAGTGTATTTCATCACATCATCATCACATTATCCCTGGAAAATAACAGCGCCAGTTGTTTATATGTGGTGGAAATGAGTTACTGAAACAGTTGAATCGTACCTTTCTGAAACGAAGAGGCTTGAATAATGTTCTTAATGCGAAGTGTGTTTGGGTTTTTTCACCACCACCCCTGTTGTTTTTTTCTTCGGGAGCGGCTCTAAAATTAATTAAAATTCTTCATTTAAGTTTTGAATTTCTTACTTTTTTATTTAATGTAATTCTGTCAAAGATTTTCGTGGTAACTTGTAGGCGATCCGTTTCGTCACTGAATAAAAATGTGATTCCGCCTAACCAAGCTTTGGTTTCTGGAAGAGTGTGTTCTCATAAAACATTCGGGTAAAGCCATCTGAACCTGCTTAAAACCAGTCCCATAAACCAGCGCTAAATCTTCAATCAGCGTCCTTAAATGTCAATAGGTGTTCAACAAGACCCCATATAATGACGTTAGTTCTATAACTAAACCTCCTAATCACTTTTATGTGCCTCGACTTGATAGATACCACCGAATAAGGCAACCTTTGTGTGTTTCGTTGTTACAGCCTTCCTTAGGTACTGACAATTTGTGGGTGTCGGTGTGTGGGTGTAGCGGGGTAAGGGTGTGTGTGTGTGTGGGGGGGGGGGGGGGGGGGGGGGGGGGTGAAGGGTGTTGTGATTGGACACGATGAATGTACAAGTTGATTTTGTCATAGGTCTTAAAAAATAATTGTTTACTGGATACGCCCTGAATCAATATGCATAGTGAAAGATCGGCTCCCCCTTTTAGAGAAAACATTATATGTTTGGTGGGGGTGACCATCTGGAAGCGACAAAACCATTTCTATTACCATTAGAAGCCTCTTGCAATAGCAGAGTTCATTGTACGATTCCAGCCAAATCATAAGCATGAGGTGAGGTGAGGTGAAATGGGGTTTAACGTCGCATCCAAGATTATTGCACGTGCATGTACGTGTGTGTGTTTGTGTGGCTGCTTATACTAGTCCGGACTGATGCCGATTTATAGTGCTAGCTCACTGAGATACCATGCTGCAGTTTAACATGAATACCCCACTCAGACACAGTATACCAGTCCTTGTCTTAGCCCCTTAATGCCGAGCGCCAGACAGGGTAACAACAAGTACCATCTTTTAACGTCTTTTTGTATGACGCGGCCGGGGATCGAACCCCGGCCCTTTCACTCTCCGGGTGGACGCTCTACCACTAGACCACGGAGGCGGTCTCAAAAGCATGAACCACTAACAATTATTGATGATACCGGAGGTTCGCATATTCTCCAACAAAATTCTCAGATTTCTCCATTACTCGGAATTGAACACTATACAGATATGATCTATATTCCAACCATGCATGACGAGATTCTCCATGACCAGATGCACGATTACTCTGAAAAGAGTGAGTATGGTTTTACGCCGCTTTTAGCAATATTCCAGCAATATCACGGCGGGGTACACCTGAAATGGGCTTCACACGTTGTACTAATGTCGAAATGTGATATTGCTCGAATTTTGCTAAAAGCGGAGTAAAACCATACTCACTCACTCACTCACTCACTCACTCACTCACTCTTCGTGAAAGCTCGTAACATCCAGAGGCTGTTTCGGATTTTTAAAGATCTGGGGCAACCCTGCACTGTATCAGAATAGAATTTGTCTGGACCAGACTATCCAGTGATTGACATCATGAGCACCGATCCAAGCAATTGGGATACGATGACATGCATCAACCAAGTCAGCGAGGCTGACCACCCGATCCCGTTAGTCGCCACTTACGACAAGCATGGTCGCCTTTTACGGCAAGCATGGGTTGCTGAAGGCCTGTTCTACCCCGGATCTTCACGGGTAGGACAGTTAGGTAGGCAACCCTAGGTCGGAAAACTGGTACTGGTAGAGTCAATGTCGATCCTCACACAGATACCAATCTGTCATTGGAGGGTGTAATTCTGCCCATGGAAATTGAAGCTGATGTCTGAACAATTACATTGAGCCGATGCAATCTTTTTCTTTAGCTAAATGTTCGTAAAGAAACTGGACAGAGAAATGTTTGTTTGTAGTTTAACGAAATCAGAAATATTCCAGCTGGGTGACTGTGGTCAGTAAATAATCGAGTTTGGACCAGAGAATCCAGTGATCGACATTATGAACATCGATTCACGTTATTGGGATGCAATCAACATGCATACACCGGGCCTGACCACCCGAACCCGTTAGTCCCCCTTTACGACCAGCATAGGTTGCTGAGTGCTACATTCCTACCCGGACCCCGACAGAGCGTTATGATCTGAGGCTGCAATCTTGTTCAGAGTTGAGTGCGGTAGATTCTTTATCCCGCGGAAATGCAAGGCACCCACATCTGGTCAGATGAGTGTTGGTCGAATTCCGGACATGGCTTCAAATATTGCTAGTTATTGTTTGGGGGCGACTTAATCAGATAAGCCGAAAAAGCCTTATGTTCAACAAAATCATCCTCTGACTGAAATTGGGGCGGTCGGGTAGCCTAGTGGTTTAAGCGATCGCTCGTCACGCCGAAGACCCGGGTTCGATTCCCGACATGGGTACAATGTGTGAAGACCATTTCTGGTGTCCCCCGCCGTGATATTGCTGGAATATTGCTAAAAGAGGCGTAAAACCATATTCACTCACTCTGACTGAAATTGGAATTTTTAATGTGTTGATAGAACCATACCTTTGATAATCTGCCTACAATTCTCGGAAGAAACTTTCATACACGCTACACTTTGTCACAAAAGCATATTTAAGTCCTGGGAAAATACTGGTTTACATGAATCCAAGGGCGTCTTACTGTTACTGAACGACTATATTTATTCAAAAGACATCCTCGATTCTCAAGGGCATTATATTACCTTTCTAATATGGTAATACCCTAGACCCATGCGTCACCACAGCTTCGTTTCGGAAGTGACGTCATCATGTCTATCTCTCTTATCTCTCACTTCGCACATGATTTCTCTCGTTCATGAGAGTACTTGGTTTCGACGGCACGTTTTAGCTGTAGCGTCGCGCTTGGCAAATCGGTTTCAAACCGATATTGTTCCACGTCCATGAATCGTTAACTAGAAATGTATCTGTCAGCACGATTTCATTTTGAAATAACGGGATTGCGTTTTATGTACCTTAAATGTCCTAGCTACTTTAACTTCGCAAGTGGTTTGAACAGTTTCAACAACATATGGAACGAAGAAAAATAGAGGGAAATCGTGTCCTTACCAACCACCTGTCGTCGCTCGTAAGTGCAGCACGTGATTCAAACAGGTGTGACATAATACAGTATGTCCCAGCAAGACACCTGGATAAACTGTTCCGATTGGGCAAGGCTGACACGTCAATAAGCTGCATGATTTGATATGACTCAAAGCATCATTTGTTTGAGGGGACGGTCGGATAGCCCAGTGGTTAAAACGTTCGTTGTTCGAGCCGGCGACCCGGGTTCGATTCCCCACATGGGTATGTGCTAAGCCAATTTCTGGCGTCCCCTGCCGTGATATTGCTGGAATATTGTTAAAAGCGGCGTAAAACCATACTCAGTTATTTGTCTGAATAACATAGTACCTCTACGTGTTAGTTACATTGTTAAGCTTTGTTCGTACTATATCAGATTGTGGTTCGAATCCAACATTCGCCCTAAATATGTTTCTAGGTTTGTTAGCGCCGTACGTGTCCTCGTGGTGCTAAAGAGCTAAACGTCTGAGACATGCATCACTTTGGACTTTTCTCTCACATCTAGCCGACATGTTATAACTGAAATACTATTCAAAGCGGCGTTAAATCAAAACTCACTCACGTTAATGATTTCGAACCAATGGGAAGCTTGTATTCTGTTTAAGATGGAATGGTACATGTGTCCTTTGCGAGGATGTTTTTTTTGTTTTTGTTTTTTTTAAAAACATACCTCAATGACATCACGCCATTGTTTGTTCTTCTCAAAGCACGGAAACAGTTAACTGGAGTCGTTGAAACGCACCCACTTTCAATCTGTGGAATGCTCCGCCAATCCGGGATAAGGGCCAACTCAGGAGGTGAAAGCATTAAAAAGTGATTCTTGTAATTTCAAAAAGATAAACTCAGCTAAATGGCCATCTTTGATTTCACAATTTTATGTCATGCTAAGGGGTTTAAGGTGAATTTGCCCAAGCTTATCCAGAAGCAGAACAAGTTTTGTTGGCGGAAAACGTCACCGTGATGCATCACGACACCCTTCAACAAAGCCTGTATGATGACTGCTGATCTTCCAATAATTCATACATCCTTCACTTCAGATTTGTTTTAGTTTCAAGGGACTTGATATCCTGACGTGTTTTATCAGTCGTGTTTGACAAATCATTACCCAGCTTTAAACACATCGCCCGATGGGGGTTCCCCTCGCCTTGCTCCGTGGATGTGTAGAAATTCGATCCTTCTAATAGGCAAGTCTAGGTATGTGGACAGTCTTAAGACTCCAATCTCTTGAAGGGACAATTTTTTCTTTTTATTTACAAAATCTAGAAATTATGATTTAAAACTGATAATTATTGCCTTAGAGACTTGTGCAAGTCTAGGGCACCCCTTGATCCCTGACATCGCCACACAGCGTATACCGCACGTTCCGTGCAGGCGCTGATGATGTCACAAATACCGTTTTTATAATTCTCTGAAGTCCTTAAAATCTTCGAATCACAAAATGAAGTGGATACTCATTGAAATAATCACAAGTTCGTTGAAAGCAAAAATTGAAGAGGTAAATTTTTATTAAATATAAAACGATTTAAATCCCATTTGTAGGTAAATAAAACATTGTGTAAAATATATATTAATGCCTTGGTTTATTTGCAAGTGTTTGCAGCGAGTTGCCAACCTGAACGTATATTCCGAAAATTAAAAAGATAGACCATAAAATATAACTGATTCATCGAAACATCAGTTCCGCACCCTTGCCTTTGGCTACGTCTCTCGTATTTCTGAAAGCATAAGCATTATGTCTGTTGTACTATTTCATGACTCGCCACTGATTGGTTTTCCAACTTTAAAATGCAGTTTCTAAGTAGAAAAAGTGAATGAATATACCCTAAGGCGAAGTTTCGCAATATTCCAGCAATATCACGGCGGGAACACCAGAAATAGGCAACACACATTGTACCAATGTCGGGATCGAACCCGGGTCTTCGGCGTGAGAAAAGAAGCTTTAACCACTAGGCTACACCGCCGTCCCTAGGTAGATTTAATGAAACACACTAGTGTTTGAGTGAGTGAGTGTTGTTTTACGCCGCTCTTAGCACTATTCCAGCAATATCACGGCAGGGGGCACCAGAAATAGGCTTCACAAATTGTACCTATGTAGGGAATCGAACCCGGGCCTTCGGTATGACGAGCGAACACTGTAACCATGCTACATTAATTGCTGACTAGCCGTTGATAGTCGTCGGAAACACGCTTGGGTTTGTGTGGAATACAAGAGAATCCCCCGGCAGTCAGGGATATGCTGCCTGGTGCCCCATTGTGGGAATCTGTTGTGGAAACTCCCATTCACTAAGTGTAGATCAGCTGTTCTGATCACATGACCAGATGACCACGAATGGGCAATGTAACATACACACTATCGACTCGAAATCTGCTTACAGGGATTTGACCACACACTGACCACTATTTGCTATTGAGATCTCCGGTTAGATCTCCTACCCCGACGGCTTGGGGTTGTGCTCATAATATTAATCACTGGTTTGTCTAGCTCAGACACGATTATTTAGTCCGCTTAATCAATCACTAGTTTGTCCAGCTCAGATACAAGAATTTCTTAGGCTAAATAAATAACTGCTATGTCTAGCTCAGGCACAGTTATTTAGTCCGCTAAATCAATCATTGGTTTGTCTAGCTCAGGCACAATTATTTAGTCCGCTAAATCAATCATTGGTTTGTCTAGCTCAGGCACAATTATTTAGTCCGCTAAATCAATCATTGGTTTGTCTAGCTCAGGCACAATTATTTAGTCCGCTAAATCAATCATTGGTTTGTCTAGCTCAGGCACAATTATTTAGTCCGCTAAATCAATCATTGGTTTGTCTAGCTCAGGCACGATTATTTAGTCCGCTTGATCAATCATTGGTTTGTCTAGCTAAGGGGAAATTATTTAGTCCGCTAAATCAATCATTGGATTGTCTAGCTCAGGCACAATTATTTAGTCAGCTAAATCAATCACTGGTTTGTCTAGCTCAGGCACGATTATTTTGTCCTCTGACATATAGCTAGAATAAGCACATACATGCACGCACGCACGCACGCACGCACGAATTGGTCATACTGGCTTTTGGAAATATTACCACCCAGTCACCTTATTTTATTTCTGTGAGTCCGTTGTCTTTCAGCTTATCTTAAACACCTTAAGGTAGAAAACGGCGAATTTGTTTTTGCGATATAATGACACTTGAACTTGGTGTCCGGATTAATGGTGTTTCGCGTCAACGTTAATCCGTTCACCGTTATAGATTAACGTATGGTAGTTATTAAAACATTCCTTAATTCACATACTTCTAAAAACAAGTCAAGGCCCATCCGTTTTTTCATATTACTTAAGTTAATGGGTCATGGAACGTCAGTATTATGAAAGAATTGGGGTTTCCTGTACTCACGTTCGGGTATTTCCGTCAAACCTGCCCGAGCCCTCTGTTGGCAGATAGTTAGACTAACATCTTGTCTTTGAAATGAACATATCCTACAGAAAAAACAGTTGTTCAATTATCTTAATAAAAATATAATAAAAAGGAGCCCAGAGACTCTCTTCATTTTCAGACCTGATACTGCAGTAAACTTGCCAAACAGTATAGACTTGCATGGGCTGTATTTGATATATTTGTATCAGGGTCTGTAAGAAATAGCCTGGAAGGAACCTAGTCGTAAGTCTAACTTTGTCTACTTCTAAAGGCTTAAGACTGTTATATAATGTTTATCACATGGACAAGCCTTGGCTTCGGCAACACTCTTCACACAAACCGAGTCGCTTGATGCTAGAATTGTCTGATGAACTTTGGAAAATCTAGAAATGAATAAACGCGCAAAAAAAAATCCAGATTAATCATAGACAGATGTTTACCAAATGACTTCGTGATTATTTTGCATGATTGATATCGGGAGCAAAAATATCAACGTTTATGAAGTGCTATATACTCATCCATTACAAAATCAGTGTGTCATAAAATCATTTTTTTCAGGTAAAACAAAACTTGCAATACTTTTCAACCTTTTGTTCAAAATCGATTTCTGTGTAAATATGATACTATTAAACAAATGACAGCTAATTTATAAAATTGTTACAGCACAAACACACATATTGCATTTAATCAATTCGGTGTAATTAATGGAAGTGCGGAACTGTATCCTATATGTCCCTACTAAAGCACAGCTGTCCTCCTGTCGGACTGTGTGATCAAAACACAAGTAAACGAATAAAATATGCTTGCATTCGAAACACAAGGTCGCGACGACCCAGCTACAAGCCATATTATTCCATCTAACAACTGCGAGAACATCACTACTTTTTCCCGACCCCACAAAAGTACAAAGCCTGTTTTTTAAACTCAAAGCGAGGTATTGTTGCAAAGCAGTTACCTCCCTTACACCGTGATCACGCTAGACTCACATTGTGGAATATTTTCCAAACAACAGATAGTGTGCTCTATTCAAGCCGGCGGGGTTACACCACATGACCCGACTGGGTGGGGCTGGTCGCACAACTCCATGCGACTTACTAGCAACGCCCACTTCCCCCGAGCGGCGTTCCCATGGTGACGGTCGGGGGCTGGGACGGACTATTTTTGCAGCGGAGTAATAGCTATCCAAGCTTCTAGTTGCGCGTATGGATTCGAATTACAAAAATCGGATCGAACCGCTTTCCCTAAATCATTTATGAATTCGACAAACGTGTTAGAATTGTTTTGTTAATTGAGCGCAACACCATATGTTATCAATTTACTCGAATTTAATTTTCTGCATACCTGCATTCCAAAAGCTTGAATAATAACGTTCATAAAAAAATCATAATTCAATAACTCAATATACTCTCTGAAGTAGTGTTTATCATGTCAATATTCAGACAGAGATCCGTAAAACATAGATAAAGCCTACCTATGAATAACATATTTGATATCCTACACTGCATTATAAATTTCACTAAAGTCACTTAAAATTACCTTCCATCACTTTTTAAAAGGAACTTTATCGTCTGCTGTGGATCGTGTGTGGGATACTTGTGACGGGTTTTTATGCGTATTATACTGTCACGTTCCGAATGATCTTTATTTCAAATAGGTTCTATATCAAACTGATACTTTGGGGCGGAAAATGATCAGTTTGATCGTAAATAGTCGGCTGGAAATTATATATCTACTTAAAAAAACGGCATTGTTCAGCACGATGAAGGATATAAAATAATTCTGAAACAAGATTAAACATGAGTTAAACATTTTCATCGTTAGGTTATCGTTGTTACGTTTTAACCAGACACAAGAGAAGTGGCCACTGAAGTGTATGTAAAACAATACGCGAGGTAAAATAATTCCAACTTCTACTGGCTATATTACTTTATTTAGTTGTCCTGGTTGTTGTATTTTTCTGAAAAAAAGACCACCTAAATTTAAGCCCATTGACTTCAATTCAGAATCTATTCTGAATAAATCAATCGCTTCAAAATAAGTCTTCTTTTTAACGTCTAGAGTGACGTCATTTTCAAAATGGCGCATTCTTGTAAACTGAGGGGTTAAAGAAAGTATAAAGGCATGTTTGATGGTGGCTAAAAATGATATGAAATGGTTTTCGATGCGATGTATTTGATTCGGTATGATTGTTGTTCTTTGACATTATGTTTGCAGTGTTTCGGCGACTGTTTTCATCCTAGTACTGTTTTGATAACGTTTTCAATTTTTGGGTTAAATTCAGTGTTCAAATGTATACGTCATTTTGCCAGTCTGTTTCTAGGAATGCTTTTGGACAGTGGTAAATGGGAGTGATGTGAGTGAGTGAGGCAGATTTGGACATCTTGCGACGTAGCGAGTACTGAGCTGCGCGTGTGAGTGAGTGAGTTTTAATGCTGTTTTGAACAGTATAGAAGTTGTAGCATGGCGTGTCAGATTGATCCCCGAAGTGATGCAGATCTCAGACGTTTACCATTTTGGTGAAACCTATGAGCACGTGTACGTTGCCGACAAACCGACAAACAAATTCATGGCAAATATGGGATTCGGACCCACCATCATAGATTTCTTCACGCCTAATGTACGCGATTCTGCACCGCGCATGCGCCGCCTTAGACGACTGGGCCACCTGTGTCCCCGCTGTGCTTCTTACGTTTGCAAAGATTTGTTGTTTTTTTTTGTTTGTTTGTTGTTTAACGCCACAATCAACAATATTCCAGCTATATGACGGCGGTCTGGTAATCATCGAGTCTAGACCAAACAATCCAGTGATTGATATCATGAGCATCAATTGGGATATGATGACATGCTTCAAACCAAGTCAGTGGGCCTGACCACTCGATCCCGTTAGTCGCCTTTTACGACAAGCACAGTCGCCTCTTACGGCAAGCATGGGTTGCTGAAGACCTATTCTACCCCGGATCTTCACAAGTCGATACATGTTAAAAGAGTTTACTTTTCGGGATCATGTGTTTGTTTATTTATTTTGTATGTTTTTCTGCTTATATTTCAGGCATGCGTCCTTACGGGCACTATTCCCCCGACAAACAGTACGCTAATTACTTCCCCCCGCATCTACTGACGTACAACGGTGAAACAAGTAAGTAAACAAACTTGAAATACAGATTTGCTAAAGAACAACAAATAGACCCGAACCCAAGAGACGATCAAATATTGAAACTACTTTTGTTCATTTAGAAAAGAAAGTATTTCAAGACATGTGTAGGTGTTATGCTTTACGTGTGGGCAACTTATAAAAAAAATCAACCAAACCCAAGAAAATACTTGAAACCCTCGGCTATTTGTGGTTATTTTGTTTTGGTGGTTGTTTGTACACATGGGAAATTTTCTATTTCAGACAAGAGTAAACTTGAAAATAACTTGTATTTTTCCTCATTTGCCTCACACATGACCTAGTTTTAGTCTCCGGCAAGGATGTTCGGTTTCAACCTTTTTCACATCTTAATACTGAATATATTTTTTATTTCAGCAGGAAGTGTTTTTGTGTTGTTTGTATAGACATACATTCTTAGTTTTTATTATATTTACAATGAAAAGTCTTACATAGCGAATGATGTGTAGCAGCGGTTGTCGTGTTTATATAGTGTTGTTATTCAGTATATTGTATAGGCATGTATTCCATTTTTAGCAATATGCTTTCTTTATTTCAACGTACGCGTTTTCGAAGAACAATAGATATGCAACAACTACCGTAACCTTTGAATAAGTGCCTGCCTTGAAAAAACGCCTATTGTGAAACTCTGTTCCCTTAAGGCTTGTGATGTTTTTGTTTGTTTGTTTGTTGTTTAACGCCGCACCCAGCAATATTCCAGCTATATGACGGCAGTCTGTAAATAATCGAGTCTGGTCGAGACAATCCGGTGATTTACATGAGCATCGATCCACGCAATTGGGATCGGATGACTTGCATCAACCAAGTCTGCGACCACCCGATCAGTTAGTCGCCTCTTACGGCAAGCACAGGTTGCTGAAGACCTTTTTTTACTCAAACCTTAATGAGTAAAAGGCTTGTGAAACCCCCGAGTGTGGCACTGAAACAATGTAAAATAAAGGTGATGTAATCGTCTGCTTGAAAATATAAACGGCCGCCTCGAATTAAGACCGACTTCCCGAAATAAATTTTCAACCAGCGCTTACTCCAGGTTTTACGGTAGGATTAACAGCTACAGCTATGCAGATCAGCCATCTGCCGTGGTCTCACCTGTTGTGTTTCTTGCAAGGGTGTGAATCTCGCAGGCATGACAGTGTTGATTAGATGTATAGATAGCTGCATTTGTTCTCATGGACAGACCGCCCTAAACCGTGAGGTGAGGTGAAGTGACATGGAGTTTAACGTCGCGTCCAAGATTATTGCACTTATTGCATGCACGTATGTGTGTCTGCTTGTACTAGTCGGTTTTATAGTGCTAGCCCACTGAGATACCATGCCGCAGTTTAACATGAATACCCCACTCAGACACAGTATACTGACTCCGAGCCGACCAGTCCCTGTTTTAGCCTCTAAATGCCGAGCGCCAGGGTAACAACAAGTACAATCTTTCAATGTCTTTTGGTATGACGCAGCCGGGGATCAAACCCCGGACCTTCCGCTCTCCAGGCGGACGGTCTACGACAAGACCCGGAGGCGGTCCCTAACCCGTGACGGGCCTTTCTAAACAGGTCTTCTCTTATGCGTTGTAACAATCATACGTTAATCAACGTCTCAACTGAGACTTCAACTGTAGAAGTAACGACCACGTCCGTCACCTATAGGTCACTATCATTATCAGCGGTAATTATCGACTGGTCGAAATATTGCTTCGCAATTGTTCATGGTCCTATGGCTCGCTACATTATCGATAGTATTGAGATAAATGTAAAAATGAAATAACGCTCTCGATTTGTTTGTTCTTTAACGCCACACTCAGCAGTATTCCACACACATGATGGTGGTCTGTAAATAATCGAGTCTGGACCAGACAATCCAGTCTTTGACATCATGAGCATCGATCCACCCAAATGGGATACAATGGCATGCATCAACCAAGTCACCGAGTCTGATCCCGTTAGTCGCCTCTTTCGACAAGCGTAGTCGCCTTTTACGGCAAGCATGAAGATCTATTCTGACCCGGATCTTCACGGGTGTGGACTTCAAGTGAACATGTCGGGCGTTGACGTTTTAGTGTGGTGTGGTGGGGGTGATGGTGTACTGTAATGCCGGGAACATATAGCCATTGTAATGAGTGCCCTGTGTGAAACTGGGACATAAAGGATTATTATTAACTGCAAAGTTCAAATGCATCCTACAAATTGGAGCTAGCAGTCAAAGAAAATGGTTTTTGAAGGACGTGAATTAAATTTGCTTGAACAGCCAAATTGTTCTTAGTCTATTGTCTCAATAACATATTTATCCCACTATCGCAATGCTATTGATATAGTGGTACTCGGTTGTAATTGTGTCTCAATAGTGTTTGAAGTATTGCAACAGTAGAAATGTCCCCCAAAGTCACCCTTAATAGTTTCTTTCTCGCTCTTGTAGGACGTCTGGTCATCTCGTGTGTCGTCTGGTCATCTCTTGTAGGTCGCCTGGTCATCTCTTGTAGGTCGTCCGGTCATCTCTTGTGTGTCGCCTGGTCATCTCTTGTAGGTCGTCCGGTCATCTCTTGTAGGTCGTCTGGTCATCTCTTGTAGGTCGTCCGGTCATCTCTTGTAGGTCGTCTGGTCATCTCTTGTAGGTCGTCCGGTCATCTCTTGTAGGTCGTCCGGTCATCGCTTGCGTGTCGCCTGGTCATCTCTTGTAGGTCGTCCGGTCATCTCTTGTAGGTCGTCTGGTCTTCTCTTGTAGGTCGTCGGGTCATCTCTTGTAGGTCGTCCGGTCATCTCTTGTAGGTCGCCTGGTCATCTCTTGTAGGTCGTCTGGTCATCTCTTGTAGGTCGTCCGGTCATCTATTGTAGGTCGTCTGGTCATCTCTTGTAGGTCGTCTGGTCATCTCTTGTAGGTCGTCTGGTCATCTCTTGTAGGTCGTCCGGTCATCTCTTGTAGGTCGTCTGCTCATCTCTTGTAGGTCGTCTGGTCATCTCTTGTAGGTCGTCCGGTCATCTCTTGTAGGTCGTCCGGTTATCTCTTGTAGGTCGTCCGGTCATCTCTTGTGTGAGTCTGGTCATCTCTTGTAGGTCGCCTGGTCATCTCTTGTAGGTCGTCCGGTCATCTCTTGTTGGTCGCCTGGTCATCTCTTGTAGGTCGTCCGGTCATCTCTTGTAGGTCGTCCGGTCATCTCTTGTAGGTCGCCTGGTCATCTCTTGTAGGTCGTCCGGTCATCTCTTGTAGGTCGCCTGGTCATCTCTTGTAGGTCGTCCGGTCATCTCTTGTAGGTCGCCTGGTCTTCTCTTGTAGGTCGTCTGGTCATCTCTTGTGTGTCGCCTGGTCATCTCTTGTGTGTCGCCTGGTCATCTCTTGTAGGTCGCCTGGTCATCTCTTGTAGGTCGTCCGGTCATCTCTTGTAGGTCGCCTGGTCTTCTCTTGTAGGTCGCCTGGTCATCTCTTGTGTGTCGCCTGGTCATGTCTTGTAGGTCGTCCGGTCATTTCTTGTGTGTCGCCTGGTCTTCTCTTGTAGGTCGTCTGGTCATTTCTTGTGTGTCGCCTGGTCTTCTCTTGTAGGTCGTCTGGTCATCTCTTGTAGGTCGTCTGGTCATCTCTTGTAGGTCGTCCGGTCTTCGCTTGTGTGTCGCCTGGTCATCTCTTGTAGATCGTCTAGTCATCTCTTGTAGGTCGTCCGGTCATCGCTTGTGTGTCGCCTGGTCATCTCTTGTAGATCGTCTAGTCCTCTCTTGTAGGTCGTCCGGTCATCGCTTGTGTGTCGCCTGGTCATCTCTTGTAGGTCGCCTGGTCATCTCTTGTAGGTCGCCTGGTCATCTCTTGTAGGTCGTCCGGTCATCGCTTGTGTGTCGCCTGGTCATCTCTTGTAGGTCGCCTGGTCATCTCTTGTAGGTCGCCTGGTCATCTCTTGTAGGTCGTCCGGTCATCGCTTGTGTGTCGCCTGGTCTTCTCTTGTAGGTCGTCTGGTCATCTCTTGTAGGTCGTCCGGTCATCTCTTGTAGGTCGTCTGGTCATCTCTTGTAGGTCGCCTGGTCATCTCTTGTAGGTCGTCCGGTCATCTCTTGTGTGTCGCCTGGTCATCTCTTGTAGGTCGTCTGGTCATCTCTTGTAGGTCGTCTGGTCTTCTCTTGTAGGTCGTCTGGTCATCTCTTGTAGGTTGCCTGGTCATCTCTTGTAGGTCGCCTGGTCATCTCTTGTAGGTCGTCTGGTCATCTCTTGTAGGTCGTCCGGTCATCTCTTGTAGGTCGTCTGGTCACCTCTTGTAGGTCGTCTGGTCATCTCTTGTAGGTCGTCCGGTCATCTCTTGTAGGTCGTCTGGTCATCTCTTGTAGGTCGTCCGGTCATCTCTTGTAGGTCGTCTGGTCATCTCTTGTAGGTCGTCCGGTCATCTCTTGTAGGTCGTCCGGTCATCTCTTGTAGGTCGTCTGGTCATCTCTTGTAGGTCGTCTGGTCATCTCTTGTAGGTCGTCCGGTCATCTCTTGTAGGTCGTCCGGTCATCTCTTGTAGGTCGTCCGGTCATCTCTTGTAGGTCGTCTGCTCATCTCTTGTAGGTCGTCCGGTCTTCGCTTGTGTGTCGCCTGGTCATCTCTTGTAGATCGTCTAGTCATCTCTTGTAGGTCGTCCGGTCATCGCTTGTGTGTCGCCTGGTCATCTCTTGTAGATCGTCTAGTCCTCTCTTGTAGGTCGTCCGGTCATCGCTTGTGTGTCGCCTGGTCATCTCTTGTAGGTCGCCTGGTCATCTCTTGTAGGTCGCCTGGTCATCTCTTGTAGGTCGTCCGGTCATCGCTTGTGTGTCGCCTGGTCATCTCTTGTAGGTCGCCTGGTCATCTCTTGTAGGTCGCCTGGTCATCTCTTGTAGGTCGTCCGGTCATCGCTTGTGTGTCGCCTGGTCTTCTCTTGTAGGTCGTCTGGTCATCTCTTGTAGGTCGTCCGGTCATCTCTTGTAGGTCGTCTGGTCATCTCTTGTAGGTCGCCTGGTCATCTCTTGTAGGTCGTCCGGTCATCTCTTGTGTGTCGCCTGGTCATCTCTTGTAGGTCGTCTGGTCATCTCTTGTAGGTCGTCTGGTCTTCTCTTGTAGGTCGTCGGGTCATCTCTTGTAGGTCGCCTGGTCATCTCTTGTAGGTCGCCTGGTCATCTCTTGTGTGTCGTCTGGTCATCTCTTGTAGGTCGTCCGGTCATCTCTTGTAGGTCGTCTGGTCACCTCTTGTAGGTCGTCTGCTCATCTCTTGTAGGTCGTCCGGTCTTCGCTTGTGTGTCGCCTGGTCATCTCTTGTAGATCGTCTAGTCCTCTCTTGTAGGTCGTCCGGTCATCGCTTGTGTGTCGCCTGGTCATCTCTTGTAGGTCGCCTGGTCATCTCTTGTAGGTCGCCTGGTCATCTCTTGTAGGTCGTCCGGTCATCGCTTGTGTGTCGCCTGGTCATCTCTTGTAGGTCGCCTGGTCATCTCTTGTAGGTCGCCTGGTCATCTCTTGTAGGTCGTCCGGTCATCGCTTGTGTGTCGCCTGGTCTTCTCTTGTAGGTCGTCTGGTCATCTCTTGTAGGTCGTCCGGTCATCTCTTGTAGGTCGTCTGGTCATCTCTTGTAGGTCGCCTGGTCATCTCTTGTAGGTCGTCCGGTCATCTCTTGTGTGTCGCCTGGTCATCTCTTGTAGGTCGTCTGGTCATCTCTTGTAGGTCGTCTGGTCTTCTCTTGTAGGTCGTCGGGTCATCTCTTGTAGGTCGCCTGGTCATCTCTTGTAGGTCGCCTGGTCATCTCTTGTGTGTCGTCTGGTCATCTCTTGTATGTCGTCCGGTCATCTCTTGTAGGTCGTCTGGTCACCTCTTGTAGGTCGTCTGGTCATCTCTTGTAGGTCGTCCGGTCATCTCTTGTAGGTCGTCTGGTCATCTCTTGTAGGTCGTCCGGTCATCTCTTGTAGGTCGTCTACTCATCTCTTGTAGGTCGTCCGGTCATCTCTTGTAGGTCGTCTGGTCATCTCTTGTAGGTCGTCTGGTCATCTCTTGTAGGTCGTCTGGTCATCTCTTGTAGGTCGTCTGGTCATCTCTTGTAGGTCGTCCGGTTATCTCTTGTAGGTCGTCCGGTCATCTCTTGTGTGAGTCTGGTCATCTCTTGTAGGTCGCCTGGTCATCTCTTGTAGGTCGCCTGGTCATCTCTTGTAGGTCGTCCGGTCATCGCTTGCGTGTCGCCTGGTCATCTCTTGTAGGTCGTCCGGTCATCTCTTGTAGGTCGTCTGGTCTTCTCTTGTAGGTCGTCGGGTCATCTCTTGTAGGTCGCCTGGTCATCTCTTGTAGGTCGCCTGGTCATCTCTTGTAGGTCGTCTGGTCATCTCTTGTAGGTCGTCTGGTCATCTCTTGTAGGTCGTCTGGTCATCTCTTGTAGGTCGTCTGGTCATCTCTTGTAGGTCGTCCGGTCATCTCTTGTAGGTCGTCTGGTCATCTCTTGTAGGTCGTCCGGTCATCGCTTGCGTGTCGCCTGGTCATCTCTTGTAGGTCGTCCGGTCATCTCTTGTAGGTCGTCTGGTCATCTCTTGTAGGTCGTCTGGTCATCTCTTGTAGGTCGTCTGGTCATCTCTTGTAGGTCGTCCGGTCATCTCTTGTAGGTCGTCTGGTCATCTCTTGTAGGTCGTCCGGTCATCTCTTGTAGGTCGTCATCTCATCTCTTGTAGGTCGTCCGGTCATCTCTTGTAGGTCGTCTGGTCATCTCTTGTAGGTCGTCTGGTCATCTCTTGTAGGTCGTCTGGTCATCTCTTGTAGGTCGTCCGGTTATCTCTTGTAGGTCGTCCGGTCATCTCTTGTGTGAGTCTGGTCATCTCTTGTAGGTCGCCTGGTCATCTCTTGTAGGTCGCCTGGTCATCTCTTGTAGGTCGTCCGGTCATCGCTTGCGTGTCGCCTGGTCATCTCTTGTAGGTCGTCTGGTCATCTCTTGTGTGTCGCCTGGTCATCTCTTGTAGGTTGTAGAACGCCATCAATCTATCCTGACTCATCCAGCATATTAAATTTCCATTCTATTCTATATCTCAAAGTTAACATAGAATCTATCTTGCTAATGACAGTAATTTGATTGGATTGGCTTGTTTTGGCGTCGTTTGAATTGGGCCAAGGAAGTCATGGTACTGAATGAATCGATGGTATATATCCTCATAGTGTGGAGATATAACATCGTGTATGGTCGAGGATGACCGTGTCTTGATGAGTGGTTTCTGGTGTACACAGATAGAAGATTGGTCAATCTCTAAATTCATATTTTATAGTATATATCATCATGCTTTAATAATGTCCAGTTATCAATTATACCACTGTTACAATTACTTTAGATATATTTTTATTATAGTGGTAGATGTACCGACTGAATCACATGACAGTGAACCCAACCAACTTGACATTATTCCCTTTCCTTTGTTGTTGTCATTATCATACATACAGGAGAATTACATTCGGAGAACCATGTGTTGAATCTGTGTCAGTCGCTCTACACATGTGTATGTATATAGATGTGATGTAGATTTACACGCTGTTGTGTTCAGCCCAATTCAAAATATGTACACAGTTTGATACCAGATGCACATTTCAGGCAGTCGAATAGACGCACTGCAGGGGCACATCAGTGAAGCTAGCTCTTCGCACCTATTTAGGAGTTCAGGGACATATGGTACCAAGTCGTCCAAGTTGGCTTGTTCACTTTGTGTGAGTTACGTCCCGTTGCACTCCTCGGATCCGCTGGTCCTGGGTTCGAATCCAAGAATATCGTGGATACCTCTTTCCTCCATTAGTAGGGGTTGTCTAAGGTGTCCCTAGGGCGCGCTAGACAGAAACCAATGATCATTGTTTCGAACTTTTGTTTCTAGGTTTGTCAGCACCATACCTGTGGTCGTAGGTTTCACAAAAGTGGTAAACATCTAAGACCTTCATCACTTCGGGATTTCCTCCCACATACAGCTGACACGACGTGATATAACTGGAATACTGTTCAAAGCGGCGTTAAACACAACACACTTACTTACTAACAGTTCGTTGCTCTGTGACGAATACGGATATATTTTGTTCAGGCTATGGGACGGCATTGGTGCCTGTCACCATTTTGTTCAACAAGCACAGGCATACACATTTTCAACTCAACTGTTGATGGAGGTATATTTCCTTGATACAAAACACTGATTCTCTAATATGTCAAGTGTATATTTTAATAGAATTACATATCTGATTAGTCCCAAAAGTTAAGTATATATACAGTAGTCCTTGAAGACGGACTACACTCCATAATCTCGTTTCCCGTCTATGTCTTGACACTGGAGTGCCAAGAAGTGCCATGTGTTAATTTGGGCAAGCATTAGTTTGCGACAAAACACACTGACAATTTGTTCCAACGTAGTCCGCCTTAAATACATACCAAATGTACAACTGTGGCTGGTTAGCTGATTGGATAAAGCTCTAGCTCGAGACGTACGGCCGGTGTCTTTTTCCAACATGGACAGATTTTAGATGTCTATCCCCTGTCATAACATGGTGGGGTTACAAAACAGAGAGACAACATAGATCTCAGCCCTCACAGAGGCTTAAAGATGGAGATGTAAGAGACACAGCAAGGGCACGGGCCCTGCTAGAGTTAAAGGGGGAGACATATTTTAGAGACAACATCGACCCCAGCCCCACGAGGATTAAAGGTGCAGTCACAGATTAGAGACACAACATTGATACTAGCTCTGTGAGGGTTAAAGGTGCAGTCTCAGATGTTAGAGACACAGCATGAACCCAGCCCTGTGAGGGTTAAAGAGACAGTCAATGAAGTTAGAGACACAACATGGACCCAGCCCTGCGAGGGTTAAAGGTGCAGTCTCAGATGTTAGAGACACAGCATGAACCCAGCCCTGTGAGGGTTAAAGAGACAGTCTCAGATGTTAGGGACACAACATGGACCCAGCCCTGCGAAGGTTAAAGGTGCAGTCTCAGATGTTAGAGACACAGCATGAACCCAGCCCTGTGAGGGTTAAAGAGACAGTCAATGAAGTTAGAGACACAACATGGACCCAGCCCTGCGAGGGTTAAAGGTGCAGTCTCAGATGTTAGAGACACAGCATGAACCCAGCCCTGTGAGGGTTAAAGGAGGAGTCACAGATTGTTATAGCGACATCACTGTTATCCCAGGAAGGGGCTGTGACACATTGCACGATCTGATTTGCCGAACTTGAACTTACCCAAAACCTAGCACCTAGTGAGTGATGCGTTAAACTTGGCACAATCACTGAGACACATACACAGATCAATATCCCAGAAAGGCATACCGGATTTGTTTTCAACAAACAGGAACAACAGCTGGGACATTCTTATCTTGATCCGACACTGCTTGTTTCTGCAACAAATCTGCCATCTGCAATTTGAAATGGTAGTTTACGAGGGTTGGTCAAAAAGATCTAAGCCCGACTAACTTTCAAATACGGGCCATAACAAAGTGAACTAGTCAATGTAGTACATTGTTTGAGTAGTTCATTGCAAGTGTATTTGGTCTGTTGAGGCCGTTTGTATATTAGTGACAGCCAGTTGAACGTGATAGGGGTCCATATGGACACAGAAATGGAAAAGAACGAGTACCGAGCAGT
The DNA here is from genome assembly GCF_023055435.1 of Haliotis rufescens. Classification (NCBI taxonomy): domain Eukaryota; kingdom Metazoa; phylum Mollusca; class Gastropoda; order Lepetellida; family Haliotidae; genus Haliotis; species Haliotis rufescens. The sequence goes on from NW_025964112.1 coordinate 6,798,121, forward strand.
CATCAAGTGTTTTGCTTTAGAGAAAAGTACTCCCCAAGAAATTCCAGACCCCATGTCACAAGTGTATTGGGATAAGTACCCGAGCTATTCCACTGTTACGCGTTTGGCAGCCATGTTTATGGCTGGGAGAACAAGTCTTGATGATGACCCTAGGTCGGGACGTCCCTCAACTTTCATCAATGATGATTCAATCGAGGTGATGGAAAAACTACTGTCAGATAGACGTATTACCATTGCTGAACTTGAGGAAGACACAGGTCTAAGCCATGGATCCACTGAAACTATTATTCATCAACATTACTGATGAATAAGATATCTGCTCCTTGGGTGCCAAATGTTCTAAATTCTGATCTTAAGGAAAAAGAAACTGACATTGCTAGAGACAATTTACAGCTAATTGAGGAGGATTTCATCAAATTAAAAAAGAGATTAATAACGGGTGATGAAACATGGGTCTACCACTATGCTTCCCGAGTCAAAACGTCAATAAGTGGAATGGCACCATTCCATTTCTTCGGCAAGACAGAAATTCAAGTCTTCAAGATCAGAGAAGAAAATTATGGCCTCTGTATTCTGGGATGCAAAGGGTGTGATCCTTGTTGGTTACTTAGAAAGTCCAAAGACAAGTACCGATGCTTACAATGCTGATTTGCTTTATCGCCTGACAAATTCTATCAAAGAAAATCGGCGATGAATGCTGACTGCTGGAGTTCTACTACTTCATGACAATGCCTCTTCTCAAACCACTCGACTTACAAAGGCTGCTGAGCGACAACGTGGTTCGAAGAGCTTACTCAAAGCTGCCGCAAATGGGTTTTTCAGGGTGGCGTCAGAAAACATCTTCCTGGCTGGAATTGATAAGCTTCGCTGTCGAAATGAGAAGTGTATTGAAAAGCAAGAAGATTATGTTGAAAGTCATAATTAAAAACAGTTTCACAATTGTTGGTTTTGTTTGTTAGGCTTAGAACTTTTTGACCAGCCCTCGTATGAATATAGCGTAATATCACGAGCAATACTTTATTTATTCATACCTGTCTATATTTAGCCTTTACATTTATATTTTTGCCTAATCACACCAACATATAGGGGCTGGACGCATTTAATGAAAATATAATAAAGCAATATTTTACAAATGTACCCCCGTACAGCAGAATCGTATCCCAAAACACGACCGTTGTACCCAATACAACACAGTTATACCCCATACAACACAGTTGTACCTCATACAACACAGTTATACCTCATACAACACAGTTATACCTCATACACCACAGTTATACCTCATACAACACAGTTATACCTCATACAACACAGTTATACCTCATACACCACAGTTATACCTCATACAACACAGTTACACCCATACAACACAGTTATACCTCATACAACACAGTTATACCTCATACAACACAGTTATACCTCATACACCACAGTTATACCTCATACAACACAGTTACACCCATACAACACAGTTATACCTCATACAACACAGTTATACTTCATACAACACAGTTATACCTCATACACCACAGTTATACCTCATACAACACAGTTATACCTCATACACCACAGTTATACCTCATACAACACAGTTATACCTGATACAACACAGTTATACCTCATACAACACAGTTATACCTCATACACCACAGTTATACCTCATACACCACAGTTATACCTCATACAACACAGTTATACCTCATACACCACAGTTAAACCTCATACAACACAGTTATACCTCATTCACCACAGTTATATCTCATACAACACAGTTATACCTCATTCATCACAGTTATACCTCATACAACACAGTTATACCTCATACACCACAGTTATACCTCATACACCACAGTTATAGCTCATACAACACATCTATACTCCATACAACACAGTTGTACCTCATACAACACAGTTATACCTCATACACCACAGTTATACCTCATACAACACAGTTATACCTCATACACCACAGTTACACCTCATACAACACAGTTATACCTCATACAACACAGCTGTACCTCATACACCACAGTTATACCTCATACAACACAGTTATATTTCATACACCACAGTTTTACCTCATACAACACAGTTATACATCATACAACACAGTTACACCTCATACACCACAGTTATACCTCATACAACACAGCTACACCTCATACAACACAGTTATACCTCATACACCACAGTTTTACCTCATACAACACAGTTACACCTCATACAACACAGTTATACCTCATACACCACAGTTATACCTCATACAACACAGCTACACCTCATACAACACAGTTACACCTCATACACCACAGTTTTACCTCATACAACACAGTTACACCTCATACAACACAGTTATACCTCATACACCACAGTTATACCTCATATAACACAGTTATAACTCATACAACACAGTTATACCTCATACAACACAGTTATACCTCATACACCACAGTTATACCTCATACACCACAGTTATACCTCATATAACACAGCTACACCTCATACAACACAGTTATACCTGATACAACACAGTTACACCTCATTCACCACAGTTATACCTCATACAACACAGCTACACCTCATACAACACAGTAATACCTCATACACCACAGTTATACCTCATACAACACAGTTATACCTCATACACCACAGTTATACCTCATACAACACAGTTATACCTCATACAACACAGTTACACCTCATTCACCACAGTTATACCTCATACAACACAGTTATACCTCATACACCACAGTTATACCTCACACACCACAGTTATACCTCATACACCACAGTTACACCTCATACAACACAGTTATACCTCATACACCAGAGTTATACCTCATACAACACAGTTATACCTCATACACCACAGTTACACTCATACAACACAGTTATACCTCATACACCACAGTTATACCTCATACACCAGAGTTATACCTCATACAACACATCTATACTCCATACACCACAGTTACACCTCATACAACACAGTTACACCTCATACAACACAGAAGGTGACTTTGCTGCCTAGAGAAGCCATGTCAGCAAATGGGTCCGGGGGATTTGCACAATAGAATGGAAATAGAACTTGATAAGGGAGGTATCCGAAGACTAGTTAATTGCTCATGCTATCAACCACTTGGATACCTGGCCACCAGTGACCGGTGATCGATTATCTACAGATCGGCTTGATAAGTATTACTGTCTGTGGTGTTAAAACATTACTGAATTATCTCGATTTCGACGTTCAGCGTGACCGACGCCATTATTCGCAAACACGAAAACAACGAAAATAGCTCCGACTGAAATAAGAGTGACCTCCCTTTCCCAATATCAACCACTATAATGCGGTTTCGCCTTTTATAAGCTATCCGGTCACCTCGAACTACGGATAAATCGATACAATTAATATTGCTCCCCTTCCCTGTATATCTCGCGCCTCTAGATTGATCGAATGATGACCAAGACTATAACTCAATGTGACTACATTTATTGACCCATCTCTATTAATCACCTCCACTGTCAGTTGTCAGACCACAGATTACAACCTGTCCGCGCAGAGTCTGTACCCAATATGTACATCTCACAATATAGCATTACATCAGATAAAAAAAAATTGTGTCGTCTTGATCAACGCACCTGGTCACTCATGTACCTTGTATCCTATTGAACTATCGAGTTGGTGACCCGTGAAGATCCGGGTTAGTATAGGTCTTCCGAAACCCATATGCTTGCCCTAACAGGCGATTATAATTGTCGTAAGATCGATGCCTATGATATTAATCACTAGGTTGTCTGGTCCAGACTCGATTATTTACAGACCGCCGTCATATAGCTGGAATATTGCTGTGTGGCGTTAAACAAACAAACAAGTGGTTGTATGGTATAGAAAGCACCCCACCATGCGCACTGGATCACCTGTGCGAGCTGACTGACTGGTGTCGACGTACCAGACCACCACGACTATTTAACGCCTCCGTATATCTGATACTGCTTGTCGCGTGTAACACTACATATATGCCCTTTACCGCCTTGTCTGTACATAGTTCCATGCATATTTATACACGGAAAGGATGCCTAATCCTTTACGATACACGCCCTTATCGAAACAACCTGTTCCATACTTTAATTCCTTGTAGCATATATACATTTCATTACAGAATACCTTCTGGCACGTCCTAATGGCATTTTAGATAGAGCCATATCTACTTCCTACTCATACTTTATTGTATTTATCTCGCAACAGTTATGTATATGTTTATTGTTGTTAGTTAACATGGTTTACGTTCAAGAATATATATTGATGTAACCATAAACAGTTCAACCTCGTTAGTCCGAACACCGTAAACCCGGAATCCCGTTCTTTTAGACGAGCCGGCTGGAGACGTATTTATAGATAAAAAGGAACATCATTCCGAGCTCATTATTCGTTAATACGGACAATTTCGTTGGAGCGGTATCGTTCGGATTAACCAGGTTTCACTGTATTTTGTTATCAAAATCAATAATTCAACATAGCGAATTCCCCATCGTATACGACGTACAGGTGCAAACTATATCGAGGTAGACTTGATCTCATAGTGATGACGTATCTATGCATAGAGGTGCAAACTATATCAAGCTAGACTTGATCACATAGTGATGACGGGTGTGTCCTTGTAGGTGCCAACTATATCAAGCTAGACTTGATCACATAGTGATGACGTATCTACCCATAGAGGTGCAAACAATATCGAACTAGACTTGATCGCATAGTGATGACGTATCTATTCATAGAGGTGCAAACTATACCGAGGTAGACTTGATCACATAGTGATGACATATCTACCCATAGAGGTGCAAACTATATCGAGCTAGACTTGATCTCATAGTGATGACGTATCTATGCATAGAGGTGCAAACTATATCCAGGTAGACTTGATCTCATGGTGATGACGTATCTATGCATAGAGGTGCCAATTATATCGAGCTGGACTTGATCTCATAGTGATGACGTATCTATGCATAGAGGTGCAAACTATATCGAGGTAGACTTGATCTCATAGTGATGACGTATCTATGCATAGAGGTGCCAATTATATCGAGCTAGACTTGATCTCATAGTGATGACGTATCTATGCATAGAGGTGCAAACTATATCCAGGTAGACTTGATCTCATAGTGATGACGTATCTATCCATAGAGGTGCAAACTATATCGAGCTAGACTTGATCTCATAGTGATGACTTATCTACCCATAGAGGTGCAAACTATATCGAGCTAGACTTGATCTCATAGTGATGACGTATCTATGCATAGAGGTGCAAACTATATCGAGCTAGACTTGATCTCATAGTGATGACGTTTCTATCCATAGAGGTGCCAATTATATCGAGGTAGACTTGATCTCATAGTGATGACGTATCTATGCATAGAGGTGCCAATTATATCGAGCTAGACTTGATCTCATAGTGATGACGTATCTATGCATAGAGGTGCAAACTATATCGAGCTAGACTTGATCTCTAATGATGACGTATCTATGCATAGAGGTGCCAACTATATAGAGCTAGACTTGATCTCATAGTGATGACGTATCTATGCATAGAGGTGCCAATTATATCGAGGTAGACTTGATCTCATAGTGATGACGTATCTATGCATAGAGGTGCAAACTATATCGAGCTAGACTTGATCTCATAGTGATGACGTATCTATGCATAGAGGTGCCAATTATACCGAGGTAGACTTGATCTCATAGTGATGACGTATCTACTCATAGAGGTGCAAACTATATCGAGGTAGACTTGATCTCATAGTGATGACGAATCTATCCATAGAGGTGCAAACTATATCGAGCTGGACTTGATCTCATAGTGATGACGTATCTATCCATAGAGGTGCCAACTATATCGAGGTAGACTTGATCTCATAGTGATGACGTATCTATGCATAGAGGTGCAAACTATATCGAGGTAGACTTGATCTCATGGTGATGACGTATCTATGCATAGAGGTGCCAACTATATCAAGCTAGACTTGATCTCATAGTGATGGCGTATCTATACATAGAGGTGAAAACTATATCGAGCTAGACTTGATCTCATAGTGATGATGTATCTATGCATAGAGGTGCAAACTATATCGAGCTAGACTTGATCTCTAATGATGACGTATCTATGCATAGAGGTGCCAACTATATAGAGCTAGACTTGATCTCATAGTGATGACGTATCTATGCATAGAGGTGCCAATAATCTCGAGGTAGACTTGATCTCATAGTGATGACGTATCTATGCATAGAGGTGCAAACTATATCGAGCTAGACTTGATCTCATAGTGATGACGTATCTATGCATAGAGGTGCCAATTATACCGAGGTAGACTTGATCTCATAGTGATGACGTATCTATCCATAGAGGTGCAAACTATATCGAGGTAGACTTGATCTCATAGTGATGACGTATCTATCCATAGAGGTGCAAACTATATCGAGCTGGACTTGATCTCATAGTGATGACGTATCTATCCATAGAGGTGCCAACTATATCGAGGTAGACTTGATCTCATAGTGATGACGTATCTATGCATAGAGGTGCAAACTATATCGAGGTAGACTTGATCTCATGGTGATGACGTATCTATGCATAGAGGTGCCAACTATATCAAGCTAGACTTGATCTCATAGTGATGGCGTATCTATACATAGAGGTGAAAACTATATCGAGCTAGACTTGATCTCATAGTGATGACGTATCTATACATAGAGGTGCAAACTATATCGAGCTAGACTTGATCTCATAGTGATGACATATCTATGCATAGAGGTGCAAACTATATCGAGGTAGGCTTGATCTCATAGTGATGACGTATCTATACATAGAGGTGCCAATTATATCGAGCTAGACTTGATCTCATAGTGATGACGTATCTATCCATAGAGGTGCAAACTTTATCGAGCTAGACTTGATCTCATGGTGATGACGTATCTATCCATAGAGGTGCAAACTATATCGAGCTAGACTTGATCTCATGGTGATGACGTATCTATCCATAGAAGTGTAAACTATATCGAGCTCGACTTGATCTCATGGTGATGACGGGTCTGTCCGTGATATTGATGGAATATTGCTAAAAGCGGTGTAAAATCATACTCACCTACTCACCCATTAAACAGATTGACAAGAAGACCTTGACTTGACAAATGAAAAAAACAGCTTTTGAATGACTTGAATTAAGCTTGGTGGCATGGACTAATGTGTTGTCGCATCAGAAGATGCAGTTCTAATAAACGAGGTTCTATTGCATATTCATGCACATGCATGCACATGCATGCACATGCATAACTTCATGTTGTACGAGAGAATGCATACCCTCATTTTGTTCCTGAAGAACCAATCAATACCATATTCAGTCACGTGTTGATATCTACGAGGATTAACTTTCAGCTTCATAGGCCCATGCGCTCGTCCTGACTAAGCCGCTCACTCACCCACGCAAACACCCACCCTGATCCAGCCACTCAACACTACCCACCCACTCACTCACTCACACACGCAACGCCAACCCTGATCCAGCCACCCAACACTACCCACCGACTCACTCACTCACTCACCCACGCACACACCCACCCTGATCCAGCCACCCAACACTACCCACTCACTCACTTACTCACCCACGCAAACACCAACCCTGATCCAGCCACTCAACACTACCCACACACTCACTCACTCACCAACGCACACACCCACCCTGATCCAGACACCCAACACTACCCACTCACTCACTCACTCACCCACGCAAACACCAACCCTGATCCAGCCACTCAACACTACCCACCCACCCACTCACTCACTCACCCACGCAAACACCCACCCTGATCCAGCCACTCAACACTACCCACCCACTCACTCACTCACTAACCCACGCAAACACCAACCCTGATCCAGCCACTCAACACTACCCACCCACTCACTCACTCACTCACCCACGCAAACACCAACCCTGATCCAGCCACTCAACACTACCCACCCACCCACTCACTCACTCACCCACGCAAACACCCACCCTGATCCACCAACGCAACTCATTCCCCTCACTCATTCAGTCAGTCACCAAAACACCCATCCTGGCTCACCCACTCACTCACCCACTCAACCACTCACTCACTCACTCACTCACTCACTCACTCACTCACTCACCCCGTGTTGAACGTCTAAGACCTGCATTACTTCAAGCTTCCCGCCACATAAAACTGACATTTGGAGATATTTATTAAATACGGTTGAAAACGTTTAACCCCCTCACTCACTGTGTGAGATATGCAATTTACCCATTAACACAAGTTGTACGCGAACCAAGCTCCCGGACTCGATTAGAACTGAGTCGTCAGCGGCCTGTTCAGCCAAGATATAAAAATTATTTAAGCGGCAATGCGTAATGTGTTACTCATACCCTCCACTCAAAATGACTCCAACTTTATAAAACCCTATTAACTCTCATAACAAACAAAACCACGTTAAAATCGAACTTGGTCGAAATAAATGTAATATTCGCATCCATTATCAAATTATTATTCGTTTTTCAAATATAAACTTTCTGTTTTTATCAGTAAACACGTCATAGGAAGTAAAGTAATAAACATCCTGATGCATTATTCAAATGAATGTTATAACGTGAATAGGGATGCATGAACAAATATTTAATAGCGCCAGTTAAAGGTTTTAGATAAGCGTCTCACATTGGTTCATTATTATTTAATTGCGTGGAAAACGCAAGGTTTTTACGTGATGTCACTAAGTTCCGTGAATAATTAAACTGTTTTATACGGCAGTTTGCTAACGATGTGATCTGTCGAACAAGTGCGATTTTTTAAGACATCCACGAACGTGTAGCTGCTGCTCTGCCGACGATGGCACCGGCTTTGCCTGTGAGCGCGGTCTTAAATAAAATCTATGATTTCTCATCTATAAATTTATTTGTCGGAGGCATTTATTAAATGTTTATGCCCAAAGTTTTTATATACGTTTGAAAAAGATCAAATTTCTTGTAAATCTTTGTTTGTTTTATTTTAGGCCTTTCTCCGTTATACATTAAAATTCTTTGTTGGAAGATTGATAACAACAGCAGAGACACTAGATTAACACGAAGGGGAAGTTGCTTTTTGTTGTTCCATTGGTCATCAATAGCAGCTTCACAGCCCCAATGAGCTTCGCGGAAAGGTTTACTCTCTAGATAACCAAAATATTTATATGTGTATCCAATGGTCATAACGGCTGCCGATTACGGATATTATTTACAAGGGGGACCTCGAAGAAGATGACGTTCCGATTTGACGTGTAGACAAAGGTGACCGAGTAGCCCCTGGTGCCGATACAAGCAGCAGCAGTTGTGTCCCTTTGCTGTCGTAACTCATCGTGTGTTGTCGTAACTCATCGTGTGGCGTCGTAACTCATCGCGTGGCGTCGTAACTCATCGTGTGGCGTCGTAACTCATCGTGTGGCGACGTATCTCACCTTGTGGCGACGCATCTCACCGAGTGGTCTTGTATCCGTCGTGGGGCGTCCATACTCACCATATGAGGTCGTAACTCACCGTGTGACGTTGTAACTCACCATGTGGCGTTGTAACTCACCACGTGGCGTCGTAACGAACCACGTGGCGTCGTAACCAACCACGTGGCGTCGTATCTCACCGTGTGGCGTCGTAACTCACCACGTGGCGTCGTAACCCACCAAGTGGCGTCCATACTCACCATGTGAGGTCGTATCTCACCGTGTGGCGTCGTGGCCTTCGAGTGAAAGATGTTCACTCCATAGGTTTGCCTGTTCCAGGTGCGACCACTCGTTACAGGGCAACAATGATAGCTGAGTTAGTCATGTTTGATCATTGTTTTGACGCCGCAACATTCTTACGACGCCTCTTAGGACATGTAATTGAGTGCTGGGGACCTTTTCCAGCCATGGTGGAGTAAATGCATTGAATTTCTTTCACACATCACACCTGACTTATAAACGATTAACGAAGAGATATTGGACCTTTTTTGACAACGTATTCAAAACATTTCTGTATCACCATGAACAACGTAGCTTAGTGACATATCAGTTAAGGGGAGGCACGTCAATTTTGTTATTAGGTTGCTATTAAAATTTAAATATTTAACCATAATCACATTACATTGCAGAGTTATTGCTCACGTAAATAGCTAGTGAAAAAGACCCCCAAAATGAAGAGGATATAAATGAAACAGGAGTAAGGTTGTGTAACGCTGTAAGGTTTTAGACATGCAAACCAACAAATTTTCCTTCTCGTAAAACGTGATTAATGTTTCTGAAAAAAACGTCTCGCCTATTCCTATCAGTTATATGAAACAGGAAGTGAGAAAAGGTAGGATGGATAAACGAGATAAAAGACAAATGTGAAACAATATTCGATAAGTAACAGCTGTCGGCGGCCATTTTTGTCACGTTGACGAAGCGAAGTCATGGTCACAGACGTGTTGAAACCTTTTGGCGTCTTATTCTTCATGTGATAATCAATTTCTGAAATAGGTTCTCATCCCATTCACTTTGGAGAGAAACATTCCAACCGTTCACTTCAAATACACGCATAAATAATCAACAAGTAGGAACAATGTTTCCCAAGACCTAGAATATAACCCACGCCAACAGAACAGCTAAAAGGGACACGGCACACGTCTGTGGTGCTGTAATTTGCTGTGCAGAGTTGTGTCCCTTAGGCGCACCCGAACCCTATGATTAGCGGCTCGAATCCCAGATTCCCCTGATCACTGTACCCTTGCTTGTGGGTGTCTTTAAATGTACACTTCTAAGACCTGCAACGCTTCGGGTTTTTTTCAATTAAGCTGACCCACCGTGACTTTATTGCATACCCTTTAAAAGCGGCGTTGGTACATCGCACTTACACACATATTTTGCTATTTACATAAATCTGGTTCAGTGCGTACGATGTGGGATCTGTATGATGTATTGTGTGGTCGATTTAGAGTAACGTGTACAACGTGCTTCACGCATTGTGATCGCGCGGGAAGTCCAACCTTGGAACCATGCGTGACGAGAGAATGCTTTAACTCATAGGGTAAAGTGAGTGAGTGAGTGAAAGATAACATCAATATTCACGCAAGATCATGCGCAGGACGGCAAGCATGGGGTGAACACACTCTAGCCACTGTGTCAGACATATTGGCTATTTACTTTGCCACGTTACAATTGTGCTTTAAATCATCCAAGGGGTGACTTAGTAATACCACTTACGTATCGACAATGATAATATTATATGACATCAAATACAGCAATTCATTACCGTCTCCGGGACGGTGGGGTAGCCTAGTTGTTAAAGCGCTCGCTCGTCAAAGAAAGACCCGGTTCCATTCCCAAAATAGACCCGTGAAGGTCCGGGGTAGAATAGGTCTTCAGCAACCCATGCTTGCCGTTAAAGGCGATTATGCTTGTCGTAAGAGGCGACTAACGGGATCGGGTGGTCAGGCTCGCTGACTTAGTTGATGCATGTCATCGTATTCCAGTTGACATACTCATGATGTCAATCACTGGATTGTCTGGTCCAGACTCGATTATTTACAGACCGCCGTCATATAGCTGGAATATTGCTGAGTGCGGCGTTAAACAACAAACAAACAAACATTCCCAAAATACATATGATATGTAAAGCACATTCATGGTGCTCTGTCGTCTTATCAAAACCAGACCCACTCACTCAAATGATTCAGTGGCAGAGAAGTAGATAATTTGGTGCTATTTGGCATGTTGTCAGTGAGCTACAGTGCCTGTAATTCCTGTTCTTGTCACAGTATGTCCGCCTGGGGGAGTAGTTCACATTGTCTCCGAAACAACAGGACATCTGAAATCTGCATGGCCGATTCCACCAATCATAGATTTTGTTCTAATGTTACCATTTCATTTACCGTTCCCATGGCAAGCATTTTTCAAAAGCTATATTGACCACTTTAGAGACGTTTGGCTTCTGATATGACAGACGTTTTCGGTGTGTGAAATTTGGCGCATGGTCCTATGTTCAGCGCACGGGACACAAATGAGGAGAATTTCAGCAACATCGGTCTGGGTTGGTTGGTTGGTTTATTGTTTAACGCCGCACTCAGCAATATTCCAGCTATATGACGGCGGTCTGTAAATAATCGACTCTGGACCAGACAATCCAGTGATTGATATCATGAGCATCGATCCACGCAATTGGGATCGATGACATGCTTCAACCAAGTCAGCGAGCCTGACCACCCGATCCCGTTAGTCGCCTTTTACGACAAGCATAGTCACCTTTTACGGCAAGCATGGGTTGCTGAAGACCTATTCTACCCCGGAATCTTCACGGGTCTTTGTCAAATTAATTAGTCTGGGAGGGGGACCGCGTTTGGCAGCTTCGCTCCTGAGAGTTTCACACTGAAGCACACGTAGCACGTGTGGTGTCTCCTTGGGCATGTGGCTTTGTTCGAATTGTGCCTCTGTTCGACCAGCAGTGAATGGGTACCCGGTAAGATTAGATGGCAATCTGGTTATTAACCTAACAGGCAGCTTGAGTCGTTTACTCCCCAGGGAGCTGAGAATGGTTGTGTAGTGCACACTGATCCTTGACCGTACAGAAATGTACCCTGGGATGAATCCTTTCGCCGCAGGCCTTATTGCGCAATGCGCTTAACCGGTTCCTTGAACGCTGGGACGAAACGTCCTGGATGCCAAACCGCGGTAAAATTCAACATGGCAGTACGCGTTCGTAACTGTGAATGTGTATGAGATGCATTCCAGTGTGCTATATAAAAAAATCAAAACGAGCAAACATAATGAAGTACGTACATTACTCTTATAATTATACAACACTCGTCATCAGGCAAACTAGAACTACAACATGAACCGGTTTCGGTTTCGGGTTGAGGAATATGGACTGGTCCGTCTTTTAGGGTACCGGGTACCTTTCTGTATTCTGATTTTAGCTAGGGTACATTTCTGTATACCTGGGGTACGTATCTGTAGTACCCGTGCCGACAACGACCCCTTCAGCTTCAGTTAAGAGGGAAGTAAGATACAGCGCTCACTTTATCAACCATTGTACGCTGTTAGCAGTAGGGCCGTGCCTTTATGTGTCAAGAACCACACGTGACGTCATCATTGGTGGTGCGCGTCAATTAACGAGAGTGGTGCGTTCAGCCCAAAAGCATGTGACATGTATGCACATGCGTCCTACACAAGGAGTTTTCTTTGTGTCAAAAGCCGTGGATGTTTTCTAGCGTTTGATTTGTCTGCACAGGTAGCGTGTGTATTACATGCTTCAACTATATTTCAAACACATGTTACCTTAATGTGTCTGCATACATTAACGGTTTTTTGGGGCATTGGGAAGGAATTTATTAAATTACGTTTCTACCTCGTACAAAAGTCCGATTTCATTCCTTTGTCATGAAGTCATGTGGTGCTAATGTGACCGCGAGGGTTGACTGCAGGGTTTGACCACAGAGGCCCTGTATGGGTGAGGGAAGATCAGAGAGATGAGGCCATGTTAAGGTGAGGCGATATGGCAATCAGCCTTCATTATCCACACTGCCTGCTTCAGTGTCGACAGAAGGCAGTCAGTCGATACCGTCAGTATTTCCTGATTACCCCACCCTATCTCCCCCTCCCCTCCTCACCCTCTCCCCTGCCCGCATCTGACCCATGAGCTGAGCTGCATCTCTCCCCCGGGTCGCGGGCTCGCTACAATTACTCTCTGGTCTAACCGGCGCCGATCGATCGTATTGAAGAACCGTCTCCCACTCACATCTCCTACCCTCAGCAAAGTCGACTCCCAGTTTCATCGTCCCAGCGCATGGGCCGAACATTCCGCCTAAAAACATGGGCCACTCCGTTGATAAAATGCTCCCAAATGAATGCAGTCTTTTCAAACATTTCTCACCCAAATAAAGGAACGGACAGTTACAACAAATGCGACTCATCTACTGTCAGCTGTTATGGTGTTTTAGTGACTAACTGTTTTTATTTCTGCCTCGGATTTAAGTGGTTTGTACAGAGGGACGATGGACGTCCGTGGGTCTGCCGTCCCTTCCTCGTGTGTTTCCGCCAATCTCCGTCTAGTTTCCGAACAGGGAAACAGCTGCGTTGAGAAGCAAGTGATAAGCGGAAACGACACACCTTCCTCTTCGCGACACGAGGAAAACCATTACACAATATATTACAGTTATACAAAGTCATTTGGTTATGATAATTCACAGAACTCATTCAGAGCTCCATCTGTATAGGTCACATAGTATTGTTAAATACCATCACGGTACTGCAGTTTACCGTACATAGCATAAACATCAGCAAAACTGGTAATTGTAACAGAATTGTCCACTGACATTCGCTGACATTACTAGTCTTCATACTGACATTGTGTGTACCCATTGTCAAATAGATACTCTTTAGTAAATTAAGAAAGCAAACATCACAGTTAATGGCCTGTACATGTGCGGGTTTAAGGCAAAATTGGTTAATAAATTTAGTTTAACATATTAATTTGTTTAGACTGAACCAGCTAAAACCGGGCCAGTTTCCTTATTTTTTGCTGTGGAGATTAACATGATATCTGTCGATGGTGCCTTAAACACACTATTTCTTATGGTATCATAGTTCCTGGAAAGATGGGATCTGTCAATGGTGCCTTAAACACACTATTTCTTATGGTATCACAGTTCCTGGAAAGATGGGATCTGTCAATGGTGCCTCGAACACACTATTTCTAATGGTGTCATAGTTCCTGGAAAGATAGGATCTGTCGATGGTGCCTTAAACACACTATTTCTAATGGTATCATAGTTCCTGGAAAGATGGGATCTGTCAATGGTGCCTCGAACACACTACTTCTAATGGTGTCATAGTTCCTGGAAATATGGTTTCTGTCGATGGTGCCTTAAACCCACTATTTCTAATGGTATCATAGCTCCTGGAAAGATGGGATCTGTTGATGGTGCCTTAAACACACTATTTCTTATGGTATCATAGTTCCTGGAAAGATGATATCTGTCGATGGTGCCTTAAACACACTATTTCTTATGGTGTCATAGTTCCTGGAAAGATGGGATCTGTCGATGGAGCCTTAAACACACTATTTCTAATGGTATCATAGCTCCTGGAAAGATGGGATCTGTCAATGGTGCCTTAAACACACTATTTCTTATGGTGTCATAGCTCCTGGAAAGATAGGATCTGTCAATGGTGCCTTAAACCCACTATTTCTTATGGTATCATAGCTCCTGGAAAGATGGGATCTGTCGATGGAGCCTTAAACACACTATTTCTTATGGTGTCATAGTTCCTGGAAAGATGGGATCAGTCGATGGTGCCTTAAACACACTATTTCTTATGGTATCATAGTTCCTGGAAAGATGGGATCTGTCGATGGAGCCTTAAACACACTATTTCTTATGGTATCACAGTTCCTGGAAAGATGGGATCTGTCGATGGAGCCTTAAACACACTATTTCTTATGGTATCACAGTTCCTGGAAAGATGGGATCTGTCAATGGTGCCTTAAACACACTATTTCTTATGGTATCACAGTTCCTGGAAAGATGGGATCTGTCAATGGTGCCTCGAACACACTATTTCTAATGGTGTCATAGTTCCTGGAAAGATAGGATCTGTCGATGGTGCCTTAAACACACTATTTCTAATGGTATCATAGTTCCTGGAAAGATGGGATCTGTCGATGGAGCCTTAAACACACTATTTCTTATGGTATCACAGTTCCTGGAAAGATGGGATCTGTCAATGGTGCCTTAAACACACTATTTCTTATGGTATCACAGTTCCTGGAAAGATGGGATCTGTCAATGGTGCCTCGAACACACTATTTCTAATGGTGTCATAGTTCCTGGAAAGATAGGATCTGTCGATGATGCCTTAAACACACTATTTCTAATGGTATCATAGTTCCTGGAAAGATTGGATCTGTCAATGGTGCCTTAAACACACTACTTCTAATGGTGTCATAGTTCCTGGAAATATGGTTTCTGTCGATGGTGCCTTAAACCCACTATTTCTAATGGTATCATAGCTCCTGGAAAGATGGGATCTGTTGATGGTGCCTTAAACACACTATTTCTTATGGTATCATAGTTCCTGGAAAGATGATATCTGTCGATGGTGCCTTAAACACACTATTTCTTATGGTGTCATAGTTCCTGGAAAGATGGGATCTGTCGATGGTGCCTTAAACACACTATTTCTTATGGTATCATAGCTCCTGGAAAGATGGGATCTGTCAATGGTGCCTTAAACACACTATTTCTTATGGTGTCATAGCTCCTGGAAAGATAGGATCTGTCAATGGTGCCTTAAACCCACTATTTCTTATGGTATCATAGCTCCTGGAAAGATGGGATCTGTCGATGGAGCCTTAAACACACTATTTCTTATGGTGTCATAGTTCCTGGAAAGATGGGATAGCTCCTGGAAAGATGGGATCTGTCGATGGTGCCTTAAACACACTATTTCTTATGGTATCATAGCTCCTGGAAAGATGGGATCTGTCAGTGGTGCCTTAAACACACTATTTCTTATGGTATCATAGCTCCTGGAAAGATGGGATCTGTCAGTGGTGCCTTAAACACACTATTTCTTATGGTGTCATAGCTCCTGGAAAGATGGGATCAGTCGATGGTGCCTTAAACACACTATTTCTTATGGTGTCATAGTTCCTGGAAAGATGGGATCAGTCGATGGTGCCTTAAACACACTATTTCTTATGGTATCATAGTTCCTGGAAAGATGGGATCTGTCGATGGAGCCTTAAACACACTATTTCTTATGGTGTCATAGTTCCTGGAAAGATGGGATCAGTCGATGGTGCCTTAAACACACTATTTCTAATGGTATCATAGCTCCTGGAAAGATGGGATCTGTCGATGGAGCCTTAAACACACTATTTCTTATGGTATCATAGCTCCTGGAAAGATGATATCTGTTGATGGTGCCTTAAACACACTATTTCTTATGGTATCATAGCTCCTGGAAAGATGGGATCAGTCGATGGTGCCTTAAACACACTATTTCTTATGGTGTCATAGTTCCTGGAAAGATGGGATCTGTCGATGGAGCCTTAAACACACTATTTCTTATGGTATCATAGTTCCTGGAAGGATGGGATCTGTCGATGGAGCCTTAAACACACTATTTCTTATGGTATCATAGTTCCTGGAAGGATGGGATCTGTCGATGGAGCCTTAAACACACTATTTCTTATGGTATCAAAGTTCCTGGAAAGATGGGATCTGTTGATGGTGCCATTAACACACTATTTATGATGGAGTCTATGCCTTACTCTTAACATGGTGAGCTAAAATATCTGCACCAGCATGTAGACATATAGGATTTGAACCTATAAAAGACCTTCTGTTATGGTCGCTTGAGTAGGGAGTTACTGTTTTACGATAATATAAATGAGTACAGTTTCCCGAGATATATGTCATACTAGTATCAATATAGTTCATAATAGATGTGACAACATTTTTATCACCAATATAGAAAACGTTCATGTTCGTAGTGCGGAACTAATGAGTTAGTAAACCAATAAAAGAGTATTGTCGTCGACAAGAGTCGATTAGTGTCTGTGTATAAAGTATTAAATTATTTGATCAAATCATCCTATGACATCTTGCCAGGCACACGCAAGTGAAGAAAAGCGATTTACCGTGCCAATGTTGCTTCCTCCCCAACATTCTGCTGCTTTCGTCAGATGAGGTACCGGTGGCCCTGTCGTCTAAGGCGCCGCTCGTATTTTTGCGCGCCGCCATCCATTCATTTATCGTGGGTTCGAATCCTAGAACCGCCCTAATTATGATTATTGGACTCTGGGCGCCATTCCGTGGTTTCAACAAGGTTGTAAACATAAAAGACCTTTGATCCCTTTCCTTCAGCATTAATCTGAAACCCAATGATATAACTGAAATATTGCATACCCAACCGTAATGCAACAACATCATATTTGCCAGGCAGGGACGGATACAGGATTGTTTGGGTTTTTTTTAAAGAAAACGGTATACGTGTGCGTGTGAGTATGTGAGTGTGAGTGTGTGTGTGTGTGTGTGTGTGTGTGTGTGTGTGTGTGTGTGTGTGTGTGTGTGTGTGTGTGTGTGTGTTGGGGTTGGGGTGGTGGGGGTAGTCTACTGGTTAAAACGTTAGCTCCTCTTTCCCATTTCTGGTATCCCCCGACATGATATTGCTGAAATATTGCTAAAACCGCTCACTCACTCATACACTCACTCACTCATACACTTCCTCGTTCTTCCGATATTAGATGCACAAGTCCCTAAGGTTATGATTATTATTTAAATAATAATTTCTAGATTATATAAATAATAAGAACAAGTTGTCCCTGTAAAAGATTGGCGTCCACGACTGTCATCTTATCTCGACTTCTCTATTATAAAGATGGAATAACTGTACATCCATTGACTTACCATTCACTACAGCCTTGGAGCAAGGCTATTCCGATATAGTCACCCATTTAGCCGTTAAAATGCTAAACATGTTTTTTGTTATAGAGCGAAACTGAAATTGAAAAAAATGTGTGAAAGATACGGACACAATCTTGACACTTTGCAGTCGGAATTAAATCAGATTCCGAATCTTAATCTAATCTACACTTGACACGGGCTGCAAAGTGCACACCTATTTAACCAGGCTTTTTTATTAATAAATTTCATTAAATTTCCTGTAAATTAAAAAAAAATATGTAAATAAGAGCCAGCTGATCCCTATAACAAGGACTACCAAATTCAGGACCTTAGTCCCTTCATTGTAGGGTATCTGTTTTTAATTTTCTACAGAATATGTGAAACGCCTCGTTACAAAATAGAAATCACGTTTCTCGTCTACGCTGGAAGGTCGAATGCCATTTTAATTAGCGTGCCCCTTTTTGTGCTTTTTCCCTTAATCATTGTAATTTGCCGACTGGATAAGGTTTTCTAATAATACTGAGAAAATTCAGTTTGGTGATTTTTTTGTATGTAGGGAAAGAATCTAATTAATTCCAACCCAAAAAATCTCTTTTACGTTTTTGGTTTCCATTATTAAGATCATACTCTCCATAAGAACGTTTTTTTCCTCATCATTCGATATAAGGTATCAGAAGCAAGGAGTTATTACTAATCAGATTTTGTCCTGTTTAATCATAATTGATAGTTATCATGAATTCACATCACGTGGTTCTTGCAATGACCAGATCGTCGCTAAGCAAAATGACCACTTTAGTGATATACTTGTGTTAAAGTATATCTGTCTTCATATGGTGTATGACTCATGTTTGGACTACAACGACGAATGAATATTTTACCTGAAGACATGTATGATTTTGCAAAAAAAAACAATATTCTCTTTAGAAAGATTATTTCCAACCACGTTATTTATGTCATCTTTAACGTCATTTCAGTGAGTGAGTGAGTGAGTTTAGTAGTGAATGGTCACTATACCCAGACTAGTACACATGACACTCAAGTCTAGAATTGAAATTGAACGTCCCCCAGAGCATGGAACTTAACTAACCTTTTTTCCGTTATTTTAAAACCGAATCGAGTTTTTCAGTTTCATAATCTATAATAATTATTACTTCAAGGCGCTGCCTACAATTTCTCTTCTTTGTCAGGTGGTGCGGCAGCCCAGTGGTTAAAGCGTTCGGTCGTCACGCTGAAGACCCGGGTTCGATTCCTGATTTTGGTACAATGTGTAAAGCCCATTTCCCTGACCCCCGCCGGAATACTGCAAAAATCGGCGTAAAACCATACTCATTCACTCTTTGTCATACACCGGCCAGACATTAGTCTGGTTACCTGATCATCAAGTTTGTATCGGGGACCCTGAATTAGAGAATATTAAAACAACTAGAAACACTTTGCATTGCAAGACGTAACGCCGTTTATCATAGCCCGGATTAACCAGTCATTGGTGCCGGGTGTTGTCTGGATTAACGGGGTTTGAAATAGTCCTCATGTTGCATGGCATGACTCTGTTCCGTGTAACATGCGGTCATGGCACCTTCCCCGAGGGTACAGCGTTCTCATTGATTGAATCGCCCGGTGCGTGAACGGTTTACCTGGAAGTAACGGCCTGGAAACTGACCTCACTCTGCATGTTATGACGTGTGTATACGCAGGTCGTATAATACCTGTACATGTAGCAAGTCAATTAGGGGTCAGAGGGCCAAGGTGTGGGCTCAGTCTGTGGGTCTAGGTGTGGGTGTGGATTCAATCTATAGGTGTAGATGTGGGTCAATGTTCAGTCTCCTGGTCTATGTGGGTCTGTGTTCAGTCTCTTGGCCTATGTGGGTTTGTGTTCAGTCTCTGGGTCTATGTGAGTCTATGTTCAGTCTCTGGGTCTATGTGAGTCTGTGTTCAGTCTCTGGGCCTATGTGAGTCTGTGTTCAGTCTCTTTATCTATGTGAGTCTATGTTCAGTCTCTGGGCCTATGTGAGTCTATGTTCAGTCTGTGGGTGGAGATGTGGATCTATGTTCAGTCTCTGGGTCTATGTGAGTCTATGTTCAGTCTCTGGGCCTATGTGAGTTTGGTTCATTCTGATGGTGTAGATGTGGATCTATGTTCAGTCTCTGGGTCTATGTGAGTCTGTGTTCAGTCTCTGGGCCTATGTGAGTCTGTGTTCATTCTGATGGTGTAGATGTGGATCTATGTTCAGTCTCTGGGTCTATGTGAGTCTATGTTCAGTCTCTGGGCCTATGTGAGTCTGTGTTCAGTCTGTGGGTCTATGTGAGTCTGTGTTCAGTCTCTGGGTCTATGTGAGTCTGTGTTCAGTCTCTGGGTCTATGTTAGTCTGTGTTCAGTCTCTGGGTCTATGTGAGTCTGTGTTCAGTCTCTGGGTCTATGTGAGTCTGTGTTCAGTCTCTGGGCCTATGTGAGTCTGTGTTCAGTCTGTGGGTGTAGATGTGGATCTATGTTCAGTCTCTGGGTCTATGTGGGTCTATGTTCAGTCTCTGGGCCTATGTGGACCTATGTTCAATCTCTGGGTCTATGTGAGTCTGTGTTCAGTCTCTGGGTCTATGTGAGTCTGTGTTCAGTCTCTGGGTCTATGTGAGTCTGTGTTCAGTCTCTGGGTCTATGTTAGTCTGTGTTCAGTCTCTGGGTCTATGTAAGTCTGTGTTCAGTCTCTGGGTCTATGTGAGTCTGTGTTCAGTCTCTGGGTCTATGTGAGTCTGTGTTCAGTCTCTGGGCCTATGTGAGTCTGTGTTCAGTCTGTGGGTGTAGATGTGGATCTATGTTCAGTCTCTGGGTCTATGTGAGTCTATGTTCAGTCTCTGGGCCTATGTGAGTCTGTGTTCAGTCTGTGGGTGTAGATGTGGATCTATGTTCAGTCTCTGGGTCTATGTGGGTCTATGTTCAGTCTCTGGGTCTATGTGAGTCTGTGTTCAGTCTCTTGATCTATGTGGGTCTGTGTTCAGTCTCTGGGTCTATGTTAGTCTGTGTTCAGTCTGTGGGTGTAGATGTGGATCTATGTTCAGTCTCTGGGTCTATGTGAGTCTGTGTTCAGTCTCTGGGCCTATGTGAGTCTGTGTTCAGTCTCTGGGTCTATGTGGGTCTATGTTCAGTCTCTGGGTCTATGTGGGTCTATGTTCAGTCTCTGGGTCTATGTGAGTCTGTGTTCAGTCTCTGGGTCGATGTGAGTCTGTGTTCAGTCTCTGGGTCTATGTGAGTCTGTGTTCAGTCTCTGGGTCTATGTTAGTCTATGTTCAGTCTCTGGGTCTATGTGAGTCTGTGTTCAGTCTCTGGGTCTATGTTAGTCTGTGTTCAGTCTGTGGGTGTGGATGTGGGTCTATGTTCAGTCTCTGGGTCTATGTGGGTCTGTGTTCAGTCTCTGGGTCTATGTGAGTCTGTGTTCAGTCTCTGGGTCTATGTGAGTCTGTGTTCAGTCTCTGGGTCTATGTGAGTCTGTGTTCAGTCTCTGGGTCTATGTGAGTCTGTGTTCAGTCTCTGGGCCTATGTTGATCTATGTTCAGTCTCTGGGTCTATGTGAGTCTGTGTTCAGTCTCTGGGTCTATGTGAGTCTATGTTCAGTCTCTGGGTCTATGTGAGTCTGTGTTCAGTCTCTGGGCCTATGTGGATCTATGTTCAGTCTCTGGGTCTATGTGAGTCTGTGTTCAGTCTCTGGGTCTATGTGAGTCTATGTTCAGTCTCTGGGTCTATGTGAGTCTGTGTTCAGTCTCTGGGCCTATGTGGATCTATGTTCAGTCTCTGGGTCTATGTGGGTCTATGTTCAGTCTCTGGGTCTATGTGAGTCTGTGTTCAGTCTCTGGGTCTATGTGAGTCTATGTTCAGTCTCTGGGTCTATGTGAGTCTATGTTCAGTCTCTGGGTCTATGTGAGTCTATGTTCAGTCTCTGGGTCTATGTGAGTCTATGTTCAGTCTCTGGGTCTATGTTAGTCTGTGTTCAGTCTCTGGGTCTATGTGGGTCTATGTTCAGTCTCTGGGTCTATGTGGGTCTGTGTTCAGTCTCTGGGTCTATGTGGGTCTGTGTTCAGTCTGTGGGTGTAGATGTGGGTCTATGTTCAGTCTCTGGGTCTATGTGAGTCTGTGTTCAGTCTCTGGGTCTATGTGAGTCTATGTTCAGTCTCTGGATCTATGTGAGTCTGTGTTCAGTCTGTGGGTGTGGATGTGGGTCTATGTTCAGTCTGTGGGTGTGGATGTAGGTCTATGTTCAATCTCTGGGTCTATATGGGTCTATGTTCAGTCTCTGGGTCTATGTGAGTCTGTGTTCAGTCTCTGGGTCTATGTGGGTCTGTGTTCAGTCTCTGGGTCTATGTGAATCTGTGTTCAGTCTTTGGGTCTATGTGAGTCTGTGTTTACTCTTTGGGTCTATGTGAGTCTATTTCAGTCTTTGGGTCTATGTGAGTCTGTGGTCTCTGGGTGTAGATGTGTCTATGTGTCGGTGTGTGTGTGTCGATGTGTGAGAGAGGGAGGGGGGGGGGGGGGGGGGGAGGGGTAGAGAGAGTTAGAGAAAGGTCGCCCACATCGATAGTGTGTACCCCATATCATTCATCCCCCCACCCCCCACCTACCCACCCACCATTCAACCCCCTCAACCCTGACAAACTAGGCATGCAAGTTTTAGGCATGTCAACATTATGGAATCACAATTAATCTCACTCTCTTATAAGTTATTACCATTTCGAAATTACGAATTAAAACCCGTATCAATCGCGGATCGATTACCCCAGTGCTGTAGTGGGCAAACAGTCGACCTGTTAACCCCATTTACCAGTCATCAATAGCCCTCACGTTACGCCGCGTCCGTTTGAAGGTAGTGGCTGGGGGCTTAGTGAAGAATCTCTGCTGCGTGCTGTATTAAATGAAACCATCATTGACACACACATATCTACAACAACGAGCCTACTTTCGCACATACATCCCCACCTATGTCCTCCCCGGTCCCCCAACGAGCTATTTCCTTACACCCACCCACACCCACCCACCCCCTACAATACAAACTCCGCCCCTCTTCCTTCCCCACACCCATCCTACAAGTACCCATCTTTCCATTCACCTTTTAAACCCCACAGACACTATTACTCCTCTTTTGCGAAAACACTACCCTTCTAATATACCCCTGCCCTTAGACCTCCACCTTACCCCCTCTCGCATACACATACACCCCAACCCTACCCCCTCTCTCATACACATACACCCCCACCCCACCCTAACCCTCTCTCATACACATACACCCTCACCCTACCCCCTCTCGCATACACATACACCTCACCCTACCCCCTTTCTCATACACATACACCTCCAACCTAACCCCCCTCTCATACACATACACCTCCACCCTACCCTCTCTCATACACAAACACCCCCACCTCACCCTACCCCCTCTCTCATACACATACACCTCACCCTACCCCCTCTCTCATACACATACACCTCCACCCTAACCCTCTCTCATTAACATACACCCCCACCTCACCCTACCCCCTCTCTCATACACATACACCTCCACCCTAACCCTCTCTCATAAACATACACCCCCACCTCACCCTACCCCCTCTCTCATACACATACACCCTCACCCTAACCCCTCTCGCATACACATACACCCTCACCCTACCCCCTCTCGCATACAGATACACCTCCACCCTACCTCTCTCTCATACACATACACCCTCACCCTACCCTCTCTCGCATACAGATACACCTCCACCCTACCTCTCTCTCATACACATACACCCCCACCGCACCCTACCCCCTCTCGCATACAGATACACCTCCACCCTACCCCCTCTCTCATACACATACACCCTCACCCTACCCCCTCTCTCATACACATACACCCTCACCCTACCTCTCTCTCATACACATACACCCTCAACCTACCCTCTCTCGCATACAGATACACCTCCACCCTACCTCTCTCTCATACATATACACCCCCACCTCACCCTAACCCCTCTCACATACAGATACACCTCCACCCTACCTCTCTCTCATACACATACACCCTCACCCTACCCCCTCTCGCATACAGATACATCTCCACCCTACCTCTCTCTCATACACATACACCCTCACCCTACCCCCTCTCTCATACAGATACACCCTCATCCTACCCCTCTCTCATACACATACACCCTCACCCTACCCCCTCTCGCATACACATACACCTCCACCCTACCCTCTCTCATACACATACACCTCCACCCTACCCTCTCTCTAATACCAATACACCTCCACCCTACCCTCTCTCTAATACCAATACACCTCTACCGTACCCTCTCTCATACACATACACCCCCACCTTACCCTACCCCCTCTCTCATACGCATACACCCTCACCCTACCCCCTCTCGCATACACATACACCCTCACCCTACCCCCTCCCGCATACAGATACACCCCAACCCTACCCCCTCTCTCATACACATACACCCTCACCCTACCCCTCTCGCATACAGATACACCCGAACCCTACCCCCTCTCTCATACACATACACCCTCACCCTACCCCCTCTCGCATACACATACACCCTCACCCTACCCCCTCTCGCATGCAGATACACCCCAACCCTACCCCCTCTCTCATACACATACACCCTCACCCTACCCCCTCTCGCATACACATACACCCTCACCCTACCCCCTCTCTCATACACATACACCCCAACCCTACCCCCTCTCTCATACACAAACACCCTCACCCTACCCCCTCTCGCATACAGATACACCTCCACCCTACCTCTCTCTCATACACATACACCCTCACCCTACCCCCTCTCTCTAATACACATACACCTCCACCCTACCCTCTCTCATACACATACACCTCCACCCTAACCCCTCTCTCTTATACCAATACACCTCCACCCTACCCCCTCTCGCATACACATACACCCTCACCCTACCCTCTCTCTAATACCAATACACCTCCACCCTACATCTCTCTCATACACATACACCTCCACCCTACATCTCTCTCATACACATACACCTCCACCCTACCCTCTCTCATACACATACACCCCCACTCTACCCCCTCTCTCATACACATACACCCCAACCCTACCCCCTCTCTCATACACATACACCCCAACCCTACCCCCTCTCTCATACACATACACCCCCACCCTACCCTCTCTCATACACATACACCCCCACCCTACCCCCTCTCTCATACACATACACCCCAACCCTACCCCCTCTCTCATACACATACACCCCAACCCTACCCCCTCTCTCATACACATACACCCTCACCCCTCTCTCATACACATACACCCCCACCCTACCCCCTCTCGCATACAGATACAACCCAACCCTACCCCCTCTCTCATACACATACACCCTCACCCTACCCCCTCTCTCATACACAAACACCCCAACCCTACCCCCTCTCTCATACACAAACACCCTCACCCTACCCCCTCTCGCATACAGATACACCTCCACCCTACCTCTCTCTCATACACATACACCCTCACCCTACACCCTCTCTCTAATACACATACACCTCCACCCTACCCTCTCTCATACACATACACCTCCACCCTAACCCCTCTCTCTTATACCAATACACCTCCACCCTACCCCCTCTCGCATACACATACACCCTCACCCTACCCCCTCTCTCTAAAACACATACACCTCCACCCTACCCTCTCTCGTACACATACACCTCCACCCTACCCTCTCTCTAATGACAATACACCTCCACCCTACCTCTCTCACACACATACACCCTCACCCTACCCCCTCTCTCATACACATACACCCTCACCCCTCTCTCATACACATACACCTCCACCCTACCCTCTCTCTAATACACATACACCCCCACCCTACCCCCTCTCTCATACACATACACCCCCACCCTACCCCCTCTCTCATACACATACACCCCAACCCTACCCCACCCCTCTCTCATACAACTTCACCCTTCCCAACCCGTCTCTCATGCACATGAACTCCATCTTACCCCCTCATACACATACCCATCCCACTTAACCACTTCCTCCCGCACACCCTTTTAAACACATACCCCATCCCAACCTTCCCCGAACTGATACCACGCACAGCGCAATGAAAGGCTGCACCCTCACAAGCTACCCACACCGACCCCGTGCAACCCCTCCTCGCATCCGCACACAACAATGACGCCCCATCCCGTGACACAAACTACTTGAAGTCGACCTCATCTTCTCCACATTAAGTTCATTTTCAAACATAATTCGAAACCCGTTTATACTAGTACTGTAGAAAATATGTACACGAGTGCAAAAAAAAAATATTTAAAGCATGCGCATATAATTTCACCGCACTACACGGTTTTGCATAGGTTGGCCTAGCAGCCTACTGCTGTAGTCCGTTACGGGACCTGTCATTCTCCCTGCAAGGATTTCTAATACTCTATAGCTGTTTAACATGCACCGCCTACATGTTTGTTAATATTTGTGACAATTGCAGCGTTGTTTTTTAACTGTTGCCAACCTCCCCTGACAACTAGCATCGAGATCAAGCAACGCATTAGGATATTTCCTCCCGTTCCAGATTCCCCAAACCAGAACCGGTTTAGCTCGAAGCAAAAAATGCCATAAAAAGTTAAGGTTTGTTCTGAAAACGGGTTGAAAAACTGAAAAATCAATACTGGCATTCGGGTTAAAAACGCCATGTGCTTCCTTGGCGAATCGCAATCTAGCATACCAGCTTCCAAGCATTCGCCCTTTCTGAAAAATAATGTAATTATAGCTAAAATAGAGGTTTTATGACAAAACATGGATATGACGATTGCAGTTTCAGCCTGCATTTGAAATTGGAGCGATTAGGCAGGAATATGTACAGCAATACCGCACAACGTGTTACGTAATTTACATCGGGTCAACATGCGCAATAGCGTGTGTTATGCTGTACATTTCATAGCAAATATTTCATCATGGACATCGAGGGTTATTTTGCAACATTAATGTCCATAAAAGCGATTATACGGATTTGCAGTGCACATGAAATGGGGCTGCTTTCTTCAAAGTGTTAATAAAACCCCGAAACATTAAGCGATATTTCTATAAATTGCCGTTGTAGGAAAACTTAACCTACTTAGAATATCTAACAAATTCGGTTGCACTTGTGTAATTAATTTAATTGTGGAAATAACAATTGGAGCTCATTTGCATAATTAATTTATCAGGCAGCTCTGTTTGCCTGGTGAGCGTCCCGTCCCCATCTCCCAGCGTTGTGCAAAGGGCTGCTTGCATTACCAACCTGGCGTTTATGCCTGCAATTCTGAATTTCTGGATGTAAAATTGTTAAAGATTTTCATGTTCGTTTAAAATCAGCATGTTGGCGCGGCCTAACAAGGTAAATCGCATTATAAACGGGTCCATACGGCGATGAGATAGTTAAATAGTTGAGTCAAAGAATTTCAGGAAATCGATGTGTATTTATTAATATTCATCAGTGCTATATCCCAAGGCCTGGTTGTCCGATGGAAGAGAGAATCGGTTTATGTTGTACTGTTTACACACTGTTCTATACTAGTGAGCACCCCGTTAACATGATACCCGGGACTTGTCTGTGAGTGAGGGAGCTTTGTCGCTGATTTTTAGCAATATTAAAAATCAATATCATTTATGGATACAATCAAGATTTTTTTTAAATTTGCTAAAACAGAGATCATTGTCGTTGTACGGGACTGTACCCACTCCCACCAACTGATGTTGAACACAAAAGGTTTTACTGTGAAACCCCGTTAATCCAGATACTCCGTTTCCCGGACAAGGATTGCTGATTGGAACGTGAGTGAAACTCCGATTATCCGGACGATGCCGTTTCCGGTAAAATCGTCCGTTTGAACATATTTGTGGATTAACCTGAAGTGAGTCGAAATGGGATTTAGCGTCGCGTTCAAGATTATTGCACTTATATAGTGTCGTGCATGCACGTGTGTGTGTGCGTGTGCTTGTACTGTCCTAACATATGCCGTAGTAATAGTGATAGCACGCTGAGATACATGCTGCAGTTTAACAAGCATACCCCACTCAGACACAGTACATTGACTTAGAGCCGACCGGTCCTTGTTTTAGCCTCTTATGCCGAGCGCCAGGCAGGGTAACAGCAAGTACAATCTTTTAACGTCGTTTGGTATGACGCGGCTGGGGATCAAACACTCGACCTTCCGCTCTCGGGGCGGACGCTCTACCAGCAGATCACGGAGGCGGTGTCTGGATTAACGAATCATGGCTAAATATTAACATCCTTTTAATTCTGTGGGGTTTCCGGTCTTACGAGGTTTCATTGTAAAGTGAGTGAGTGAGTGAGGTTTTACGCCGCTTTTAGCAATATTCCAGCAATATCACGGCGGGGGACACCAGAAATGGGCTTCACACATTGTACCCATGTCGGGAATCGAACCCGGGTCTTCAGCGTGACGAGCTAACGCTTTAACCACTAGGCTACCCGACCGCCCCTCATTGTAAAGAATTATACGGATATTAATGCCTACCGGCATTTCGTTGGTTTTTGAAACAGCAACCCATGCTTGTTGTAAGAGGCGACTAACGGGATCGGGTGGTCAGGCACGCTGACTTGGTTGATGCATGTCATCGTATCCGAACTGTGTAGACTGATGCTCATGATGTCAATCACTGGATTATCTGGTCCAGACTCGATTGTATATATACCCCTGTCACATAGCTGGGATACATTGCAGAGTGCGGCGTTAAACAACAAACAAACAAACAAACAAACTAAAAACATGACAGTACGAAGAGGGTCGGATGCCTATTTATCATCCAAAACTGGCTCCCACAGGAGATATCGCTTGGATGAGATCAAGCGATATCTACACTGTAGATATCGCTGCAATGAAATTACATCACAATGCTTTGCAGACCATTGTGACATCACTGGTTACCATGACGTCACAATCAAATGACATCACTAATGGCTCTGCTACTGAAGCTGTTTGCAGTACTTTTTACACTGAAGACACTGCTAATTACTGTCTACAAATTGAAAAAGTTGAAAGAATGATGTTGGATGATAAATAAAATCTCACCCTCGTGTCTTTTGATATCAAATATATCAACACTCGTTGATATATTTGATATCAAAAGACACTCGGGTGAGATTCTCTATGTATACGTAGGTGTTGGATTGGTAACAGTAATCATGTATATATACATTCACCTATAACACAGGCAAAGTCCTTCTTAACGTGGCCTGTATTAACCTTGTATAGTAGTGCAGTCTATTTGTTTATTCAGGGTACACGGTTTTACCCATAACTCATTGACTGGTCCTCCACCCATTGCACCCCTGCGATATTCAGTGGACCCTACCACAAGAGGTCACAACCCCAACGTGTTGAGCTGTGAGCTATTGTTTCCCAAAACATAACCTGCAACACGAACCTAATAACCCCTATGTATATTGCTAGTGCTGAAACCAGTGACCGTCTGTTGACATTCCCGAGAAGAGTCTATATTACATTCATTCTCCGCCTTACTTAATGATGCTGTGAGAAAAGGCAAAGGAATAGGCCTTGAAATGGAAATAATTTTAATTTGCAGATGATCTAAGGGACGACATGGCCTGCAGTACATCAAATGTATATAAATATTTACGTGCATATACCATTGTATAAAATAATGATAATAATGTTTATAATGGTCTGTTTGACGGTTTCAGTCTGGCGAACAAAGGCATAGACTCGCTTGAGACTATTTAAAGATTCAGTCGGTCTACTAAAGGTACATCTTAGCTTGAGAATATTTGACGATTCAGTCAGTCCATCAAAGGCATATTTTAGCTGGGGACTATTTGAAGATTCAGTCGGTCTATCAAAGCTATATCTAAGCTTGAGACTATTTAAAGATTCAGTCGGTCTAGCAAAGCTATATCTAAGCTTGAGACTATTTAAAGATTCAGTCGGTCTAGCAAAGCTATATCTAAGCTTGAGACTATTTAAAGATTCAGTCGGTCTAGCAAAGCTATATCTAAGCTTGAGACTATTTAAAGATTCAGTCGGTCTTCTAAATGTCCATCTTAGCTTGAGACTATTTTACGATTCAGTCAGTCCATCAAAGGCATATATTAACTTGGGACTATTTGATGATTCAGTCGGTAGACAAAAAGCATATTTTAGCTTGAGACTATTTAAAGATTCAGTCGGTCTATCAAAGCTATATCTAAGCTTGAGACTATTTAAAGATTCATTCGGTCTATCGAAGCTATTTCTAAGCTTGAGACTATTTAAAGATTCAGTCGGTCTAGCAAAGCTATATCTAAGCTTAAGACTATTTAAAGATTCAGTCGGTCTAGCAAAGCTATATCTAAGCTTGAGACTATTTAAAGATTCAGTCGGTCTTCTAAATGTCCATCTTAGCTTGAGACTATTTTACGATTCAGTCAGTCCATCAAAGGCATATATTAACTTGGGACTATTTGATGATTCAGTCGGTAGACAAAAAGCATATTCTAGCTTGAGACTATTTAATGATTCAGTCGGTGTATAAAAGCTATATCTAAGCTTGAGACTATTTAAAGATTCAGTCGGTCTGCCAAACGTATGTCTTAGCTTGAGACTATTTGACGATTCAGTCAGTCCACCAAAGGCATGTATCAACTGGAGACTATTTAACAATTCAGCCAGTCAACTAAAGGTACATATTAGCTAGAGACTATTTGACGATTCAGTCAGTCCATCAAAGGCATGTATCAACTGGAGACTATTTGATGATTCAGTCAGTCCATCAAAGGCATATCCTAGCTTGAGACTACTTGAAGATTCTGTCGGCCTACCATGGCATATCTTAGCTCGAGGCTATTGGGCGTGAACCATTGGACTATTCGACATTAATTTTGGTTAACCTAAGGTATGTGCTTGGAATAGTGGACTTTACATGCACTGTTTTTCGCTATGGATGATTGGCCCCTTTAGTTGTTCCAGAACCCTATGATCTTGTGTTCGAATCCCAGATTCGCTCTGATTATGATTCTTGGTTTGAAAGCACCATACCGCGTACTCACTGTTTCATGAACACCTGGTATCATCACTATTTGGTAGTGATTCATAAACATGATATGGTAGGAATCGTACAATGGAGATTTAAAGAGAGTACTACTGAGCAGCGTTACGTAACAAGCATACACTTTCATATTTATGCAAATTGAGTGAGTGGCTGGTTCTACCGATCGGGCAGGACATGCTTACCCTTTTCGCGAACACCTGGCGTCATCACTGATTTTCAGTTATCCATTTATAAAATTTTCACCTGTATTTTCCATCTTACGCCCAATGGAATTTGTTTCGGTGGATAGTAAAGAATGGTTATTTTGGCTTTGACGTTTTATTTATTTATTTTTATTATTTTTCCATTTAATGAGTCCAAACACCTCTTTGTTTGCTCTTCTGATTTAATTATGTAGGCTAGCACTTAATGGTTTCTCGAATTACACAGAGAATATGTATAAACCTAGACTGGACATAGTGTCTCCCTTTAAGATGACATCGCCTCCGACGCTGTGCTGTAGCTATGAGTACCCATCAGTTGTTTCAACAAACTTATTGTAATTGATTCTCGTCATACACTATATTCAATCCAATTTGACCCACAAGAGCAACATATTGGTATGGGAAGATTGCAACACTTTGCATCAACATACATACGGAAGTACTGAAAACAACGACAGGTCCGGGAAACGAAAGCTCTTCTCTTGGCCAATTTGAAGACGTCGCCATTGTTCTGAACCTTCTAGCCCAAAGAACGTTTTTAGGATTAAAGAATTGGCTCGTCACGCCAAAGCCCCCAGTCTGGTTCCCTGGGTATGCTGCGCCAGCGCAGCATACCCAGGGAACCAGGCTGGCGAAGTATTAGTAAGATGATAAATTTTACTCAGTTGAGTTCTTGAAAATGTCATACGTTGCTGTACATAAGAAACATGATTTGACCGAGTGTGTTGTCGTACCGTAAATATTATATATTAGGAATAAACATTGCAGTGTACGAGCCTTGACTAGCGTACTGCATAGTTCACGTTCCTAATATATGGTGTATACGATACAGAAATACACGAGGGTACTACATATTTTACATTGCTAATATATTGTGTATACGATACAGAAATACACGAGGGTACTACATACTTCACATTGCTAATATATGGTGTATACGATACAGAAATACACGAGGGTACTACATATTTCACATTGCTAATATATGATTGAGTTGTCAAGCTTACCTCTGACTGAGTTGTCAAGCTTACCTCTGATTGAGTTGTCAAGCTTACCTCTGATGGAGTTGTCCAGCTTACCTCTGATTGAGTTGTCCAGCTTACCTCTGATTGAGTTGTCAAGCTTACCTCTAATTGAGTTGTCAAGCTTACCTCTGATTGAGTTGTCAAGCTTACCTCTGATTGAGTTGTCCAGCTTACCTCTGATTGAGTTGTCAAGCTTACCTCTAATTGAGTTTTCAAGCTTACCTCTGATTGAGTTGTCAAGCTTACCTCTGATTGAGTTGTCGAGCTTACCTCTGATTGAGTTGTCAAGCTTACCTCTGATTGAGTTGTCAAGCTTACCTCTGATTGAGTTGTCCAGCTTACCTCTGATTGAGTTGTCGAGCTTACCTCTGGTTGAGTTGTCAAGCTTACCTCTGATGGAGTTGTCCAGCTTACCTCTGATTGAGTTGTCAAGCTTACCTCTGATTGAGTTGTCAAGCTTACCTCTGATTGAGTTGTCCAACTTACCTCTGATTGAGTTGTCCAGCTTACCTCTGATTGAGTTGTCAAGCTTACCTCTGATTGAGTTGTCAAGCTTACCTCTGATTGAGTTGTCCAACTTACCTCTGATTGAGTTGTCCAGCTTACCTCTGATTGAGATGTCAAGCTTACCTCTGATTGAGTTTCCAAGCTTACCTCTGATTGAGTTGTCCAGCTTACCTCTGATTGAGTTGTCAAGCTTACCTCTGATTGAGTTGTCCAGCTTACCTCTGATTGAGTTGTCAAGCTTACCTCTGATTGAGTTGTCAAGCTTACCTCGGCGTAAAACCATACTCACTAACTCACTACTTGCTAAAGCCTAACTAGTGTTATTTGACATTCCCAGAATTGTGGACTGATATCTGAAGTTGTAACAATAATCTTCATTGCATGTTTAAGTAGATTTCTTAATCAATTGGCTCCTCAAACCAAGCAATGCCACATCTATCCTCCAACAAGCTGGAGATGAAACTTTAAATTCAATGAGAGACCAAACCCAAAAGACCGATGTGGACGTTTTGAACAACGTGCGCAAAAAAACACACAACGAAAGATGTTTTAGGGTTTAATTTACTTGAGCGCTCTAGTTGTTTACTGAAACTCTCTATTATCATAATACGTTTTTGTGCGTACCTTCTAGACGAATTAAAAAAAACAAAAATGTTACAAAAATGACAAACTTGAAACCTCAACTTCAACAGAAAAGATTGACAGGGAAAAACGCAGTGTTAGTATCATGTAACATTGTCTCTCATAGTGTTTTTGCGTTGTTGCTTGATATGTTGGACAATGTATGTGATCCTGTTGAAATTACAAAACCATAATAGCAAGAAAAAAATAATAATACGTTCAAATAGACAGAAAAATTACGTCTAGAAACAATAGCGTATAAATGTATAAAAGACTTTGATTTTGAAATATGGCCTCTCTGGGGTAATAAAATTGGCTGAAAATGAATTCAGAAAGATAAGAAGAGAGCGTTTGTCAACCAAAACCATTAGTTTGTCTTTATTTCGATTTATTTCTCAGGGCAAAATAGTGCAAATTAGCTTTAAATCATTTTAAACGTCTCCATGGCTTTCACTACTCACCATTATATTATGTTATGTTATGTTATGTTATGTTATGTTATGTTATGTTACGTTACGTTACGTTACGTTACGTTACGTCACGTCACGTCACGTCACGTCACGTCACGTCACGTCACGTCACGTCATATCATATTATATTATTCTTCTGAAAACAATGATATCTACCATTACAAGCCGTGTTTTTCACACGTTCGGATCCTTTCATTTAACAGCGATTATTGTCAACTTTCGGCTTATAAGAGGGGCGTCTTTACAGAGGATGTACTCAAAGCAACAGTGTAGCAGATAGCTTGGAATGGTTTAAATGTACCTGTATGTCAGCATCGTGTGTATTGACAGATGAACTATGTGTAGAGAGGGGGTTTTAAAGACAGTTCGACATGTTCGTGTATCGGACGGCATGGGTAGCACCTGTCTAAGGTGCAACATTTCGCTGTGTAGACTTAAGTACCTTTAGGTGCCAGAAACCTATGATCGCAGATTCGAATCCCGGTTTGCCTTGATTGTGTTTCTAGGTTTATCAGCACCATATCCGTGTCCATTGGTACACCACTATCCCACATGACAAAATTAACGAAAAACTTAATTCCTTGATCCACTGGCGTTTGTTACAAAACGTGGTGACCATAGATACTGATACATATGTATCTTCAGAGGTGCAGGGCAATTTGTCAAAAATGAAAGTAAATGCCATCTGAAGTTTTCTGAGAAAACTATCTTTCAAGTGCTGGACTTCCTCATTGATAACATGTGTGTGAAATTTGGGGGAGATACATTTAAGAAAGAAGTAGGCATCCCCATGGGCACCAATTGTGCTCCCCTTCTTGCTGATATTGTTTCTGTATGCATATGAATCGGAATTTCTGCCCGGATTGGTAAAGTTAAAAGAAGGTAATTTGGCCAAGAAGTTTAACTTAAACTTCAGGTATATCGATGATCTGATAACGTTCAATAACCATCAAATAGCCAATTCACTTCCACTGATTTTCCCACCTGAACTAGAAATAAAGGAGACCGCCTCATCTGTTTCATACTTAGATCTATGCATAAAGATTCAGAGGGACAAAACACTCTCCACAAGACACAAGATTGTATGACAAGAGAGATGACTTCAACTTTCCAATAATCAACTTTCCCTTCATGTCGAGCAATATTCCTGAAGCTGCAACCTTTGGTGTTTACATTTCACAACTTTTGAGGTACAATCGAGCATGCTCTTTCTTCAAAGATTTCAAAGATCGTCATAGTACTATTGCTCAGATGTTGTTTGATCAAGGTTACAACGTTCAAGGTCTCAGTAAAGCTTTCTAAAAGAAAAGGTTTATGGTGGACATGTGGAGGACATTTCCAAATTTTACGCACAAGTGACAAAAATGATGTCCGATGCTATTCCCTACTTAGACTTGTACCATTTATTCCCCTGTATTTTCAGGTGAACATTTGACATGCTGTTGCATGTGTTTGTGACGGGTGCCACCGGTGGAGCAGGATACGCTCACCTTTTCGTGAACACCTGGTATCATCACATCACTATTTGACAGTGATTCATAAACATGACATAATCGGATTTGTACGATCGACTCTACTTTTGGTTTTGGCGCCATGACATCATATAGTGATATAGTTAGCGGCGTTAAACCCAACTCTCTCTCGTATAAGTACGATATCTTCCAAACATCGTGCAGTAATCGGTACAGGTCGAACGTCTGCGTTAAGACCATGATTACTGAACACATGTCTTCCGGGTCGTGCAAACATACACATATACTAATTGTATCAGTCCTGGATATATATATGGTCAGCATATAAAAAATATATATATATATGGTCAGCATATAAAAAATATATATATATATGGTCAGCATATAAAAAATATATATATATATGGTCAGCATATGATTAATGTGTATCTTTATAATCAGCATATGAATAATGTCTATCTTTATAATCAGCATATGAATAATGTCTGTCTATATGGTCAGCATATAAATATTATCTGTCTATATAATCAGCATATAAATAATATCTGTCTATATGGTCAGCATATAAATATTATCTGTCTATATAATCAGCACATGAATAATATCTATCTATATAATCAGCATATGAATAATGTCTGTCTATATGGTCAGCATTTAAATATTATCTGTCTATATAATCAGCATATAAATAATATCTGTCTATAGATGGTTTTCATGTGAATAATATCTGTCTATATTGTTAGCATATGAACAATCTATATCTACATGTGTATGGTCAGCATGTGAGTTGGTGTCTATATAACTGTACTGAGCAAACATATGAATATATATCTTTCTTGTACAAGCACATGACTACATCTCTATAGTTGCACAATTCATGTAGGTTTATATGACTTAATGTACAACAGCACAATAGTTTTCAGAGCTCATACTCCCAATGGCTTAAAGTGATTACCCACAGGTACCCGTGACAAATGTTTCACGCTCACTTTATTCAAAGTGAGATTGATACTGGCGCTATTCACAGAGTTCCACACAGGTTACCAGCATTTTCTGAAATACATATTTGTGCTGCTATACCTTGTTTAATATTTACAACCAGTCGTGTAATTGTTAACATTCGTATTTCCATGTCGGGTTGCCTTGACCGGGAACTACATAAAACATTAAAGAGTTTATTTTTAAGATGTCAATTCCGATGTCACGTGACACGGCAAGAAGAGGCATTATTCCCAAATTGACCAAAATAATGGAAACGGTTATTTCATAGCTCCGAGAAAAGGCTGAATTATAGAATAAATGTACGTAACACATTTTCCATGGAAACCGTTAGAAAGCATTTCCCTGAAGTTGGATGGCGTTTAGCTGTAGATGTTGCTGTGCTCATTTGTGGCTTCGTCGAGTTGTATGTCCACTTCTACTCGTACTATCAGACTGAACGTCTGGGTGAACTCTACATTGTCCTGTATATATCTGAACATGTATGCCTTGGCCTGTATATATCTGAACATGTATGCCTTGTCCTGTATATATCTGAACACGTATGCCTTGTCCTGTATATATCTGAACATGTATGTCTTGTCTAGTACAAATCTGAACATGTATGCCTTGACCAGTAAATATCTGGACATGTATACCTTGTTAGTATATATCTGAACATGTATGTCTTGTCAGTATATATCTGAACATGTATGCCTTGTCTAGTATATATCTGAACATGTATGCCTTGTCTAGTATATATCTGAACATGTATGTCTTGTCAGTATATATCTGAACATGTATGCCTTGTCTAGTATATATCTGAACATGTATGTCTTATCTAGTACATATCTGAACATGTATGCCTTGTCTAGTACATATCTGAACATGTATACCTTGTCATTAATTATCTGAACATATATACCTTGTCAGTATATATCTGAACATGTGTACCTTGTCAGTATATATCTGAACATGTGTACCTTGTCATTAATTATCTGAACATATATACCTTGTCTACTATATATCTGAACATGTATGCCTTGTCCTGTATATATCTGAACATGCATACCTTGTCTAGTATATATCTGAAAATGCATTCCTTGTCAGTATATATTTAAACATGTATACCTTGTCAGTATATATCTGAACATATATACCTTGTCAGTATATATCTGAACATGCATTCCTTGTCCGTATATATTGAAACATGCATACCTTGTCAGTATATATCTGAACATAATTACCTTGTCAGTATATATCTGAACATGTGTACCTTGTCAGTATATATCTGAACATGCATTCCTTGTCAGTATATATTGAAACATGCATACCTATTCTAGTATATATCTGTACACGTATGTCTTCTCTAGTATAGATCTGTACACGTATGTCTTGTCTACTATATATCTGAACATGTATACCTTGTCTAGTATATATCTGAACACGTGTACCTTGTCAGTATTTATCTGAACATGCATACCTTGTCTAGTATATATCTGAAAATGCATTCCTTGTCAGTATATATTTAAACATGTATACCTTGTCAGTATATATCTGAACATATATACCTTGTCAGTATATATCTGAACATGCATTCCTTGTCCGTATATATTGAAACATGCATACCTTGTCAGTATATATCTGAACATAATTACCTTGTCAGTATTTATCTGAACATGTGTACCTTGTCAGTATATATCTGAACATGCATTCCTTGTCAGTATATATTGAAACATGCATACCTAGTCTAGTATATATCTGTACACGTATGTCTTCTCTAGTATAGATCTGTACACGTATGTCTTGTCTACTATATATCTGAACATGTATACCTTGTCTAGTATATATCTGAACACGTGTACCTTGTCAGTATTTATCTGAACATGCATACCTTGTCTAGTATATATCTGAAAATGCATTCCTTGTCAGTATATATTTAAACATGTATACCTTGTCAGTATATATCTGAACATATATACCTTGTCAGTATTTATCTGAACATGTGTACCTTGTCAGTATATATCTGAACATGCATTCCTTGTCAGTATATATTGAAACATGCATACCTAGTCTAGTATATATCTGTACACGTATGTCTTCTCTAGTATAGATCTGTACACGTATGTCTTGTCTACTATATATCTGAACATGTATACCTTGTCTACTATATATCTGAACACGTGTACCTTGTCAGTATTTATCTGAACATGCATACCTTGTCAGTATTTATCTGAACATGCATACCTTGTCAGTATTTATCTGAACATGCATACCTTGTCAGTATATATCTGAACATGTGTACCTTGTCTAGTATATATATATATATTACCTTTTGGTGTAGAACTAAAAGTATTTCTGTAGGTTTCTGTTTGATAGCTAAACATACTTTTGTATGTTCTGTTGAAGTATTTTACATACGTCTGGTGTTTCACTAAACATCCTTTGTAGTTTCTGGTATATAATTTAACATACTTCTTCCGGTTTCTGCAATATGACTAAACATGCGTCTTTACTTCCTGGTGTAGAACTAAACGTATTTCTGTAGGGTTCTGGTGTACAACTAAACGTATTTCTGTAGGGTTCTGGTATTTGTAACCACAAAAGCACTCAACATATTTTTGTAGGTTTCTGGTGTATAACTAAACATACTTCTGTAGGTTCTGGTGTACAACTAAACATACTTCTGTAGGTTCTGGTGTACAACTAAACATACTTCTGTAGGTTCTGGGGTATAACTAAACATACTTCTGTAGGTTCTGGTGTACAACTAAACATACTTTTGTAGGTTCTGGGGTATAACTAAACATACTTCTGTAGGTTCTGGTGTACAACTAAACATACTTTTGTAGGTTCTGGTGTATAACTAAACATACTTCTGTAGGTTCTGGGGTATAACTAAACATACTGCTGTGGGTTCTGGTGTACAACTAAACATACTTCTGTAGGTTCTGGTGTACAACTAAACATACTGCTGTGGGTTCTGGTGTACAACTAAACATACTGCTGTGGGTTCTGGTGTATAACTAAACATACTGCTGTGGGTTCTGGTGTACAACTAAACGTACTGCTGTGGGTTCTGAGGTATAACTAAACATACTTATGTAGGTTCTGGGGTATAACTAAACATACTTATGTAGGTTCTGGGGTACAACTAAACATACTTCTGTAGGTTCTGGGGTACAACTAAACATACTTCTGTGGGTTCTGGTGTACAACTAAAAATACTTCTGTAGGTTCTGGGGTATAACTAAACATACTTCTGTGGGTTCTGGTGTACAACTAAACATACTGCTGTGGGTTCTGAGGTATAACTAAACATACTTATGTAGGTTCTGGGGTATAACTAAACATACAGCTGTGGGTTTAGTTCGAATATTTGCATTGTTATATCATTGAAATTCATTTGTATCTGTGTGCAATCTTCGGTACAAAAACTATGATTTGGTTCCTGGATTACATATCCTGGTGCTACTGAAAAGGTACAGTTGGGAATTAGGGGACGCGGATTCAGCTGTTTTAGGGAACAGGTGTGGCTGTTCCTAGTCGTAGAAACCTAATTAGGGACAAACCTATGACATTCTGGGGAGGCCTGGGATTTGGTATTGAGTCAAATTCTTGTTTATAACAATCTGAAGCAAAATATTTATTTCAAGAATTTTCGGGGACATTTATCCGTACCCCTCCGACACACCCCTCCCCACACATACACACCCGAACCCATCCCGCACTAATATAAAAGGCCGGCCCCTGAGCCACAACACAGCGAGAAAGTAAGTCACCTCGCTAATCATATATGTAATCGAAGACGTCAGAAGCAAAATTGTTTTCTCTGTGGAAGGTGTGTTGTCACCGGTGGTTGTCTTCAGTGTCTTGTTGTTGAGCTGATAGGCCACACAGCACCTGTTCATCTGTGTAGCCTCTAAGATAATAGGTACTGTAATTTCAAGTGGAAGCACAGGTATGTCAGGTTACAGTTTGTGGCGAACTTGAGACGTGTTTGCATGTTAGAGACAGCAGTTTGTGGAGATATATTGCGAGGGGTCGGGTGGTTTACGATGGGGCGGGGAGCACTGGCCTCAGCGAGCTGCTTGGCCTTATGTGGGTGGTGGTGGCTTCCCTTAGCGTGACCTTGCAGTTCTTGATTATCTACTGTATAATGTTTCCATTATTTATCATAATAGAATGGAGATATCATGTGCTGGATAATCGGTGCATTTCCTCTCACAAGACATCTTCGCTTCATAATCGAGGTCATAGCTCGATGGTGAAGGTGCATTTCCTCTGACAATACATCTTTTCTGGATAATCGAGGTCATAGCTCGATGGTGAAGGTGCATTTCCTCTCGGAAAACATCCTCGCTTGATAATCGAGGTCATGGCTCGATGGTGAAGGTGCATTTCCTCTCACAAGACATCCTCGCTTGATAATCGAGGTCATAGCTCGATGGTGAATGTGCATTTCCTCTCACAAGACATCCTCGCTTGATAATCGAGGTCATAGCTCGATGGTGAATGTGCATTTCCTCTGACAATACATCTTTGCTGGATAATCGAGGTAATAGTTCGATGGTGAAGAGGCATTTTCTCTCGGAAAATATCCTCGCTGGATAATCAAGGTCATAGTTCGATGGTGAAGAGGCATTTCCTCTCGGTAAATATCCTCGCTGGATAATCGAGGTCATAGTTCGATGGTGAAGAGGCATTTCCTCTCACAAGACATCCTCGCTGGATAATAGAGGTCATAGCTCGATGGTGAAGGGGCATTTCCTCTCACAAGACATCCTCGCTGGATAACAGGGGTCATAGCTCGATGGTGAAGGTGCATTTCCTCTCACAAGACATCCTCGCTGGATAGCAGGGGTCATAGCTCGATGGTGAAGGGGCATTTCCTCTCGGAAAACATCCTCGCTGGATGATCGAGGTTATAGCTCGATGGTGAAGGTGCATTTCCTCTCACAAGACATCCTCGCTGGATAATCGAAGTTATAGCTCGTTGGTGAAGGTGCATTTCCTCTCACAAGACATCCTCGCTGGATAATCGAGGTTATAGCTCGTTGGTGAAGGGGCATTTCCTCTCGGAAAACATCCTCGCTGGATAATCGAGGTCATAGCTTGATGGTGAAGGTGCATTTCCTCTCACAAGACATCCTGGGTTTACATATTGGGCTGAGTGCTTCTCCTGGAGTGTAGCACACCCTACACGATACGGTCTCGGTGTGATATCGTTGAGATCGAGATCGAGTGACATTTGTTTCATGAAAAGGTTCCAGGCTTTATAAAAATGCCATGCACGTGTGATTAGAGCCTGGGTCTTTATAGTAACACGCTCCTGATCTTCCAAGCCGATGGTATATGGAGGACAGGGCATATAAAAAACATACAAGCATATTTCATTTTATCGGTGTTTGTAAATATCCAGGCTTTATAAAAATGCCATGCACGTGTGATTAGAGCCTGGGTCTTTATAGTAACACGCTCCTGATCTTCCACGCCGATGGTATATCGAGGACAGGGCATATAAAAAACATACAAGCATATTTCATTTTATCGGTGTTTGTAAATATGAGTGAGTGAGTGAGAATGGTTTTACGCCGCTTTTAGCAATATTCCAGCAATATCACGGCGTTATCCGAGTGCCCTATATAGACCAGCATCGTAAATGACTAACTAATATTACGGAGGATAATCACAGCTTGTGTTCCCTCACATCAACCCGTTCGTAAAACACATGGAACAAATCGCATTGCCTCTGTCGAATCTAGTGAGTATGGCTTTCCACCGATTTTAGCAATATTCCGGCAATATCACGGCGGGGGACACCAGAAATGGGCTTCACGCGTTGTACCCATGTGTGGAATCGAAACCCGGGTCATCGGTGTGACGAGCGAACGCTTTAACCACTGGACTACCCGACCGCCCCTTGTAAATAGGATTGGTGGTGGTTGTATCGCCAGGTATTACCGATTCCGATAACTATTGATGCATCTTGGCACGTATAGTATCTATATTACCACGGGATGTATTTTATCGCAGTATCGGAAAATCCCGTATCCATAGGCTCTGTCGACTGTTTACTTAAGCAAATCTAAGCACCATATTTCATCGCTTGACCGTATACAGGACTCGTTGCGAAACGTCACGGCTACTCGTAAGTAAATATTATCGTTTCAGGAATGTTTTTGAAGTGGCATTATCCCTTCATCCATTCGAAATTGGTTTAAAAAGAACCCATTTGTTTGGGCGATGTCCGTTCACCCAACCTTGGTTGTATGCATACTGATTATGCATAATTCATAACAGGAAGTGACGTAAAGCACATATTCCACACGTATCACACACAAAAAAGTGAAACCGCGATAATATAGTGTCACCCCACTCCTTCCTCTAATTTAAAAAGAAAAAGTCGCTTATGGCAGATAATTTGTTTACCGATCTCGTTTAAGAATTTCAGGATCGATCAATCCTAATTGATGCGTAATAACATTACGATCCATTTTAAATTAACTACCGCGATAATATAACGTACCATGCCACATCGGTTTTTCTGCACCTGACCAGATTCGACCCCCACAATAAGTAGAAGAACACTGTGTCGTCATTATATCGTGTACAAACTTACACTTACAAACGGAAAGTCAACTACATGCCGTGTGTGCGTGCGTGCGTGCGTGCGTGCGTGCGTGCGTGTTCATTTGTCAGGCGCCATGAAACCCTGTCAGAATAGATCCGCGGTACAACATGATGCTCTCCGCAAGATCCCAGTGTGCTCTGTTGGTTACAATGTGTGACCAGAGTGATACTGTGTCACCCCGACGAATCGAAACGTGTTCTTCATATTATCAACCACTGGTTTGTTCAATGCAGACTTGCTGGAAAAGAGGCTAGCTTGGTATGTGGCTGTATATTGCAAACTGGTCGAAACCAATATTGAACAGTCCGGACACAGCTGATAAATGCTCTTTAGGGGACAGAGAGTTTTTCAGTGATCCATTCATATATTTTTCACCACTATTTTGCGTTTTACGCTCAAAGGAATCTGTTTTGCCGGATAATCGAGACTGGTTATTCTCTAGCGTTGACGTTTGATTAAAGTCCGAACGCTTCTCTGTTTGCTCTTTTGATTGAATGATGTAGACACACCTAACAGTTAATGGTTGATAGAGTATAAATGGATAGAATGGCCAATGGTTGGATGAATGGATCAATCAATCAATCAATCAATCATTGCGTGAATCGATGATGAATGAATGAAAGCATGGATGGGTGGATTGGTGATTGGATGGATGAATGGATGATAGAGTATAAATGGATAGAATGGGCAATGGTTGGATCAATCAATCAATCAATCAATCAATCAATCATTGCGTGAATCGATTATGAATGAATGAAAGCATGGATGGGTGGATTGCTGAATGAATAAATAAACGAGTGTATATATGAATGCCGGATGTACAGACAAGAGCCAAGACGGGCGAATGACTGCATGGGTGGATGGATGTACATACAGATGGATGGATGTGTGAGTGATGAAGCTGAGCAATGCAGAAACTGGCTTTATTCGCGAGATACACGTACTTACAACTCTGTAGACCGTTTAGCTAACGTCTGTGTCGACATACGTGATACGTGTATGCAATCAGATATACAGGTATATTCAAGCGATTTTCCTGCGGACATTATGTACACAAAGTATGTCAAATTCAAGCTCTTAAAAATATTACACTCCCATGCATTATAATTCTACTCCATGTTTGAGTAAGGGCAT
The DNA here is from genome assembly GCF_023055435.1 of Haliotis rufescens. Lineage (NCBI taxonomy): Eukaryota > Metazoa > Mollusca > Gastropoda > Lepetellida > Haliotidae > Haliotis > Haliotis rufescens. The sequence continues at coordinate 6,842,684 of NW_025964112.1, forward strand.
TGTTTGTAAACATCTCAGGTGATGCTAAATAAAAAATCGACATTTTTAATTAAATCGAAAAAGAAAAAACGTTTGATTAACATGAAGTGCCCGATAAGTTTCAAACTTGTAAGAAAGGTTATATTTCTGATCTAAATCCGCGAGGAAAAGTCTTGCGGGAATGACATGGCTGCCCTGGTGTAACTTCGAACCCCAACCGCCATAACTGGTGACGCAACCGATCGGGTGCATTAATTAATTCGTATATTGACCTCTATCACCATGCACAAACCTGACCCATGGCAATACTCGTCCCGGCAATATATACACATGTGTACTTGTAGTATTTTCCCGTTATCAGCTTGAACAGATGCGGCGGGGTAGCCTAGTGGTTAAAGCGTTCGTTCGTCATGTCTAAGGCCCGGGTTCCATTCCCACATAGGAACAATGTGTGAAGCCCATTGTTGTTTCCCGCAGTGGTATTACTGGGATATGGCTAAAAGTGTCGTAAAGCTCAACTCACTCACTCACTGGAATGGCCATGCGTTTTAAGAAGGGGTTAATATGAGGAAACACGCAAAAGCTGTGGTTATCCTCCGTAATATTAGTTAGTCATTTACTGGTCGATATAGGGCACTCGGATAACGGTATGATCTGCGTGTATTCGCAACACGACTTACACACCTATGTGACTTGTTTAGCATATTAATTACCTCATTTTCACTTATTAGCCATTGCACCACAAGAGCTTTTTTTTCTGCCGGCATACTTTCCCTCACATTGTGGTGTCTTATCTGATTATTGTCTAACCAATTTTTAAAAAAAATCTTTTTTCATTATTGCTTATCTTATGAGAGAATTTGTATAGGGAAGAAGCGACTTCGTAAAACGTGTCGAAGCCAACATGTGTCGAGGCCTGAGCTCCGCGTGGTCCTTGGGATCTCTGTGTTCATTTCATCAAGCACGTGACGTCAGTTACACATATTTTCAAAAAAAATTACTTTTTAGAAGAAATCCACTTTTTTACTCAGTTTATTTTTTTACAATTTGGGAGTGGATTCTGGATACACAGAAGCGGTCGCCCTGCACGTGTGTCCGGCTCCCGGGTGATATTTCCCTATGGGTATTCCTTCAGATGTTCAAACCGTGTACACAAGCGAAAAGAAAGTATTTTCTTGTTAGCTTTTTTTCTTGGGAGAGGATGAACAAAATTCGGAAAATGTTTTATTTATTTGCCCGTGGTATTGAGCGCTCGTGCCCCCGCGAGCTCCAGCACTCACTCGGCTATCCACCGCCTTGTCGGCCGTCGGCTGGGCTGGCGCTGAATAATGTATGCAATCCCGGGGGTGAGAGCTTCATGGCCCCTGGGTCTAGTGAACCCGGTGTCGTACAATAGCTTTAGAAAACCCGTTCCTGGCGTCGAGATCTGGGATAGTACCACCAGGAGTGGTACAAGTACGTCTGGGAGAGGTGTCCCTCGCGGACCCACTCCCTTCTCTGATAAACGGGAGAAAAATCAATACCTTGCCGGCCCGCGTGACAAATTATTTCTGGGTCTGGCGTATGCAGGCAGCCCTAATCACTGCCCGACCCTCCCCCGGCTTGGAGCATATCCAAAGCCTCACCGACGGGCGGCACGGTCAAAATTGGAAATCAACAGGGGTGATAGCATGAAAGGAAAACAACAGACAACGCCCCCCACCCCCTTTACTTTCTACCTTTTGGACACACCTGTCCCGATCTCGACACTGGGGTCCGTAAAACCGTCACCGACGGTCCCCTGGTTGATTAATCGCTAGGTAAGTTTGTCACGCTAGGCCGAGACCCCTGGTGGAGCGTATACTTCCCTGCTTTGTTATTTATATAGTTGAGGCACGCATACACCGCCACGCCCTCCGGGGGGAAACCTACGTCACTTGGCTAGGCCGTGCTACCCACGTTCACGTGGGTCAAATCGCATTCACGTGGGTCGGCTGCCCAATCACGGCAGGGACAGGCGCGCGTGACGCAGGCACGCGGAGAACCTTATATGGAAATCTACCCAGCCGCCCCCCACCCATCATAACGTGCTAGGGACGGGACGACGACCAGCACTCCCACAGGCCTATCAACCCTGGTGTAAAAACTGGTTGATTTTAGTCATTGACTAGGTAAGTAGTATATATTTCTGACTACTATCATGTCAACCCACACCGTGTGCTTATGAATATCGTGGACTCGTGTGTACAGCGGCCGTGCCTGTCCCCGCGATAATCCAGCCCCAGGGTCAGGCAAGCGATATGGCGACGACCACACTACCAGCAATGGCGGACTCGCTTACACAAAAATTGGCTGGCATTCATAAGCTTTCGTGAGCGTTTTCTCGCTGTTTGTGAATGAAACCTATTGATGTCTGGTCATCTGTACTTTGTTTACATTATCTGTAGCGTGTGTTGGTAAGTAATTTGTTCAGCTGACTCGAAAATATTCGCCAGCGAGTAAAATGTGGGTGTGGGTCAGTGACAATGTCGCGACCATGCAGAGAAGCCCTTGTAGTCCATAGCGTGGTCGACGCGATATAGGGAAGTATATTCGCTGTCTGTCCGGGTCGAAGGTGTATATCAGGGCGTGGACTTTCATATGCTCCCCTTACACTGTTATTTTCGCCTTTGAATCTTTCCGCCGAACGTAAACAAGCCAGAACGCACCCGGAAATAAACTGCAATATTGACCGATGCGTGTGTATTACGTGGGATATATAGTGTATATTGCTCAACATGGACTGCGTTTCATTGCCAAATAAATATCAAAACTTGTTGTTGTGTTTGAGTTTTCAATGAGTTTCCGTGAAACCGTTGAATTATCTTGTAAACGTTAAACCGAGCCGGTTCAATCGGTGTTGTCGCCAGCATGCGTTTCCAAAGATGCAATGTTTTTATTTAGAAACTAGAATGTCCAATGGCTTTGCAACGATTTGTGACGTCATAGCACAATTCTACAGGCCCAACTGGAAGTGGTTCTGGGTGCTATCTGTGGCTTTTATACATCTAAATCAGAAAACTTTCCCAAACTACTTCTTTCCTTTTTTACATTTTTTTAGGCATTGTTATCAATATTTTTGACATGTTAGAAGGAATATATTTACAAAGTTTCATAGATCATGTAAATAGACAAGGCTGTACTTGTTAATATTTTAAAAGGAATGCCTTTAGAATATTTATTTTAATTGATTGAGCAAAAATATTTTGATAATGATTTTTTGGGCTTATGTATATGCTCCGAATACATTGAGCTTACAACTGTCTCTTTAACATTTTAAAAAAAGGTGTTTTTGACCTAAAAGATAAGTGAGTATGTTCAAAGATAGCTTTACACTCAGGATAATTTATTCTGCATTTACAAGTTTACTTGCTTAGAGTGAAAGAAATCCCAACATATGTTCAATTGTTAAAACAAATTTAATGACATTATTTTATATGAAGTCAATAAACAGAAGCGCTCTACTGGGCTTGGAAGTATTTCATGTAACTAATTAAAATATTCTCAATTTTATTTTTAAATGGGTTATTATGAATTTTTTATTTTTTAAATTTATTATGGCTTAGTGCAAGTGGCGTTAGTCATGTTATTCTCAGCGATTCAGTGATTACCATGGCAACTGAAAAGAACAGAACCCTTTCATGTTATCAATATGTGTGATAACACATTTATAAGCATATGTGTACATCAATGGACAGACTGGGGAATGGGGAACATTCAAATAGCTGTTTACTCAAGCCAACATGTAACATAATACAAATTTGAAATCAACAATGTCATCAATAATCCCATAATGGAAAAATATTGACTATTGAATTGTCAATCAGTTTCCTTAAGCATTCAAAATTTAGGGCAATGGGTTGAAAGGAAATTTACGAAAATCCCTGATATTTAAATGCACAATATGATACTACAAAAATATAGACTAAATGTTATTTGAATTTATAAGTAACAATTATTATTAAATGATTAATATCTAATTGAAAACTTTACAAATAGTTTGCCATGATAGGCAAGTTTATAAAACATGTGAACAGTGATGCTAATATACTTCAAACATCAGTCACGTCTACATCAATTCACCAGTCTCCCTTTGCAGCAAATGACCAATGAATACAGATGCACTAGATGATCCCTGTCGCCTCCCCTCCCCCCCTCAAGCACCTCCCCCCTCCCCTCTAAAGATGATGTCTCTGTCTGTGGGAACCTTCTGTTGTCTTTTTCCATAATTGTTTACTTTCCCATACAAGCTATTTGTTTTGCTCTCTGCTCTGACATGGAGGTATGCTGGAGTTTCTTACCCCCTTCTTTTCATTGTCTTTGTAGCCCCATCGCCAAATTTTACGCGATACTCTTTGACGATTATTTTGTGATTTCATGTTGCCAGCTTGCGAAGGATGCAATATCATGTTGTAAATATTGGCAGCTAACACACAGTGTTCCGGCCTCTGTGGAGTAAATATTAGTTTTGATGTGGAGCTAACAATATTACTGATATCTGCTGTCTGTTGGCTGTTCACAAGTCTAGTTGCTGCTGGCACTGGAAACCTCCACTTTGATAGACATTGCTAAGTGATGGTGGTAATGAGATGACGATGTTGTATTTGACTGGTTGCATGAAGGGCTGTATGTCCTTCATGTTTTTTTCAACACCTTTTCCTTTTGTGAAAATTATGTTATATTAAAAGTTGGCAGCAATTGGCTGTTTTATACCCTCAGCCTGACATGAATTTGTATTGGGGAGTTTGTAGGTTTATGTCTTTTCCTGTGTGTAGGCTGATTGCCCTCATAACAGACTGGGCGTTTGTCTACAGACCTTTTTAGAAACGCTTGTTTTCTTATTAGCGTCTATGCAAAGATATTTTGAAGAACCACTACCCAGGAATTGAACTTGAAGAACCCCTACATAGGCAGCGTTAGAAATTGTCCTTATTCTTAGAAGCCCTTCCAAACTCCCTAATAGTTAAGGTATCATGAGGACCAGTAGAAATTTGCCCCTTTTAGGGTTTTGCTATATGTTATTGTATTATAAAGCCTAGTCGACTAAAACTGTTAGCTTCTATCGCTGCCCCAGCATTTAGCTTGAAGAATTACTACCTAGGTATTTAACTTGAAGAACCACTATCTAAGTATTAAGATAGAGACACATGGATATATTCTACTGAATCTCCAAGTAGGCATTACGTGGTTGGTTGCTGGTTTTGTTTGTTGACTGGACCAGGCAACCAGTGGTTGATATTACGAACAAGGTCCCACATCATTGGGATGTGAAAGCACACAGCCCACCACCTCACTGAGTCTGACCTGATATCGTCGCTTGTTCCTACTAGCAAAGCTTGATGTACAAATTCTTACCTGGAATCCCCCTAGGTGGTCAACTGTTCTTGACCTGTTCAGCGCTCAGTGAACCCGTTGTATGACTCGGAAACAGAGAGACTGTCACAAAGACGATGTAGACCTGAATAGAACTGTTGGAACATGACAATTACGCAAACATTTCTTGCTTCCTGACAGCCTCTTTCTGAGTAATTATTTTGATCTGTCACCATGGTTACAACCTCCAAATTTACATTTGTTACCAGAATCAAAGGTGACTATTGATACACTTTTTAAAAAAACTGTATTGCAGTCTAAACAAACATATAGGTAGTCACTCCCAAGAATCCTTAATTTGTTGTTTGTGTTTAACGCCACACTCAGCAATATTCCAGCTATATGATGGCGATCTGTAAATAATCGAGTATGGACCAGACCATCCAGTGATTGACATCATGAGCATTGATCCACACAATTCGATACGATGACCTGCATGAACCAAGTCAGCAAGTCTGACTACCGGATCCCGTTAGTCGCCTCCTACGACAAACATAGTCGCCTTTTACAGCAAGCATGGGTTGCTGAAGACCTATTCTACCCCGGATCTTCACAGGTCCCAGAATGCATAAATGCAAGCTACATGCGTCATGTGACCATGACACAACAAGTGCGTACATGATCCACAATCATGATCCCAATAGGGAGAACAAACTAGGTGTGGCTGTTTTATTTAATATGCCATGTTATGATACATATCTCAATAAAAACGTCACTGACTAAATTGCGAGGGGAAGGTCACAGGTGGAGTCAGGTGAAATGGATTTTTACATTGCATTCACGATTGCGGCACTTATATAACAACATCTGTGCATTGCATTTTTAACAGTCCGGATTTATATCGGTTTCATAGTGCTAGCATACTGAGATACCATGTCACAGTTGAACATGAATACACCACTCAGACACTCTAATGACTCCGAGCTGACTTGTTTTATCCCCTAATGTTGAGTGCCAGGCAGGGCAACAACAAGTACCATTTTTAAAGATGTTTTGTCATGGCTCATTTTAACCACTGGTTCTCCCAGACTCTTTGGTACAGCTGGAACTTCCAGCCTGGAAGTGTACTGTTATGTTGTGCCTGTATCCATCACATAATGAAATGCCGAAATATTGCACATACAGACCCTGAAACAAATAAATCCAATACAGCCCATGCAAGTCTATAATGTTTGGCAAGTCTAGATTACTGCAGTATCTCAAAATGAAGAAAGTCTCTATTATATTTTATAACTAAAATTTAACAATTGTTTTTTCTGCAAAATATGTCCATTTTAGAGACTAGATGTTAGTCTAATTACAAACCAACATATATGTTTAAGTATATGCATCCATTTTCACACTTCCTTTAAACCTTGAAAATGAGCACTGTTACTGATATACTAAAAATAATGTCATGTAACCGAAAAATGGGTAATTAATGTTGACAAACACTTAGGCATTTAAACCCCTATCACATCTTCGTCAAGTACATCCATCCCCTTGATGTTTAGCACCCCATCACTCATTCACCCTAAAGTTATGTCACCTAGGTAGACAGTTAATTCTGTTTTCATAGCTGGGGGAAAAGGGAGTTGAGTATACAATATATTATACAGTATATTTCCTTCAGTGAGTAAAATTGAAATTTGGGCATATGGAGTACCCCCACCCTGAGCCCCGACAGCATCTGGGTGACTTTTATTTTGTATGACATTTCATTGGATAGGTGAGGATGTAAAAGGGGTACCAACATTGTTTGAATCACATTTCAAAATATCAATGGGGCTTTTTCATTGTTGTAAGGCTTATCAGGTTACAGGAAAAAAATATGGAATAAAATCAATAATTGGAGGTGATGTACGATGTTAGAAGTTGGACTAAATATTGCTTGTCCTTTTTTTATATCAGTAACAGGACATCACCCTTGACGTGAATTGTGGTTGTCAGCTGAACATGCACGGGTTTACTAAGTACCGGGCTTACTTGTAGGCTTATGGGGGAGGGGGCTTGTTGGGTGTGGCCAGGGGAGGGAGGTGTTGAGAATAGGTGGAGGGGGGATAAGAAAGCATAAGTCGGCTACGATCAAAGGACAAGGTGTACTGCTGAAGCCATTGTTCTATGTACCGTAGTCGACAAGGGCCTTTATGTCACTTAGACCTAGCTAAGCTCATTAAATCTTACACATGCCTCATTATAAGGCTGATAATTAATATAGATTTCTTTCTCAACAGATTTCATTTTTTCCAGTGTTGTATAGAATTTCAAAGGTTATCCTTTGTTTCTGAATCAAAGATAAAATAGCATTTCATTACTTGCTGGGGAATGTTTTTAAGTTCCTGCGGTGGGTGTTTGTGTTATAATGAGGGCATGTTATATGAAAGCTGACATACCATGTGCAGGAAACACAATTTGAGGCAGTTCATTTTTTACATGTTTTTTTGGTTAGAATTTTAAGGTGTTCTGTGTATAACCAGTTACTTCTTTACAATAAACATGATAAATAACAGGAATTATTACTATTAATACCGTAGCCCCCTCACAAGATGAAATTCCGGAGGAGACACCTTTCTACTTTTCATAATTTGTCACAAGTTATTGTTTTAATTAGGAACGTAGTATTTATTGATTGCTTTGTTTATTTAGTTCAATAGAATCCATCCCAAATTGCCTTTGTCTAGGTGTCTGCTGCGTTAGTTTGTTGTGTTGTTTTAATGTCATGTATATCGATTCATGACATTGATTCCCAAACAGAGTAAGACTTCCAAACACGAATGTCAGTTGAAACACCTGTGCGCCTCTCACACCTTGAGCTACATACTCAACCTTCCCTGCTGGAAGATAGGTAAACTTTATCTACCTGTGGCCAGTCAAGCATTGAGCTGGCCCCACCCCTAGAGAAAGTTCTGCTTTGTGTGTGTGACCCCTGGGTTGTGGAGTGTGGAGGAGTGGTAGAAGGACATTGCTTACTGCATGTCCCAGCAATCTAAGCCACTCGTCGGATACAAGTGGAGCTGGTTTCAAATGCCCATTGTTGAGAAACAAATGTTTCTTGTGTGTGAGGAGATATTTTCCAGTATTTTCGTCTCTTTCCTCTTTGAAATGGGTTGAAAAGGTTTCGGTCTAAGTTACTTGTGTCGAACAGGTTGAGTTCAGAGAAGGATCAAAGTAGTGATGGCGTTCGATGTATGTCTTGGATGGATGCACTGGCTTCATCGTTGGTTGATTATGTTTTAATAAATATCATAACAGACAGTGGATGGGAATATTTAGACTGTATTTAGAGTTGCTGTGACAATGCCTAGTTTGCATAGTAGATGGAACCATTGTGTCTCGTGTGCATGGTGTGGAGAGATTGTTGGATTCACAATATTCTCATTATCTCAGATCAGCCACAGATACACCTATACTGCTGTTGTGGCTTAAAGCAATATTCACTTTCACTCCACAATTTATGGATAACAACTTCTTTAATTACTGTAAAGACAACATTTCAGTATAGATCCTTATACCATTGTCAAGCAAGGTTGAATGATGAACATGGTACGGAATTCAGTCTTGCTTGACAGCGGTATAAGGATCTATACCGAAACGTCACCTTTACAGTATTAAAGAAGTTGTTATCCATAAATTGTGTCTACTGTGTCATCCATCAAGTTCTAAGTAATGCCTATCAAACGCCACTCTCAGTAATATTCTAGCTATATGATGGCGGCCTGGAAATAGTTATGTCAAGACCAGACAATCCAGTGACTAGCATCACGGGTATCGATCTACACAATTGGGATATGATGACATGACAACCAAGTCAGTGATCCTGACCCCCCTTTAGTCACTTCTTACGACAAGCAGGGGTTGCTCAAGACCAGTGCTAACCCCTATCTGCCCATGGTTAAACCAAAGCAGTAAAACTTGGGTTTAGTACTGTGTTGTATAATATCGAAAACTGGGTTGTATTTTCAGCAACATTTGCCCATTAGTGAATAAAGTACTACCTTAGCGGTTGTATGCACGTCTGCTTGTCATGTTTCAATGTCAACTTGTTTCGGAAGCTGTAATGCATTTTTTTCAAACATCACAATTATTTATCACATGTATAATTTCCTATTTAACATAATTTCTGAATGCAGCCAAACTTTTGTACCGGAAGAGTTTTCAGAAACACATGAAATAAAAGACATAAACAATAATATGTTGGGTGGAATTTTACTCGTTATGCAAATTTTGATTTTAGGAGTATGTGATCCTGTAGATTCTTGTGGTATTACAGTTGAGGAAAACCTTTTATCTAACAATTTAGTTGCTCTTGTAGTTTGTTTCTACCAGAGATAAACTGACAGTATCTCACTAACTTGCCATATTAGACAAGAACTGTAGCAGTTGAGGGCAGTAGGAAGTTGACCTCTGGCTTGTCCAGTGTGGGGGGGGGTGAGGCAATGAAGATTTGATTTTTGATATCTTGATTGTAGAGGTGACGACCGGGTCGCGTATATAATGGCAATAATTCAAGTTAGGGGAGACAACTTGTGATAGTTTTAGAATAGTTATGATGTGTGATTAATATAATTATTGTATAAAATGCAGTATAATTTAATATAGTTCTAATAATAGTACTACTTTTATTTCATGATTCTGTTTGTTAAAAGAAATCCATTGTCTATGGGCGGAAAAATTTAAAATATATAAATTTCATATTTGCTTTAGGAAATGTTCTATTTTGCCATATGTGCAATATTGTAAGGTTTTTTTAGGGATTTCTGAGGTTAATCTTTACCACTTTTCATTGCAATTCTTAAACTATTTGGAAAAAAATGTCTTCCGTTAACATTTCTACAATACTTTTGCAATATTTTGGTGGTAGTGAGAGGAGTACTTCAGCATCCCACAATTTGGATGTCCTTGCATATTTCAGCAGTTTTCTGTTCTGGACTTAAATATATATGTGAACACACTCTGAATTATTGCCTTGCAAACAAGATTTACCATAGTTTTAAAAAAGTAATGTTTGAATAGAAACAGGCTCTCGATAGTTTAAGCCTATTGATGTTATATTATATAGTAGGAGTGATTAGTGTTTACATCGCTTTCAAATGTTGCTGTACACAAACTGTGTGAACTTTTGATATTTTGTTTATCACCAGTGTATTTCCAGCAGATTGTTAACAATCAATATGCATTGATAGTTCGACCCAGTTGTTTTAAGCGGCCATTGTGAAATATTACATGCAAATGTGTGTAGGAAAAAGCCCAATTTGAGAGCAGTTTTGAAACGCCTAAGGGGGGAGTCTTTCTGGATTATATTGAAATAACCTTAGGGTAGATGAAGTTGATATCAAGACAGTTTCGACTGTCTAGACACGGACTGTGTGAGGTATATGAAGGGGTCCACGAGGCAGTTAATCTTTTGTTTTAACCTCTGGGTTTCAAGTGGTTGTCTGAATATTCACAAAAATAACAGGGGTATTACATCAGATGTTTATTCGTCATTTTAAGTCATTTTCTTTTCGGTCTCTCCATTGGTTTGATGTCAATGTTGACAGAACAAGTACCCCTGCAAATTTTGTTAATTTTGAAAAATAATTGGGTTTTGAGTGATTATGTTGTGATTTGGATACATTATATGTACCTCTTTGAATAAGGTGTTCGTGCTTGGTGTCATCATCACGTTTTCATGACTGACTGTCATTATTCATATGCATTTTATTCCTATGCAAGGAAAATACACTTAACAAGAAATTTGACAGTTCAAGCTAAATTTGCTAAGCATCCCAATGTGTCCTGCTCAAAGCCATGTTATCAGCTTGACGGCCCAGCCCTACACAATGGGAAAAGACAAAGTCCGTTGGATCTAGGCAGACCTTTAATCCCTGTGGGGTCAGTCACAAGGGTCAGTCGTCCCCAGGGTGAGGCTTGATAGCGTGCTATTATTATCGGGGTAAGGTATAGTGCAAGCCTGGGGCTATTGTCCTCGGTGCAGTCGGTAACAACGACTCCTCCTTTTCCCCCCTTGACGTCGACCCCCTTGGCCAAGGTGGTTTTGTCAAGCTACACGTAACATACAGGACTGTGCATGGCCAGCAGTTGTAGTCCGCGATGAGTCCTTCTCTTGTAGCATCCTTCAAATATGTGTAATAATGCTTGAAGTGAATGAGTATTGGATGGGTGTGTCATTACCTGTCTCGCTGCTCCGTCTCACTCCCCGTCTTTTTCCCTGTCTCTCTGACCTGTCTCACGACTCTGTCTCTTTATCCTGTGTCATGTCACTACCTGTGTCACTACCTGTGTCACTACATGTGTCACTGTGACTCTACCTGTGTCACTACCTGTGTCACTGTGACTCTACCTGTGTCACTACCTGTGTCACTGTGTCACTACCTGTGTCACTGTGTCACTACCTGTGTCACTGTGTCACTACCTGTGTCACTGTGACTCTACCTGTGTCACTACCTGTGTCACTGTGGCTCTACCTGTGTCACTACCTGTGTCACTGTGACTCTACCTGTGTCACTTCCTGTGTCACTGTGACTCTACCTGTGTCACTGTGACTACCTGTGTCACTGTGACTCTACCTGTGTCACTGCCTGAGTCACTGTGACTCTACCTGTGTCAGTACATATGTCTCTGCCTGTCACTGTGTCACTTCCTGTGTCACTGTGACTCTACCTGTGTCACTACCTGTGTCACTGTGACTCTACCTGTGTCACTACCTGTGTCACTGTGACTCTACCTGTGTCACTACATGTGTCACTGTGACTCTACCTGTGTCACTACCTGTGTCACTGTGACTCTACCTGTGTCACTACCTGTGTCACTGTGACTCTACCTGTGTCACTACCTGTGTCACTACCTGTGTCACTGTGACTCTACCTGTGTCACTGTGACTCTACCTGTGTCACTGCCTGAGTCGCTGTGACTCTACCTGTGTCAGTACATATGTCACTGCCTGTCACTGTGTCACTTCCTGTGCCACTGTCTCTATCTGTGTCACTGTTATTACCTTTGTCCCAACCTGTGGCACTGTCATTGCCTGTGTCTCTATCTGTGTCACTGTGTCACTACCTGTTTCACTGTGTTACTACCCATGTCTCTATTGATGTCAGTACCTGTGTCACTACATGTGGCATTGCCTGTGTCACTACCTGTGTCACTACCTGCGTCACTGCCTGTGTCACTACCTGTGGCATTGCCTGTGTCACTACCTGTGTCACTACCTGCATCACTGCCTGTGTCACTACCTGTGGCATTGCCTGTGGCACTACCTGTGTCAGTATCTGTGTCACTACCTGTGGCACGGTCATTGCCTGTGTCACTACCTGTTTCACTACCTGTGGCATTGCCTGTGTCACTACCTGTGTCACTACCTGCATCACTGCCTGTGTCACTACCTGTGGCATTGCCTGTGACACAACCTGTGTCAGTATCTGTGTCACTACCTGTGGCACGGTCATTGCCTGTGTCACTACCTGTGTCACTACCTGTGGCATTGCCTGTGACACTACCTGTGTCAGTATCTGTGTCACTACCTGTGGCACGGTCATTGCCTGTGTCACTACCTGTGGCATTGCCTGTGACACTACCTGTGTCAGTATCTGTGTCACTACCTGTGGCACGGTCATTGCCTGTGTCACTATCTGTGGCATTGCCTGTGACACTACCTGTGTCACTATCTGTGTCACTACCTGTGGCACGGTCATTGCCTGTGTCACTACCTGTTTCACTGTGTCACTACCCATGTCTCTATCGATGTCACTACCTGTGGCACGGTCATTGCATGTGTCACTACTGGTGCCACTACCTGTGTCACTGTCATTACCTTTGTCACTGTGTCACTGCCGTGTGTCATACATTGTAATACATTGAGCACTTCAGCATAAACACAACTGAACAAGCCGATTACGCTTGGAATGTTTTACAAATTGCAGTGCCATCTGGCGCTCTTTCAATATTGTCAACGTTGTCCTTGAGCAGCTGAGTCTACTTTTTGTGCACTGGCGTTCTTCAGTACCCATTGTCCTTTAGCAGCTTAGTCTACTTCTTGTGCACTTGCGTTCTTCAGTACCCATTGTTCTTTAGCAGCTTAGTCTACTTTTTGTGCACTGACGTTCTTCAGTACCCATTGTTCTTTAGCAGCTTAGTCTACTTTTTGTGCACTGACGTTCTTCAGTACCCATTGTTCTTTAGCAGCTTAGTCTACTTTTTGTGCACTGACGTTCTTCAGTACCCATTGTCCTTGAGCAGCTTAGTCTACTTTTTGTGCACTGACGTTCTTCAGTACCAATTGTTCTTTAGCAGCTTAGTCTACTTTTTGTGCACTGACGTTCTTCAGTACCCATTGTCCTTGAGCAGCTTAGTCTACTTCTTGTGCACTGACGTTCTTCAGTACCCATTGTTCTTTAGCAGCCAAGTCTACTTTTTGTGCACTGACGTTCTTCAGTACCCCTTGTTCTTTAGCAGCCAAGTCTACTTTTTGTGCACTGACATTCTTCAGTACCCATTGTCCTTGAGCAGCCAAGTCTACTTTTTGTGCACTGACGTTCTTCAGTACCCATTGTCCTTGAGCAGCCAAGTCTACTTTTTGTGCACTGGAGTTCTTCAGTACCCATTGTCCTTTAGCAGCTTAGTCTACTTTTTGTGCACTGACGTTCTTCAGTACCCCTTGTTCTTTAGCAGCTTAGTCTACTTTTTGTGCACTGACGTTCTTCAGTACCCCTTGTTCTTTAGCAGCCAAGTCTACTTTTTGTGCACTGACGTTCTTCAGTACCCATTGTCCTTGAGCAGCCAAGTCTACTTTTTGTGCACTGGTGTTCTTCAGTACCCATTGTCCTTGAGCAGCCAAGTCTACTTTTTGTGCACTGGAGTTCTTCAGTACCCATTGTTCTTTAGCAGCTTAGTCTACTTTTTGTGCACTGACGTTCTTCAGTACCCATTGTCCTTTAGCAGCTTAGTCTACTTTTTGTGCACTGACATTCTTCAGTACCCATTGTCCTTTAGCAGCTTAGTCTACTTTTTGTGCACTGACGTTCTTCAGTACCCATTGTCCTTGAGCAGCCAAGTCTACTTTTTGTGCACTGACGTTCTTCAGTACCCATTGTCCTTGAGCAGCCAAGTCTACTTTTTGTGCACTGACGTTCTTCAGTACCCATTGTCCTTTAGCAGCTTAGTCTACTTTTTGTGCACTGACGTTCTTCAGTACCCATTGTCCTTTAGCAGCTTAGTCTACTTTTTGTGCACTGACGTTCTTCAGTACCCATTGTCCTTGAGCAGCCAAGTCTACTTTTTGTGCACTGACGTTCTTCAGTACCCATTGTCCTTGAGCAGCCAAGTCTACTTTTTGTGCACTTCAGTACCCATTGTTCTTTCTTTACATATGACGTCTTTTGTTTGCAAGTTGTTCATTAGTATTGTTTTGTATTTTGAGTTCATTATTTGCATGTAAACAGTGCCCTTTATTTGAAACATGCCTTCTTTATTCATACCATTTTACTGTTATTGCTCGGTTTTTTCCTATGTTTCAACTTTGTATTTTTTGACCGGATGGCCACCTATGCTTATGTGACTTCTAACAACATTTTGCAGTTAGAAGTAGACCATTAGTAGTTTGCTGCCCATTAAGATCAGACATACTTCTCCTTTAGAAGACAGATATCAAGATGTTGATAAAATACCCTTTGTAAGCTTGGCAACAATAAAACTGTTCATTAATTTTTAACAATCTCCCATAGAAACTTGTGACATAGAAATTGAAAACTTTCTTATTTTTATGGTCATAAAAACAAGGACGATATGTTCTCTCTGAATGCAATCCCAATAAAATTCATCTAAAATATCAAGTATTTTGTTCATCTAAGAACCATAATTATTCTGCTGCTATTGTGTTGAAAAGGTTATTGTATACTTCACATGTAATGAAAGACAGCTATGGCATTATCGTGCATGTTTGTGTGACATGAACATCTAATTCTGATGTGTTTAAAAAAGATAACAGCATCTGTTGCAGTGTTTTTTTTGTCTTTATGTAGCTTGTGCATACCGTTATAGAAATCGTGTGCTGATACGAGTTATTGATCATCAAGACAGAAACATGGTGACAAATGTGTAATCGTTCACAACGGCCGCAAGCTAGGTTGGCAGAATAATACATACAAGTTAATACTGTGTAGAAATGTGGAGAAATGTGTGATTATACATTTTCAGTTTATAGTTTTCTCAAGACAAACTTCTCCTTATAAAGACATTTATTAACAGTTAGTTTAGTTACCTAAGTTTGACCTATCAAAGTTTATTAATTAATTAATTGTTTAAGATTTAGATATTTAAATATAAAATGTTTGTCAAATTTGGAAATTGTTTTTATTTTTTGTTTCGTTTTCATCATACTAATTTTTGAAACAGTTGTACGAAATCTAGAATATGACAAAGCAAATGGATATTTGAGTTTGGCCATAGTTGAGGCTAGTGGAGTCGCTGTGGTTCCTGAGATAGTAAAATATAAGGTCCCTCAGCTGTTCTCGCTGTGGGAACAGCAAACAAAAAAATGGATATGATATCGACTGGAGTAGGCTCGAGTTCAAGGAATGTGTCATTGGTATTGGTTGATAAAAATTATATTTAAGATATCATCTCACAAAAATATAATAATGAAATGGAATGCAAATTCAAGTGCATGAATGAAAAACTACTTGTCGTTTAACTTGAAATTGTGTAGTTTAAAAAAATGTATTCAATATGATGTTAAGATCATTACCATAAACTTTTTTGTTTTTGCTCCGCAATATAACAAAATGTTGGAAAAACGAGCTCCAAAAAAGATTCACATCAAAATATATTAGTTTGCCCTATTAAATATGTATTCAAAACCAGAGAAACAGTAAATTTAAAATCAATATCAGAAATATTAGTATGGAGGGGTTTTCAGTGTGTACCTTGCCTCGTAGCATATGTATGTAAGTTTTTAGTATAGCAAGAGTTGTCTACCTTTATTGTTTGCCTGTCTAGATTATATATATTTATTTTCTATCTTCTTTGGCTAAAAAATGAATTGGCATCCTTCCCAGTCAAATTAAGGAGTAATATCATTGGGCTTTTGGGATAATGGCTTATAATGTCTTGAATCTATTCAAGATATAATCATTTTGATACCTGCTTTGGCTGTAAGGTATACTTTAATAGTTTTAGATATGATTTTTAATAGCAGGGATTGTGATTAAAATTGCTTTGAAAAGTTTTTAAATGGGAAACATTATCTGAAATCTTGGTGAAGAATTAGTCTAATATTTTAAACTCATTTTCAAAAATGTTTAGCATCTTTTAATATTTGAAATATTAGAAATATGTTATAAATATCATATTTATGGTATAGTTGAAGGACTTCAATTGGTAGAATTATATTACGATAATTTGTAGGGCTTTATCAAATTTGTATAGCAAAGCCTATGAAATATTTCTGTGAATTTAATCGTATCAGTTATGCTAATCTATACAATACTGTCATCGTAATGTGAAAGTATTCTTATTTCCTTTCTTTGTTCTGAGCCCTGATATTTACAAAATCATTTATGGACATGAAGTTTGCTAATGAAAATTAAAATTTAATCAGGTAAAACAATTTGTGTGAAAAGTCCTGAAATATGTATATTGTT
Organism: Haliotis rufescens; assembly: GCF_023055435.1. Lineage (NCBI taxonomy): Eukaryota > Metazoa > Mollusca > Gastropoda > Lepetellida > Haliotidae > Haliotis > Haliotis rufescens. The sequence goes on from NW_025964112.1 coordinate 6,859,672, forward strand.
ATCTGATGAGTTTTCTACATTACGCCGAAATGTATTTTAAAAGAGTAAACAAAAAATCAAATTGAAAGTTTTAGAAAAAATAGACTTAACATTTTTGTATCTTTATTATGTTAAGCAGTGAATGTAAATATCCTCTGTACATAAAAAAATGACACAGGCCTATTTTTGAATTATGTTTTTGTTAACATGAAGGAGCCCATTCCAAAATGAAATCCTGTCATATTCCATTGAACACATAAGGATTATTTCTGATTGAAGAGCAAAGAAATTTGTAGCAGTGCCAGAGTGTTTAACAAGGAGACCAGCTTCCCACCGAGCAGCGCCCCAAACCCTGCTTTAGCACCTGAAATCCTCTGGGACCTGGGAAAGGTAGAGAGTCTGGGCTGTTATGTTTGCGAGAACAATTTGGTCCACAGTTTACGAAGTCTGAATCCACTGCCGTTGTGGTCAGCTACACATTATGTGGACAGTGGTCGAGTGGTGGTCAACTGGACTTGGTGTCATTTTTAGTGGAAATGGCAAGAAAAGTTCATGAACATATTTGATGAAGCGTGAGATGGTGTCAGCCCTGGTATTAAGCAGACTGACTTTGTAGACGAGGTATTGTTTTCATGTACTGTGATACTGATAATCTCCTATATAAATAATGCATTGACTTTAGGCCAAGTTGAATAAAGGTATTTTTAAGGCTTTAGAGCATGCAGAGTGGAATTGTTTGAATTTTTCAAAATTCTAATAAATATTTTATTATTATAATCTCATGAAAAAATAATTATTAAGTGATCTGATGAGTGAAACAATGTTGTGATAATGAGAGGGAATTTTATTTTGTAGTAGCCAAAGTTATGTATTATAAGCAATGGCCTCAAATCAACATGGAACATTTGGAAGGTTTCATCAGCAGCAAAAAATAGGACTGAATTTAAATAATTCATGGTGTTTTCAAGTAGGGCTTAGGCACTTCAAAAGGAATGAATACTTTAAAAAAGGGGGCAAAAATATGCTATATGTTGAACTTCCGTGTAATCATTATGTTTTGAGTGCATGTGCATTTAACCAATGAAAATGTACTTTCTTCTAACATACTCGTGTAATAGACAGGTTATTTTAATGGCCATAGTTTGTACATTATGCCAATGGAGATATGTTTTCTTTTATTTGAATGTAATTAACATGTGTGACTGAGAAATTGATACTCGGTCATATATGGAAAACATCAGTCAACTGAATATTTTAATTTATTTTATAATTTATTACCTAAAATTATAATAATGTAATACTTTTGGATATTTTTTTCTGAGAGGTTAAGGATTGGCTGAATGCTGATTGGCTAATCTTTGCCCATTGTATGAAAGTAGTTTTGCTGCGGAAACACATTTTGGGTCTCCTACCTCGGTATGGATGGAGTTGGCACAGGTGGCCCAGTCGTCCAAGGACCAGGGTGCTGTTGTACAAAACTACCCTAGCTCTACGACTGTCATAAGTCTATGTTGCAGTATGGGAGTTACCATCATCTTAGCACTAAGAAAACTTTGTACAGCAGCACCAAGCTATATAGGCTCAGCAGATTTGTATGATTACTGGTTCAACTCCAAAATTTCACCCAGTTTGTTTCTGGGTTTGTCTGCACCATACCAGTAGTCATAGGTTGCACCAAAATGGAAAACGTTGGAGACATGCATCACTTTGTGAGTTGCCATCACATCAAGTTTACAGACAGTGATGAAATACTGCTCAAATAGGCTTTAAACCAATTGACTCTGAAACTGGATAAACATGGAGCGGATCTAACCTCCTTCACTCGGATGCATGGCAGTGAACAGTTCCTGACAATATGAAGTCATCTTTTGGCAGTGGCCTTTACATTTGTTTGCCCACATACAGTAAACTACAGTTATAACAAACTCAAAGGGAGCACTAATTTTAGTTCATAATAACCGTAGTTCGTTGTAAGCATTTTGTACAACAAATACCTGGGACTAAAAAATAAGTCTGTTATATGGGTCAGTTCTTATAAGCGTGTTCATTCAAAATGTAGTTTATTTATTTCGAAAGGTTCAATGTAGCAAGCGCACAGATAGGGACACAGGTGGATATATACGGGGGAAGCCATATTGAATACAATGTAGAAATTTGGAGTTCAGGAAAATATATAACTTTTCTCAATCACACATGGTGCCGCTGGGTGCCCCAGTCATCTAAAGTTCTATAATTTGCTGTGCAGAGTTGCATCCCTTAGGCATGCAAGGATTTTATTATTGTGGGCTGAATTCATTCTGATCATGTTTCTAGGTTGTCATCACGATGCGCCTGATTGTAGGTTTCATACAGTTGTAAACAACTAACATATCTGGCCTCCCACCCACATCAAGCTGACACAGTTATACCTCTATTATGAATCTTGCAATCCCATTGGTTAATCCGTGTCACATGACGAACAATACATTTCAATGTAAACCTTCAAATCATGTGACTGACACTGACTTTAATAGTGACTCATTACGTGGTCAGTATTGACATGTCATGTGGTCAGTATTGACATGTCACGTGGTTAGTAATGACATGTCACATGGTCCGTATTGACATGTCACATTGTCAGTATTGACATGTCACATGGTCAGTATTGACATGTCACATGGTCATTATTGACATGTCACATGATGAATATTGACTCATGGTTGATGTATGTCATCAATCCCAATTGCGTGGATCGATGCTGATGATGTCAATCACTGGATTGTCTGGTCCAGACTTGAATATTTACAGACCACCATCATATACCTGGAATATTGCTGAGTTTAGCCTTAAACAACAAACGAAGCATATTGACATCGTCAAGAGTTGTATAATATTACTTTTTATGAAATTCTATTTAAGCAGTGTTAAAAACAACTCTCAGTCGCCAGTGGCTGATCACACAGCATGTGTTACCAGGACTGTTTGTGTACATAGGGTATATTCAGTTTTTACAGTATTCATATCATACCACGGAAGATGTGAGCGGAGTGGAAATGTATTGGTTATAACAGCGATATATAGATACATACATACATATATATATATTAATGTCATATTCAGGTGAATTATTTGAATACAAAGCATGGTGGACATGGTACAGTATTTCTGGAACAGTGATTCAGATGAGGTAAAGGGCCTTACGTTTCCCTGTACAGGTGGCTGCCCTTGTTTCTAACTTGTTCCCAATGAATCTCAATACCTGTAGAGATGGGTGCCCTTGTTCCCAAGGAATCTCAATACCTGTAGAGATGGGTGCCCTTGTTCCCAAGGAATCTCAATACCTGTAGAGGTGGGTGCCCTTGTTTCTGACTTGTTAATACCTGTTTCCTAGGAATCTCAATACCTGTAGAGGTGGGTGCCCTTGTTTCTGACTTGTTCAATACCTGTAGAGGTGGGTGCCCTTGTTTCTGACTTGTTCAATACCTGTTCCTTAGGAATCTCAATACCTGAAGAGGTGGGTGCCCTTGTTTCTGACTTGTTCAATACCTGTTCCTTAGGAATCTCAATACCTGTAGAAGTGGGTGCCCTTGTTTCTGACTTGTTCAATACCTGTTCCCTAGGAATCTCAATACCTGTAGAGGTGGGTGCCCTTGTTTCTGACTTGTTCAGTACCTGTAGAGATGGGTGCCCTTGTTTCTGACTTGTTCAATAGATGTAGAGATGGGTGCCCTTGTTTCTGACTTGTTCAATACCTGTTCCTTAGGAATCTCAATACCTGTAGAGGTGGGTGCCCTTGTTTCTGACTTGTTCAATACCTGTTCCTTAGGAATCTCAATACCTGTAGAGGTGGGTGCCCTTGTTTCTGACTTGTTCAATACCTGTTCCTTAGGAATCTCAATACCTGTAGAGGTGGGTGCCCTTGTTTCTGACTTGTTCAATACCTGTTCCTTAGGAATCTCAATACCTGTAGAGGTGGGTGCCCTTGTTTCTGACTTGTTCAATAGATGTAGAGATGGGTGCCCTTGTTTCTGACTTGTTCAATACCTGTTCCCTAGGAATCTCAATACCTGTAGAGGTTGGTGCCCTTGTTTCTGACTTGTTCAATACCTGTTCCTTAGGAATCTCAATACCTGTAGAGGTGGGTGCCCTTGTTTCTGACTTGATCAATAGATGTAGAGATGGGTGCCCTTGTTTCTGACTTGTTCAATACCTGTTCCCTAGGAATCTCAATACCTGTAGAGATGGGTGCCCTTGTTTCTGACTTGTTCAATACCTGTTCCCTAGGAATCTCAATACCTGTAGAGGTGGGTGCCCTTGTTTCTGACTTGTTCAATACCTGTTCCTTAGGAATCTCAATACCTGTAGAGGTGGGTGCCCTTGTTTCTGACTTGTTCAATACCTGTTCCCTAGGAATCTTAATACCTGTAGAGATGGGTGCCCTTGTTTCTGACTTGTTCAATACCTGTTCCTTAGGAATCTCAATACATGTAGAGATGGGTGCCCTTGTTTCTGACTTGTTCAATAGATGTGTTTATAAGGCTCATGTACATGAGAAGCAGACTTGTTCATGTCAACACTTGCACAACAAAGCTGAATGTATGGGCCAGGCTATGATGTGTCAAACAAAGCCGATTTCTAATATTTGAACATGAGCAAGTCTCTGACCTTAGCTGATTTTCCGTAGTAGATAAAAACAGAGCAAACATATATTCAAAAACGAATCTTGGATCATGGGTTTGCTATTTCTCTCTCTTTAGCCATTACGGTTTATCCTGATAGAAGTTCAAAACATGCTGGTATGAGAAAGGATTAAGACTAGTTGTCAGCCATTTGAACGTTTGACAATTTTCGTACCAATTACACAGTTTTCCATAACTTAAGTTGTTGACAGTTCCATTGAACCAACATGGGGCCATGTCCTACCTCAGCCTTTCTAGATGGACCGTCTTTGTTAGTAACGTATTTGTTAGTAACGTCCAGTTAACTCTTATCATCATTCTGATCAGTAGCGGTACGGAAGGTGGGGTTTCGAGATAAACATGGATGTTTTCCTGTAGTCGTTGTTTCCCTGTTGCCAAGCAACATTGGCTTAAAGAAGATGGCTCCTTTTTAAGGATGTGACACCACTTTACAGTGGGGAATTAATTTTCTGTGTCAATTTTCTTTTGACATTACAATTAATAAAAGAAATAAACTGAATTAATTAGTTTAGGTCACAACAGTGGGTTTTTTCTTTTTCTTTCAATGACATTTAAAATTTCTACTATTTCTCTGTATTAAACTTAACTTCAAGTGAATCAGTAATAGTATTCTGGCTATGTTATGCTTACCAAGTAGAATATCTCATCTATGGAGCTAAAAAAAATGTCTGTTTTTCTGATGCAAGGAGTTAAAAGACAGTGCAGCAGACTTTATGATGCAAATGGATATAATTATTCCAGAAAATACCATTGATCAGTACTAAAGAAGTAAAAGCGATGAATGAGGTAATTACTGTATAAAGTTGATGAATAACAAATTAAATATTCTAATAGCAGCACTCGGAAACCTACATTAAAAGGATGTCATAAAACAGTAAATGTATCCCTGAATTTTTTAGAGGATACAATGAAATATGCAAATTACCAAGCACTCGTTCCTTATATGTACGTACAGTTGTGGAGTTTATTCAGTTGGCCCCATCAGACTGATGCATAATTCATTCTCCAACTTGCTGTAGCAGTTTGATTTATGCCTTCATAATGCGCTGGCAAAATGTGTTATATAATTGAGCAAAAACCTTCATGGACATAATTCATCATACGATTCTGTTTCTTGGTTGAACATGCAGTGCATTTAAATTGAGTGTCATTTTGTTGGAGTTGTGAAAAACCAACCAGGGTCTTTATACATGCTGATGCAATTTAACTCGTTGCTTTGGACCGCTCGAGGGAAAAGTCTCAAATGCTGTGTTTATCTGGGAACAAATCTCTTAAAATTCGAGAAAGGGGAGTAAAAAACTTCTCTATCTCTAAGGGGCCCAAGTAACCCAACTAGTTTGCTGGCAGATATGCAAGGCAACCTTTTTTTCCATCTTCCTTTGAAATAGCAGTTGCGCATCATGAATACATTTAGCTTCACCAGAGCCATAACTGCAGTGCATTTTTTTGGGGTGTCTGACTTACGCTAAAAACTTTTGTCGGTCATATGATAGTAGAGCCATAAGTGATGGCGGAGCGCAACGGTGGAGCTCCAAGTGCCAGGCCGGACCATGGGTGCGGGACCCCCCCAGAACGGGATAACTGGCACCCCCCGGGGAACCCCTTACCCCCAGGACTGATTGAAGAATGGAGGAAGACTCACGGACATATCCCTTCTCTGCCTGCATACTGGGCGCAGCAGCAACAGTTTAATGGCCCAGTTGAATTCCGGCCCGACTGGAATGCACTGCAATACACTGGTGAGCGAACTCGTTGCATATGTATAGTGTTGATCAACTCGCCAATTTAATCTGCTGGTGAATTCATGATTTCTCTCTTTCAATCATTCAAGGATTGTAGCCCCTCTCTCTGTGGGACATGCAGATCCACGTATATGTTACAGCCGGTGGAGGGACTTATATTGTGTGGGGTAATTGTACAATGTTTGCAACCAAGCCAGGCTTCAGCAAGTTTTCACGGACTCCTATCTGTCAGTTGAAATCAATATGTGAGGGAGTTTTTAATCATTTAGCAATTTCTTGTGTGTAATTCGTGCAATGGGCTATCATTTAGCAGAGAGAATGCCTTACTTGTGTATTGAGATGTGCAGGTATAATTTCTCCTCGGACACCACAGATGTTTGTCTCTTGTCGAAACTATCTTCAAGTTTGCCAGGTGAAGAAAAGGATTATCTCCCTTTGTTTTTGATCATTGAATGTTCTTCATTTCAAAGTTAGGAATTATTTTTCAGGTCATTCATATGCAAATAATAATGTTTGTGGCATAGTAGACTTTTAAGTTATTTTGTTTGATGGTTTGTAGGTGTTTTCCACAAAATGAAACTTTCACATTTTGTTCTCAACAACCCTGTTTAAGCCTGAATTTAGTGTAAGATTTATATATATATATCCAGCAATACATTTTACCATGAGACAATGCTCACTGTTTAATCTTGCAATCGGTATGAGTGGATAACTGACATGAGGCAGTACTCAAACCAAACCTAACACCAGAAGTCTGAAAGGTTTGATGATTTAAGAGGTTAAAGAACAACTAAATTTGTCATAAAACTCCAGACAAGTAGCGTTGAACTCTGTGCGAAAGTGGACTTGCCTAGGGACAAGTGAACAGTCCCCCCAAAAATGAACACTTTTAAACTCTTTTGCCATATGAAAGACGATCATGATGATGATTATTTTTTTAAGCTGAAGTATACTACCTAGCAACCTCCTGTTGATTCTGGGTGAGAGAGTTGGCAACAACCTATGCTGGTCTTAATGGTCAGTCTCGGTGACTTGGATGACTTAGTGTCATTATGACCCCCATGGCTTGGATCGTTGCTGACAATATCGATCACTGGAATTGTCTGATCCACATTCAATTATTCACAGGCTGCCGTCATATAGTTGGAATATTGTTAGTGCAACAGAAGACAACAAACATAGAAACCAACTTCCCAGAAAACACTTCCTATGATGAGTTATGAATGAAGTTATTTTCATGTTGAAACACATAACTCACATTACTTTCGAGTTTGGTTGTAATCTCAAGACCTCGCCAGTAAAGACACGTTATATTTCTCGTATGACAGTATGTCATCTGACAGCAGAGCTCATTTCCTCATCACTGAAGCAGCTAATCATTTCAAGTAAGTTTAAAAATTACATACATTTCACAAGAAACAGAGAATACTTGTCTGAAACTTGTTTAAACTTTCCTGAATCCAAGCTCAGACAAGTCGAGATTAGATATGTGATTACCAGTAAAGCGTATCTAAAAAAAATGTTTGTAACTTTCATACTTCATAAATAGTAAAATTCATCTCGAAACATGTATGACTAAGGAAGAAAGTTTTATCAAGAAGATAACCAGTTTCCTTCAGTATTTGAATCTAGCCTAGCATGAAAATTAACTAACCATATCGTGGTATGTATGTAAAATCTGATTTATAAATTGTGTCCCTGTTGTATGTCATGATGACCTAGACAAAATGATAGGGAGAAAAAAAACAGCCTGGTGCACCCCAGCCGAAGTTCATGCCCAGCTGGGTCACTGCGACCTAACGTCATAATGAATGTTTTATAAGTTCTTGTTGAAGCATGGAGAAAAAGAAAAAAACGCCTGCAGAGCTGGCCTATATCAAAGTTTCCTCACAATAGACATACAAAGAGGAGTTTTTTTGCATGCTTTCAAGCTGTATGCATTAGTCAATCGAGTTGAGGTTGTTTGTTAATACATATCTTCATTGTTATCTGTCGACTCAGTGGCTTGAGGCAGGTTCTATAACTGTGTGGCTCCAGAATTTATTCTGGATTTATTTTCGGGATACAGTTATTCTCAAATAGAATGGTTTCAAACTTGGATAATGTATATACTTTTTTAAAACTTTGAACAACTTTTTGCAGTGTTTTTATTGGAAGTGACATCCAGTTTTAATATTTCTGTCGCCTTTGTCTCAACTTTTCAACAAGTCTAGCTCTTTGGCTATTTCATGATGAATATAAAGTCTTCTTTTAATTTTGGCAAGGTTGCTGCCAGGATACTTTTTCACGTCTTTGTAGATGGGTACTAGGTAGGATCTTGATGTAGATGAGGATTACTGGTTTTAGTGGATGCTTTACAGACAATGCTGGGGTTTCTGATAAGAATTGTCTGCTGAGCAAGTTTTATGTTTCCCCTCTGTTAGCATTGTATCACATGACCTGATGCTGTAACTGGGTACCAAGAAGGATTATCCTTGAAACAAAAAAAACTTTTGACACCTTGAAGTTTATTGGCTATTTGAACATGATACATGCGAGGTGATTTTGGACTAATAGCATCAAAGGATGCAGTCATACATGCTGCAATGCATGTGTTGCCATCACATTGTAATATTGTCACAGTACAGCCTAGATGGCTTGGTACATGTTGCAACACGAGTGGCTTCATATGATAAATATTACAACACGAGTGGCTTCATATGATAAATATTACAACACGAGTGGCTTCATATGATAAATATTACAACACCAGTGGCTTCATATGATAAATATTACAACACCAGTGGCTTCATATTATAAATATTGTAACACGAGTGGCTTGAAATAACACATATTGCACCACCAGTGGCTTCATATGATAAATATTGCAACACCAGTGGCTTCATATGATAAATATTACAACACGAGTGGCTCCATATAAATAATATTGTAACACAAGTGACTTCATATGATAAATATTGCAACACGAGTTGCTTCATATAACACATATTGCAACACAAGTGGCTTCATTTGATAAATATTGTAACACATGTGGCTTCATATGATAAATATTGCAACACAAGTGGCTTCATATGATAAATATTGTAACACAAGTGGCATATGATAAATATTGCAACATGAGTGGCTTCATATAACACATATTGCACCACAAGTGGCTTCATATAATATTTATTGCAACACAAGTGGCTTCATATAGCACATATTGCAACACAAGTGGCTTCATATGATAAATATTGTAACACAAGTGGCATATGATAAATATTGCAACATGAGTGGCTTCATATAACACATATTGGAACACCAGTGGCTTCATATAATATATATTGCAACACAAGTGGCTTCATATAACACATATTGATACAAGAGGCTTCATATGATAAATATTGCAACACAAGTGGCTTCATATAACACATATTGCAACACAAGTGGCTTCATTTGATAAATATTGTAACACATGTGGCTTCATATGATAAATATTGCAACACAAGTGGCTTCATATGATAAATATTGTAACACAAGTGGCATATGATAAATATTGCAACATGAGTGGCTTCATATAACACATATTGGAACACATGTGGCTTCATATAACACATATTGCAACACAAGTGGCTTCATATAATATATATTGCAACACAAGTGGCTTCATATAACACATATTGCAACATGTGTGGCTTCATATAACACGGGGCTGTCGGGTAGCCTAGTGGTTAAAGCGTTCGCTCGTCACGCTGAAGACCCGGGTTCGATTCCCGACATGGGTACAATGTGTGAACCCCATTTCTGGTGTCCCCCGCCGTGATATTGCTGGAATATTGCTAAAAGCGGCGTAAAACCATACTCACTCACTCACTCACTCATATAACACATATTGCAACACGTGTGGCTTCATATAACACATATTGCAACATGTGTGGCTTCATATAACACATATTGCAACACAAGTGGCTTCATATAACACATATTGCAACACGTGTGGCTTCATATAACACATATTGCAACACGTGTGGCTTCATATAACACATATTGCAACACGTGTGGCTTCATATAACACATATTGCAACACGTGTGGCTTCATATAACACATATTGCACCACAAGTGGCTTCATATAACAAATATTGCAACACAAGTGGCTTCATATAACACATATTGCAACACATGTGGCTTCATATAACACATATTGCAACACGTGTTGCTTCATATAACACATATTGCAACACGTGTTGCTTCATATAACACATATTGCAACACTTGTAGCTTTATATAACACATATTGCAATATGTGTGGCTTCATATAACACATATTGCAACACAAGTGGCTTCATATAACACATATTGCAACACAAGTGGCTTCATATAACACATATTGCAACACAAGTGGCTTCATATAACACATATTGCAACATGTGTGGCTTCATATAACACATATTGCAACACAAGTGGCTTCATATAACACATATTGCACCACAAGTGGCTTCATATAACACATATTGCAACACGTGTGGCTTCATATAACACATATTGCAACATGTGTGGCTTCATATAACACATATTGCAACACGTGTGGCTTCATATAACACATATTGCAACACAAGTGGCTTCATATAACACATATTGCAACACGTGTGGCTTCATATAACACATATTGCAACACGTGTGGCTTCATATAACACATATTGCAACACGTGTGGCTTCATATAACACATATTGCAACATGTGTGGCTTCATATAACACATATTGCAACACTTGTGGCTTTATATAACACATATTGCAATATGTGTGGCTTCATATAACACATATTGCACCACAAGTGGCTTCATATAACACATATTGCAACACAAGTGGCTTCATATAACACATATTGCAACACGTGTGGCTTCATATAACACATATTGCAACATGTGTGGCTTCATATAACACATATTGCAACACAAGTGGCTTCATATAACACATATTGCACCACAAGTGGCTTCATATAACACATATTGCAACACGTGTGGCTTCATATAACACATATTGCAACATGTGTGGCTTCATATAACACATATTGCAACACAAGTGGCTTCATATAATATATTTTGCAACACAAGTGGCTTCATATAACAAATATTGCAACACGTGTGGCTTCATATAACACATATTGCAACACGTGTGGCTTCATATAACACATATTGCAACACGTGTGGCTTCATATAACACATATTGCAACACTTGTGGCTTCATATAACACATATTGCAACACAAGTGGCTTCATATAACACATATTGCAACACAAGTGGCTTCATATGAAACATAATACAACACAAGTGGCATGATGCAAAACATATTACAACACATTTCCATGGAAACAAGTTCAAATACTACTTAGAGATGCAATAGATTTGTTTCTTGATAAAGTCAAAAATAGCTTCCAAGAATCGTCATAACGCTTACCACGTGTTCAATAAGTAGTAGACTGACATACGAGACATGTATCAGGTTATGATTATGGCAGCTGATTTTTCCAATTCATATCTGTACACTGTATGATATATTTGTGTCCAGCTGAGAGCAGACAGTAATTAAGGTGATATATCATATACTTATATGCTTATGAATATATACTAGCTTTACACTAGGATCTATGCGGAACAAAAGAAGTAAGGGATCATGAACATATTTGGGGATATATGTTCATGAAATTGTGTGCTCAGTCTTCACTAAGATATTCATGATTGCAAACTTTTTTTGTTGAGTATATATGATGGATAACCATGCATTAGTGCAGGACTACCATATTGCCATATACTGTACTTGTAATGTTTACAAAATTTACTTATTAAATCTGTCTTTAGAGATTGAGCAGTACTGAACAAATTTTGTTCAAACATCAATGAAACTGAAGCCATTTTTGGTAATAATAAATGGCGATTGTATGCTCCTTCTGTGGTGCTGGTTTATGTAACAACGTCCATAACAGACACCAGAAAGATGGTCTGTTGTCTACGTTTTCAGTCTTTGAAGGGGCGTTTATTAAGATTACATGTACCTGCCGATTGGTCTAGAAGTTTATTCAGGGGGGCTAATTGGAATGGAGCGTTATACGGTGAATATCATACTTTCTGTTGTTCTCCAATCACACAGGGTCTAAGACACTTTCCATGTGCACAGGTGCATTTCTCAGGTGTGCCAGAAACCTATCATTGTGGGTACGAATCCTTTTTCGCCCTGATTATGTTTCTAGGTTTGTCAGCACCGTAGCCATAATCCTGGGTTGCTGGGACTGTGATACAAGTCAAATACTGGTCAAAGAGGCTTTAAAACTCACTCACTCACTCACCCAACTCACTCACCCCACCCACCGACTCGCCCAACTCACTCACTCACTCACTCACTCACTCACTCACTCACTCACTCACTCACTCACTCACTCACTCACTCACTCACTCCACCCACTCACTCACTCACTCACTCAACACTCAAGAAAGAAGCCATGACACCAGCCTAGAGCAGTTGCCACCAAACCCAACCCAACACGGGAAAGTTTTTTCCTTTTTTGTTACAATCCCTTCTGTTTGAGATAACATGGCTCTTATCAGTTCTAAAATACCGAGCGGCCAGCGAAGGTGCACATGGTAAGACACACTATTTTCGGATGAATCCACAAGACGTTTGTAAGTTGTCATTCAGTTGTAAAATATATTGTAGTTATGGCAGAATTTGTCTAACATCAATATCAGAACAGGATTTGTGGGACTTATGTTGCAGTTGGATGGGATATGGGGTTCATCCCAAATTATTTGTTGTATATTTAGATAATAACTTACAAGGAATAATTTCCTGGGTGAATTAATTTTGTAAATACTGAGCCTTGGCGACAATACATTGATTTGCTGACTGTGGCGACACATTGCTCTGGGCCACATGCAAACAATGGAACAGTTAACACGAGCTAGCCAATCAGCATGAAGCATTATTATGATGCTTTGTGAGAATTACTGACAATAATGGCACCGATATCCTTGCCCCAGCAGGTCAAGTTTGGTGAGCGACCATAGCCAGTGTTATCAATGAAGGGGTCCTTGTCCTGGGTGGTTTCAGCTCTAGAATTGGAATCATAGACAGTTTTGTGCTTTGTTTCTTGATTCAAACACTGCTAACAAACCAACTTTTAGGACATTAAATCAAAATTAACGAAAATCATATGTGATTATTTATGGAAAGCTTTGACAGAAATGTTCATAATTGAAAATCGCCCCCTTGAAATGTTTTGTTGTGTATAGTAAAGTGTAGAAGGATAAGAAAATTGAAAAATCTACATCATTGCTTTTGTGAAAGTTATGTTATGTTATTAATATTTAATATTTAACATTTTATATGTAATATATAAGTTAATTAAAAATATTCACGATTCATTCTTTGGGTTTGATTATGTTCGATTGTTTGTAGTTGTTGAGATGATAGTCTTTCATTTGTGATTGTTTGTACTGTGAAAATGTCAGTCTGATTGATTGTAGCCTGGTGTTTAAAAGTTCTCTCTGTATTGTCCTCTCAGAAGTTTCCCTTTGAAGTTTTTAAGTCACTTGATAAGGCTTAAGTCATTGTGACATGATAATCATGCTCATATAAAGTCAGTCTAAATCTAAATATCTCAGGGTTGTCTCCCTTAGCCGTTCCAGAATCCGCTGATGGTGGGTTTCATTTCCACTGACGACATGTTTTTTATCACGCTTAGAGAAGAATGTTGCAGTCTGATACCCTGTGTCTAGTAGGTAGGACAGAATAAATCAATTATTAGATTTTAATCCAAATGTTTTGGAAATGTAATGCGGGTGGCATATTATTTCTCTATATGTAAATTTTCAATGTGATTGACATGAAGCATGAATTCTTAAGACTATAATGAAAATTCTAAAAATATCTGTAGTAACATGGGCAGGAATAAATGTTTAATTATTTATTATTGGATTAATTAATTTATATATCTATATATAATTGCTGACCATTGACAATTTTCATCAGTACATGATAACCTTTGGCTTCATTGCATACCTGTTCCTTTCCCTCCCTCCCTCTTTCCCTCCCTCCCTCCCTCCCTCCCCCATTATTCTGCAATATTGTTGAAAATTGCACCCCACTCACTCACTCACTCACTCACTCACCCACTCCAGTGCACCATTGACTATTTAGACTTTATGGCTGCTTTTATATCATCAGCAGTGAATGACTTTATCTGTACTTTGAAAAAAACACCACTGTTTGTGTTTCTTTGAAATACGTAGGGATTATGTATTTATAATCTCTGTCCTAGTCCGTCCTCCATGATATCAGGTTGTAGAATCAGCTTTAACATTTTAAATCATTCATAGCCATCTCTGCCTACATTTCTAAGAAAAAACCCTTTGAGTACATCAGAACCATAGTCATGTCGTGTGACTCTCCCAGCACTAGTTACAACACAGGGAAAGGGCTAAAGGCTGACTGGAGATTTGTTTGTTTGGCTGTTTTTTTAACTCAGCACTCAGGAATATTCCATCATCACATTGTTGGTGTAATGTATTACATTTGGACCAGATACCAGTGGTTGATAGTATGTGCAACGTCCCACGCCGTTGGGGTAGGATGACGCCCAAGTCATCGAACTTGAAGACCTGGTCCATTTAATCAGCTTTTCCTATTTGCATAGGTTGCTAAAGACCCATATTCTAACCCAGAATTCCTAGGGGGGTCTGACAGAAGTTAAAACCTCCCTATATTGTTCCATTTCATTAACATGTCATCTCTACATTTACAAGAAGCATTTGACATTGTTGTATTTTTAAGCTTATAATTTTTTTCAAAATGAATTGATTAACTGTGGACTGTTTACTTGTATGGTTCATAGTTATATCATTTATAATCCACAAGTGTAATTCTAGTGTGTGGAAAATCTTCCCGGAAGCCATTTTTATGAGTTGGCAGTGATGGGATGAAAGCTAGGCATGAAGACAATTACAGAAGTGTTTCATTGGTGTTGTCATACTGCAAGATTTATAGGAAGGGTACAGGGTTGTGACGTTTCAGCTGTCACGCGTCACTCACTCCAAGGTGGGACAGTGGTGCATCTCTAACACAGTTATACTTGCCATAAAAGGCGACTATGCTTGTCGTAAAAGGCGACTAACGGGATCGGGTGGTCAGGCTCGCTGACTTGGTTGATACATGTCATCGATCCCAATTGTGTGGATCGATGCTCATGATGTCAATCACTGGATTGTCTGGTCCAGACTCGATTATTTTAAAGACCACCGTCATATAGCTGGAATATTGCCGAGTGTGGCATGAAACAACAAACAAACAAACAAACAAATCTAACACAGTCACTGTATGCCTGCCTCCAACCCCTCGCCATTTCAGACACACAAACACACCCATACTTTATCATTAAAATCTAAACATACATTAATTTCCCATTCTTTATTTTAACCTCAAAGTCTACCATTAATTTCTACCACCCTCAACACCTACATTCTGTCATCGTAACCTCCACGTCTACCCTGCAAACCTCTACCATCTATCTATCCCAAAACTCCGACCCTCCATTGTCAGACCTGTGTGTTCAGAAGCAGCTGGGACTCAGGTTGCCCAGTCGTCTCTGGAACTCACTGTTGTGGGTTCGAATCCCACTTCGCCCAATTATGTTTCAAGGTTTGTCAGCACCATGTCCGTGCTCGTGGGTAAACATCTGAGACTTGTATCACTTCAGGCTTTCCTCCGCCATTAAGCTGACACACCATGATGTAACTTGAATACTGTTCAAAGCAGTGTTAACTCCAACTCACTCACTCACTAACTGACTCACTCACTCACTCACTCACTCACTCACTCACTCACTCACTCACTCACTCACTCACTCACTCCAAACGCAGCACCAAGTCTCCAAGGTAACGTACAACCAGCGAGTCCTATCATGGTTCCCAGCGACTTGATTGGCTACAAACTTGATGAAGTCACTTTCTTTCACAGAAAGTTCTGTCAGTGGATGAAGAACAATTTATATTTATCTGACCAGGAAGTTAACGACAGAAACTATAGACAACTGACAGTACAGTATTCTGTGGGTCACTGATCATTTTAAGGAAATTGGTTGCAAAGTTTTGTTATGATAAACAACATGACATTAGCTAGTAGATTTGAATGGCCTCAGTTTGGCTCCATACTTGTTGTATGCTGATCTGGATTTACTTCAGGAAAACTTTGTTTTGCACATGAGTCTGTCCTAGATTTGGAGGGGTATACTAGTGGTTAAAACGATTGGTCGTCACGCCGAAGACCCAGGTCCGATTCCCTACATGGGTACATTGTGTAAAGCCCATATCTGATGTCCCCTGCTGTGATATTGCTGGAATATTCCTGAAAGTGGTGCAAAACAATAATCACTTACTCACTGTCCTAGATTTAGGGCTTACATGACTAGCATTATCCCCTTCCAACCTCAATACTTGCTCTGCTTGATGAGTTCCTGTTCAGGCTGGGTGTCGAAGGGGTGTCCATCTGTGATGGTGTAGCTGCTCCAGAGTTAAACATGGTGGCAGGGTACTGACTTTATTTTATTATCAAATCTTAAACCTAACACTTGGTGACATCACAACCTGAGGTCATGGAGAACTGATATCATCAGAGAACAGTCAGATGTTTGTGCTCTTCCCCAAGGGCTTCCGAGCAGCGCAGGCGTCTGTAGAAGAAGTCCCACCTCTAGGGCAATAGACGGAGGTATTTGGGCATGTATTCGTTACAGCAGACCCTAAACAATACTTATCTCATGAATATCTGTGCATGCTTAGTTTTCGTCTACACCCACACCATCTCCCAAAAGACGAAGATCTAAAGATCTTCCTCCTTCCTACGACCATCGCCATCAGCCCCAGAGACCACCCCAGCCCTCAGTGATGACACACTGCGTTCCCCTGTAAGAGGTTGTTACATTCTGCCTTCCACAGCCCAGCCCAACCTATCACCCAGGCCCATCCCTATGTACCAACCCTCATTCTCCCTGCCCATTCCTAGCCCAGCCCAACCTATCACCCAGGCCCATCCCTATGTACCCATCCTCATTCTCCCTGCCCCTTCCTAGCCCAGCCCAACCTATCACCCAGGCCCATCCCTATGTACCCACCTCATTCTCCCTGCCCCTTCCTAGCCCAGCCCAACCTATCACCCAGGCCCATCCCTATGTACCCACCCTCATTCTCCCTGCCCCTTCCTAGCCCAGCCCAACCTATCACCCAGGCCCATCCCTATGTACCCACCCTCATTCTCCCTGCCCCTTCCTAGCCCAGCCCAACCTATCACCCAGGCCCATCCCTATGTACCCACCCTCATTCTCCCTGCCCCTTCCTAGCCCAGCCCAACCTATCACCCAGGCCCATCCCTATGTACCCACCCTCATTCTCCCTGCCCCTTCCTAGCCCACGCCCCCTTCTATAACCCATTCCTAAATGAGTTAGGCAAACCTCCCTCCCCTACCTACCCCACCCCATCCTTAGTGAGTTAGGCCAACCTCCCTCCCTTACCTACCCCACCCCCATCCTTAGTGAGTTAGGCCAGCCTCCCTCCCCTACCTACCCCACCACATCCTAAGTGAGTTAGGCCAACCTCCCTCCCCTACCTACCCCACCACATCCTGAGTTAGGCCAGCCTCCCTCCCCTACCTACCCCACCCCCATCCTTAGTGAGTTAGGCCAGCCTCCCTCCCCTACCTACCCCATCCCCATCCTTAGTGAGTTAGGCCAGCCTCCCTCCCCTACCTACCCCATCCCCATCCTTAGTGAGTTAGGCCAGCCTCCCTCCCCTACCTACCCCACCCCCGTCCTTAGTGAGTTAGGCCAGCCTCCCTCCCCTACCTACCCCATCCCCATCCTTAGTGAGTTAGGCCAGCCTCCCTCCCCTACCTACCCCATCCCCATCCTTAGTGAGTTAGGCCAGCCTCCCTCCCCTACCTACCCCACCCCCATCCTTAGTGAGTTAGGCCAACCTCCCTCCCCTACCTACCCCACCCCCGTCCTTAGTGAGTTAGGCCAACCTCCCTCCCCTACCTACCCCATCCCCATCCTTAGTGAGTTAGGCCAGCCTCCCTCCCCTACCTACCCCACCCCCGTCCTTAGTGAGTTAGGCCAGCCTCCATCCCCTACCTACCCCACCCCCGTCCTTAGTGAGTTAGGCCAGCCTCCATCCCCTACCTACCCCACCCCCGTCCTTAGTGAGTTAGGCCAACCTCCCTCCCCTACCTACCCCACCCCCGTCCTTAGTGAGTTAGGCCAACCTCCCTCCCCTACCTACCCCACCCCCGTCCTTAGTGAGTTAGGCCAACCTCCCTCCCTTACCTACCCCACCCCCGTCCTTAGTGAGTTAGGCCAGCCTCCATCCCCTACCTACCTCCCTCGTCCTATAACCGCCTCAATGCCAATGAATAGCATTCAACCCTTATTACGTGAATAATTTCAGTCTTAAAATGCCTTACACATATTTAACAGCTATTTGAATACCATTATTCTCATCAATTGTCAAAAACTAATTAGTTTTGGCCTAGATTAGGAGGATTTATCTGTGCAATATACACAGTTAAACATATATGGTATAATGAGGGTTATCTCACAGATGTTCAAAGATAAATAAATATGCATATAAAATACATAATTTATGGAAATTTGGGAGTCATTTAACATAAACAGAGAAATGCTCATTATAAACCTAACAACTTTCATCCTTTTTGTCTCCTCCTCAATTAGAGTTGCACAAGGTTTAACTGACATTTGAGTGGCTGAGAGATTTAAAAGAAATGATAACATGGGCCCATTTACTTCCAAGATTAAAAATACTTAATCATGCTCCTGAATATTTAAAATTTTGAAGCATATTTTCAATATTTAGATTAGTCCTAATGTTCAGAATTTGAAAAACAGTTCTGATAATGCTAGTGTTTCCTATTTGCAAGCAGTTAAGTCATTTACCAATTCCTGGAATGGTTAGCTGGGACCTTAGTATCAGGGACCTTAAACATGGTGACTATATTTTTAGCTCTGAGTCATCAATATTTATTCAGTATCCATGGCAATGGTATTTGTTTTTCCTTTTCAAGATAATTTGAATTGTTTTTTTAACCAGGGAAGCCTGACAGTTGTTAATCAGCATTCAAGGAAAGAATTTTGAAGTAGATTTTTTCCTTTCACTTTATGAAACATTTCATCAAAGTAAACGAGAAATGTTTGTAATTTGAATCAAAATATCAAAGTCCTGTTCTGCAGTATTTTTTTAATAAATCCATAATACCTGCACTCTGTAAAAATACCTTATTTGATAAAATATGATACTTGTATTTTTGTTTGCGTGTTACGGAACTTGTCCTTAGAAGTGGAATTAGTGCTCGTATTTTTTTTTTCAAAAAAATGTTTTCTGTCCAGAAAGGTGTCTTGTGTTATGGGGTAGGATCCACTTCAGCTAATTTTACAAATAAACTTCATTGCAATGAAACTATAATGCATATTTTTTTAAACTTGAAAATAGAGCTTCAAAGATAAGTCCTTGTCTAACCACACTTTTATTTCAGGATGTGTCATCAAATTATTAATACAATATCACACAAAACATGAAATTTCAAGCCGACTTTCTGTAGCTGGCAATAAGCAAATGAGTATTGCCATAGCTTTATACAGAATCGACATGGTACCTGACTTTCTTTTTAAAAATATTTGCTTGAAAATCTTGCATTTAATTTGCTGTCGCCTAAGCTGAAAGTAATTAGGACGAGTGATTTACACGCTAACGATGATGTCCATGGTGACGCTTCTTCCCTGTTGGTCAAGGGGCCGGTCCGACTGCCCAGCCCTAGCTCTTGCAGCGACATGACTAGGGGTCTATGTATGAGCAGTGGGGGCTCAGGCCGACCCCTGTGGAGGTACGCCTGGGTATTTGGCAACTAATCTGGAGGGGAGAAGGCAGGCTGTTTTTGTTTGAACTTTCTTAAAGCTTTGTCAGGAAGCCAGCTAGTGTGTGTGTCTCTCTTTGTGGCTTGCATTCCTGTGTGTGTCGCCAACTGGCCACGTGTTTACCCTGGGATGCCAGGCCATGGGGGAGCCGGGGCCCACTAGGCTGTCACCGGCATTAGATCGGTAGGGAGGCACGTCACCGTGTCATTCCTCCGTCCGGCGCCGCTCCCTCACTTTGATGACGGGGGACAGGCCGCAGTCAATGCTTGGCACACCGTCACAGTCGCCAACCACACCAGCAATTTATTCTACACTCCTACCGTTAAAATGTGTTTCCGTACTCGCAGAATCAGTCTCCATGTATGCTGATCCACATCACTCCCAAATTTGTGCTCAGCCTAAAGTGACTTCTTTCTTGGATATTTCAGGGAACTTTTCGGTTGCTATGGCAACCACGCAACCTTCAAATGCCTCAGAATGGCAGCTATATCGGGTGCTACAGCGGGCAAACCTACTACAGTATTACGACACATTCATAGCGCAAGGTGAGTGGTCGAAACGCTTGTCCGTCAACAATTTGCATATCATTTGCATATCACACTTTCGCCTCCATTCATGTTTGTTTCCTAAGCCTACAGCAAGGGTCAGCAGTTTTTGGGTGTGATTGATTCATATTTTTATTCACATGAATACAAAAGATGGAAATTTTGTTCATCTTTGAATATGATGCCACAACATGTTTCAAGTTCACTTGAAATGACGTCTAGAATCAACAGCCTGAAATTTTGCGAAGGTGCTTTTCTGATATCCTATATACTTTGGCACCAAGAGGCTTAATTCTTTTTCTGAACCAACAACGTCATTGTCAATATTTTAGATCTCTTTTTGTTAAATGAAGAATATTTTGCTGAAATATCATATGTAGACATTCAAATTTGTTACAGTTTAGATTCTGGGATTTCTTACGTAGTACTGCATTAATGTTTTTTCAAAAGCGATACATTCTATTGGTACGTTTCAGCTATGAAACTATGCACGATAAGTGTTTTTCTAAAGTCGCATGATTTCTTTTATCACATTGAAGTTTTAATACCAGGAAATGGCTTTGAATTTACGTAGACAAGGCAAACTGATCAAAAGACAAGCAATGTGGAAAAAAGATCACTTTTTATCCCACAGCATATAATGCGGGGGAAATAGTCAATGCCTCGTCTGTCTGTCCATCTGTCCATCTGTCCGATTGTCTGTAATCATTTTGTTTCAGGCGCACAAATACAAAAAATGTTGTATATTTTTCAACAAAAATTGGCAGATATATCAAACAGATCCTGAAGTGGTGCCTTTTGCTATTTGCCGATTTTTTTGCATTATGATTTTTTATTGATTTCTATGGAAACAATTTGGACTTAGCCTCATAAGGGGATGGTGTATTTCATTTCCAGGGCACAACTTGAAAACCGTGAAAGACTTTTTTCATCCAAACCTGGTACATGTATTAACCAAGGACTGAAGTGGTGTCTTTTGCTATTTAGGAATTTTCAAAATTTGATTTTCTCCTGTTTCCATGGAAACTAGTTTGGTTTTGACTCTGTTCATAGTGTTTGTCCGGACCATATCTCTAAAAATAATAGGTATTCTTTCATGAAACTGTGCACACACAAAGACCAGGTTGTCAACTGGTGCCTTTTGCTATTGAGGGATATTTAGAATTTATATTTTTTCCATTTCCATTTCCATGGCAACAAGTTTGAATTAGACTCTGTTCATATTGGTGTGTACTGACATAGAAATACAAAGTTCCAATCCCAATTCATGGTATTGTTTTGATAGCTCAATAACTACTCATGTATATGGACAGACAGATTAGATAGAAATTATCTCATCAAGTTGGATTTAAAGTAATTTAGTGGGGGCCGGCGGGATTTGTCATCTTCTGATGACTCTTGTTACTTCTAATCTTGATAACAAATAAGTAACGATGTCTCCATTTCACCATTGTAAAGTCGTCAGTGTGTGTTGGGTATGGATAGTGTCTGTTATCGTACATACTTTACATTGCTGGCAGCGTGTGAATGCAGGCCACATTTAGTAAAGATTTTCTATTTCCGCAAATATGCCAAATGTGAAAAAAAAGCCAAGATTGCAAATAATACCAAGATGCAAACATTGATTAATTCTTTGATTTCATTCCTGCCTCCGTAGCTCTGTCCATCCATCTTCAGTCACTTTATTTCCATAAAATGAAAAATAGGTTGAAATTGTAAAGAAGGGGTTTTAAGAAGAACGTCCAATGCCTGAGTTCATTTGGGCTGGAAATGACTTGGCTTCATTGAGTGAGCTGGGAGTTCAGAGAAGATGATTCCACTTTTACCTAGGCATAGCTACAGTTCTTTGTGCTGAGAAGATGTTACAGTATGAAGAGGATACTTTGTTACATCCTATATCAATGTTACACTGGGTCCATGTGAAGCAGTGTTACATTGTGTATATCATGAAGCATTGTTACATTGTGTATATCATGTAGCAGTGTTACATTGTGTATATCACATCAGTGTTAAATTGTGTATATCACATCAGTGTTACATTGTGTATATCATGTAGCAGTGTTACATTGTGTATATCATGTAGCAGTGTTACATTGTGTATATCATGTAGCAGTGTTACATTGTGTATATCATGTAGCAGTGTTACATTGTGTATATTATGTAGCAGTGTTACATTGTGTATATCACATCAGTGTTACATTGTGTATATCATGAAGCAGTGTTACATTGTGTATATCATGTAGCAGTGTTACATTGTGTATATCATGTAGCAGTGTTAAATTGTGTATATCATGTAGGAGTGTTACATTGTCTATATCTTGTAACAATTGTACATTGTGTATATCATGAAGCAAGGTTACATGGTCTATATCTTGTAACGTTGGTACATTGTGTATATCATGAAGCAAGGTTACATGGTCTATATCTTGTAACAATGATACATTGTGTATATCATGAAGCAAGGTTACATGGTCTATATCTTGTAACAATGATACATTGTGTATATCATGAAGCAAGGTTACATGGTCTATATCTTGTAACAATTGTACATTGTGTATATCATGAAGCAAGGTTACATGGTCTATATCTTGTAACAATTGTACATTGTGTATATCATGAAGCAAGGTTACATGGCCTATATCTTGTAACAATAGTACATTGTGTATATCATGAAGCAAGGTTACATGGTCTATATCTTGTAACGTTGATACATTGTCTAGTCATGAAGCAAGGTTACCTTGTCTCTATCTTGTAACATTGGTACATTGTGTATATCATGAAGCAAGGTTACATGGTCTATATCTTGTAACAATGATACATTGTCTATATCATGTAACATTTGTTTCTTGTGTACATCTTGATGTAATGATTCATTGTGTATAACTTAACACAATGTTACAATGGGTGTAACATGAACCAATGTTACTTTTTGTATACAGGGTATCCTATAGAGGGTAAGTCCAACATTTCACCAGTAGAACATGGGGAAACCACACAGGCCTTTGACAGTGATGGATGATGTAGGAGACACGTTGAACTGCTCTTACACCTGCAACCTTTGTTGTGTGACAGTGTCATGATGCATTGCACGCAGTGTCGTCTTACCTTGCAGTGTCAAGAGTCGATAGCGAAGCAGTGTGACATTATCTTGCAACCTCACGATGCACTTTTTTACATAATATTACAAAAGTGTAATATTGCACGTGAACATTGTTACATAAGATAGTTTCAAAGTCAATCATTGCAATCTGTTACAGTGGTACAGTAGAAGAACATTTTAATGGGAAATTGTCATATTTCATCCGACATGAGGGAGGGTTTCATATCAAGGATTGCTGAAGTGTATGTTTCGCAGTAGTTCCCCTGGGACACAAAGAAGCTAATCTGTGGGACCATCTGTGTAAGAATTTATTGATCCAAACTTTATTGTCGGTCCCATGTTCCCATGGAAGTAAGTACCATGATTACTCAGTCCAATTAAAGGAGACTGACAGTTACTTGCGACTTACGATGTCATGCTTGCGACATGGCCAACATGGATTCTGTACACTGATCTGGTCACCGTTTAAATTAAGATTTAGTTATCTTGGCTCCTTGGATCAACAGCATTGCTAATTACGCTTCTGATAATTTTCTTTTTGAGAAATATTAGGAAAAGAGAAATGCTTTTGCTGCAGTGTCAAGAATACAGGATTTATTGTTATATATATTGTACTGCGTACTTCAGAGATCTGCTTGGTTTGGTTGGTTGGTTGTTTAATGCCACACTCAGCAATATTCCAGCTATATCACGGCGGTCTATTAATAATCAAGTCTGGGCCAGACAATCCAGTGGTTGATATCACGAGCATCAATCCACGCAATTAGGATCGATGACATGTTTCAACCAAGTCAGCGAGCCTGACCACCCGATCCCGTTATTCGCCTCTTACGACAAGCATAGTCGCCTTTTACGGCAAGCATGGGTTGCTGAAGACCTATTCTACCCCGGATCTTCACGGGTCTTTAAGATCTGCAATATAGACACTTGAAGCCTAATCAGTTGCTGTGACCCTACATGGACTTGATGATCATGATAAGGTTTAATTGATTGAGTGGTTTGCATTTCGGCTGTAAGCATGTAAAATGATTTCAGTGTAAAGTGTTTATTGGTTAACAGTAACTTTTAACAGTCTTTTTCGCAGTTGTTTGAATCCTCCAACTTTTAAACACTTTAAAACGTTGCTGAAAGATTGATTTGTTTGTTGTGCTCTGGTGAACATGAGTGAAGTGATAATCACAGATGCTTGTAGGTTTTCTCCTCCATGTTTTTAATTTTCGGTAAATCTAGATTTGCAAAAATGGTTCCAAGCAATGGAGTATAAATGTCTTCTTGATTTCGTACACGGTATGAGCATGGCATCAACATTACCATTCAAAGAAGGAAAAAACAATCCATATCTGAAATATTACTTTCCTTTTTTGACATTTGTAAGCACCGTACCATGCTGATGGTTGCTCCAGAGCGAAAACCTGCTGTATCTGGGGCCTGCCTCCTACAACAAGCTGATGCACCAGGAAATAACTGAGGCAACACTTTTTAAGTGTTTGCAAATTCAGAAAATAAGATAATACTCTTCAAATATATTTTAATATCCGAGACTCCACCAACTGTTGGTTATATAAATGAAATTCTACAACTACAAAAATCATACAAACTATCAACTATTTAAACATGGATTGATCAAATGTATTGTATGTAGTCTTTGGCCAATTCAATTCACCTATAAAGTGAGAGCCTTCTTAGAAGTATATATTTACTCCTGAGAAGGCTCTGTTCGCTTTACATGAGAAAAATGAATAGGTATATAGTTATATATAGCAGTTGAAGAACAGAAGTTTGCTGCATAAACTGCTACTTTTGTAAAGTCCAGTTCAGTTCCGTCTTGCGGGTTCATCGGGGAAGAGTTGCCACTTGGAAAGTTGGAAGATTCTGGATTGAAAAATGTATATTGCAATGAAGTATTTCATGGGCATTTACAACTGGAGGTGGTGAGGTGAAACTGGGTTTAATGCCGCCTTTTAGATTATATAGCTGTGCGTGAGAGCGTGAGTGTGAGAGCGTATGAATAGTCATGGAATTCATGTATGACATTTTTTATTGAATAGAGACATAATAAAAATAAAAAGTTTCATGTTTAATTTATTTTTTGGACTGGCTGCTTTTCAGTCGAGGTGGTGGGCCATGAAACGAAAAATAGAAAATGTGTGTCCCAGCAATCTATTAGAAAAGTTGGCGGTCTCTCTTTTGGTTGATGGTATCTAAACTGAGGTTTGGGTGAGCCAATAATATGACAGGTCGCAGTGATTGTGTTTTTGTTGTTGGTTGCTGTTGTTCCAACCAATTCCTTACACATTACCAAACGCTCCAGTGGAAATACCAAAAACACCTGATGCTATCTGCCTACTTGGCACTGTGCTTTTTCTGTGTACAGAATGAAATAAATGTTTTGAAATAGTTTCTGTGGTATCTTATATGTTTTAAACAGTGATTATCTGCTCATCACTGTGATTAGAGGAATTCTCGTGTCTTCGTATGCAGAAGTGCATCCCTACTTGTGCCAAAAACTTATTATCACATGTCCGATCCCAGATTCATCCTGATTATGTTTCTTTGTCAACAGCATACCTGTGATTGTAGGTTTCACCAGACTCACTCACTCACTCACTCACTCACTCACTCACCCAAAGCACCCAGTCACTCACTCACCCCACTCACTCACCCCACTCACTCACCTCACCCACCCACCCACTCACCAACCTACTCATTCACTCACTCACTCACTCACCCACTCACCCACTCACTCACCCCACTCACTCACCTCACCCACCCACTCACCAACCTACTCACTCACTCACTCACCCACTCACCAACCTACTCACTCACTCACTCACTCACTCACGCACCCACCAACCTACTCACTCACTCACTCACTCACCCAAAGCACCCAGTCACTCACTCACCCACTCACTCACCCCACTCACTCACCTCACCCACCCACTCACCAACCTACTCACTCACTCACTCACCAACCTACTCACCAACCTACTCACCAACCTACTCACTCACTCACTCACTCACTCACTCACTCACTCACTCACTCACTCACTCACTCACTCACTCACCCACCTCACTCACTCACTCACTCACTCACTCACTCACTCACTCACTCACTCACTCACTCACTCACTCACTCACTCACTCACTCACTCACTCACTCACTCACTCACTCACTCACTCACTCACTCACTCACTCACTCACTCACTCACTCACTCACTCACTCACTCACTCACTCACTCACTCACTCACTCACTCACTCACTCACTCACTCACTCACTCACTCACTCACTCACTCACTCACTCACTCACTCACTCACTCACTCACTCACTCACTCACTCACTCACTCACTCACTCACTCACTCACTCACTCACTCACTCACTCACTCACTCACTCACTCACTCACTCACTCACTCACTCACTCACTCACTCACTCACTCACTCACTCACTCACTCACTCACTCACTCACTCACTCACTCACTCACTCACTCACTCACTCACTCACCCACCCACCCACCCACCCACCTCACTCACTCAGTCTTGTAGATAACCCCACATTGGTGGAATGAACATGCACACAAGATGATAAATGCTCAACTTTCATATGCATGTGTGGGTTTTTTCCCGACCCAAGATTAAATCCTGATAATGCATTTAACACATGCACTGACTCCCACACCAACCTCGCTCATGTCTTGAAATGTTGGAGCCCTGTTTCTCAAATTAAGTGTAGAAATAATTTGTTTCTATAATCACCCCAAAAAGCATGTTTAAAAGATTTAAAGGGACAGAGGCTTGATAGGTGAGATGGTCAGCCTCTGGTGTACCAAGAAATCAAATATTTAGTGAGGCTCAAGACATATGTTTCATTTGATTTTATTCAATATTTGACTGTCATTTAATTTTCACAAATTCCTTCAAAATTGAAGCTTTGTGTTAAGAAACTTTTACTTTTGTGCATTGCAACAATTGTCAACAATTCATTCTTACAGATTTAGAAACACGAAGAATAGTTAATCACTGGTTTGTAAATTTTTTATGCAAGAGATATCAAAGTAGCAATGCTGACAACAACAATTTTTAAATGGCTTCTCTGTCTCTGTCTTAAGCTGTTGGCTATATATATAGAGAGAGAGAGAGAGCGAGAGAGAGAGAGTTGGCTATATATATATATATATATATATATATATATATATATATATATATATATATATATGGGTTAGCTACAGTGCCGTGGCAGTATTTTGTATGTTGTATGTGTCACCATGATTAATATGCTTCAAAAAGGAGGTTGTACCCCGAAGGGCTGGGACTTGGTACTCTGGTCGCGTGGGTCCTGATCAGGACCCGGGGACCACAGGACTACCCGGACCCGTGGTTAATCACGTGATATATCGTTAAATGACAATAAAACTCCATGGTTACAATACAAGTCGCCATTGTTCACATTTCCTTCTGACTCATGTATTGCTTTTATATTTTTAAACTTTATTAAAGTTTGAATAAAGATAAAGCTTCATTCAACCTGAGTGTATGCATGATCAGATTGTTATATATGTGTGTCTAATTAATTTTTGCTAGGGCACAAGTAAAGAATTCCAAATCAGACATTTTGTACCCAGTTTTTGAGATCTAGAACGGGTACCCGATTAGGCTCAGTTAATATTGTTTCGGATGCCGGGGTAGTAAACTTGGACTCGAGCCAGCCCTAAACCCCTCCCCATCTAGATCTGCATATGTAAGAGGGGCGGTCGGGTAGCCTAGTGGTTAAGGCGTTCACTCGTCACACCGAAGACCCGGGTTCAATTCCCGACATGGGTACAATGTGTGAAGCCCATTTCTGGTGCCCCCGCCGTGATATTGCTGGAATATTGCTAAAAGCGGCGTAAAACCATACTCACTCACTCACTCACTGCATATGTAAGAACTAGTTTCTGATAATATGAAGGATGAAAGTTTTATAAGCTGCCATTTACACGGAATGGCTGTTTTCTCTGACACAGCCACTTCGATTTGAAACCCTAGTTTACATGATGCCTCGTGAATAAGTCGCATTTATTGCGGTATTTGTGGGTGTCAAGTGAATAGGTTGTCATATTTACTTCTGATCGGTCGTTGTTGTGTGAAATGAACCACTCCTTCCACGCAACCCTCAAGGAAAAGGAAAACGTTTTTTGTTTCCTTGTAGGATATTAAGCTGATTTAATTCACTGAGGATTATCCTGATTTCTTGCTACGTAATTCTTGAACTGTGTCCTCAGTGACTTTCTACCCCTGAAAAAACAGTTTTATGATCTCAGGTGAATGTCATCGTATTTTAGCTTAAGGGTAAATTGTAAATTGAGTCTCGAGGGACTTTGTTTTCTTTTCATTTTTTTAGCTGAGATAGATAGATTACAATATAATTTCACTGATAATATTGACATTTCATTTTAAAAAATCTCTGCATATTTAATGAAGACGACTACATGGTGCATCCTGGGATGTATTGGGACCACAGTTTAAGCTCTTACTTCACAGTCAGTTATAGTCATCAAGAATGTTAAAGACAGTTCTGTCGTTAGTGTTTAATATATTATAATTTGGAGACTGAAAAAAGTGCAGTTAACATGGATGAATATGTTTTATGTTGGAGGTAATCGTCCTTATCATAGGCTACTTGACAAATTGGTTTACTGATCATGCTTATATGCTTGATAAAAAAAACAGAAAAAATGATAATTAAGATAATTTAAACATTATTTTGCAATAATACCTCAGATTGAGGAGAAAGTTGATTAATGATGTATGGTCATGGTTTTTTACTTCAGAAAACTTTTCAGTTTGAAAATTGTTTCCTTGATAATTTCAACAGTTTTATTGATTCAAATTAGTCACATGATGCATAGAAGGTGGGGATGGACTCGTGGGGAGGTGCTTTAGGGAGGATGGGGAGGTGCTACATGGTAACCATGGTAACTGTATTCCCCTTCGTAGTTATGTTTAACCCACAACTCACCCACTATTTCAAAATCTTGCCCTTGGACTAATTCCTTAATAGAGGATATATGGTAAACATGGCAACTATAATACTGTTCAAAGTCACGTTCAAACCCCCAACTCACCCACAATTTCAAATCTTACCCTTGGATTCAGTCCTTAATAGAGGAAATATGGTAACCATGGTAACTGTAATAATGTTCAAAGCGACATTCAACCCCCAACTCACTCACTATATCCTTTAAAATGGGCCTGGATGACCTCATTTCAAATTACCCTTGCAGAAATTAGCAGCCACATTCCACAGTGTAGTTGTTTATTTTCAAAATGTCGGAGTAGCTGTTGTGTTTGGCTGGCTGACCCTACAATGTGCAAAAAAACAAGATGGAGACACAATATGCGGACTGTGTAAAAACATGAGAAGGTGGATACAAGTTATTTCCTCAGTTATAGATAGTTTCCTGACAGAACAACAGCAATGGCTACCCCCTCTTCTTGATGCTACCAAATGTTGACATCTTTACAAAAGATGGTGGAAAGAAAGAAGGTGTTAGATAGCTCTGTAAAATTAATTTAATATTATTTGTGGATTTATGTTTTAGAACACAACGTTACGATGGTGACTATGTCTTGGAGGTGTACTGTGAAGTCTTTACTGCCTTTTAAATAATTTGTTCAATGACATTATCTTCAGTAAGCATTAAGTTAGTGCTGATGTCGTGCAATGAAAACTGTTTGATTTATTAATGTCAACAAAATCCTCATATTTGAAGAAATCCTGCAACAGTGTTTAGCATGTTTGCACGACATTTTTATCCGTTTGTGTAGGTGCAAATGCTTTTGCACATTTTGCACAACACTATTAGTCTAAACCCACAACAAACACACCTGGAAGTAATGAACAATTCACGTGTCTTAGAAAATAAGATTTCAATATGTTCCAAGAACAATGCCACGTTTCCCAGTTCAAAACCAGAATACCTACTAACTTATAGATTTAACATTCAAAGATGCTCATGAAAAATGTATTACAGAAAAATACAAATGCAAAATTCTCCACAGTTAATTCCTATATGATTGTTTCCATGCTTAAAACTGTATGTATCTCAGAGTGTAGCAGATGAGATTTGGATTGGTTGCTTATGAAAATTTCTGTTGAAAATGTGAAAAAAAGAAAGAGAATTTCACGTGATGACTGGAAGCCTGTGTCACTCGGTGTATCCTATGCTTCAAAAACTCTATTTTTGATCGTAAGATTAAAACCTTTAAATAACAACACAAGACTATTTGATATTATGGCCCTTTAATGTGTTAAGCCTCGTAGAACTAACGTGATGCTTTGATAAAAACATTACATCTCATTTTGGAAAAAACCTAAGCAGAATATTTGTTCCGGAGAATACTGTAACAGATCACATTTTCAATATCATATTTTTTCAAGCTAAGCTAAGTATGGGAGATTAGGTTGAGAAAATAAATATCTTGTTTTCTTTTTCCACTCGTAATAGCCTTTTGGAGAGATATCTTATAAATCAGTATAGTATTTTCTGCTTCAGTGTAATATTTTCTGAAGTTTTACTGGAGAAATATTGACCCATCAATACTTGTAATAAAATTCCTTGAAAACTTTTCAAAGAGAGATGATTTAATGGAATTATTTAAAGTTACCTTGAAATAATAATCTGGACTGAAACTAATAGTTTGTTTGATTAATGATTTCACCCTGAAAATATCACTGCGTGCTGCTGAGGATTTGTTGACGTTTTACTGCCGAACAGTGACGCAGCGTTCCGCAAATGCGTTCTTGTTACAGCTGCATCAAAATGCTGCCTGGTTTGGAAATGGGATGAAAAAATTTAAAAAGGTGGGGAAAAAGATGGAGGTCCCTAGCAAAATAGTTATGAGCTGGATACGAGATGGTGCCAGAATCTAAGAGGTCTTTTTATGTTGCAAGCTGTCGGTCCGGAATCGTGCATGATAAATGCAGGCAGACTCTTATGTAATACAGGCTGCCTCACTATAACAACGAAAGCGGGATTCAATTAGTTCACTTCCCTTTCATGAAATGACCTCGACTAGATCAATGAAGTTATGTTTTGTTAAATGGAATTGTTTCTAAGTTGAGATTTTTCTAGATGTCATAAGGCGCAGTGCATTACGTGAAGGGGCGTTTTATATGGGGCCTGGTGCACATGCTCTGCACATCTCCTGTGCAGCCATTTTGCGAATTTGTAATTGCAGGTTTTTCCTCAAATTCATCATCTTCACTTAAAGTGCAGTGTTTTACAAGTGTTTTTTGACACATTTGGAAATTTTGACTTTAATGAAGAACACTTGGTTCCGTTGTGATGATTTTCAAATTCCCTCAGCTTGATTTGAAATGAAATTTTCAGTTCCTATTAGGCGAAGATCACAGTGACATGTTGTAAAACATGGAAAGCCTGGTTTTTGCTTCCACTTTCAGCCTATCAACTGGGTCCTCTTTTTCCATCCAACATCAACTTTTTGATGCATATGCATAAATTCATTACTGTTATATAGCTGCGTCACACGGGCCTGGAATGTGAAGGTTTGGCCCTGTAAATTACAAGAAATATTAGGATTAGCGTAGATTAATTTCTGTGCTTCTGCACATTCATTCTCTCGTCATAAGTTTAATATTTTTAGCTTGGTTATCAGAGCACGATGACATTTTAAGCTCTAACCGCGCTGCATTGTCATCTTTGAGAAATTAACATTTTGTTAACTGTAAAACACAGTACTTGAAATTGTTTAATTTAAACAAACGCGATGTTTAGCTGTTCCAAGAGGGAAAAATAAGATTGGAAATGTTCTTTCATTTATAATTGGCCATGGAGTGATGGTGATGTTTTATGGCGAGGCAGTGGAAACATGTTTATGACCTCTTCCAGGTTATAGTTTGAATTTTATCATAAAATGATTGTGGAAAATTTAACTGGCTTTCAAATTTTTAACGGGGGAAATGTATGCCACGAAGACCTGACAATGAGATCAAGAGATGAGCTATTTTTGTGTTCAGCACAAACGATCAAGGATGTTTAAACTGACTTAAACAGCATGGCCTGTTCAATCGTCTAATTCTTTCTATAAAGTAGGCTTCAAGTTAGGATTGTGTTGTTAAGATATGTGTTATTTAAGAACTATGTGTTAAGCTTTTTATGTAATGTAAGTGTTTTTATGATGTGGATTATTGATGAGGAGTTAGGCTCCTTGGATCTTGGAAGTTTGTAAGTAAACTTTTAAGCCTCTGCAAATGATGGTGTCAAAAGACAAACAATGAAGTGGATTTCAATGTTAATGGCCATAGTCTGTTATTCTAAACTATTTCAAATTTATTAGTATATTTATTATAATGATTTTAGGATCTGTAAATAAAAATATTAAGTAGGTTTGGCACAAGGATTCAGTGTGAATTTGAACGACACTTAACAATACATCCTTCTGATCACAATATGGACTTCACACATTTTACCCCAGTGAGAATCAAACTCTGGTCCGCAGAGTAGCAAACTGACACTTTATCCACAAGGCTACCTGAAAAGCTACAGACAAGCAGCGTATCTGCATAAAATACCCAAAAAAATATTCAAAACCCAATTACTTTTAATTAACTTGCATACAGAAAGGCATGCATTAAATGAAAAACTCAAATGTATAAAAACAGCACTCGTAAATACCCAAAGAAGCTTTTCCAGCATACATACAACAGAGCTAATTTCCGAAACACAATTACGAGCTAATTTACTTTCCGAGTCAAGCCTTTAGTTAGAACACTTATATACATCTAAAACATTATTACATTTTTTGGGAAATCTCAAAATGTTAGTTCATTTTGGGAAAAACCCAATAGAGTGATGAATAGATCAGTGAAAAAATATTGGTTACTCAATGAAAAATGTAATAACCCAATTAAAATAGGAACCTTCGAGTAAAAATTCAATTGCTCAAAAAGTTATCTGGAGTTCTGCTACCCCATAACCCAAATCATTGATAATAATGATAGAAGAGTTATTATTGAAGTAGCAGAGAGAAAATACACACAGTGAGTGAGGGCCAAGTGGCCTTGAAATCACCAAGAGAAATTGTCCTCCATCTCGTTTCATGTGTTCCTTGTCCAGTGTTCTCAATGCCTTTGTAGACTTTAACGATAAGCGAGTTATGAATATTGTATTTGTTTCGTTTCTGCAATATGGCCCCCTTGAAACCAGAAAACCATGCCAGAAACCTATGATCTGGAGTTTGAATCCCAATTCACCCCGACTGTTTCTGGGTTTGTCAGCACCATACACATTCTCATGGGTTTCACCGAAGTCGTAAACGTCTAAGACCTGCATCACTTCAGGCTTCCCTCCCACGTTCAGCTGACACGTCATGATGAGCTGGAATACTATTCAAAGCTATTATTATATCCTGAGAGGTGTTTGAGTCTGGAGCAGACAAACCGGTCGTCAGTAATGTGAGCATTAATCTATCTCAACTGGTTATAACAGGTGAATGCTAAGAAATGTCAGCTGTGTCATGTCTGGATCTAGTGGATAGAGCATCTGCCTGGAGAGCAGAAAGTGGATGGTTTGATCACCGGCCATGTCATACCTGTGCCACTTGTTTATATCAGCGAATTGTGTCATGTCCTGTCAGCACTGGATGTCACTCATGCTGTTAACCACTGATCTGTCTATTGAGCATAAAACAACATTCGCTTATTTAATTTGGGTAAAAGGCAACTATGCTTGTTGTAAAAGCCGACTAACAGGATCAGGTGGTCAGGCTTGCTGACTTCATTGATGCGTGTCATCATATCCCAATTGCATGGATCGATGCTCATGATGTCAGTCACTGGATTGTCTGGTCCAGACTCGATTATTTACAGACCGCTGTCATATAGCTGGAATATTGCTGAGTGTGGCATTAAACAACAAAAAACAACTTAACTGAACAGATTCTATACCTCAACTTAACAGTAAAACAAGTTAATGGAGTTTAGTTAATATTAATTTATTTGTTGTTTCCAAACTCTGCAATACTTTCTTAGCACTATCATTACTCCTAGTCAAGTCTCACCATGATTGTAGGGGCGGTCGGGTAGCCTAGTGGTTAAAGCGTTCGCTCGTCACGCTGAAGACCCGGGTTCGATTCCCGACATGGGTACAATGTGTGAAGCCCATTTCTGGTGTCCCCCGCCGTGATATTGCTGGAATATTGCTAAAAACGGCGTAAAACCATACTCACTCACTCACTCACCATGATTGTGGTGTGGCACTAAGATCACCGAGGTCATATGACAGACCTTATTGTCGTTAAGACACACTGCAACCCATTTAGTGCCACGTTCTGCATTCTACCCTTTTGTGCCCAGTTCATCACAAAGAATAGCCATAAACAGGCGCATCAGGAGTAACTGATGTTACACCTAATTAAACTTCCACGAACAATAAGGCACAAACATAAAGTCCCGATGTCACATCATTTGTCACTCCTTTGTTTTATATTGAAATATATCACCCATAATTCATCTCTTAAGTACCACAGTATGGAATACATTAATAGAGCCCTACTCCACTCTACCATTCCGACATCATATATGCATATGCTTCCTGGACAAAACTTTGTCAACTTGAGCCGTTATCCTACTTGTCATATTATTTCTGTGCAGCAGACATCAGTTTCACCCACATACCCATTCATATTATTTCCATTTTCAGAAAAAATGTTTTTAAACATTTAATGCGGTAGTGAAAAGTGAACTGGATGTCAACTGAAAAAGGCACTTCCTGATCTGTGATAAAACAAGCTGTGCCATTAATCACTGTAATCTTTGTTGTTGTCGCGTTGGTCATAATAATTGCATCTAAACCCCAATTATGTAACTGAAGCAGAGATGATTTGTGATGTGCCCGTTTCTGGTGGCCTCTGTCTTGATAGTGCGGGAATATTGCTAACAGTGACATAAAAATCAGCTCACTCAATCTGTCACCCCAAGATATCTCCAAAATTTTGTCAAAATTATGTTTCCTACACAGAAATAAGATGAAAGTCAATGGAAATCTGAAGAGATTGACAAGTTTCTGTAACATTAGTTTATTACCTCCTTCATTTTGACAGCCATTTCTAGACATATTATACAGTTTTGCCTCTAACTGCTACTTGTCTCTAGAATACAAAGAATTCCTATTAATATTTTTGAAAAGGTTGTTAGAAAGCATGAGGAATTTTCTTTGAAAGTACATTAAAAATGTCTTCTTTTTTCTGCACACTAGCTTTTGATTTGCCATTGTTGAGTGCTGTTGTATTCAAACTTGCTGCAGTCAAAAAGATATGTCATTATATTCAGAAAGAGTCATGTTTAGGTGTTTTAACTCCACATGTTTTAATTCAGAATGTCAAATGTAATTCTTCTTTAGATAAATCAAAGCCTACACCCTCTTAGAAGTTCATGTTCTTTGTTTTCTGCTGAACAGTTGGCATGAGAGGTTGAACATGAGAGAGGGTTAATATGAGATGTTGAACATGAGAGGGGGGTTAATATGAAACGTTGAACATGAGAGAAAGGGTTAATATGAGAGAGGTTTGACACTAGAGAGGGGGTTAATATGAGATGTTGAACATGAGAGAAAGGGTTAATATGAGAGAGGTTTGACACTAGAGAGGGGGTTAATATGAGAGATGGAACATGAGAGAGGAGGTTAATATGAGATGTTGAACATGAGAGAAAGGGTTAATATGAGAGAGGTTTGACAATAAAGAGGGGGTTAATATGAGAGGTTGAACATGAGAGAAAGGGTTAATATGAGAGGTTGAACATGAGAGAGGGGGTCGGTATTGGAGAGGTTTGACACAAGATAGGGATAATATGAGAGAGCTCGAACACGAGAGAAACCCCCTTTATTTGCTGCCCAGGGCCACACGTGGTAGTAAGTACAACATCGATGCTGGGCACCAGACCGGGGAGGGAGCAGTCTCCCTTTAAGAACAAACACTTCACAATGGATTCCTATAGTTATGTCAAGTGCAGCCTAGGGTATTTAGGGTATGTTGTAATGTTGACATTTGCGGTCTACTGATTGTCCTAAAGATGCATTCGTTTTGGTAAGCATTAGTGAAGGTAAATGGTGGTTCATGGGGCTTGATGCACGCAGTGACATCGACAGCTTTTTTACATGCTGTAATTTGACAATCATCAAAGTAAAAAGTGTGATTGTCATAATGTTTAGTGGCTCAGGGTTATTACTCTCTTTCATTGCTACTGCATCTTAGGATTATCTTCTGGGGATTGTGAGGCAGATCCCACGATCCACATGATTGTTGGAAGAATGGACTCAAATAGGATCTGATTGTAGGCTGTCTGGATGGTGACATCGGAGCAGTGGTGTACAATCTGTAGCTGTCACTTACTGTAAATTAACGTCCCTATTGGGAAGTCAACAATCACTCCATGATGATATCTTGGGATCTGTACCGCACAACTGTTTGTTTGTAGTACTTACAATGACCACTTAAAGTCTAGTATTCAAATGAGTCTGTTGGGTTTATCACCGCTTTTAACAGTATTCCTGTTATATCCCAGTGTGTCAACTTAATGTGAGAGCTAAGCCCAAAGTGACGCAGGTCTCAGACGTTTACCACTTTGGTGAAACCCACATGCATGGATATGGTGCTGACAAACCTAGAAACGTTATTGGGGCAAACCGGAATTTGATAAATCGAAGGTTTATTGCATGCACAAGGGACACATCTCTGCACATAAAATTGCAACGTCTTACACAACTGGGCCACTGGTTTCCCCTCTAGTATTTCAACATTCCCAAATTTGTCATGGTGCTCATGCCATCAACCATTGGTTTTCCTGAGCCAGACTTGATTTAAAGGCTGCCACGATACAGCTGGAATATCTTTTGACTTCGACGTAACACAACATTCACTCTCTCACTTTGGTACGAATAGAGTAAGTGAGTGAGTCTGGTTTTACGCCCCTTTTAGCAATATTCTAGCAGTATCAGAGCAGGGACCACAGAAATGGGCTTCACACCTTTTACCCATGTAGATAATTGAACCCGGGTCTTCAGCATGATGAGCGAATGCTTTAACCACTAGGCCACAACACAGTCTCTGTTACAATTAGAAATTGGACTGATTTGACCCCTAAGTGATGTGGCAACTCGCAACATACTGCACGCAATTTCAAGATAAATATTATATATATTATATTTATTATAGATATTCATTTTGTCACCAGGTGGCGATGATGTACAGCAGCTGTGTGAGGCCGGGGAGGAGGAATTCCTGGAGATTATGGCCTTGGTGGGAATGGCGTCCAAACCTCTCCATGTCCGACGCCTTCAGAAGGCACTACAGGAATGGGTAGCCAATCCAGGTAAGACTCGCACAAGATTAATTTAGAATTGACTTCAATAGTTTTTGTGATTATGCAGGGATAAACAGCAACAGCAATAGCAATATACATCCATGTGGAGGATTAACGCAAAATTGTGCATGCTGGATTTTATGTTTACCTCCATAAGCGCAGACAATATTGACAGAATTGGAATTGATAAATCACAAACCACACGATATCTGTTGCAATAGGTTGCACCTTTACCTCAAATAAATCAAGAGAAGGTAACTCTAGTTAGTAATGACCAACGTGACAGCATGTCGGTCAGTCAGTTTTGTCGATCAGTCAATCAGTCAGTAAGTCAGTTTTGTCCGTCAGTTTTGTCCGTCAGTCAGTCAGGTTTGTCGATCAGTCAGTCAGTCAGTTTTGTCGATCAGTCAGTCAGTCAGTTTTGTCGATCAGTCAGTCAGTCAGTCTGTTTTGTCCATCAGTTTTGTCCGTCAGTCAGTCAGTTTTGTTGATCAGTCAGTCAGTCAGTCAGTTTTGTCGATCAGTCAGTCAGTCAGTCAGTCAGTTTTGTCCGTCAGTTTAGTCCATCAGTCAGTCAGTCAGTTAGTCAGTCAGTTTTGTCGATCAGTCAGTCAGTCAGTCTGTTTTGTCCGTCAGTTTTGTCCGTCAGTC
Source organism: Haliotis rufescens (assembly GCF_023055435.1). Lineage (NCBI taxonomy): Eukaryota > Metazoa > Mollusca > Gastropoda > Lepetellida > Haliotidae > Haliotis > Haliotis rufescens. Next base: position 6,898,676 of record NW_025964112.1, read on the forward strand.
AGTCAGTTTTGTTGATCAGTCAGTCAGTCAGTCAGTCAGTTTTGTCGATCAGTCAGTCAGTCAGTCAGTCAGTTTTGTCCATCAGTCAGTCAGTCAGTTAGTCAGTCAGTTTTGTCGATCAGTCAGTCAGTCAGTCTGTTTTGTCCGTCAGTTTTGTCCGTCAGTCAGTCAGTTTTGTTGATCAGTCAGTCAGTCAGTCAGTTTTGTCGATCAGTCAGTCAGTCAGTCAGTCAGTTTTGTCCGTCAGTTTTGTCCATCAGTCAGTCAGTCAGTTAGTCAGTCAGTTTTGTCGATCAGTCAGTCAGTCAGTCAGTTTTGTCTGTCAGTTTTGTCTGTCAGTCAGTCAGTCAGTTTTGTCAATCAGTCAGTCAGTTTTGTCCGTCAGTTTTGTCCGTCAGTCAGTCAGTTTTGTCGATCAGTCAGTCAGTCCGTCAGTCAGTCAGTTTTGTCCGTCAGTCAGTCGGTCAGTCAGTTTTGTCGATCAGTCAGTCAGTCAGTCAGTTTTGTCGATCAGTCAGTCAGTCAGTCAGTCAGTCAGTATTGTCGATCAGTCAGTCAGTTTTGTCCGTCAGTCAGTCAGTTTTGTCGATCAGTCAGTCAGTCAGTTTTGTCCGTCCGTCAGTTTTGTCCGTCAGTCAGTCAGTCAGGTCGATCAGTCAGTCAGTCCGTCAGTCAGTCAGTTTTGTCCGTCAGTCAGTCAGCTTTGTCAATCAGTCATTCAGTCAGTCAGTCAGTTTTGTGTCATATGAAGCAGACTCCGTTATTCATGCTGGACAACTGAGATTTATCATAAAGTCCAATGTGTGCCCAGTTGATTGTTGTGGTCTGCTTGGTGGGGAAAGATGAAGGAAGTCTTTCTCATCACTTATGTTTTGAATAAAAATAATTGATAAATCCTACCTCCATCTACATTTGTTTTTAAAATCTGCCTGAGAAACATTTTTATATTTGTATATACACTCAAGTTAGATGGCTGCAGTATCGGATTGACTTGACAAGTACTTGAACTTAGGAGGCTTCTGTGTACATTCTCTGTTTTGTAGTTGCAGGATAAAGTGTTTGAATTCTACTTGAAATCCTTGGATAGCTTGCATTTAATTTATAGAAAAGGTCCATGTGTTTATTACTTGCCCATGAAGAGATCACCTGTTTAATAAACATACAGCTGTATTCCACATTGTGTTATACCAAAGCACGTGCTTATGTACTGCAGGAACAAGTTACACTAACAAACATTGAAAGCTCTCAACATCGCTTGGCTTATTCAGCGACATTGCGTGAGGAGATGATAGATCACTGAGAGGAGTTTATGCACACTCAATGACCCCAGCAACACAGTTGCTAGGCTGACGTCACATTGCATTGTTTCGCTGGTGGATCTTGTAACAAAATTCCACAATTCACTTCATAGAGTATTGTGATGTGATTGTCATCTTTGTGGCGCAGGTCCCGTTCCACAAGGTGATCGTATTGTAGCGCAACGACAGTCTAAGTTTCTGTTAAAGTATGTGAGTTACGATAACCTTAGCGCTACGATAACTTTGTTGAACGGACGCCTGGATTCTAAAGTTGGGCTGTTGTATGGTATTAAATTAATATGTGTCAACGTTTGACGTATTTGAAGTATTATTCTGTTAAACTCAACTGGACTACATTGTGGATCGTGTAAGTGTCTGCCTGTTCATTCTAAAAAATTCTAAAAAAGTTATAAATTGCAAGTAATAAATAAAATACTAAACTCACTCCCATGTAATACCAATTTTATGTAACTTGTTAACAGTTCTGGTATCTGACTCGCTTTAGCTCGTCAAATACCAGAACTATTCACTCGTTTCATAAAATTGGTTTTACACGGGAGCTCGTTTAGTATTCTATATTTATTACTTGCCCGTGAAGAGATCACCCGTTTAATAAACATACAGCTTTATTACACATTGTGTAATACCAAAACGCGTGCTTATGTACTCTCGGAACACGTTTCACGAACAAATATTGAAAGCTCTCAACATCCCTTGGCTTATTCAACGACATTGCGTGTAGAGTTGATAGATCACTGAGAGGAGCTTATGCACACTCGATGACCCCAGCAACCTTGTTGCTAGGCTGACGTCACATGGCATTGTTTCGCCGATGGATCTTGCAACAAAATTCCACAAATTACGTCATCGGGTATTGTGACGTTATTGAAAACTTTGAGGTGCAAGGCCCGTTCCACAAGGCGATCGTATTGTAGCCCAACGGCAGTCGTTGGTCTAAGTTAAAGTATGTGAGATGCGAAAGTCTTAGCCCTACGATAATGTTGTGAATTCTAAAGGTAGACCCGTTGTATGGTATGAAATTCATACATTTCAACTTTTGACGTGTTTGAAGTATTATTCTGTTAAACTCAATTGGACTATATCGTGGATCATGTAGGTGTCAGCCTATTCATACTCAACAGTATAATTCAAAAAACGTTATAAATTGCAAGTAATAAATAAAATACTAAACTCGCTCCCGTGTAAAACCAATTTTATGAAACTCGTGAATAGTTGTGGTATCTGACTCACTTTCGCTCGTCAGATACCACAACTATTCACTCGTTTCATAAAATTGGTATTACACGGGAGCTCGTTTAGTATTCTATATATATCAAATAGTATAACAGAAAATATGTAATACCAATTTTATCTAACTCGTTAACAGTTCTGGTATCTGACTTGCTTTAGCTCGTCAAATACCAGAACTATTCACTCGTTTCATAAAATTGGTTTTACACGGGAGCTCGTTTAGAATTCTATATATATATCAAATAGTATAACATAAAATATTCCCACAAGTTGTTGACTGTGGGTTATTCCCATGTGAGTTAACCCTCGCAGTGCTTGAAATTTATATGAAAGCAGGTTTGTCAAGTATTTTGTTAAACCAAGAATCCTTGAAAAGTGCTTGAATTTCCCAACATCTATATCAAAGTAATATGGAGACTATTTCCTCTCGCTGCTATCGTGTTCAAAGCATCATTAAACCCAACTCACTCACTAACTCTCTCTCATACAGGTGCATTCCAGGGACCAGGTACCACGCAGTCTTCGAGCCCCGCCCCCGGGAGTATTACAGCGGTGGTGCGAGACCAGAACCTCGGCTACATTCATTCCACACCCCCTACATCTGTGGTGAACGCCCCGACATGGAACCCCCAGCCTGCCCCCCGGAGTGTCAGCCCAGCTGCGCCTGCCCCCGATGCCCCCAGCCCTTCCTCTGGGTCGCCACAGAGCGACATGAAGGATATACCTGTCACAATGGTCAGTCACCAATACACTCACCTGTGTCTTGCTTCAGATTTAGATGGGGTACAAGCGGTCTAGTCATCTAAGGTGCCAAAATTTGCTGTGCGAAGTTTGTAATTGGAAATTTGGGGTTTGAATCTCGGTTCGCCCTGGTTATGTTTCTAGGTTGTCAGTACAATAACAGTATGGGTTGTTGTTCATGCTATCAACCACTGGTTTGCCTGGCTGAGATTTGATTACCTAGACCGCAGTGACACACCTGTTCACTTGCTGGCTATAGCAGAAAGACAAGTCACTCACTCGTTTTACTTACAATTCTCGTCAACAAGTATTTTGGTACTAGTTATGTTTCGTTAATAAATCAGGGCCTGTTAATTAGTTACTCCTATATTTATTTCAGAGCGGTCTCCAAGACGACCTTAGTTTAAACATGTGCGGTTATCCCCTGCAAACAAGTCAACATTCCTCGTCCCCCTTGCCTACACCCGTCCTCGTTGAGAGTCAAATTCAGTCCATAGCAGAGGCTGCTGCTCAACTCTCTAAGGAGTTACCTCCCTTTGATGCTAAAGAACTCAATATGAAGAAACAGATTAATCGTGAAATACAAGTGAGTTCTTGAGTAACTGGTGCATGATTATTGATTATGTTGGATAAAGTTGACCAGTATTTGCAATTGGCAATTCCTCGAAATTTAATGACAGAAAGACTTGCCATGTTTTTGAACAAATTTTCTTGAAGTCTGTTTAATGAGGTTTTAAAAAATGTGATTTATTGCCATTTGTCTTGGAAAAAATGAAACAGTGGATGTTAAACAGCACTGATGGGATGGTGTTTTCTCCAACTTCATTTGGGGATGTTGATAACACCAAGTTTATAATGTGCTTACTTTACCGTTTAGCATAATTAATTAAAGACATTCTGTGTAATTTTAATGTTTTCTCAATTCAAACTGGCAAAAAACATGGCATATATGGCTTCAGGAGTCTTTTCTTGCATCTTGTTCAAATTACACCAATGTTTATTTGTTCAGTGTCATTCTTTTAAAGCAAGATCTTCCGTCTGTTTCACATGTTTATTTCTGTCGATTTGGGCGGTCAAGGCCTCTCCATGTACACACTGCTGTTATTAAAATGTAATATTAATGACTGCAGATCTTTGAGTTGATATAGGTTTAGGGATTTACCTAAATCTCCTCAGAGGCTGGTATTTGACCGAATCTGCAGCAAATGTCATTAATAAGTCCCAAATTGCAATTATGAAATTATGAATTCATGATAATATATACATAATCAATAACTAATGTTATAGCTTTGTAGAGGTAACTTGTATCTCAAAAGTGACAAATAAATAAGTGGTTTTAATACTTAGTTTCCTATTTTTGAATTGAATAGAATCTCAATATGCAATGTTAAACTACCTCAGAATTAAGGAAGTAAGAACTTTTAAGAAATCTCAATTTTGAACAAAATAGCAATTGTTTTCCCCAATTTTCCCCTTAGGGATACTTAGTTTAGGTTAGAATCCTTGATGAATCCCTGGTTTGAGAGACTTCTTCATTACCTGTTGATATTTACAAGAAGAAATGATTGTCATGTCTTCAGATATTCAGGGGCGGTGGGGTAGCCTAGTGGTTAAAGTATTTGCTCGTCATGCTGAAGACCTGGGTTTGATTCTCCACATGGGGACAATGTGTGAAGCCCATTTCTGGTGTCCCCACTGTGATATTGCTGGAATATTGCTAAAAATGGCGTAAAACCATAATCACTTGCTCACTACAGATATTCAACTACCCATGTATTCGTGAAGGTTGGGGGGATTGGAAGGAGTCGGGAATTATTAGTTTACAGCACCATGGCATAAAAAAGACTCCCCTAAATTGCCTGAATGGTAAAAAAATAGTAGACATTGAATCATGTCTGTTCAGAGAGCAGTGGATGGGTACCCAGTAGGATGAGATGGTAATGTGACTGTTAACCTTCAAACACCTCACAGACAGCTTAGGTTGTATACTCCCCAGGGAGCTGAGAATGAAAATTTAGTGCACACTGATCCATTGACCGAGATGATAATACTGTAGCACTTTGAACATGCCCCTATTATTGTTATAGTTATAGTTATTATTATCAATTAAATCTGTATGTGATGGAGAGTTTGTTTTGAGAATGGGACTGATTAGTGAATGATGCATTTTGTTGCAGTCTGTGATGCAACTAACAGATGATGACCCGTCACGACTGGATGAGCTTAGGAAGTATGCTGCCATATATGGTCGCTTCGACTCCAAGAGGAAAAACGATAGGCCAATGTCATTACACGAGGTGAGGTTCCACCACTGTTGGCCTAGTCTAGGGGAGACAACTCTGGGATATAATTGCATGATGAACAAAGGGTCTGTTGCAAGTTGGCAGCACCCCTGTCCATACCAAGTCACCACATAGTACACTGTGTGAGTACTCCCAGAAAAATAGGTCCCCAGACCTTGGCACGAGTGTATGTAAATTGCAAGTAGCTGGAATATTGATGACTGTGATATATAGATAGCTACGCGAAGAACAATGAAGAACGAAATGTGGTTTATTTCATGATAACATATTGTTCTATCATGCCATGATTTCTGGAGATTTGAACATGCGTTTGCAACTTGATGACGTTATTTTTGAGAGGGGAGTGTCTTGTGAGTTGTTCCCCATAGATGTATCTAGGCAACGCAGATAAACACGATGGCCGAACGATCACATCCAAAAGTGGGAGAGGTATGACAATTGTCATTAGGAGAAAAGGTACAGATAATCGACGTGAGGATTGTGGGAATATGCGAGAAATACCCACCAGTGCATAAAATGGACTGGTCCGACATTGCCCGGATTGTCCGACATTGCTCGGATTCTATTGAGGGAGTCATCATTATTAAAATATGGGACAATATTTTTTAAGCTTGTACATTTCATCTTCATCCTTAAAGAGGCTGTACATAATGTGGTCGATGTTTTTTGTACAATACTCCCTGTACTATTGATATTCCCTGCAGTGGTTTTTTTTAACAATAAACAACTCCCACATGTCGTTTATTTTTTAAATATCACATTCATTAACTCATTCACTGAACCAAATTTTCATACAGTGACACAATGCATTGTCTTTTTAGATATCTGTTAACGAGGCGGCTGCCCAGTTATGCCGCCATATACCTACATTACTGACGCGTAGAGAAGACTTATTTCCGCTGGCTAGACAAGTTGTTCGCGACAGTGGTTACCAATATTCAAAAGGGCATTCCAGGTAATTAGCATGAGATGTCACTTTGTTTTGGAAGTATTCTCAATTATCTCCCCTGAATAATCTCAACTCTATGTAAGAACAATTTCTATTGGTCGTTCGTTTTAAAGACAATCCATTTCATGTCACGATGTAAGAAATGTAAATGCTGGCATTATATGCATGTTGATTTATATATATTTGGTTTTATTTTCTCCTGTATCTATTTTGATGATTAAATTAAGTACATATAAATTTCTCAGGATATTGAGAACAGTTACCGAAAATGAGTCATTCAAGTGTTTGACTTGATTCTGCATTGATCCAGAATGTTCTTCATATGTTATTCAGGGGAGATAATTATGTAGTAAAAAAATATCTAGTCAATGTAGTTATAGAAATGTGTGCTGTTATAGTATAAGTGTAGATACTTATATTTCCCATGTTAAGTGATTTTTTTTATCATTCCAGCTACCTACATAACATAATTGTTTTTGGTGCAATTCCACAAGACTGGCACACCCAACAATTTCTAAAATATGTTGTTTGTGGTTTTGATACATTGCCATAGTTGAATATGAGTGCTGGTAAATAATTTCTGAACTTGAAATAGATGTTGTCTATTTTAACTTATGCCGTAGTACTCAGTTCAAACTTTTGACCGACTTTAGAGATTTGTGTAAAAATGTTTTAGACAGAAATTGGATGCATTATGCTTTCATTGCTTGGATCAAAGTTAATCAATCAGGTTCAAATCCAATGCTTCTTGTCTTTGCACTATCTATATGTACAGGCACTTCCAAACATGTTTTAAAGGGACATTTTTTACACATGATCAGTGGATCATTCCACTCATTCAACATGTGTACCACTTCAGCAAATGTTAGAACATTGCAAGCGTTACATTTGTCTGCTATGTGTATTTGATGTCTGAAATCTCCCTTTTAAAAAAACCCAAGAATTTACAGTCGTTGGCTCTTGTTATAAAAATGTTCACATTCATGTCAAATGTTGGGTGGAATTTTGGGGGATATATTGTGTTTTGTAAATTGTGTAACTCTGTTTTCCTTAGCCGAGACTGAGCTCTTATTTCCGAACTTTTCAGTGTTGTGAAGAGTGAAATATTGGACCCTAGAGAGCTAAAGTAAGTGGAATAACTCCTACGCTATTTAAATACTGGGATGGATGGGCCAGTCAAATTCTTCTCTCTCACATATGCATGAGACGTTCTCCTTGAGCAGAGACTCCTCCTGGAGTGGCTTTGTTTCATGTGTTTTTACTGTTTACGTGGTAAACTTTCGCTTAAACATTTGAGTTTGGTACCTGCTTATATCTTCTTCATGTCTCAATTTAAATCTGTAATACTGTGATGATTTTGCCTTTATTTGATATCGGTTGCAATATGAGGTATTGTTTTGTTAATGTTGGGGTCATTTGAGGTCATTGTATATTGAATTTCAGAATGAGTCATATTAAATGTCATCTTTCATCTGAATTCCATTATCATAAAACCTCTGGGGCCTTGATTGACATACATATGTCATGAATGTTTTCACTAACCACCTCTGTTACTAGCACCCAACTAACTTTACAACAGCACGCTATATCATCGTAGAAAGAATAGATATTTCCAAGCCATTCAGTTCTTATAAACTGAACAGTTTGGGAGCCAATCTCAGAATGACATAAAGGCATGTCTTAGTCGAAATGCATTCAAAATTTGAGATGCACATATTCAAGTATTTTGATATGTTATTATTTAGTGAAAATTGCTCAATAACTGAAAAATCTCCGAATGTCGGTCAAAGGTTTTTAGCTTGCATCATGTTTCATTGGTTTTTGTTTTCTCACACACTACATAGCAGCTCTGAGTGGAATAGACTGTGCATTGATACAGAGTTGTCTCCCTTCCGAATAAGTTATCTCCCTTATAGATTTTCAAAGTTTGAATTTCAACAAAACCCAAAATGTCAGAAACTAACTGTGTTCAAAGAATGAATAACATCCTCAATTGTAGCAGTGTTCTATGTCAATGTAATGTGGAGTTAATCCATTGGATACTTTTCTGTGTATGCACTCTTTTTTCCATTCTATTTTTCGTTCAATTTTCTTTCATTCTTCAATTCACAATCCAAAAGGAGAATGAAAATTTTGCAAGATCTTTTATTTTTTGGATTGCATGTAACGACATAAAGTATGAATTTTTCATTTTTAAAGATATCGTTTTGGTATGGGACGACAAACTTTAGTAGAGGTCAAATAACACCCTGTTGTCAGTTTCAAGATTGCTTTCATAATGGCTTTTATGACATTAATTTCATTGAAATATACATGATATGTAGGATATGGTGAAATGGATTTATTGATTTATTGATGCATTGAATGAAATGCAATGAAGTGTTTATTCTAGTCTATAGATCCTATGTGTATTCTTTCTGGTGAATTGGTTTTAAAAGCTTTTGAAGTAAACATGTAAATGGGTGATTTCTTGCTGTTCATGCTGTCACATTATTTCAGTGGACATTTTGTCTCAGAAGTTATCCATCAGTATCAATCACTACCACCAGGAAATGACTTTATGATTAGGAGTGTAATGAGCTAAATCACTTCACTTCATTTCAGGTTATTTGTATTAACTTAATTTGCATTTTGGAGAAGACTAATGGACCATTCATATTTCCACTCGCTTCAGACTAGTTGGATTTTGTCGAACTCTGAATATCTGACCAAATGTAGTATGCATGTTATCTATTCTCGTTCATCCAAAAATGTAGGACAAAAGTATCATTTTCATATTTGGTCCACTGATAATAATTTCATTGGATGAAAAAACGTTTTCTGATAAAAGCTAGTGAAAGGAAACTTGACAGTCACAGTCGTGCTTATTTGACCACTGCCAATATGGCCTGTTGGATTAGCCTATTGGAGGCCAACCGGTGACTAGACGGTTGATGCATGTCTAAATACTCCTTCTTAGGGCTGCCGATGTAGTTGTGTCAAAGAAGCCACGAGTTGATCCTGTTTTCCAGAGAATGCACGACGCCAACCCCAAAACAGTGAAAGCAGAGCTTGACAAGATTCATAGAGAGGTGAGAGTTATCTCCCTTTAACAGCAGCTGCAGTTTTTCTCACTGACCTTGTGAAGGTTGTGGCATTTGTAGGTTTAATGGAATAGGTCACTTGTATCTAGAAATAAGTTTTACCGAATTGATACAATCTAGTAAGTGTCTGTAACCAATTTGTGACTATTTGTGAGATTTTATTTATCATCCAACATTTTGTCAGTTTGTAGACAGTAATAAGCAGTGTCTTACAATACTGCTAACAGCTTCAGTAGCAGAGCTATTAGCGATGTAATGTGATTGTGATGTCATAGTAACCAATGACGTCACAATGGTCTGTAAACCATTGCAATGCAATTTCATTGCAGCGATATCTACAATGTAGATATTGCTTGATCTCACCCAAGCGATGTCTCCTGTGGGAGCCAGTTTTGGATGATAATGATTTGTATCTACCGTCCAAGAAGACTTGTCTGTAGTTGTTGACAGTCCTTGAGTTGTTTGTCAACTGACCGTGCCCCTGTGTATTTTGCAGGAGAGAATGAATTGCATCAACCAGGACATGAAACGAATTAAGGATCGACAGGAGGCCATAAAAACTGAGATTGTGACAGCCCGTGACACACAAAACAGCCCTCTAGTGCAGAAGCTTCAGCAGGAACTAGAGACATTGACAGCACAGCAACTCGCACTTCTTACAGAACAAGGCGAGATTATTCGTAAACAGAAGCGTTCAGAAAGGTAGGTGCAACTGATGTTATGTTTTGTATTACTTCTCTGATGCGTCTTTATTGTTATGCAATACTAAAAAAATCTTGTTATCTGATTGGCTAGACACCGTCTTGCAAATACCCAGTTGACTATTGATTTTGAAATAGGAGGGGTTTCAATAATGCCATTTGTAACTTCAGTGGGGGCATGGGGGTGTCCCACCCTAAAGCCTACTCAAAAAATCTCAAACACTTTATGTAAACCAATATTAATAATTTTGCTTTAACAACCGAATCAACATGTTATCATGGTAGGAAATGTGCATACAAAGTGTCATCAGTTGTAAGACCCCCCACAGGACCCCCCCTCTTGACCCCCCACAGGACTGGGCCTATCCGTAAGGACGTCATCATGTCATAATGTTTGATGTCATGTCACTCACTTGTCATGTCACAATGGGCCTTGTTTGCACTTGAAGTTACCAAACTGAAAGTCTGATGGCAATCTCATTGCCTCCATTGCCTCCTTTTCCACAATGCAAATTTCATAGCTTCATTCATGTCATATGGCTGCCTTTCTGCTCCAGTATATTGCCCAAAGTGGTAGAATGTCCTTGTCATGGATGTATTTGCCATCAAAACATGGGTGGTTGCAATGCATTGAAAGTTGATGTCTCTCAGTGCTCATGTTGTCGACCACCGGTTTGCCTGACCCAGACTCAAATGTTTACAGGCCAATACAATACTGCTGTAATATTCCTGAAGTTCTCTTTCACTCCACACTCATCTGGAAAAAGTTGTATTTTCTTATCTTATGACTCACTCACTGCCTGAAGAGAATTTCATTTCAATTTAGAATGAATCGTGTTGATCAAAGCATTGTTGATATGTTACCCTTTATTCATTTTAGAGTTGTATGCTTCTTGTTATTGCTCACTCTGCTAATGTTTCAAAACAGTTTAGCGCAGGATGTTTTTGAGATATTGTCTGAGAGTATAACATTCCTGGTGCTACTGCATTTATTTTCACGAAAGAATAACTGACAACTACAATGGATAGCGTCTGAGAAACTCGAAACAAAATATTTGATTTAGGATCCATGGACCTTTGATATTTCTATGGACAAGATCATAAATATCATGTGCTATCAGCATAATACATTTCTTTCAAAGTTAAGAGGAGGTATTTAGAAACATGTAATATCAATTATTTGTTCATCTCGTTTTCAAACATATAAAAACATTAATGAAAAATGTATTTCCAGAAAATATCTAGTAATCAATTTTTAGAGAGCCTTTTCTTTCAAAGTAACAGAACAATAATCTGTTTAAAAAAAGTATCAGTTAGCTATATAATCACCATTCATTATTATGATCTGTTTTGGGGAGCTTCATAGTTAATACCAATGGTAAGATGAGGAATTTCATCAGTGTACAAATATCGTTTTAATAAAGTTGTTCTTTTTGCCAATTTAAAATAGTATGTCTGTCTCAAATTTGTATTGAAGCCTGAGACAGTGATCTCAATACTTGATCTAATTAGTTGCATAATTACTTTCATCACTGACTTGAGTGCTTCCATGATTTTTATTGCTAATTATATCACTGATAATGAGAATTGTTTTTTGTTTTGTCCTCACAGGTATCTAATGACAAAACCGGAAAGGCCATGTGGACAGTATGGCGACGATGATTTCACAGGTGAGTTTCTACATGAATAGAAACAATGATTACAAGTTTGCAAGTAGACATATTAAACATTTAATCATAGCTTGAGTACACTGGGAACTTATTAATTCAGAAACCTCCGCAAAATTGATATTCGCGCTGCATCTGTTGGACATGTATACTTTTACATAGCTCCATTAGAGCCATATGGCAGATTGGTTGTTTTGATGTCTTGTGTACTTTTATCAACTCGTGTTGATATATTGAATATCAAAAGACACAAGGGGGAGATTTTATTTATCATCCAACATCATTCCTCCAACTTTTTCAGTTTGTAGACAGTAATAAGCAGTGTCTTTAGTGTAAAAAGTACTGCTAACAGCTTCAGTAGCAGAGCCATTAGTGATGTCATTTGATTGTGATGTCATGGTAACCAATGGTCTGCAAAGCATTGTGATATACATTCATTGCAGCGATATCTACAATGTAGATATCGCTTAATCTCACCCAAGCGTTATCTCCTGTGGGAGCCAATTTTGGATGATAAATAATTATCATTGTTAATGTAATCGAGTTAATAATCACTGGTCCATTCCAGTCCATGTCTTTGTAGAGACCTTTTAGATTTCACAGTCATATTCTCATTATGAGGTCTTGTACTCTTGGATCGTTACTTGTGCTGTCAGCTATGGCAATCTCAGTCCAGAGTAACAATGTCTCAGGGTAACTTGTTGGCCTCAGTGAATCAAGAAGCTGCTATCTAAACACGCAGAGATAGAAACACAAACACACGCTTACTCACACTCACACTCACGCTCTCACACACAGCTATATAATCTAAAAGGCGGCATTAAACCCAATTTCACCTCACCACCTCCAGTTGTAAATGCCCATGAAATACTTCATTGCAATATACATTTTTCACTCCAGATTCTTCCAACTTTCCAAGTGGCAACTCTTCCCCGATGAACTCGCAAGACGGAACTGAACTGGACTTTACAAAAGTAGCAGTTTATGCAGCAAACTTCCGTTCTTCAACTGCTCAAAAGTTCATGCAGGAGACACTTTTTGACGAGGGTTTGAGAATTGCTCAACAGTACGGCATGGCTGATTTTGCAGAGGAGTTAAAAGAACTGAAATCTAGAAAAATTCCCAAAGAAAATGGTCGAGATTCAGATTCAGAAATGTCGGACACTCCGAGTGATTGTGGGCAGAATGGACAGAAGAGAAAACGTTCTGACTCTGAAACCCTTCTCGAAGAGAGGAATGGGAAAAGGGAAAAAGATGATTTGTCATCTGATGTGAAACTTCAGCATAACAATAACAAGGCCGAAATTGCTCAAGCTCCAGAGTCTGCTGGCTTCGAAACATCCCAGCAGAATTCCCTGCAGTCCACTTCAAGCGAGGAAAGTGATGACGATGATGACACCGATTCCATAAAAGGCAGGAAGGGCTATGTAACTCGACCCAATCATAATGGAATCGGGATTGAAATTTCTGAACCTCTGCAAAATGGTGACTGACATACGCTTCTTGCAAGACAATACAATGGCTGTGGCGTTAAAATTATCTGTGAATGTGTGTGTCGTATGTGAAGCTGGAAAAGCAATTCTGTGAAATCTACATTGAAATGTCACGTTGTTTTCGCCAAGAATGTGACCATTACATCGTCAGACCAGCATAGGTACTTTTTTTCAACCGAGTCCAAGACTTGTTTCTCATTGGTCAGATTCTTGGCGAGACTGTTGTACTCAGTTTGTGATTGGTCCGTCGAACAGACCGCTGTTTAACTTTATTTTGTCACCTATGACTCCTGGGAGACACTAAATCTAAGGGGAGACAACTCTGACAGGAAGGCGTAGATATTAGCCAATCACCCGATGCCGTTTCTGTACAAGTTGCCTCCCCTGTGATGGAGTCAAGATCATTGTCATCAGTGGCTTTGTTATTATTCAGACATTTTCGCTTCCAAAGTTACAATTTAAAAAGTTGTACAAGCCTTCACCATCTGTTGCCAAACTCATCAGTTACCATGGAAACAGTACCTTTTTCTTTGCCAATATGATAATATTTTTATTATCATTGTGATAAATTATTGGGTATGGTTATTTGTAATGTGCAAACAGTTTTTAGGGAACATGATACCAACTTCCTCTACCATGCAATATGTTTTCAGGTAAATACTATTCTACACAGCTGATTCAGATCAGTGTGACAGCCGTATAGTTATCAAATCTTCACAGAATATCTCATAATTTAATCACTGAAAAGAGGGGAAGAAATTTCACATAAGAGATGCCACAAGAGATACAATAGTTGCAAGTGAGAAATAAAACGTCAGAATGAACAATACCAAAAAGTGAGACAGGTTCTGAGGTTCTGTTTCCATGGTTACATTATGGTTGCTGCTGCTTCGTGGCTTCCTCACGTCTCTCCTCTGCAATGGAGAACTTGTCCTGCTCTGGACATACATGCGTATGTGCGTCGTGCAATGTGTTGTCATGTATTTATTTGGAGAAACAGACAGTTTTTTGTCTTGCCGTTGTACATAGTTATTTATTTTCATTAAGAAGATCATGTAGGTAGCTTGGCCTAGCAAGCAGAATCGCGAGACAAAAATCATGGTTCCAATTATGGCCTTCCTTCCTGTTGTTCTGTTCACTCCAATGTTGTTGCAACAACCGTTTCCAAGAGTTTTTCTTGTGGCAGAGTTGTCATGTTCTAGTTCATTTTCCATATTTATCATACTTTCATGCACAATCTATCACATGTTTAACTGTGGGGTAGACAGTGGAATAATGTTGGGCTATTTTTTTCTGCGACACAAAGTCAACCAGCGCTGAAATTATGCATGTGTAGAAAACACTATTAATTAGTTTTTCTGAAAATAGTACATCTTTTATCAAAATTTGAATTTTTGAAAGTACTTATATCACTTATTATGTATAATATTGATAAAGGTTGGGAATGACCATAAGATGTCAGTAAAATTACAAAATTGTAAGTATGGTTGCTTTAGAAATTGACCCAACACTTTCAGAACATGCAATGCTCTAGAATTTTTTAAGATTTTCGGGTATTAAAAGTGCTCTTGTTTTTCAACCCAAGTGTGACATTGTGGCACAAACATGCAATTTGTACTGAAATTAAGTGACATTTACACTGAGTGAATTAAAATTTACAAGTCCAGAATAGCCATATATCACTCATGTTCATATCAACTAGGCCATTGCTGACAGCTATTTGAAATTGGAGGATATTCAGTTTTTAATGTCGTTATTTTCATGAATATTACGTGTAGAGAAATGTAAAAGTGAACCTTTATTTCCTGTTGACGCTGGCTCAAGTTAAATATTCTTCTATGTCTATGACAAACTAACATGGAGGTGCTCCTGTAGATGGGATGACGGCACGTTAGGTAACTCCCCCCATCTTCCGGTTACAGCCAAACACTAGTTTCTCACTGCTCTCAGAGACGTACGCCGCCAAGTGTTCAGAGGTTTTACTGAAACAGGGAGACCATGACCAGACTGCATGACCTTTCTCTTGATTTATTTTAATGAGATGTGAAAATATGGTTCTGAATATTCAACAACAAAAATTGGTGTCCTCAACACTGACTTTTGTCTTCTGGCAAACAATGGAGAATTTTTCCAGAATAATCGAGTAAGAAAACTAAATTGGTCTGGCTGAAAAAGATTTGATTTTTGATCAGTACCACAACATTGATCATTTGAAGCTAAAGTTCAGAAAAACGAACAGAAGTGTCCAAACTTGAAACATTTAGAATAAGTCGGCTTTATTTATGTATTACTGAATGAAAACTTGATGCTTTGTGCTTATCTTATGATTTTCATGTCTCTGTCTTCGCTGATGGGTGAGAAGCGTTTCTGGTGTGATTCGAAGCACCAATGATACTCAATACTATAGTCTCCAGACAGATGCAGTGATTACACTCCGCCATAATCTATTGATGAATACTACTCCAACAGTGACCTACGACTGGAAGCAGGTTGCCAGTACCATCATCAATACCAACAAGCAAAAATAGAGACTCTGTGTCAGCTTTACTTCCAATTTCTGTAGAAAGAGATCAAATATGCATTTGTGGCATATGGGACAATTTCATTTCATAATAAAAGCTAGAAACTTTCGTGCCAAAACACTCAAATATGATGAAATATCGGCACTAGGGATAAGCCACTGCTTTCAATGACCCTAAGGTAGGTGGGGAAGGCGAGTGGTTAATGCAGTTGCTTGTCATGTCGAAGTCCCAGGTTTCATGCCCCACATGGGAACAATGTGTGAAGCCCATTTCTTGTGATTTTTCTGGATTATTTTAAAGCAGCACAAGCCCACCACACATTCAATGGTGCATCAGAATATCCTGGAACCAATTGTAATTAAAGTGTTTCAAAAAAAGGTTGGCTTAATCCCCAAGTTAATGATTCCGACAGCAAGCAGTAATAACTAGACATGGCTACCAGACTTCATTGCTCCTCTTTATTCGACTTTAGTTAGTGATATTGTGATAATCTTGAGCTATTCGGGCGGGAAATGTTTATATTCCTAACATATAGAAATAGCAATGGAAGTGAAGTTGAAGACCACTAAAATCACAGTCAGATATCATATTGAAGGTTCAATTGAGATCTTTATGTTGTTCTATTCGACTGTAACATACTGCTTCAGACAAAACAGTCTCTATTTTGCTTTTTGATATTGATGGTTGACTTTTACTCCAATGATCAGGTGTGGAAGTTTCGTCTATGAATTCGCTGTTTTTAAGACAGCCATGTGACCCCAGATCGTCATGTTATATATATATACACTGTGAAATAGTTGAAGCAACAAAAAACATTACATTCCACAGAGTGTTTGACTGTTGTTGATAGTTGTATATCCCCGAATAAATTCTACAAGGTAAGATGAAATCTTCAGGATATCAGTTTTGAACTGAGTAATGGTAGAAAATGGTTTGATTACGTTACAAATTACCCTCCTTTAATTGAACATAAATTTAAATTTATGATTAGTGGGTGTGTCTGAAATTGTGTGATATGAGTGTTCTAATATTTCATATTTAATCACATTCATGTGGACAACAACATTGAGCCAATTAAATCACAGCAAACATTCTCTATTGCCCAATCAAAATATAAGGATGTTATGTTTAGATCAGTAAAAATTGTGCTGTGTGATACATATTTCATTGACATTCATATTCACAAAAGGCATCTCTATCCCCTATCAATATTCAAGTGCTATATATTTTTATTGAGTCCAAAATAAATTAAGAACACTGTTTTAGACCATAATGAATTGTGAGATTTTCATCACAAGCCATCTCAATTTGTAGAAGAGAAGCCCCACTTGAATTTATGCTACTCAAAAATGTAAAGGACATATTTGAAATATTTGAAATTAAAATCTGACAAATACTTTAGTGCGATTGGGAAAATAGGAAGTTATTTTTTCCATTTTTAGTATTTGTTCTAAATTCATTCTATCCATATATACTACTCAAAAGAAGTTAAGGATCACCTGATTCTTTCATATTACTATAGTTAATCTCTCATAGCATGACAGATTAACTTTACCATTATGAAAGAATTGGGTGATCCTTAACTTCTTTTGAGTAGTATATATATCCACAATGGATAGTTTCTACGACTCGCCCACTAATCAAACTCTAATCTGAAATTATTGAATAGATCTTGCTTTGTGCAGGGACTTTTAAGACACATTTTGTTAAATTTAATTTCCAGATTGTTGAATGATGTAGTTACTGACAGCACCGACATTACCTCTTATGCATTTAGTTAAACTAACATTTGAAGTGTATGCACTTTTTGGAATGAGAATCAAGTAATTTATCCAACGGCCATTTCATTTGCCTTAAATAGAGTCCTATTATATGTACATAACATGTGGCAATTGATATTCTTGACTTTTGTTACTCTCAGTATGGAAGGATGAGAACCTGTTCTTGTGGGAAATATTCTGTTTTTTTTAATGTTTTTGTTAAGTCTTGTTCAAATCTCATGTACTTGATTCTGACAATAAAGTACAGTTACGATGATCATTGTGTTATGTTTATCTTCGCTTGAGGTGAAGTGGGCTTCCAACATTATTGCATTTATATAGTGACATGCGTGCGTCCAGACTAATGCTATGCTAGCCCACTAAGATACCATGCCGCAGTTTAACATGAATACCCACCCCGCTCAGACACAAACTCCGAGCCGACCAGTCTTTCTTTTATCCCCTTGATGCCAAGCGCCAGGCAGGGTAACAAGAAGTACCATCGACCTCCCGCTCTCTGGGCAGACGTACGCTCTGTCCACTCTTCACGTCGACATCAGGTGGGGTTTGTACAGTATGGAGTAACAATATTGTGGTGTAGAGACTAATATGGGGTTCAGGTCCCTAGCATCAGTTCGTTGTTTAATTGTATGTATCATACACACTCACCATGAAAGTCTTCAGCAGTCTCCCGGCCCTACAGGGGCGGTCGGGTAGCCTAGTGGTTAAAGCGTTCGCTCGTCACGCCAAAGACCCGGGTTCGATTCCCGACATGGGTACAATGTGTGGAGCCCATTTCTGGTGTCCCCCGCCGTGATATTACTGGAATATTGCTAAAAGCGGCGTAAAATCAAACTCACTCACTCACTCCCCGCCCTACAACCTGTGTAAGGTAAACTTGTTCAGTTGTCTGGCTGTACGTGAAGTAACTCCAGTTTTTACAGGTTGAGCACAAGGTGTGTACCATGCTGTTTTGTCATTTCCTCCACAACTTAAAGCTAGCGATGTCTTGGGAGCTTGGGTTCCGGTATGTGTGTTGGACATTGGTGTTTCAACAGTGACTGATCAAATTGTACCACACGTAACACATATCCAGTATTAGCCGTCAATTGTTCAAAGTGCTACACATATGGTTCTTATTATTTTACATTTATGTAGTAAAAGCTGCAACTAAAATAACTTGAAGTTGGAATATTCTATTTCTGATAAAATAATAGTTTCATCCCATCATTGGATCAAAATTCTTTGAAGTTGTTATTATTGTGTAAATTTTAACCGAATCACCGGTAATTTGTAGAAAATGTGCATACAGCTGATCTCTATTTCCAGCTTAGTTTACAAGAAAATACACACGGTCTTCTTTTTCTGCATATAAAACGATGCCAAGCAGAACAGAAAATACAATTTCAATGATAAATCATTATGCTTCGTGATAATTTATCTGAATTTCACATTTTTATTGATCAAGTTTATCACCTGTTCGTCTACCTGAATTCTCTGAGGGATACTATGTAGTTTTATATTGTACTTCATATGATGTTGACCGATAGCTTCACCCTTTCATGTCGTACATGCATTAATCAACAACAAAACACATGTCAGTTTGGCTGCAGCTCTTTTATTGCATACCTTTGTTATGATATACGGCTTCTCATACTTCGATCCTCTGATGTGTTGCTTTGCATAGTGCAGCGAGAATAGCGCTGAACACAAATCGAACCAGTCAAAATTATAGTCCATAATAAGCAAATTTTGAATACAAAAAGAAAAAGCCTGTCCATATTTCAATCTTGGGTGTGTTGTTTCCCTGTAAGGATTAAGACTTTTTTTATCACAGATAATCAACAGAGAGTCTTGATATTGCTGACTGCAGTTTTAAACATTCATTCACTTGGCCCTACTGGAGATGTCACCACATTCCCTTCACAGAGTTGCATCCCTTAGCTTGTACAGGATATGATGGTCATCGGTTTTAAGCCCTTATTATGGCCTTGGCTTCACCAAAGCGGTAAACATCTTTGACCTTTGTCACACCATGCCCTGATATAACTGAAATACTTTTCAAAGTGGCATTAACCAACCACTCTCATTTACAAAAGAACAAAGCACATCCACTTTTTTTCGATAATTTTATTTAATAGATACGGGTCAATAGGGCTGTCACATCATCACATATCACAAAGCTGACCAAGCCATATGGTTACCATGGTTGCAGTAGCACAGCAGTGCTACTCCTAGACAGTTCAGCTCTAACCTAAGGTGTACGTCTCTCACCATCAACAATCTAGGTGCTGACCAATTCCGTGCTGAGACGAGCAGTTTATACACATAATTTACAATCCTTCAGTTCAAAACTTAATTACATATGAGAGTATCCCATAACAATATTCAAAGTGTTCATTCATAAATCTTGCATCGAAACAAGCGTTATCTGTGATCCTACAAGTGCACAACATACCTTGGTGCATTATATGCAAATACAGAGGATGTCGGAGTATGTAGAGATATCGATAGTCATGCTAATATACCAGCTTGTTTTTGAGGGAAGAAAACACAAGCTTTCTTGGCTAAAAAGGCATAAAAATAAACCAGGAGCCAGATAAAATTGGTTTGACACATTATTGAATGGATGGAGGCTAACAAGGGAGGTAACTTTTTGCACCTCCACTGAAACCAAGTTTCCTCTGCATGTTTTGTAGATAGCACATGAGAAGTCCTTTCACTGTCATCCATGTAGCTCGTAATGTTTGTCCAACATGACGGTCAATTTTGAAAATGACTTATTGTATGCTTTACAGGAATCAGTTATATACAATTTGATTCAAATCGAGAAGTCTAAATTTGACATATCCATCCGACTAACCGCCCCCAACCCCCACCCACCAGACGGTGTTGGGTTATATAATACATGTGAACGTTCCAACATGGCTTCCCTCCAGGTGACCTGGGTGTGACAGAGGCAAGTGACCGGGCGCATTCAGTTAATGATTCAGTTATTGCTATTGCAGCAATGTTCCTGGTCTGCCCACAATTAGAAAATATGGGGTTCTTGTGAGACCAACTCAAGAATTAGTTGTACGACCAACATTTTTTATTACACTCCTACATAAAAATGTACATTCTTGCTAATTTTGTTTTCTTAGAAAAAGTCATTGACTTGCTTATCTTTCATAGTGAATCCTAAACAATTATGTATGAATAGACTAGTTTGTCGAGATCAGTACACTTACAATATAATAAAACCCATCCCAAAATGTTGTTTTACAAGTTGTTTTTTTTTGTTTTTTAAGTGTTGAATATACAATATGCATGAGCCATGCCATTTATCATCTCTGAGTTTACAGCTGTTAATGGCTCCATACAAAGTACACAGATAATGATTGTTTGACAGGAATGATATGGATACATCACAATGCATTCAATAATTATGCACATCTGAATAAAACACACTTATAGCTACAGAGATATTTCTCACAGACCAACAAATGTGGAGTAGTTAAAATTAATGAATTAATTAACTTTTTCACTTTTATGATAAGATCTGTAAACCTTGGAATGAAAAATAACTGTTGCCTAGTAACAGTCTGACAATGTTGATATGCAAAACACATAAAAGAATAATAACTGAAAATAATGGCAACAAATTGTAATATGTAAGATTCTTTTTACAGCATGCAGCATATATCAACAAAACGAACAAACAAAATAATTATGACAACACATTACACTGTAACAAGGGAGAGCACTCTGCCTGCCTTCCAATCTCAAGCAAGCGAAAACAATCCAAATGAAAACGTGTGTGTGTGTGTGAATCTATGTACATATCTGGATGAATTTTTTTTTTTAAATGTAAAATAAGCATGATAAAAAATATTGTAGACTTTTGTTTACTGAAACTACACGTTTTCAAACTCCAAAGCATATGAATTCTGGATAATCCAGAGAATGTTCCTATTCATTGAGTAAACATTCTCATAACAACTGCTTGTGAAATTGGCATAACGAAACAAACATTTATTTTACAAGTCTGTATGAAACATAGTCTCCATACAAAACAGTTTTATCACATAACCAAACTTCAGCTTTAAGCCAAGTTTTGACATTGTGAACCAGGCGTCCCCTTCTATCAAGCTGAAGACCTACCACATATTTACATTGATATGCAAGCTACATCATTAGATGACATAGCCAGTACCTATGTACACATCTACCTGGCGAAAACATTAACCAGCTGGACAGCGATTGCACAAAACACAAATGACAAACGTGTTTGTAAAATGATTATGCCACATCAGAAGCCATCAATGATGATATTTTAGAACAATATGTAATATTGGCTTTGTTTCATATGAATACTGTCTTTTGAAGTCCTGGGAGCTTGAGATGGAATTTTCAATCAAGATATTTTTTACACTAAAATGAGCTCAACAACTGTTGTTTCTAGATAGAAATAGAAAATTCTTTTTCACAAATCGGAAGACATTTACTACTGAAATATTGTGACTATGGCATAACACAAATTCACTTCATCATTGAATATTATACAATGTGCATTGAACCAGAGACCATATAAATCGGTATATGTTTTCTGATTCAACAGACAGTGCTAAAAACTAACACGTCGCCCGACTCATTACAAGATCAGATTCCTATGTACAACGGAGACCAAACTAGCTTGTGTCTCTGTTCTGTCCAAATGCAGGTAGGAAGATATATGTCCACTTGAATTAAATGTTAGTATCAGCTGGAGAACAAGAGGCATGATCCGATAGGAAACGAGATCAGTTCCCTGGATACTGACGTGTGATTGGGTAAAGTGTTGAATCAAAGCTGTAGGTGGAAAGCAGCGTTAGGGGAGATTACTCTGTGACAAGCTGTTGCATTCTTGGTACCACCTGGATTGTTTACCACAGTCACCTGTAAAGGATGGACAATATTTCAATGTAGATCTAGAAAAACTGGAATATCACAAAACTTAACTTTTCTCAATTCTAGAGACATCCATATTGTGTATTCTGCTGGTGTCTGTTACACCTGGGTGCACTGTCCCCCTCAACCGCTGCTCAAAACCAAAGTACTCAGAGGTATCAAATCACAATAACACACCTTAACATAGATGCAGGATATATAGGAGTGAGTGAGTGAGTTGGGTTTAATGCCGCTTTTAACATTATTCCAGTTATATCACGGCGTGTCAGCTTAATGTGGGAGGAAAGCCCGAAGTGATGCAGGTCTAAGACGTTTACCACTTCGGTGAAACCCAGCGGGCACAGGTATGGTGCTGACAAACCTAGAAACATAATTGGGGCGAACCGGGATTCGAACCCACAATCATAGGTTTCTGGCGTGCCCAAGGGACACAACTCTGCACAGTGAATCGCGGCGCCTTAGAAGACTTGGCCACCCGTGCCCCCAGGATATATAGGAACGTACACATACAAATATATATTCTTGAAACAAAAGTGAGCACGATGGGTTTTAAGAGGACTTATTTATCTCAACCCTGTTTTCTTTTCAATGCAACCTAGGTACAGATACTTGTTGCCTTTATCAAGCAAACACTTTTCACTGACACGACAGATTGCTAATGTCACGTAAAGATACAGTATTTCAATTTTATCCCAACATAGTCATATTAGTGCTGGAGCACCCTGAGGAGTACTGCTGGGAGTGCACCTCGTCTGGGACATCGACTCCCATGCCACTAACAAGGTATGGAGCTCACAAACCCAGGATCAGAATGGGGCGAATCTGGATTTGACCCCATGATGAGAAGATTCTGGTGTAGCAGGGCGTGGAGTCGTCCCACAGATGACATCCTTACCTTGTCAGCTTGCTGATGGGTTAACCTCTTTGGTCATGTGGACAAGGTGTCCGACCTCTGATCAGAAGGTCCATGGTTCGAATCCCATCACGGGACTCGGATATTTTATGGCTGCTACACTGGCAACACTAAGGGATCCAACTCATACCGCTGGGCACCAATGCTCCACAATTACGACATGGCGAAACAGTAATTTTATAGATAATTTACAAACAGAAAAAAGATTTTCAATGCTAGAATATGCAAGTGAAGTCTAGCCCTACCACCACTGACTGGCTGAATGTTCTTCTGACACAGTGTGAGTGAGTGAGTATGGTTTTTTACGCCGCTTTTAGCAATATTCCAGCAATATCACGGCGGGGGACACCAGAAATGGGCTTAACACATTGTACCCATGTCGGGAATCGAACCCGGGTCTTCGGCGTGACGAGCAAACGCTTTAACCACTAGGCTACCCGACCGCCCCTCTTCTGACACAGGTTACAGTGTTCCAGCTACATCATGACAGTATGTAAACAATCAAATCTGGACCAGATAAACCATAGCATCATAAGCAACCACATTTGGGGCACAAGGTCACACACTGTCTATCACTTGATAAATACACCTAGTTAAAAATGATTGTTTCTTGGTCAAACACAATATCACTCAAGCACTAACTTAGTCTGATCGTCTGACAAACATGGGATATTGAGGTTTATCATATAATGGGTGGGTTTCTCGGCAGGATAAAGCCAACGGATAACAATATCTGTTGGGGTCATATGCGGATAGAGATGCAAATATCAAAGGTCAAGTAGGGACTACTTTCAGTGTTTATAAACAAACATGGCATCGCCCTTGTCATTTGGCAAATCGTGTCAGAATTAACCATCGGGAATCTGGAGAAACAACTGGGATAATTGGTATTAATTGCTATCATTATCAAAAGAATAGACTAATAATGTATACTGAAAATCAGTGTCCAACTGTGATGTAGCTAAGTCATTTTACAAGTTTTGGCAACTTTGGAGATACAAATTTCGAAACAATATTGCAAGAGCATGAGGCCTAGCCAAGCGGGATAAGTAGCCATATCTGTGCTTGTAGACCTCTGTGGCTTGGAACCTTTTCCACAAATTAAAACTGTTGGATTTGGCCAAAATATGTTTGAATTGTTACCTTGTTTCGTTTTGTCGCTGTGTGTACATCTAAACTGCACTTCGTAATGTTATGACAGGACAGGCCGACTGTCAACAACATCTAACTTTGGCCATGACGTTTCATAGACTAAGGTTAGAGTAGCTTCCCTTTTATAAAGAGCAGTTACTCTATCGGACAGACCGATAGATTGCCGCGAAAAGCAAGGAAGAGCAATTTGTGTAGGCAATGGTTGTTTGCATATATGTAGTTACCCAACTATATAGGAAACAGGTTTCTGTTGGAACTATATCGGCTACCGACTGACACATCACATACCTTCTGACGTAATATATATTAATGCGCACATTCCAGGAAAACTTGCAATGTTTAGGTAATGTTTGTGAGAGATGGAAAGGGATTTTCGAGCACAGAATTGAAGAAGGACATTATATGATAAAGAGGTTATCACGCTTGTGTGTTTGGAGATGGTAAATATCCTGTATTAGGAATAAACACTATGTATTTATCTCGCCAAGGCTTGCTAAATACAATGCTTATTCCTAATACAGGATATTTACCATCCCCAAACACACTTGCGTAATAACCTCTACTTATTCACATCAGGCACAACAATATGTAACAAGGACTGCCAAAAGCTCATACATGTATATCTTGTGTTGTTATTTATTTGTTTGTTTGTTTGTTTGTTTATTCATTCATTCATTCATTCACAATCCCAGTGACATGTACCCGGTACAGGTCAAATATGTTCCCTGCCACCACCACGTAGGTACTTTGGGTCAGACACCCAAACACTCACATAGGCATGGGGGGCAGGGGACCTGTCCATTCTGCCCCCAACTACCTCCCCGGGGCAAGTTAGTGGACCATGGGCGATGGCTCCTCACCTGCAATGGCAGTTCATGTAGCCGCAAGGTTGCTATTGGTCAGAAGCTCATTCACGTTGATCTGGCCGAAGTCGTCGGGGTAGTTGTAGTCCATGTCGCCCATGAGGAAGTCGTCCAAATGTATCTGATTGGCGTCTGTCGTCATTCTACGAAACAAAGGACAAAATTACTGACTTGTCTGAAATAGAGGAACTTCACATCAAGGTGTAAACACTGCCATACAAAATCAGTGGTCAGCTACGGTCTGGATACATTGCTAATACATACATTTTCCCTCTTCTACAGCAAAGTACAGGACTTGAGAACTGTAAGACTATGGAGCCATTAAATGACCATGGCACTACCAGTAGGATGTAACCATGGAGCTATGATAAGCCTATGGAGCTAT
This sequence comes from Haliotis rufescens, assembly GCF_023055435.1. NCBI lineage: Eukaryota > Metazoa > Mollusca > Gastropoda > Lepetellida > Haliotidae > Haliotis > Haliotis rufescens. The sequence continues at coordinate 6,924,686 of NW_025964112.1, forward strand.
GATAAGCCTTTGGAGCTATGATAAGCCTATGGAGCTATGATAAGCATATGGTGCTAAGCCTATGGAGCTACGATGAGCCTATGGAGCTATGATATGCCTATGGAGCTATGATATGCCTATGGAGCTATGATAAGCCTATGGAGCTATGATATGCCTATGGTGCTAAGCCTATGGAGCTATGATAAGCCTAAGGAGCTATGATAAGCCTATGGAGCTATGATAAGCCTATGGTGCTATGACAAGCCTATGGTGCTATGATAAGCCTTTGGTGCTATGATAAGCCTTTGGAGCTACGATAAGCCTATGGAGCTATGACAAGCCTATGGTGCTATGATAAGCCTTTGGTGCTATGATAAGCCTTTGGAGCTACGATAAGCCTATGGAGCTATGATAAGCCTATGAAGCTATGATAAGCCTATGGAGCTAAGCCTATGGAGCTACGATAAGCCTTTGGAGCTATGATAAGCCCATGAAGCTATGATAAGCCTATGAAGCTATGATAAGCCTATGGAGCTAAGCCTATGGAGCTACGATGAGCCTATGGAGCTATGATATGCCTATGGAGCTATGACCACGGAGCCGACTATCAAGCTGTCACTGTGGAGCTACGACCACGGAGCTGACTATCAAGCTGTTACTGTGGAGCTATGACCACGGAGCTGACTATCAAGCTGTTACTGTGGAGCTACGACCATGGAGCTGACTATCAAGCTGTCACTGTGGAGTTACGACCACGGAGCTGACTATCAAGCTGTTACTGTGGAGCTACGACCACGGAGCTGACTATCAGGCTTCACTCTGGAGCTACGACCACGGAGCTGACTACCAAGCTGTGACTGTGGAGCTATGACCACGGAGCTGACTATCAAGCTGTGACTGTGGATCTATGACCACGGAGCTGACTATCAAGCTGTTACTGTGGAGCTACGACCACGGAGCTGACTATCAAGCTGACACTGTGGAGTTACGACCACGGAGCTGACTATCAAGCTGTCACTGTGGAGTTACGACCACGGAGCTGACTATCAAGCTGTTACTGGAGCTATGATAAGCCTATGGAGCTATGATAAGCATATGGTGCTAAGCCTATGGAGCTACGATGAGCCTATGGAGCTATGATATGCCTATGGAGCTATGATATGCCTATGGAGCTATGATAAGCCTATGGAGCTATGATATGCCTATGGTGCTAAGCCTATGGAGCTATGATAAGCCTAAGGAGCTATGATAAGCCTATGGAGCTATGATAAGCCTATGGTGCTATGATAAGCCTATGGTGCTAAGCCTATGGAGCTATGATAAGCCTATGGAGCTATGATAAGCCTATGGTGCTAAGCCTATGGAGCTATGATATGCCTATGGAGCTATGATAAGCCTATGGTGCTAAGCCTATGGAGCTATGATAAGCCTAAGGAGCTATGATAAGCCTATGGAGCTATGATAAGCCTATGGTGCTATGATAAGCCTATGGTGCTAAGCCTATGGAGCTATGATAAGCCTATGGAGCTATGATATGCCTATGGAGCTATGATAAGCCTATGGAGCTATGATAAGCCTATGGAGCTACGATGAGCCTATGGAGCTATGATATGCCTATGGTGCTAAGCCTATGGAGCTATGATAAGCCTAAGGAGCTATGATAAGCCTATGGAGCTATGATAAGCCTATGGTGCTAAGCCTATGGAGCTATGATAAGCCTATGTAGCTATGATAAGCCTATGGTGCTAAGCCTATGGAGCTATGATATGCCTATGGAGCTATGATAAGCCTATGGAGCTATGATAAGCCTATGGTGCTAAGCCTATGGAGCTATGATAAGCCTATGGAGCTATGATAAGCCTATGGAGCTATGATATGCCTATGGAGCTATGATAAGCCTATGGAGCTATGATAAGCCTATGGAGCTATGATAAGCCTTTGGTGCTATGATAAGCCTTTGGAGCTACGATGAGCCTATGGAGCTATGATAAGCCTATGGAGCTATGATAAGCCTATGGAGCTATGATAAGCATATAGAGCTATGATAAGCCTTTGGTGCTATGATAAGCCTTTGGAGCTACGATAAGCCTATGGAGCTATGATATGCCTATGGAGCTATGATGAGCTTATAGAGCTATGATAAGCCTTTGGTGCTATGATAAGCCTATGGAGCTATGATATGCCTATGGAGCTATGATAAGCCTTTGGTGCTATGATAAGCCTTTGGAGCTACGATAAGCCTATGGAGCTATGATAAGCCTATGGAGCTATGATAAGCCTATGGTGCTAAGATAAGCCTTTGGTGCTATGATGAGCCTTTGGAGCTACGATAAGCCTATGGAGCTATGATAAGCCTATGAAGCTATGATAAGCCTATGGAGCTAAGCCTATGGAGCTACGATAAGCCTTTGGAGCTATGATAAGCCTATGAAGCTATGATAAGCCTATGAAGCTATGATAAGCCTATGGAGCTATGATAAGCCTATGGAGCTATGACAAGCCTTTGGTGCTATGATAAGCCTTTGGTGCTATGATAAGCCCTTGGAGCTACGATAAGCCTATGGAGCTATGATAAGCCTATGAAGCTATGATAAGCCTATGGAGCTAAGCCTATGGAGCTACGATAAGCCTTTGGAGCTATGATAAGCCTATGAAGCTATGATAAGCCTATGAAGCTATGATAAGCCTATGGAGCTATGATATGCCTATGGAGCTATGATAAGCCTATGAAGCTATGATAAGCCTATGGAGCTATGACAAGCCTATGGTGCTATGATAAGCCTTTGGTGCTATGATAAGCCTTTGGAGCTACGATAAGCCTATGGAGCTATGATAAGCCTATGAAGCTATGATAAGCCTATGGAGCTAAGCCTATGGAGCTACGATAAGCCTTTGGAGCTATGATAAGCCCATGAAGCTATGATAAGCCTATGAAGCTATGATAAGCCTATGGAGCTAAGCCTATGGAGCTACGATGAGCCTATGGAGCTATGATATGCCTATGGAGCTATGACCACGGAGCCGACTATCAAGCTGTCACTGTGGAGCTACGACCACGGAGCTGACTATCAAGCTGTTACTGTGGAGCTATGACCACGGAGCTGACTATCAAGCTGTTACTGTGGAGCTACGACCATGGAGCTGACTATCAAGCTGTCACTGTGGAGTTACGACCACGGAGCTGACTATCAAGCTGTTACTGTGGAGCTACGACCACGGAGCTGACTATCAGGCTTCACTCTGGAGCTACGACCACGGAGCTGACTACCAAGCTGTGACTGTGGAGCTATGACCACGGAGCTGACTATCAAGCTGTGACTGTGGATCTATGACCACGGAGCTGACTATCAAGCTGTTACTGTGGAGCTACGACCACGGAGCTGACTATCAAGCTGACACTGTGGAGTTACGACCACGGAGCTGACTATCAAGCTGTCACTGTGGAGTTACGACCACGGAGCTGACTATCAAGCTGTTACTGTGGAGCCACGACCATGGAGCTGACTACCAAGCTGTGACTGTGGAGCTACGACCACGGAGCTGACTATCAAGCTGTCACTGTGGAGCTACGACTACGGAGCTGACTATCAAGCTAGCGCTACCAGTAGGATGTAACCATGGAGCTATGATAAGCCTATGGAGCTATGATAAGCCTATGGAGCTTTGATAAGCCTATGGAGCTATGATAAGCCTATGGAGCTATGATAAGCATATAGAGCTATGATAAGCCTATGGAGCTATGACAAGCCTATGGAGCTATGATAAGTCTATGAAGCTATGATAAGCCTATAGAGCTAAGCCTATGGAGCTACGATGAGCCTATGGAGCTATGATATGCCTATGGAGCTATGACCACGGAGCCGACTATCAAGCTGACACTGTGGAGCTACGACCACGGAGCTGACTATCAACCTGTCACTGTGGAGTTACGACCACGGAGCTGACTATCAAGCTGTTACTGTGGAGCTACGACCACGGAGCTGACTATCAAGCTGTTACTGTGGAGCTACGACCACGGAGCTGACTATCAAGCTGTTACTGTGGAGTTACGACCACGGAGCTGACTATCAAGCTGTTACTGTGGAGCTACAACCACGGAGCTGACTATCAAGCTGTTACTGTGGAGCTACGACCACGGAGCTGACTATCAAGCTGTCACTGTGGAGCTACGACCACGGAGCTGACTATCAAGCTGTCACTGTGGAGCTATGACCACGGAGCTGACTATCAAGCTGTTACTGTGGAGCTACGACCACGGAGCTGACTATCAAGCTGTTACTGTGGAGCTACAACCACGGAGCTGACTATCAAGCTGTTACTGTGGAGTTACGACCACGGAGCTGACTATCAAGCTGTCACTGTGGAGCTACGACCACGGAGCTGACTATCAAGCTGTCACTGTGGAGCTATGACCACGGAGCTGACTATCAAGCTGTTACTGTGGAGCTACGACCACGGAGCTGACTATCAAGCTGTCACTGTGGAGTTACGACCACGGAGCTGACTATCAAGCTGTTACTGTGGAGCTACGACCATGGAGCTGACTATCAAGCTGTCACTGTGGAGCTACGACCACGGAGCTGACTATCAAGCTGTCACTGTGGAGCTACGACCACGGAGCTGACTATCAAGCTGTGACTGTGGAGCTAAGACCACGGAGCTGACTATCAAGCTGTGACTGTGGAGCCACGACCACAGAGCTGACTATCAAGCTGTTACTGTGGAGCCACGACCACGGAGCTGACTGTCAAGCTGTGACTATGGAGCTATGACCACGGAGCTGACTATCAAGCTGTCACTGTGGAGCTACGACCACAGAGCTGACTATCAAGCTGTGACTGTGGAGCTACGACCACGGAGCTGACTATCAGGCTTCACTGTGGAGCTACGACCACAGAGCTGACTATCAAGCTGTCACTGTGGAGCTACGACCACGGAGCTGACTATCAAGCTGTGACTGTGGAGTTACGACCACGGAGCTGACTATCAAGCTGTCACTGTGGAGCCACGACCACGGAGCTGACTATCAAGCTGTGACTGTGGAGCCACGACCATGGAGCTGACTATCAAGCTGTCACTCTGGAGCTACGACCACGGAGCTGACTATCAAGCTGTCACTGTGGACCTACGACCACGGACCTGACTATCAAGCTGTCACTGTGGAGCCACGACCACGGAGCTGACTATCAAGCTGTCACTGTGGAGCTACGACCACGGACCTGACTATCAAGCTGTCACTGTGGAGCCACGACCACGGAGCTGACTATCAAGCTGTTACTGTGGAGCTACGACCACGGAGCTGACTATCAAGCTGTCACTGTGGAGCTACGACCACGGAGCTGACTATCAAGCTGTCACTGTGGAGCTATGACCACGGAGCTGACTATCAAGCTGTTACTGTGGAGCTATGACCACGGAGCTGACTATCAAGCTGTTACTGTGGAGCTACAACCACGGAGCTGACTATCAAGCTGTTACTGTGGAGTTACGACCACGGAGCTGACTATCAAGCTGTCACTGTGGAGCTACGACCACGGAGCTGACTATCAAGCTGTCACTGTGGAGCTATGACCACGGAGCTGACTATCAAGCTGTTACTGTGGAGCTACGACCACGGAGCTGACTATCAAGCTGTCACTGTGGAGTTACGACCACGGAGCTGACTATCAAGCTGTTACTGTGGAGCTACGACCATGGAGCTGACTATCAAGCTGTCACTGTGGAGCTACGATCACGGAGCTGACTATCAAGCTGTCACTGTGGAGCTACGACCACGGAGCTGACTATCAAGCTGTGACTGTGGAGCTAAGACCACGGAGCTGACTATCAAGCTGTGACTGTGGAGCCACGACCACAGAGCTGACTATCAAGCTGTTACTGTGGAGCCACGACCACGGAGCTGACTGTCAAGCTGTGACTATGGAGCTATGACCACGGAGCTGACTATCAAGCTGTCACTGTGGAGCTACGACCACAGAGCTGACTATCAAGCTGTGACTGTGGAGCTACGACCACGGAGCTGACTATCAGGCTTCACTGTGGAGCTACGACCACAGAGCTGACTATCAAGCTGTCACTGTGGAGCTACGACCACGGAGCTGACTATCAAGCTGTGACTGTGGAGTTACGACCACGGAGCTGACTATCAAGCTGTCACTGTGGAGCCACGACCACGGAGCTGACTATCAAGCTGTGACTGTGGAGCCACGACCATGGAGCTGACTATCAAGCTGTCACTCTGGAGCTACGACCACGGAGCTGACTATCAAGCTGTCACTGTGGACCTACGACCACGGACCTGACTATCAAGCTGTCACTGTGGAGCCACGACCACGGAGCTGACTATCAAGCTGTCACTGTGGAGCTACGACCACGGACCTGACTATCAAGCTGTCACTGTGGAGCCACGACCACGGAGCTGACTATCAAGCTGTCACTGTGGATCTAGGACCACGGAGCTGACTATCAAGCTGTCACTGTGGATCTAGGACCACGGAGCTGACTATCAAGCTGTGACTGTGGATCTACACAAATTTAGTAGAACATGTAGCAGAACTTACTCCTCAACGTTCTGCTGTGTGCTGTGGACGGAGCCTGGACTTCGGTCGTAGATGGTTGTGGCTGGGGACAGTGGCGACATTAACTGGGGTGTCTGCGGGTTGTCATAGTTCATTGGAGCACCGTAAGGAACAGGACTGAAACAAAACAGGAAATAGTGATAATATCTTCATACTATATTCAATGGACATATGATAATCAGTATTAGGTAAGGCATTTCTATACTTCTTGGTTTACATATTATTCTGTGAAGAATCCTGGTTGACAGTTCGGAATGGAATATAATAAAGATCTTTTTTTTCTGTCCTCATCCTAATGTTCTGTAGCTGGTCTCGTCTGTCATGCAGATCGGTCCTGTACTTAAAACTTGTGATTGTATTACGGTTCACATCTTCCCAAGTTCTAGTTTTCACCTTTTCCATTTCAAGCCTAAATTTCGGCACTAAAATATGAGAGAACTATCCCAGGTGTTGAGAGTCCAATCAGAGAATGTTGTACAAAATCAACATCAGGGTGCCACAACCAACAACTGTTGCATTTGCGCTGAAGTGATTAAAAACATTAAGTGAAGACAAACAGTTTCCAAGTGGTTACAAGTCTTCAATCAACTTGCAAGTACTTTAATATTTCCCAGTGCAAGCTATATAGTTCGTTAACTCGAACGACTCAACGACCGAGATGCAGTGCTACTTTTAGAAAATCCCTGCTGAGACTTTCATGCCAATCACTGGATTGTCTGATCCAGTCATATACAGTAAAGTACAGTTATAATGAACTCAAAGGGACTACTAATTTTAGTTCGTTATAACCGTACTTCGTTATAAGCATATATACAGCATAACTACAGCAAATAGTCGGGACCAAAAAAGTTTGTTATATCCGTAAGTTTGTTATAAGCGTGTTCGTGATAACCGTAGCTTACTGTAGCTGGAATATTGCTGAGTGCGGCATTAAATAATTACCAAACAACAACAAAGCTAAGGGAGTGTCCAAGGGGAGTGTCCAAAGGGTAATTACAGCATCGAAATAGAACAGAGCCCAGCTGTCATTACTAAAACTATAACTCATAGATGTACTTAATGGGACTAATTGTGTTCTTTGTCTGGGTTGCTGCCTACCTTAACAGATTTACAGGCAGAGGCTGATTTTGTGTAGGTTGTGATTGCACAACACTAAACATTAGGGCTGGGACGAGTCCAAATTTACTACCCGGGTACCCACCCCCTATTACCTGACCCTACCCGGGCACCCGCTGTAGGTCTCAAGAGATAGGTACAAAATGTCTGATTGGGAAACGATTGACCATACTCCTGTCAAAATGCATTTAGATACAGGTATAAAATTATCTGGTCATGCATACACTGAAGTTGACTGAAGTTTTATCTTATAGCCAACATAAAAAGTCAGAAGGAATGGTGCATAGTCGGAAAGAAATGTGAACATTTGTCACTTATAGTGTAACCATAGAGTTCTAGATAATTTTTGCCATTAAACAATATAATCACGAGACTAACCACTGGTCCGGGTAGTCCTGTGGGTACCCAGGATCCTACTCAGGACCCACCCGACCCGAGTACCCGAGTTACCCACCCCAGCCCTACTAAACATAGCTTTCATTGGCCCTTGGTATGGCAATACATCAGGGTAGGATAACATGTACTGAACCAAGTCTATACGGTGATTCTTGCCAAATCAAAAACAGCAGAGCAGTTTGTGATCCTTTGTATCAACCAATAAACAAACTCGTCAGGTATAGACATATCTATGTTTACTTACATTTGTGATTAAGGATGTTATGCATGCACATTTGTACATGGATATGGCAAAGATTTGAACCACTTTGTGGCCACTGTCTGTTGGCTAAAAGCACTAAGATTGCTGCCCAAACCAACTACTGAACCAGTTAATTGTGGTCCATGGACCTGAGGCAATTACTACACTGTGTGAACTATTCTCTACTGAATCAGTTGTAAATCAGAGTTACCAGCGAGAATGCTCAATTTGAGCTCTGGGTAAAGGTTGAGGATTCTCATCAAGAAACACAAGTCATCAGGAGATGACATATCCCTCGTTCTGGTGCAATTCGGTGCTACTTACACCCTACTTTAGGTTCATTGCCATTGGATACCTTCAGTTCAGTAAAAAAATAAATAATCCTGTTCAGTATTTTTCAAAATCCCAAACTATCAAAAGGCTCCAGTTCACCACCAGACTGATCTGTATAGCAAGATACACCTAGAAATATTCAACGTTTTGGAGTTCTGCTCGGGAAACGAGCACTACCCTCATTTTCAGTAAAGTCCATCTTGTCGTCATCAAAACATAAAAAAAACATATACATATAAAAAATCCAAATCATCGAAAGGCACCAGTTCCCCACTAGACTGATCTGCTTAGCAAGTTTCATCCAGAAATAGTCAACAGTTTTGGAGTTCTGTTCCACAAACAGAAAACAACTTGTTTTCATCATGAAAATTCTTGAAAACAAAACAAAAAATAAAAAATATACATCCCAAATCATCAAAAGGCACCAGTTCCCCACCAGACTGATCAAGTGATCACTACAATGAAATTGCATCACAAACCTTTGCAGACCAAAGGTTAGAAGAATGATTTTTGGATGATAAATAGAATCTCACGCTTGTCTTTTGTATGTTAAATATATCAACACTTGCCAATATAGGTTTTAAACTCCTTGGCAAGCCTCAGAGTTTAAAACATTTATTGACTCAAAATACATATACCGGGTACTAGAAAAGATGACATACCTTATTCTGTTATAAATACTCCTCGTTTAACCTGAATAGAGAATCAAGAAGCCTCGGTGTTTCAAACTTCTACTGACGAGCATGGATTTGGTATTGATTTGGTATCAAAAGACACCCAGGTGAGATGTCCTCTTCACAATACACAATGTACAATAGATCAGGCATGATATCGTCTCTAGTATCTGCACTATGTTGGCAAACCATGAGAATATTATTTTTCAATAGAAATGCTGTACAAAACACATGTAAAGCTAAACAACACCCACCAATACCTTGTCCTACCATTGCTTCTGTGTGTTATGGAGAGGTGCGTTGGAGCAATATATAATGGCTTTCTTCCACGTTGCAAACTGACAGTTCATGACATCTTTGAACTAACTATTGCTGCTGAATTCAATGAACTAAATATTCCTTAAGTCAGTGAACAAAATCGTTCAACAGTCCTTGAACAAAAGGCTGTTAAGTCCAACGATAAAACAGCTCCAAGGCCCTTGCACTGAATGTACCTGAAGTTTGTAAACTTATAAGGGCATTGACTACTGGATGACTGTTTCGGGCCTTACTTATTGCAAGATTTAAACTGTCCTTCAATCTGTAGATTCAACACTTACATAAATTGAGATCCATCGACATAATTAACCATATGGGATATCAAGAGAGCATTATTCAATTTTTCACGATAGAGAAAATTACTGGAAGTACATTCACAGCAAGAACATCCTACATTTCATCGTCTTCATCTATTTGATGGTGGAGTCAATCTGCACCTAAACACTTACATAAATTGAGATCCATCGACATAATTAACCATATGGGATATCAAGAAAGCATTATTCAATTTTTCACGATAGAGAAAATTACTGGAAGTACATTCACAGCAAGAACATCCTACATTCCATCGTCTTCATCTATTTGATGGTGGAGTCAATCTGCACCTAAACAGTTTTAGATAAGCAGTCTTAAAACTGCTATGACACAGGGCGTAGATTATAGGGTTCAATACTGAGTTTGTAAAAGCCAGGTGAAGCACCACATCCATTGCATGGCCTGGTTCACAGGACTCGCAAAAGGTAAAGACAAGAATCAGAGCTGAGAACGGAAGCCAAGCAAACAGAAAGCAGGTGACTACAATGATGATAGTTTTGGTTGTCTGAAGCAGATGACTGGAACCTCGTCGACATTGGTTACGGGGTGACAAGAAGGTCTGACTCTGGACTCTCAAGGTCTGTTCTCGATACTTCATGTCCAAATCTCTCGATATCAGGAAAATTCTCAGATGGGAATAAGCCAAGCAAGCAAATGGGACTAAAGCTCCCGCTATCACCGACACAAGCAGAAATGTCTTGTCGAAAACTTTGTAATAAATACACTCCTCAAACTCTGTGTTCATCGCAAAATGGGACAACCCTGTTGTGAGAATACTGATCATCCACACCAAAGCTATAACCAAAGGTAGTAGGTGTGGTTTCAGGGAAATAATCCGATGGTGCCACAAGGGATAGCAGATCGCCAAATAGTGATTGATTGTGACGACAGTCAAGTTCAAGATGGAAGCTGTGACAACCATCAGACAACTCAGTAAAGTCACATGACACAATGTTTCGTTCCGAAACAGGCTTGGCACTACCGACCATGTAATGTACAGTGGAACTGTCACTGTTCCTTGAAGCAGGTCGGCAACGGACAAAGACACTAACAGGATATACCGGAATTGTTGCAGGAAGTGAAACTTCATGACAGCCACGATGACCACTGTGTTCCCAGTAATGATGCCGAGAGCCAGGAGGGTCAGATACAGAATGAACAGCACCTTTGTCATCGTGAACTCCTCCATTGAAGAAGTACTGTTCCTCTCCGACAGATGATTTCCAGCATCTTCAACTACAGAAACATTTCTGAAGGTCTTCAGAGTGTCCACCATACCTTGCGTATAATTTGAATCAGACCCATGAATAGCCTTCCACAACATCTTGACAGGGGTACAAATGTTAATTAATGTTTCAGTTCTGGCAAGGGGCACGTGTGGCCCAGTCGTCTGAGGTGCCGCAATTCACTGCGCAGAGTTGCGTCCCCGGGGCACGCCAGAAAAAAATGATTGTGGTTTTGAATCCTGGTTAGCCCCAATTGTCAATTGCCAATGGTTTGTCAGCACCATACCCATGCTCATGGGTTTCACAGAAATGGTAAATGTCTAAGACCTGTATCACTTCAGGCTTTCCTTCCACATTAAGTTCTGGCAATTCTGAATTTGCTTCAGCTTTACATGAAGTTTCTGTATCTCACAGTTACCAGCGCTCCCCATGGCCATAATCCCGTGTGGTAAGCTCGTTAAGAGAAGCCATACAGCAGGATATCACGTGTCTCCACAATCCTCCCAATTATCCTCTATAGCGACATCACGACTGGGTTCTGACCAATCGGGTGGCTCCCCTGCTATGTATTGATCTGTTCAGGTACAGCCTGCTAACTCTTGTACACCACTGGGAATAGGTCTGCCATCATTGATGGCTGTTTTGTCATGTACAATATATCATTCACATCAAATAAACTTGTAATCCCTGATTTGTTGTGTAATAGTGCCAATCAATACTGTGAACAATACCCATCATGTCTGGACAGAGACCAGATAATTCATACTGTTATGAAACTCAAATTTAGTATTATATATTGTTTGTTGTTTAACTTCACACTCAGCAAAATTCCAGCTACAGTAGAACATAAACACAAAAGTACAGGGGACAAGAGAAATCAATTTGTTTTATATGTTGTTCGTTATACACATTTTCTCTCGGACACATCCGCCATCTTCGATTACACAAAACACAATAATTGCAGCATTTATATGTTTAATGTTAATGGTACGGAGAAGATTAGTCGAAGGTAAGGTTAACAAAAACAAATTTAATAAGGTTTAATCAGGTATCACCACTGATTGTGCTGATTCTCATTGACTGAGCTGTTTTGATTGGGTTTAGACAATTGTCAAGGACACTAACTCTAATTATTTGTATGTGGGCTTGTCGGGGATCAAATATCAGTTAGCTGTGTATGTTAATTTGCTGTAAAGAGTTTGTTTGTTATAATAGAGCAATTTGTAATTTTTGTAACATTTCATTGTATTTGTTTGTTTGCTCTGTCTGTGTTTTTGTTATATCCAGGTTCTGCTGAAAAATAATGGCGGTCTGTAAATAATCGAGTCTGGACCAGACAATCCGGTGATTTACATCATGAGCATCGATCTGCCCAATTGGGATATGATGACAGAGTTGTTGCAGTGCGGTTGAGGCTGGTTAATGGGAGTGGGAGAGGAGATGGAGGTGGATGGGGTGGATGGGGTTGAAGTTGGTTGGTTCAGGGTGGGTGGACATGGTTGGGGTTGGAGTGGGTTGGGTCAGGGAGGGTGGAGGTGGTTGAGTCAGGGAGGGTGGAGGTGGTTGGGGTTGGAGTGGGTTGGGTCAGGGAGGGTGGAGATGGTTGGGTCAGGGAGGGTGGAGGTGGTTGGGGTTGGAGTGGGTTGGTTCAGGGAGGGTGTTGGTGGCTCGGGTTACTGTAGTTTGGCATGCATTTAAACTTTGTGACAAATCAGGTATTTTTTATACCAACTGAGACTATTATGTCATGTTTTTTTTATACACATTGGACATAGGTCATGACAAAGCAATGATGTCTTGGCAAAGAACGCTATTGCCAACCATAACCGTATTGATCACTGGAGGTGAAGCCTTCAGTTGAGCAGTGAATCCTGTGATAATGATAAGAGACTATGACAATTTGCCCAATTACTTTCACATCAAACAGTTTCCACTCCTGTGATCGTTGAGGCATATTTAAGACCAACCCCTGCAACCAGTACTCTAAGGATACTTTTTTCTACCATACAGCAATGCGAGGAGGGCTAATTCATCCAGACATGAAAGCGACCTATCTTATGATCATGTACCTTCTTGGGTTCTTTCGTCAAGTAAAATCCCTCATAATGAGAAAAGCCAACCGAGTGCCACAATATTTGGCTGCCTTGACCAAGTTCATCACGTTTCTGATACACTAGCATTCCACTCATCATGGTCCTATTAATCCATGTACAGTCAAGTCTCGTTAATCCGACACTCGTTAATCCAACAATCGGCCTTATCCGACACTAATGATGGGAACAGATTAAATCAGTGCTATTTAGTCTCGTTAATCCGACAGTCTCGCACTCCGACTCCGACACACATAATTTGCAACAAATAACCGAAATCACTCATTATCAATCTCGTTAATCCGAAACAGTGATCAGTGTACTCCGTGGTCATCTGCCCGAGAGTACACAGCCCCATGTTTTGATGCAAGACGAGTTGGCGAGTAGTTGCATATTTCAACAGCTGCAGAGATAAATTTGCTTAACAATAAACAATTACTGCTTCAATTAAACAAAACAGGGTTAATCACATGCCTTGATTACCTCAATCTCATTAAATCGGATACAAGTTCTCGCTACCACCGAGGACATCCCATCACAGATCACGTCAGATCGACCTTTCGCAAACTTTGACCGACCATGAAATTACAAACAGGAAGTCAACATTAGCCACTAAGAAACAGCTTTCTTAAGCATTGCGGCACTAGTTTCAAATTGACGACTTCCATCCCAAATGCTTTAAAAAGTATGTTGAATCAGTCATACATTAGAAACATATGATTAGAAAACATATACCTCTACCAATGTAACATAAGAATACGAATATTGCCTTTTCCCTCTTTATTTATTATAACGTATTTGAATCGTTATCATCTTGTTGTCCGATTTTCGGTCACGAACGTTGATACTACCTAATTTTGTTTATCCGACATACTCGTTAATCCGACATAATCATATGCAACCAACAGTGTCGGATTAATGGGACTTGACTGTAGTTGGGGTCAAATTTTATACTGGAGCAACCAGCACTAGAAACTACCTACACCCAGCATTCTTGCCTGTATCAATAGATCCTTTTGTTAGACCTGGCATGATGCAGGGCACAGATGTTTGCAAGTTTGGTGAAACCCAGGAGCATAAGTATGGCACAGACAAACCAAATGTATCACCATTGGGGCAAATCTGGGATTTGAACTCACAAGATTGATTGAACCAAAGGGACACAACTCTGTGAAGTAATCTGTGGCGTCTTAGTCCTCCAAGAGAGTGTTTAGTCCATGAAGAGACTACTACTCACTCGCAACTATTAAATAAGTGCAACTGTCAAATTAGTGCAACTATTAACTTAGAGCAACTATTCCACCTTAGCACTAGCCTGCAGTCTGAGCGTATACCTCATAGACACCCAATTGAATTGTTAAAATAATATGAACCCATTTTATCCAATTCACTGTAAGTACCCAATCATATGATACTGGAATAGATACTGGAATCTAATTTCCCTGGCTAAGCCAATACAGTTATATCTAATTTCACAAGATGAAAAATCAATCCTGTTCAGGCCAGTAATTGATTGACTAAGTATGACTATTGGTCAGTAAGCCTTTCAGTACCGGTATATCTGACACAGATTCTACTGTAACAAGGGTCCAGCAGACTGTCTGAGAACAGAGCACCAATGGCTGATGCAAGTGAGGCCTACAGCTATTATAACACCATCCTTGTCTCTATTAAGGGCTTTCTGACCAAATTGTCAACTAAGTACCACGCACGTCACTGATACATCTCTTGCTTAAAAACTAATGCTCAAAATATACACCATCGTGCACAAACATTAAGGGTTTGTTTGACATTTAAAACAGCACTATTCCAGCGAAATAATGGTGGCCTGTCAATAATTGATTCCGGATCACAGACCAGACAAGCTAGTGATTGATATTAGGAGCATCAATCCTTACTGTATGGGCTATGATGATACACAATCAACCGAGTCACCAAGCAAGACCACCCCATCCATTTAGTCACCTTCCACATGAAACTGACACTTGGTGATATAACTGACACTCTGCTTGCTTGCTCACTCACTCACTCACTCTCCTGAGTCCCCTACCTGCTGTAAAACAATGCAATAAGGCCAATAAACCTGATTTCAGCAGCACTTCACAGGCATCATGCAGTGTTCCTTCTCTCAAGTCCTCCCCTCCCCCGTATTCCCCTCCCTCCCCCATATTCCCCTCCCTCCCCGTATTCCCCTCCCTTGCCCCGTATTCCCCTCCCTCGCCCCGTATTCCCCTCCCTCCCTCGTATTCCCCTCACTCCCCCGTATTCCCCCCCTCCCCTGTATTCCCCTCACTCCCCCGTATTCCCCTCCCTCCCCCCGTATTCCCAAGTCTCATATTACCAGTATAGGTTGATGGGGACCGGTTGTCACCTGCAGTCCTCACGGTGGAACAACAATGGCTGATGAATATGACCAGTTATATATCCCTAAAGATAATGTTATGCTTCATTCATGGCACTAGAGTATTATGTTCATAATAAAAGTTTCTCATTAACAAGTTAATTCATTGATCCAACACAATCACAAACAGAAGAGTGAGTGAGTTGGGTTTAATGCCGTTTTAACATTATTCCAGTTATTTCACTGCTTGTCAGCTTAATGTGGGAGGATAGACGAAGTGATGCAGGTCTCAGATATTTACCATTTTGGTGAAACCCATGAGCACAGGTAAGGTGCTGTCAAACCAAGAAACATTATCGGGGAAAACTGGGGTTTGAACCCACAATCATAAGTTTCAAGTGTGCCAAGGAATGCAAGTCTGCACAGTGAATTGCGGCACCCAAGACAACTGTGCCCCCCATGCCCCCCATCATATTTGACAACAGAGGGCTGTTCATTGTTTCTATTGCCAGTGTACACTGCACAGAATTCCACTGTTGAGTTTTAATGTCACAAGACAGTTTATGTCTGGAAGACTGTTGATGCCCCTCAATGATGACCTCTAATTTAAATATTTGTATTTCTATTGTATTGCTAGCACATATGGATGAAAATGGCTAGAATCTGAAAAACTGACATCATGATTCAAAAGTAAAGCCAACCTTATTTCCACCATAATAATCATAATAATAATATTTTCATATAAAGAAATAAAATAAAATTATTATCTGAATGTGTTTCTATATATTGTAAATACCATACATTAGGACAAAAACAGAATTATGGTAGCCTTTGGCAAACATAATACATATTTTTTATTCCTAATATTTGATATTTATATTTATCTCTAATAATATAACGCTATTCTTCCAAAAATTGATTTCTTAAATTGTAATTCTTCCCAATTAAGTAACATTAAAAACCACGTATGAATACAGTGTTGGAGTGAACCGTCCCATTTTTATAAAGTGCCGTGTGATTTGAAGCCATGTTTGATGACATAGCCACCAACACCTAGGAAAAGCTCTGTCAAAACTTATTGGGAACATAGGTCAATATTCCTCTGAACAACAAACTAACTATTTCAGAGATTTTACATGTGCTTTCCATCAATATGAGTATTTAGCACACAGTTCTGAGCAAAGTAAGTAACTAAGTAAGTAATTGGGGATTTAACGTGCGCTTTCCATCATTAAAGCGAATTCACAACATTGACTTCGCTTTATGGAGGTTAAAAGTAGTTCCTCCTCATTTGCATATTCATTGTATTATGATACCAAGTTTATCTTATAGGTTTATCACATTGATAACAGTGTCCATCAGATGATAAAGCAAACTACATCAGTGACATTGTGGTCTAACGTGTTGCAGTGAACCCATACTACATCAATGACATTGTGGTCTAACGTGTTGCAGTGAACCCATACTACATCAATGACATTGTGGACTAACGTGTTGCAGTGAACCCATACTACATCTATGACATTGTGGACTAACGTGTTGCAGTGAACCCATACTACATCAATGACAATGTGGACTAGCATGTTGCAGTGAAGCCATACTACATCAATGACATTGTGGAACTAACGTGTTGCAGTGAACCCATACTACATCAATGACATTGTGGACTAACGTGTTGCAGTGAACCCATACTACATCAATGACATTGTGGTCTAACGCGTTACAGTGAACCCATACTACATCAATGACATTGTGGACTAACGTGCTACAGTGAACCCATACTACATCAATGACATTGTGGACTAACATGTTGCAGTGAACCCATACTACATCAATGACATTGTGGATTAACGTGTTGCAGTGAACCCATACTACATCAATGACATTGTGGACTAGTGTGTTGCAGTGAACCCATACTACATCAATGACATTGTGGACTAACGTGTTGCAGTGAACCCATACTACATCTATGACATTGTGGACTAACGTGTTGCAGTGAACCCATACTACATCAATGACATTGTGGACTAACGTGTTGCAGTGAACCCATACTACATCAATGACATTGTGGACTAACGTGTTACAGTGAACCCATACTACATCAATGACATTGTGGACTAGTGTGTTGCAGTGAACCCATGCTACATCAATGACATTGTGGACTAACGTGTTGCAGTGAACCCACACTACATCAATGACATTGTGGACTAGTGTGTTGCAGTGAACCCATACTACATCAATGACATTGTGGACTAACGTGTTGCAGTGAACCCATACTACATCAATGACATTGTGGACTAACGTGTTGCAGTGAACCCATACTACATCAATGACATTGTGGACTAACGTGTTGCAGTGAACCCATACTACATCAATGACATTGTGGACTAACGTGTTGCAGTGAACCCATACTACATCAATGACATTGTGGACTAACGTGTTGCAGTGAACCCATACTACATCTATGACATTGTGGACTAACGTGTTGCAGTGAACCCATACTACATCAATGACATTGTGGACTAACGTGTTGCAGTGAACCCATACTACATCAATGAAATTGTGGACTAACGTGTTACAGTGAACCCATACTACATCAATGACATTGTGGACTAGTGTGTTGCAGTGAACCCATGCTACATCAATGACATTGTGGACTAACGTGTTGCAGTGAACCCATACTACATCAATGACATTGTGGACTAGTGTGTTGCAGTGAACCCATGCTACATCAATGACATTGTGGACTAACGTGTTGCAGTGAACCCATACTACATCAATGACATTGTGGACTAACGTGTTGCAGTGAACCCATACTACATCAATGACATTGTGGACTAACGTGTTGCAGTGAACCCATACTACATCAATGACATTGTGGACTAACATGTTGCAGTGAACCCATACTACATCAATGACATTGTGGTCTAACGTGTTGCAGTGAACCCATACTACATCAATGACACTGTGGTCTAACGTGTTGCAGTGAACCCATACTACATCAATGACATTGTGGACTAACATGTTGCAGTGAACACATACTACATCAATGACATTGTGGTCTAACGTGTTGCAGTGAACCCATGCTACATCAATGACACTGTGGTCTAACGTGTTGCAGTGAACCCATACTACATCAATGACATTGTGGACTAACATGTTGCAGTGAACCCATACTACATCAATGACATTGTGGACTAACGTGCTACAGTGAACCCATACTACATCAATGACATTGTGGACTAACGTGTTACAGTGAACCCATGCTACATCAATGACATTGTGGACTAACGTGTTGCAGTGAACCCATGCTACATCAATGACATTGTGGACTAACGTGTTACAGTGAATACATACTACATCAATGACATTGTGGACTAACGTGTTGCAGTGAACCCATACTACATCAATGTCATTGTGGACTAACGTGTTGCAGTGAACCCATACTACATCAATGACATTGTGGTCTAGCGTGTTGCAGTGAACCCATGCTACATCAATGACACTGTGGTCTAACGTGTTGCAGTGAACCCATACTACATCAATGACATTGTGGACTAACGTGTTGCAGTGAACCCATACTATATCAATGACATTGTGGACTAACATGTTGCAGTGAACCCATACTACATCAATGACATTGTGGACTAACGTGTTGCAGTGAACCCATACTACATCTATGACATTGTGGACTAACATGTTGCAGTGAACCCATACTACATCAATGACATTGTGGTCTAACGTGTTGCAGTGAACCCATACTACATCAATGACATTGTGGACTAACGTGTTGCAGTGAAGCCATACTACATCAATGACATTGTGGACTAACGTGTTGCAGTGAACCCATACTACATCAATGACATTGTGGACTAACATGTTGCAGTGAACCCATACTACATCTATGACATTGTGGACTAACGTGTTGCAGTGAACACATACTACATCAGTGACACTGTGGTCTAACGTGTTGCAGTGAACACATACTACATCAATGACATTGTGGTCTAACGTGTTGCAGTGAACCCATACTACATCAATGACATTGTGGACTAACGTGTTGCAGTGAACCCATACTACATCAATGACATTGTGGTCTAACGTGTTGCAGTGAACCCATACTACATCAATGACATTGTGGACTAACATGTTGCAGTGAACCCATACTACATCTATGACATTGTGGACTAACGTGTTGCAGTGAACCCATACTACATCTATGACATTGTGGACTAACGTGTTGCAGTGAACCCATACTACATTGTCAAGCGTCCTCACTAACTGGACAAATACTGTGTTAGCGTTAGGCGTCTCAACGTGTGTGATTTCTGTGCACCCTTTCCAGTTGAGTTGATTGGTTCAACTGTGTCATATGGCCCTGTGACGCAGGGGTAGCATTATGCAGATGGCTGTTTCAATGAATGCTCGTTCCATCCCTGACGAACAGGTCTGGTTGTTGATGAAATATAGTGATAGCTAAATAGACAGATTTTTTATCCATGCACTGATTGTCTTTAAATGTAATATCCAGTTATGTATGACTGTTTAATAATCTCATACCAACTTTGACTGGAGTTGGTCCGATAGTTTTTCAGTTATTGTAGTAAATGTCGGTACCTTAAATTACCTTCCAGACTATATGCTGGTCGCATAGGTGGGAGAGTAGTGTTGCTTTGTTTTTGTTTGTTTGTTTGTATGTTGTTAAACGCCGCACTCAGCAATATTCCAGCTATATGATGGTGGTCTGTAACTAATCGAGTCTGGACCAGACAATCTTGTCATTGACATCATGAGCAAAGATCCACACAATTGAGATATGATGACATGCATCAACCATGTCAGCTGGTTATAATGGCGGGAGGAAAGCCTGTATTGATGCAGGTCGTAGATGTTCACCACTTTGGTGACACCCTGGCGTCGACAAGTTTTTCACATTCAGGTAGATTCTGGGATAGAAACCCATGATAGGCATATCCTGCTATGCCTAAGGCCTACTCTGCACAGCATTGTAGTGCTCACGCACCTGGGCCACCAGTGCCCCACTGACGATAAGCAGGAGGTACTCACATGACATTGACCAGGGTAGGCTTGATGTAGCCATCGATAGAGGAACTGGGCTGCTCTGAAACACAGAAACAACATGTAGTTCACAGGTTCTATACTGCCCCGGAAGCTGAGAATGAAGTTTGAATAAAACCAGAATAATTGCTTGAAGCATGCGGCCATGACATGGACTCTTGTGGTATGTAACTTATAATGATTATCATTAATGTAAATACTTGAAGAGTTGTTGAAATATATATGATTATTACGTAAATCATCATCATCATCATCATCATCATCATCATCATCATGGGCCAGAAAGAACACACACTGCTTTACACAGCACAATACAGTGTCCAATTCGTTTTTATTTGAACATAACTAACGCAGAAGAATCATACAGAATCAAATCTTGTGTGTTTGTTTGTTTGTTGTTTAACGCTGCACTCAGCGTTATTCCAGCTATATCAAGGCGGTCTGTAAATAATCAATTCAGGACCAGACAATCCAGTGATTGATATCATGAGCATCGATCTATGCATTTGGGATACAATGACATGCATCAACCAAGTCAGCGAGCCTGACCACCCGATCCTGTTACTCGCCTCTGAGGACAAGCATGGGTTGCTGAAGGCCTGTTCTACCCTGGATCTGGACAGTCCAAACCTTGTGTGTGACAGCTGATCACCAGCCAACAGGGTTCCCCACTCAGCCTTCCAGTGAAGTCAAGCCTGCACCAAGTTGTTCCACATCATTTAAAGGTTATTCCAACAAGAAAAGTGCTTTGTTTACCTGGATTTGACACATAGTACTTGGAGAAGGCCTGGTTCTTTGGTATGTCTGGATACAGGTATGCCAGGTTGCTGAGATCCTTGATTCTGTCCGCCAGACCGCGGATGGAGAAGTCTTTTGATGTAAAGGGAGCCAAGTTCCACACCTCTGATAGAGAGAAAGTCTTACATGTTTAACTTTCACCATGTTCAGGTAATAACAACAAAACATTTCAGGCAACTGTTGGGTGTTTTTATACAATTGGAGATTCAAATATATAATAGGCCTATCTATCAGTGTGTGAGTTAGGGGTGTTTTATACTGCTTCTTGCATTATTCCAGCCATGTGAGTGAGTGAGTGAGTGAGTGGGTGGGTGGGTGGGTGGGTGGGTGAGTGAGTGAGTGAGTGAGTGAGTGAGTGAGTGAGTGAGTGAGTGAGTGAGTGAGTGAGTGAGTGAGTGAGTGAGTGAGTGAGTGAGTTGAAGTTTAACGTCAAATCGGCAATATTTCAGCCATAGCGTGACGAGACAAATTATGATATTAATAATATATAATTAAACTGTTTTCCAGCCATGTTAAGCCTGGAGACACTAAAAAGGGCTTCACACATTGTAATTTTAACCTTGAGCTTGTGTGTAATGTGTCAATGCAAAAACCAATAGGTTACCTCCCTTACATGCACACATCTAGGAGTACAAAAGGGGCCATTCTTTTCAAACACGGGGGTAATTTCAAAAAAGAAAAAGGGTAGGATGGGTGGGATTTTCAAAAAGTATCTAAAAAAACATAATCCAACAACATTTCTTAGAACTGTTAGTCCAAGACAATGTTAGTTGTTTTACTCCAGTGCCAGGCTGTCACTTTGATTTGACAACCTGTTTCCTGTGTCAGATACAAAGCTCCTAACAGTGATGATACACAATGGTGATGCTGCATATTTACCGAGTTTTCCATTGTCAGCTACCCATGCGATGGTGATGCCACCCATCTCGGAGTCGCTGTACCGCAGGAGGAATGTTCCATTGGTCTTGGTGAGAAGCCACTCCTGGGCCTGGAACTTGCTGATGAAGCCAATGATGGACCTGGCGGCAACCAATCCAGACTTTACCAAAACCAGCCATCTTGCACGCTCACATTGTACACTCTAATTGTACTCTCTCTAGCACACTCTCACATTGTACACTCTAATTGTACTCCCTAGCACACTCTCACATTGTACACTCTAATTGTACTCTCTCTAGCACACTCTCACATTGTACACTCTAACTGTACTCTCTAGCACACTCTCACATTGTACACTCTAATTGTACTCTCTCTAGCACTCTCACATTGTACACTCTCATTGTTCTTTCTAGCACACTCTCACATTGTACGCTCTAGCACACTCTCACATTGTACACTCTAGCACACTCTCACATTGTACTCTCTCATTGTACACTCTAGCACACTCTCACATTGTACGCTCTCATTGTACTCTCTAGCACACTCTCACATTGTACGCTCTCATTGTACTCTCTCTAGCACACTCTCACATTGTACTCTCTAGCACACTCTCACATTGTACGCTCTCATTGTACTCTCTAGCACACTCTCACATTGTACGCTCTCATTGTACTCTCTCTAGCACACTCTCACATTGTACTCTCTAGCACACTCTCACATTGTACGATCTCATTGTACTCTCTCTAGCACACTCTCACATTGTACACTCTAATTGTACTCTCTCTAGCACACTCTCACATTGTACACTCTCTCTCGATCACTCTCACATTGTATGCTCTCATTGTACTCTCTAGCACACTCTCACATTGTACACTCTAATTGTACTCTCTCTAGCACACTCTCACATTTTACACTCTCATTGTACTCTCTCTAACACACTCTCACATTGTATGCTCTCATTGTACTCTCTCCAGCACACTCTCACTGTACACAATAGTCACTCTAACAACATTAACATTCCATGGTTAATCTCCAGTACTTACCCATCATTCCACGGTGACTTCAGGTGCTCCTTCGTCAGCTTCAGCACAGCGTAGAACCACTCCCAGAACGTGAAGTTTCTTCCTGGCAAAGCCTCCTGGGGACAAGATGAGAACCAATGTCAAGGCCAGACTCTGACACCAATCACAGCATCAATCACACGACAGCAGTCAAGTTTCAAAGTTTACCTGGGCCTTCAATGTAGCAGGTCAAGGCTTACCTGGACCTTCAATGTAGCAAGTCAAAGTTTACCTGGACCTTCAATGTAGCAAGTCAAGGCTTACCTGGACCTTCAATGTAGCAAGTCAAGGCTTACCTGGGCCTTCAATGTAGCAAGTCAAAGTTTACCTGGGCCTTCAATGTAGCAAGTCAAGGCTTACCTGGACCTTCAATGTAGCAAGTCAAGGCGTACCTGGACCTTCAATGTAGCAAGTCAAGGCTTACCTGGACCTTCAATGTAGCAAATCAAAGCTAACCTGGACCTTCAATGTAGCAAATCAAAGCTAACCTGGACCTTCAATGTAGCAAATCAAAGCTAACCTGGACCTTCAATGTAGCAAATCAAAGCTAACCTGGACCTTCAATGTAGCAAGTCAAAGTTTACCTGGACCTTCAATGTAGCAAGTCAAGGCTTACCTGGACCTTCAATGTAGCAAATCAAAGCTAACCTGGACCTTCAATGTAGCAAGTCAAGGCTTACCTGGACCTTCAATGTAGCAAATCAAAGCTAACCTGGACCTTCAATGTAGCAAGTCAAGGCTTACCTGGACCTTCAATGTAGCAAATCAAAGCTAACCTGGACCTTCAATGTAGCAAATCAAAGCTAACCTGGACCTTCAATGTAGCAAGTCAAAGCTAACCTGGACCTTCAATGTAGCAAGTCAAGGCTTACCTGGACCTTCAATGTAGCAAATCAAAGCTAACCTGGGCCTTCAATGTAATAAGTCAAAATTTACCTGGACCTTCAATGAAGCAAGTCAAGGCTTACCTGGACCTTCAATGTAATAAGTCAAAGCTAACCTGGGCCTTCAATGTAGCAAGTCAAGGCTTACCTGGACCTTCAATGTAGCAAGTCAAGGCTTACCTGGACCTTCAATGTAGCAAGTCAAAGTTTACCTTGACCTTCAATGTAGCAAGTCAAGGCTTACCTGGACCTTCAATGTAGCAAGTCAAGGCTTACCTGGACCTTCAATGTAGCAAGTCAAAGTTTCCCTGGGCCTTCAATGTAGCAAGTCAAAGCTAACCTGGACCTTCAATGTAGCAAGTCAAAGTTTACCTGGACCTTCAATGTAGCAAGTCAAGGCTTACCTGGGCCTTCAATGTAGCAAGTCAAAGTTTACCTGGGCCTTCAATGTAGCAAGTCAAGGCTTACCTGGACCTTCAATGTAGCAAGTCAAGGCGTACCTGGACCTTCAATGTAGCAAGTCAAGGCTTACCTGGACCTTCATTGTAGCAAATCAAAGCTAACCTGGACCTTCAATGTAGCAAATCAAAGCTAACCTGGACCTTCAATGTAGCAAATCAAAGCTAACCTGGACCTTCAATGTAGCAAATCAAAGCTAACCTGGACCTTCAATGTAGCAAGTCAAAGTTTACCTGGACCTTCAATGTAGCAAGTCAAGGCTTACCTGGACCTTCAATGTAGCAAATCAAAGCTAACCTGGACCTTCAATGTAGCAAGTCAAGGCTTACCTGGACCTTCAATGTAGCAAATCAAAGCTAACCTGGACCTTCAATGTAGCAAGTCAAGGCTTACCTGGACCTTCAATGTAGCAAATCAAAGCTAACCTGGACCTTCAATGTAGCAAATCAAAGCTAACCTGGACCTTCAATGTAGCAAGTCAAAGCTAACCTGGACCTTCAATGTAGCAAGTCAAGGCTTACCTGGACCTTCAATGTAGCAAATCAAAGCTAACCTGGGCCTTCAATGTAATAAGTCAAAATTTACCTGGACCTTCAATGAAGCAAGTCAAGGCTTACCTGGACCTTCAATGTAATAAGTCAAAGCTAACCTGGGCCTTCAATGTAGCAAGTCAAGGCTTACCTGGACCTTCAATGTAGCAAGTCAAGGCTTACCTGGACCTTCAATGTAGCAAGTCAAAGTTTACCTTGACCTTCAATGTAGCAAGTCAACGCTTACCTGGACCTTCAATGTAGCAAGTCAAGGCTTACCTGGGCCTTCAATGTAGCAAGTCAAGGCTTACCTTGGCCTGCAATGTAGCAAATCAAAGCTTACCTGGGCCTTCAATGTAGCAAATCAAAGCTAACCTGGACCTTCAATGTAGCAAGTCAAAGCTAACCTGGACCTCCAATGTAGCAAGTCAAGGCTTACCTGGACCTTCAGTGTAGCAAGTCAAGGCTTACCTGGGCCTTCAATGTAGCAAGTCAAGGCTTACCTGGACCTTCAATGTAATAAGTCAAAGCTAACCTGGACCTTCAATGTAGCAAGTCAAGGCTTACCTGGACCTTCAATGTAGCAAATCAAAGCTAACCTGGACCTTCAATGAAGCAAGTCAAGGCTTACCTGGACCTTCAATGTAATAAGTCAAAGCTAACCTGGGCCTTCAATGTAGCAAGTCAAGGCTTACCTGGACCTTCAATGTAGCAAGTCAAGGCTTACCTGGACCTTCAATGTAGCAAGTCAAGGCTTACCTGGGCACCTTAATGTAGCAAGTCAAAGCTTACCTGAGCTGTCAATGTAGCAAGTCAAAGCTTACCTGAGCCGTCAATGTAGAATGTCAAAGCTTACCTGGGCCTTCAATGTAGCAAGTTAAAAGTTACCTGGGCCTTCAATGTAGCAAGTTAAAAGTTACCTGGGCCTTCAATGTAGCAAGTTAAAAGTTACCTGGGCCTTCAATGTAGCAAGTCAAAGTTTACCTGGGCCTTCAATGTAGCAAGTTAAAAGTTACCTGGGCCCACTTGCACAAAATAACCTCCACGTTAAGACCCTCATATTGCAACATTGACATAGGAAAGTGTCAAATACAGGGGTCAAAGTTGATGTGTGAAAGTAAGCCTGACCTTGTTAAAATGGACCCAGGACACAGACATGTTGGTGTAGTCGTCACTCTGTCCGAGGATCTTGCTAGCCAGGTACTTGATGTTGTCATCGGTCAACCCTCGGCCCGTGGCAGCTTTAAACTTCACGTTCAGTTGTTCGGCCAGAAGCGGCCAAAGTACCGATTCTGGTACCTCAAAGGGATTGCGTCCCTGAAGAAAAGTGTATGTATTTCAGAGGCTTGAATCTGCACATGTTCTATCACCACTTGACTAGACTATGCATTTCTTTTGTCGGTTTGTAGTTTTTGCAGCAGTCAGAAATATTCCAACTCATCCCAGCCTGAATATTGGCGGAATAATCAAACTAGTGGCCGACACACAACCAAGCAAGCCTAAATACCCAATCCAACTTTGAAGTCTTTGATAGGCACTTACAAGGAGACGAACATGAAAACATGATACTCTTTATGGACAGCAACTTCTTGTATTTTTTGTCATGTTTCATAGCTACTTCTCGCTCCTTCATCAGGAGAATACTGATTAAATGCATAGAGCTAATGTCATGATTTATAATTTACATTAAGGCCAAAAAGATAACAGTCTTGGTTCTGAGGTACCACCCGCATCATCATAAAGTCTGCTGCACGTTTTGTTTATATTTCCAATTTCAAAAAAATATTAAAATCCTAATACTTTAACACAATGCACACAAAAAATTGAAAATGGACACAATGCAGATGTGGGCAGTGCCTGAGAACCAAGACTATTATTTATTTTAGCCTAATTCTATGCATATACTCAGCATTCACCGTGAAGGAGCAAGAAGCGGCACCAAAACATTGTGACAAAGAATAAAAGAAGTTGCTTTCCATTATGTATTCAATCCAACTTCGTCGATGCTCAAGACGTGCAATAGTGCCGGGCACCTCTTTCATGGTCACCATAGTCACAATGGGTAGATCATGCTTTTTGTCCATGACAGAAACAAAAACTTATCCCAACCACACTAGTAACTTTAGATGGTAATAAGCACATGGCCACTGTTCTGCACATTGTATGAGACTTCCGGTATACTCTATTCTGTACACAAATAAATGGCAAGTGATTCGGTGGCATTTGATTTGGTAACCAGCAGATTTTGTTGGTTTCCATAAACAAAAAAGAAAAAAGACCACACCCACTAATGGACTACTGTTTCCTGATTGGCTGATAATAGAATGGGCGTTGCATGGGTTTCATCATGGCAGCGAATGATGTCACTGATTTTGTATCATTGTCAATATTTTTGGGATGTAACTATGAAATAAGCAGTCTTTAAAGTTATTATTGTTTACATATTTATACAAATTGCATTAATGGAGTTTCAAAAGTAAAACTGTTTTTATGTCCAAAAATAATTATTGAGGATATTGAGTTTGGAAGATACAAGGAGTTGATCATGTAGTGTCAAGTTCATAAAGCAGAAAGAAGCTTTCACGATGGTAATTTTCATTGATGCACAAACGAGTATATTCAAGAACAACTATTTTCAGTCTAACAATGACTCTTTATCAACTTACAGGTGAAGAGAAGGCATTGTCCCATAAGATGGTTGCTAAGGCATTGCATTCCTGGTTGCCATGGACAGTCACCACAACAGGTAATGACAATGTCTGCAAGAAAGGAGAAAAACAAATGCAACAATAATAACACCATAGCAGGCGAACAATTTCAGTTTTCTTTGAAAAGTATGAGGTAATTATTTATCCAGTATTTTCTGGACCGAATTATCCCATTACTGTTCAGTCCTCGCTGATACACACTTGCAGCTTGGTGAACACAGGTAAAGGTCTGACAGAGCCAATAGCAGTCTGTGTTATAGTGTGGGGCAGGACTAAAGCCCTAGGAACTCCCAGATGCATGGTCCATCATCCAACGACTCTCCATCAAGTTGGGGAACCGTGAAGATCCGGGGCAGAATAGGTCTTCAGCAACCCATGCTTGCCATAAAAGGCGACTATGCTTGTCGTAAAAGGCGACTAACGGGATCGGGTGGTCAGACTCGCTGACTTGGTTGATGCATGTCATTCATCCCAATTGCGTGGATCAATGCTCATGATGTCAATCACTGGATTGTCCGGTCCAGACTTGATTATTTACAGACCGCCGTCATATAGCTGGAATATTGCTGAGTGCGGCGTTAAACAACAAACCAACCAACCAACCAACAGACCGCCGTCATATAGCTGGAATATTGCTGAGTGCGGCATTAAACAACAAACCAACCAACCAACAGACCGCCGTCATATAGCTGGAATATTGCTGAGTGCGGCCTTAAACAACCAACAAACCAGCCAACCATCAAGTTGGGACCTCTGTGCCCCACATCAGTGGGGAGATGCTCTACCGGCATTGTCCACACTCCACAATTGTGGAACCAATCTGCCCACAGATTTTACTTTGGTCGGCACAAACAAACGTAGAATCATATTTGGACTTGATATGTAAGATCATTGAGCTTGTATCTGCACAATATCTCAGTAAAAATTCCCGAATTGGAATTAAACATTTCCAAATATATGCTGTTATAGATGTAACTGGTGGGTCTTTGTAGCTTTGTATTTCACTGAGGGAGAGGCCTTAATGCTTACTTTAGCATCATTCCATTGAACACAATGATAAAATTCAGAGATAAATACCTCTGAATTTAAGGGAATAAGAATTTTAAAACAAGTCCGAATTTTGAACAAAATAATTATTCCCCATTTTCCTGGCCAGGGCAGGTTGTCTGGAATTCAGTCCAGTCCCTGGTCTTCCAAGGGTGCAAAGGATCAGATCGAAACTGCTGTGGACAGCTGTGGATCGGTGAGTGAGTGAGTTGGGTTCAATGCTACACTGAATATTAAAGAGTCTTGTTTGGTGTGGATCACATTTAATGTAGGCTTAGAGTTATGTTCTTTCTAGAAAAAAAGAATACTCACCCACACTTGAAACACGAGCTCATTGCCTCCGACATTGAAGTCCGACTGGAACAATATGCAGAACTTCTCCTCCGTTACAGCCTGTAGAAGTAGATCACAAACAGCTGTAAAAATGTTTTTAGGTCAACACCACAATGGAATTTACAACTACTTTTACTCTTTATTGTTTT
Source organism: Haliotis rufescens (assembly GCF_023055435.1). Lineage (NCBI taxonomy): Eukaryota > Metazoa > Mollusca > Gastropoda > Lepetellida > Haliotidae > Haliotis > Haliotis rufescens. The sequence goes on from NW_025964112.1 coordinate 6,954,220, forward strand.
TTCCCTGATTCAGAGCTTAGTATATGTATATATTTATTCAAAATGGAAGATGGCTGCTTACCTCAGTTCCCTTCCTATCTGCCCTCTTGATTTTCTTTAGTTGCTGAAAATAAAAATAGTGTTGTCTTCATCATTATGCACAAGGCTTGTTTGTTGGTTTCTTTATCATAATCAGTAGCAGACTCATACTGTCGTTGCCATGGCAGTTATCGCCATTCTAAGACATCGCCATGGCAATCATATCCATTCCAAAAGTTCATTATGATATTCATCACCATTCTAAAACATTGCCATGTTAATCATCATTATTCAAAGACATCGCCATGGTAATCACCACCATTACAAGACATCGCCATGGTAATCATCACCGTTCCAAGACATCGCCATGGTAATCTTTGTCATATTCATCGCAATTAAATGAAGGAAGCAGGCATGTTTCTGAAGGTAATCTTACAATGTTTCTGAAGGTTAACTCACCATGTTTCTGAAGGTCAACTCACCATGACCTGACCATGTTTCTGAAGGTCAACTCACCATGTTTCTGAAGGTCAACTCAACATGTTTCTGAAGGTTAACTGACCATGTTTCTGAAGGTTAACTCACCATGTTCCTGAAGGTTAACTCACCATGTTTCTCAAGGTTAATTGACCATGTTTCTCAAGGTCAACTCACCATGTTTCTCAAGGTCAACTCACCATGTTTCTCAAGGTTAACTCACCATGTTTCTGAAGGTCAACTCACCATGTTTCTGAAGGTCAACTCACCATGTTTCTGAAGGTCAACTCAGCATGTTTCTGAAGGTCAACTGACCATGTTTCTGAAGGTCGACTCACCATGTTTCTGAAGGTCGACTCACCATGTTTCTCAAGGTCAACTCACCATGTTTCTCAAGGTCAACTTACCATGTTTCTCAAGGTCAACTGACCATGTTTCTCAAGGTTAACTGACCATGTTCCTGAAGGTCAACTCACCATGTTTCTGAAGGTCAACTCACCATGTTTCTCAAGGTCAACTCACCATGTTTCTGAAGGTCAACTCACCATTTTTCTGAAAGTCAACTCACCATGTTTATGAAGGTCAACTCACCATGTTTCTGAAGGTTAACTGACCATGTTTCTGAAGGTTAACTCACCATGTTCCTGAAGGTTAACTCACCATGTTTATGAAGGTCAACTCACCATGTTTCTGAAGGTCAACTGACCATGTTTCTGAAGGTCAACTCAGCATGTTTCTGAAGGTCGACTGACCATGTTTCTGAAGGTCGACTCACCATGTTTCTGAAGGTCGACTCACCATGTTTCTCAAGGTCAACTCACCATGTTTCTCAAGGTCAACTTACCATGTTTCTCAAGGTCAACTGACCATGTTTCTCAAGGTTAACTCACCATGTTCCTGAAGGTCAACTCACCATGTTTCTGAAGGTCAACTCACCATGTTTCTCAAGGTCAACTCACCATTTTTCTGAAAGTCAACTCACCATGTTTATGAAGGTCAACTCACCATGTTTCTGAAGGTAATACTGAGCTGCCCTGAACTAGATTGGTACTCCATTGTCCCCACATTGTTCAGTATCTCCCCGCTCATCTCACCCTTTGCCTTCACATCACTCTTCAGCAAGTCCTGGGCTTGCTTCTCACTGAAACATCAATTCATGTCCTCAGTTTACTCCAATGAAAGCTATCACTTTCTCCATTCTAATGTTGTTACCAACAAGCCATTTACGTCATGCGTGTGAATGGAGCTAAGAGAAAAGGGGCAAAAGGGAGACAACTCAATGAAGTACTCCTGACCTGATAATGGTTGCCTTGACTTGAGGTGGGTTCATGTGCACGTTCAGTTTCCCTCCAACCAAGAGACGAACCGTTGCAGCAAATCGGGCATCTTTCTTTAATACTTGAGGGGGCTGCGTCTCCACTATAAAGGTGCTGGAAAAATACAAATCAAGATTTAAGTTCCTCCTCTGATCCAGTGTTTGAAGTAAATATAAAACCCAGCAAGAGAGTAAGGCAGGTGACCCATAAATGTTGCCTGCCCATCCTCAAAATTACCTGCCCACATTCAGATATTATTAATGTTGAAATCGCGAAAAACAAGATACAAATCGCATCTTGATTCAGTTGAATACAAACAATTCCTTGAGAATCTACGAGGAGTTTTAATAAACCTGAATACAAGTGAGTGAGTGTGTTTTACGCCGCTTTTAGCAATATTCCAGCAATATCTCCGCGGAGGACACCAGAAATGGGCTTCACAAATTGTATCCAGGTCGGGAATCGAACCTTGGTCTTCGGCTTGACGAGCAAACGCTTTAACCACTAGGCTACCCGACTGCCCCAACTGAATATGTAACTAGTCGTAAATTTATCTGCCAGACAGACGGGCAGGTGGAGGAAAATTTCATGCAGGCCAACTGAAAAGTTACTAGCCACAAGCAGGCGACAGGCAGGCAGGCAGTTATTTCTGACACTGCTATAATCTGTAACCAGAGTATTTAACATTTTGCAGGATAGGAACCTTCTAAAATCTAGATGTCTTGATCCAACTTTCCATTTGCAAAAAGCAGGTTTGTGTGCAGTCTATTGAACTAGGTGCACATATGGAAAACGTACTAAAAAACAATTTACTACAGAGGCTTATCGGGTAATCACTCACCATCTTTACAGTATAGTATAAAAGCTATTTTAAAATAGTTTAACCACATATGGATAAAACAGTGCTATCACAGAACACAGAACAAGTTTACAGTGTGAGGATGTCATAGTTTAGAGAATGTTACAGCACAACTGGCATTTCAGATACACGTCAGTAAATTTACTTCAGGCCATAAGGACCCATACAAATTTGAAACTATGGGCCCGCCACAAGATCCACCTGCCACGAGCCTCTGGGCAGGTGCTTGTCTAGCACACTCACCTTGTGACAAGTGATGACAGGAGCCCTGTGATGCTGTCATTGAGTTCTGGGAGGAGGTTTTTGGTTCCTGGCGGGAGGTCGATTGGAAGTTGTGCTCTCAACAAGTTCACTTTTTTTATTTGCTGCCGATTCTGCCATATCAGGTCTGCCAACTGTTCACACCTGAAAAATAAGGAAAAATGATTTGTGTACAACCTCCTGGGTTTCCTAGCAGTAAAACAAGGACTTAATAAACAAAATGTATCCCAAAATTAAAATGCTAGCTTCATTAGGCTAAAACAAATATTAGTCTTGGTTCTCAGGTACCACCCGTATCATCATAAAGTCTGCCGCACATTTTGTGTTTATTTCCAATTTCAAAAAAATATGAAAATCTTAATACTTTTAACACAATGCACACACAAAATTGAAAATTGAAAAAAATGAAACATGCAATGAACTTTATGATGATGTGGGCAGTGCCTGAGAACCAAGACTATTATTATTTTTAGCCTTACAGTTACTCAGCAATATTCCAGCAGCCTGCAAATGATCAAGTCTGGACCAGACAATCCACTGATTGATATAATAAGCAATATCCCACACCTTATGGGTTCAATGACATGCAATAAACCATGCCATCAGATCTAACCACCAGATCCATTGTCGCTTCTAATGACAAGCAAAGGTTGTTCGGGACCTATTCTAACCTGATTTCTCTTTATGTACCAGTAACACCAAACACCAAACCTGGTACCCAGTAGAGATGCAGGAAAGTTGCCCCTAGTAACCAATGCTTGTTGTACAAGGCGACTAAATGGATTGGGTAGTCAGTCTTGGTGGCGTGTCTTCATATACTGACAACTTGGGACGTTGTGCACAATATCGTCTGTGGTTCGTCTGGTCCAGACTTGATCATACACTGGCCATATAGGCAGAATGCTGAACATTCACTCCCTGATACAAAGTGGAACGCACTACCGTGAACCGACCATTTCTGCAGAGTCTCCAGTCCTTCATTGAGAGGGGCTCCATTGCCAGCCTGCTGTTGCTGCCGCTTCCACTGGATGAGCTCTGTGTCAAGCACCTGCTTCTGCAGCTCCTGAAGACCCATCAGGGTGCTGTTGTAGTAGAGGGCAATGGTCTGCAACCACACATCACACACATTGTACATGGGACAGCAAACAGGGAAATACATGAGTGTTCAGTCATAAATCTATCATATCTCATGAATGAATTGAGTATTGCCACTAAAAGTATGGACCATCTTGATTGAATGTATGGACCATCTTGGTTGAATGTATGGACCATCTCAACTGAATGTATGGACCATCTCTGTTGAATGTATGGACCATCTCAGTTGAATGTATGGACCATCTTGGTTGAATGTATGGACCATCTCGATTGAATGAATGGACTATCTCGGTTGAATGTATGGACCATCTCGGTTGAATGAATGGACTATCTCGGTTGAATGTATGGACCATCTTGGTTGAATGTATGGACCATCTCGGTTGAATGTATGGATCATCTTTGTTGAATGCATGGGCCATCTCAATTGAATGTATGGACCATCTCAGTTGAATGTATGGACCATCTTGGTTGAATGTATGGACCATCTTTGTTGAATGTATGGACCATCTCGGTTGAATGTATTGACTATCTCAATTGAATGTATGGACCATCTCAGTTGAATGTATGGACCATCTTGGTTGAATGTATTGACCATCTTGGTTGAATGTATTGACCATCTCAATTGAATGTATTGACCATCTCAATTGAATGTATTGACCATCTCAATTGAATGTATGGACCATCTCAGTTGAATGTATGGACCATCTCAGTTGAATGTATGGACCATCTTGGTTGAATGTATTGACCATCTCGGTTGAATGTATGGACCATCTCAGTTGAATGTATTGACCATCTCAATTGAATGTATTGACCATCTCAATTGAATGTATTGACCATCTCAGTTGAATGTATGGACTATCTCGGTTGAATGTATGGACCATCTCGGTTGAATGTATGGACCATCTCAGTTGAATGTATGGACCATCTTGGTTGAATGTATGGACCATCTCAGTTGAATGTATGGACCATTTCAATTGAATGTATTGACCATCTCAATTGAAGGTATGGACCATCTCAGTTGAATGTATGGACTATCTCGGTTGAATGTATGGACCATCTCGGTTGAATGTATGGACCATCTCATTTGAATGTATGGACCATCTTGGTTGAATGTATGGACCATCTCAGTTGAATGTATGGACCATCTCAATTGAATGTATGGACCATCTCAGTTGAAGGTATGGACCATACATTCAATCGAGATGGTCCATACATTCATCCATGTTGTATGTATGGACCATCTATGTTGAATGTGAAGTGACTCACAATTCTGTGCTGTAAAAGCTCCTGGGCCTTTTGAGAAAGCTGCTGCTCCACCTTCTCCTTCTCCTTCCGCAGCATCGCCTCCTTCGCTACGATTTCCTGCGTCTGGTGCGGGGACTGCAACTGCGTGATCTGAGCTGAAAAAATGTAACAAATATGTTTCATGCTTGTGACAATAAACAATACTTTCATAAGTCTTTTCAAACCAACAACTAATTCTCCCTCAGTAATTCTGAAACAATTGATTCGCCCTTTTATAAGTCTCAAACCAACAATGAGCACTTCTAATTAAATGCCATGTTTTTATATGAGGAGTAGGGGCAAAGGGGGATAACTTGTGGATGCCAAGGCACGGGCTGTAGTCTGTTTAAAACTGTCTGTTTGTATAAGGTAGGGAAGCTAAAGCACTGTGTAGCGTCAGCTAAGGTAAAACATTAAATATCACCTTATAAGTCTTAAAAAAATAAAATAATTCTCCCTCTAAAAGTCTCAAACCAACAATTAATTCTCAGTCCATAAGTCTCCAACAAACAATTAATTCTCCCTCCATAATTCTCCCCCCGTAAGTCTCCAACAAACAATTAATTCTCCCTCCATAATTCTCCCTCCATAAGTCTCCAACAAACAGCCTCCATCAGTCTCTATCAGACAATTAATTCACCCATCATAAGTCTCCAACAAACAATTAATCCTACCTCCATAAGTCTCCAGCAAACAATAAATCCTCCCTCCATAAGTCTCAAACAAACAATTAATGTGAAATCATAAACCTTAACAAACCTTCACATCTTTGTAAACTGGCCAAGTTTTAGATGGCATGTTATTCACAATTTAACAGCAGAAAAATGAGCCTTGGTCTGATCCTGCATTGCCCTTGATTCATACAGGACTCTGAGCTCACCAGTTATCTTGAGGCTGTCTTGATACTGAATGATGAATGACTCCTGCTCCGACTGTAAATGTTTCAAGGTCTGCTCACTTGCCTGGAAGAGACATTCTTTCATTACTTCCCTCAGTGTGACAAGGGCGTTCAAAACCACAATCATTTTTTACAAAGAGGACATTTTTCTTCTTCTGACAATTATGTACTTTTTAGGGTAAAAATATTATTAGTACTTATCCTGACTCATACTTATTGCTTATTTCTACTCATTTCCGAAAGGTAGCTGAAATTTTCATGAACTGTGTTCCTGGAAAACAGAGAAAACATCTCACCCGAACGCACCCATGTAGTGCGCATATGCATTGGAAGCACATGACCAAGACCAGTTACTCGTCACTCTCTCATATCCCGTACTTGATTTGATCGAAACAGGGTAAGAGGGACGGCTGGGTGGGCGCTTTAGCATACAAGTCAGGGTAGGTATAAATAATATATTTACCCTAAAAAAGACATATGTTATCTGATCCTGACCCATACTAATTGCTTGCATCCTACGGTTGGTGGTAGGTTCCACCTGTTTGTGGTTCACATCGATATCTGTCCAATAAACTCCAGGGAATGTGATATTCTTCTTAATTTCTTCTTTATATCAAACAGGGTACCACCTCCTTCTTGTAGAAGAGAGTAGAAAACCTGTTACATTTCGCGGTTTTGTGACTTTGAACAAGTAAGTAGTTAAGAAAAGGACATACTTTTAACATAATGATCTGAATTACATAGCAAAACAGGAACATGGACTTTCAGTCGTGGTTATAGAACAGTAACCAGACATCAAGTCTACGTGAATACTGGGTGAGTGTTCTGGTAATAAGGCCTATCTTCTGTAAGGCATAATAATAATAATAATAATAATAATAATAATAATAATAATTGATTTGTAAAGCGCCTAATATCCATCGACAGTTGCTCACTGGCGCTGTGACAAAGTTAAAAAGTAATGTCTATGTACATATGCCAACAATCAGGAGATCTATTGAAAAGCTGAAGTGAAGAAGTGGGTTTTGAGGAGAGACTTAAACGTTTCCTTAGAAGCAGAGTTTCTCAGATTCAAAGGCAAAGAGTTCCATAACTGTGGACTGCAAAAGGAGAAGGCACGGTCAGACATAGCAGAAGTAGACAGAGGCTGATACAGTAGAGTTCCACCAGAGGATCGGAGAGCACGCTCTGGAGAGTACAGGGATATAAGATCTTTGAGATAGTCTGGATAGTCGCTATTGTTGAGGCAGTCAAGAGTGATGATACATAGTTAATTACCACTAATGGTTCAAACTGGTGAACTCCAGCCACATCTTGTGTGGCAAAATCTCTGAGGTAATGGTATCCGACCTCCACAAACAATCTTCCATAATCGTCGGGATGGAGCAGTTTCCATGTATCGCCAACGTAGATGCTATGGCTCTCACTTCCTGTGGGCTGGGGGATGACAGGGTATTACTCCTAGTTAAAGGAATGAACAGTTTGCTTAATCTTTGAGCTTCATCTGTTGAGGTAGATGCATAAAGCTCAAACTGGACATAAGGATAAATCCTCGGTGTCTTTGGACCCTAAGATCAATGACAGTGGCGTAGTATGAAACTGTCTTGCTGGCTGACCAGATAGTTGATTCTTTGCGATAAAATCCCATCTCAGGCTGAGATGGGCCAATGCATTCTCACTGCTATCAAATCGAGTACGTGAGAAAGCAATTGCATGAATCTCTGACATTGCAGATAGTCAAAATCAGCTTGTTGTAAGGGTTCAAACGCTTCACTGGTAGATTAAGCACCACAGTCTGAATTTCTTCTGTTGATCTTCAAGACTGTACCATCTTATTAAGGCCAATACTTCTGGAACTTTGATGAGCTTAATTCCGTTATGCATTGTTAGAAGGAACTAGATGCTGCAAGATAGGTGCTTAATGTTGAACCTTTGAGATGCCTTGTACATGTAAGTGACAATGGCATTCTGCTACTTGTGGTAGGGTAGCTATAAAAATCTGTATAGGTCGAAAACTGGTCAAAACTCTTCCATCTTTCATCGAAGGGATAGTGAGTGAGTGAGTGAGTTGGGTTTAACGCCGCTTTTAGCAGTATTCCAGTTATATCACGGCGTGTCAGCTAAATGTGGGAGGAAAGCCTGAAGTGATGCAGGTCTCAGACGTTTACCCCTTCGATGAAACCCACGAGCACGGGTATGGTGCTGACAAACCTAGAAACATAATCGGGGCGAACCCGGTTTCAAACCCACAATCATAGGTTTCTGACGTGCCCAAGGGACGCAACTCTGCACAGGGAATCGCGGCGCCTTAGACGACTGGGACACCCGTGCCCCCTCGAAGGGATAGCGAGACAGGCTTGGCTGCTCCGTCTGAATATCCTGTCTAGTGAGGTTGAATGTGATATGTTCCATATGTGAATTTCATAAACGTCTGGGTTTTAATAAAATTGCATAGGGTGAGGATGAAGAAGAAGACTTGGCCAGCTTGGGAGCTTTACTGTTGGTTTCCCTGCTAGTATTATGAGATCTGGCAACCAAGTCTTTGCTGGCCAATAAGCAGTAGTAGGTTGTTGGTCTGTTTGATTTTCTAAATGATCAGTGGTATTAGTGCTGGTGGGGGGAAGGTGTAAGCTTGTAGCCCTTCCCAAGATATTGCCAGGGCATCGAGGGCCCAAGCTAGTGGGTCCGGTACTGGTGAGACGAATGGCGTTAACTGTTTGTTGAACCTTGTTGCAAATATGTCTACTGATGGGCAACCTTTCTCCCTTGTTACCAGCTGGAGTGCCCCCTGATGAAGCATCCGGTAGGACATTTAACGAACCTGGGACACCTCATACTTTTATTCCCAAATTGAGACGAGTAACTGGTCTTGGTCACGTGCTTCCAGTGTGCATATGGAGTCCAGGGTGCGTTTGGGTGAGATGTGTCCTCTGTTCTCCAGAAACATTTTTCAGGAAGTTTCCACTACCTTTCGGAAATGAGTACAGATAAGCAAATAGTATGAGTCCCTATAAGATAAACATAATATTTTTGTGTTTGTGGTTAAACCTGAGAACAAATTATTTCATCCCAATTTCTTCTGGAACAAATTTTTTTTTAAATCATACTTATTTTCCGAAGAGTACACGTAAACCTCTTAACAGTGCCCTGTGGCACACGTGAAATAAACTCCACGTCTCTCCCTGCATGGGCGTACCTGAGTTCTCTGGACTTGCTCCTCCAGCTTCACCTCAATCTGAGCACTCACAGACGGCACCATCGGAGTCGATTCAACTTTCTGCTCAGGCTGAAAAAAGAGTGTCCCACATGGTGAGCTACAGAAATTGAGCCTCATTTCAAAAAGCGGTCATAGCACTACGACCTTCTTAAATGTAGGTTTAAGTGGAGGAGTTACGATAGTCACAGCTCAGGACCTAGGAAGCTAACAGTCATCAAACACATAAACTGACCTTGATTTCTTGTACTATTTCAAGCAAACAGTAAGTCAACCCTTTCTTAATGTGTCAGTTGGATTCCCGACATGGGTACAATGTGTGAAGCCCATTTCTGGTGTCCCCCGCCGTGATATTGCTGGAATATTGCTAAAAGTGGCGTAAAACCATACTCACTCACTCACTTAATGTGTCAGATTTCCAAATGGCCAACAGAGCCAAAAGTCAATTTTAATTTTCTCTTTTGCTCTTTTTTTATGGATTTGAATATGAAGAGATAAAAATGAAGCAAACCACAACTGATTATTTTAGTCAAACAAAATAAATACAAAGTATACATTAAAAAATCTCTAACTTCTGCTTCACTCCTGTGTTTACACCTGACATTTTCACAGAAGTGAGTATATGTCACTAAAATCATAGTAAACATCCTATAGACATGATAGATGTTGTGACCAAGCGGTATTCAACAGCACAACTTAATGACACAAAACAGCTTGTCTAAAAGATGGGTCAAGGGGGACAACTCTGACACTCACTGCTTTGGCTTGCTCAATGAGATTTTTCTCCATTTGCAGACAGTTCTTGATAACCCGGACCAGCTGGAAGGGGTTCTGTTCATAGTTTTGCTGAAAACAATAACGGTCCATTATACATGTTATAAATGTAGACAAATCACTATTTCAGTATAAGCCATTTTTTTCTAAGTTGGTTTACGTATTTTTCACCCAAAAAATCATTTATATCACAGCGTGTCAGCTTAATGTGGGAGGAAAGCCTGAAGTGATGCAGGTTTCAGACGTTTACCACTTCGGTGAAACCCACGAGCACGGACATTGTGCTGACAAACCTAGAAACATAATTGGGGCGAACCGGGATTCGAACCCACAATCATAGGTTTCTGGCGTGCCCAAGGGACACAACTCTGCACAGGGAATCGCGGCGCCTTAGACAACTGGGCCACCTGTTCCCCCTTAAATAATATGACAAGGCAAGGTATCCATGTGATTTGACTTACTACCCCTCACTGTGAACACTGCATTGTCATGTAACTTACTGCACAAGCAAAGCAATCTGCAAAGTAACGGACATCATGGCAAAGTCGTCTCATTACTGCACTGTAAGATTCTAGAAATATATTTTTTTATTCTCATACAAAAGTTTTTGGGGACAGCAGTGACAAAAATATTTGTATTGTTTTTCTTTAATTTTTCTTAATTTTTTCAGTATTTTGGGTGGCAGTATCCATAAACCAAATTTTAAAAAGGCCTATCACAGTGTGTCTGCCTAACTGTTGGAGGAAAGTCCAAAGTGATGATAGTATGGTGTTGACAGGACAAGGATCATAATAGAGGGTGTGGCGTTAAACAACAAACAACCATACAGGTGATTCTGTGATTCATGACCAGCACATCATGGAATGGGTAAGGGGCATAACTCTGCAAAGACCACCACTAATGCCAAAACGTGCAAGATAAGTGATGGGGACTCCCAAAATCAAACCTGGATCATTAAGGTGAAGAGCAAACACTTTAACCACATGGCTATCCCAACAACACCATAAGGGCAGGGTAGATGTAGCCAATAAATATGTCCAACAGGTAGAGAAATACTTCAAAACTTTGCAAATCTAATTGTATCCTTAGTGCAAATCAAATTACAGGCTGAATCTGGCAGTGTGGCTGCAGTGGAAAACTTGGTTGTGATTTTGTGAGCTAAACCAATCCCCATCACTGGGGACATTTACACACAATTCAAGCTTCATGCATAAATGACATTTTTCACCATGGTAACCCCACATCATAGCATCAAAGGTTTTGGAATCTTACTTCATAAATCTATACATCATCGTGATGGTCATATTGCCAATGTCCCATCAATACAATCTTCTGAGATCAGAATTTTCATGTCTGAAATACACAGATGTTATTAATTTATCAGTGCAGTTTTTTCCTCGTTACCTTGAACGTTGCTGTTGCCTCCTGCAGCTTGAGTCTGATGGGGAAGAACTGGTCTCCCTCAAACTCCTGCACCTTATTGGACAGGTTCATGACCAGCTGCTCCAGCAGCGTGCTGGCAACGCTCTCGTGTTGGGGGTTGTCCGTCTCGATACTCATCCTGAAACAAATCATTCACTATCACCTACTTGGGCCTCACTTTCACCAACTTTGGCCTCACTTTCACCCACTTGGGCCTCACTATCACCCACTTGGGCTTCACTATTACCCACTTGGGCTTCACTATAACTAACTCAGGCCTCACTATTACCCACTTGGGCTTCACTATTACCCACTTGGGCTTCACTATCACCCACTTGGGCCTCACTTTCACTCACTTGGGCCTCACTATTACCCACTTGGGCTTAGCTATTACCCACTTGGGCCTCACTATTACCCACTTGGGCTTCACTATTACCCACTTTGGCCTCACTTGTACCCACTTTGGCCTCACTATTACCCACTTGGGCTTCACTATTACCCACTTGGGCTTCACTATTATCCACTTGGGCTTCACTATTAACCACTTGGGCTTCACTATTACCCACTTAGGCTTCACTATTACCCACTTGGGACTCACTATTACCTACTTTGGCTTCACTATTACCCTCTTTGGCCATGTTGGGTTGTCTTGTTTCACACAAAAGGTTTCACATAGTTTTCCTATTTCGAACAACAAATATGACTTTTTTAATGCAAGATATGGCACCTATTATATATGTATTCATTCCCTGACAGATAGCGGTAATCTGATCGTGGTTGCTGTAAATAATGTTGAGTTGGTGTGATCTACCAATCAGTTCACATAAGATTTCACTGAAATTAATGTAAATAATATTGAATGATATCTTGAATAAAATTAATAAACTAGATAAAAATCCAAAAGCCAGACATACAATGAACACTTTATGCAACCAGATAGCACAAAAACAGGAGTAACTTGCATACCTGAGTTTGGATTAGTTGTACAGTAGTATTGGCCGGTGGTATTGCCTGTGTGCATGGTGTGTATATACCTGAGTTTGTATTAGTTGTACAGTAGTATTGGCCGGTGGTATTGCCTGCGTGCATGGTGTGTATATACCTGAGTTTGGATTAGTTGTACAGTAGTATTGGCCGGTGGTATTGCCTGCATGCATGGTGTGTATATACCTGAGTTTGGATTAGTTGTACAGTAGTATTGGCCGGTGGTATTGCCTGCATGCATGGTGTGTATATACCTGAGTTTGGATTAGTTGTACAGTAGTATTGGCCGGTGGTTTTGCCTGCGTGCATGGCGTGTATATACCTGAGTTTGGATTAGTTGTACAGTAGTATTGGCTGGTGGTATTGCCTGCATGCATGGTGTGTATATACCTGAGTTTGGATTAGTTGTACAGTAGTATTGGCCGGTGGTTTTGCCTGCGTGCATGGCGTGTATATACCTGAGTTTGGATTAGTTGTACAGTAGTATTGGCTGGTGGTATTGCCTGCATGCATGGCGTGTATATACCTGAGTTTGGATTAGTTGTACAGTAGTATTGGCAAGTAGTATTGCCTGTGTGCATGGTGTGTATATGGTGTATCCCACTCTTTTACTATTCTTTTATAAATGGGCATTGAATTATATGCAAGAAAATATGGTATTCATGAATAATTACTTGTATTTGTTACCTCATAATCATGACATGAATTGTATTTGCCACTTAGCGTATTCCTCACAACACCAGAAAACATGTTTAACACCAAACAACTTTAAACAGAAAGTCCCATGCTCTTGACTACCTTAATAAGAAAGCCATATGCACTGGAAGTTTAAAGACTCTGACCTGCAACTTTAGCCAACCAAATGATTTATTACTTCCAGTTAAAAACATGGGCATAAGCTGTGAAAACAAGTCATACAAACACAGGTGTTGCTTCAGTACAAAAACAAGAACTGCTTTCAGAAATACCATTCCAGTGGCCTTATCCTTTTAATGAAGGTGACCCGTGAAGATCAGGGGTAGAATAGATCTTCAGCAACCCATGCTTGCCGTAAAAGGCGACTATGCTTGTCGTATGAGGCGACTAACAGGATCGGGTGGTCAGACTCGCTGACTTGGTTGATGCATGTCATCATATCCCAATTGCATGGATCGATGCTCAGGGTGTCAATCACTGGATTGTCTGGTCCAGACTTGATTACTTACAGACTGACGTCATATAGCTGGAATAGTGCTGACTGCGATGTTAAAAAACAAATATACAAAAAAAATTAATGTGGGTCACTGAAAGCCTTACCACATCAAAGCCCCACCCTAAGGACAACATGTACCATTTTTCACCAATCTACTTTGAACATTTCTTGACTTTTTGTGAACATACTGTAATACATTCTTAAATCAGAGCGAATTTGACCTTCAACATCAGTTGCAAGTATTTCCAGACCATTCCTAATGGATATGAATCATATGAACCAAAGAAGTGGAATTCATTGCAACAAAAATAAAGACTGTGCTACTCGCTGAAAGTACCACTACCTGTACGCCACTATTACCTGTCATAACCTACATACATATTCAAGTAATATAATAAATACATAAGGCTTCCACATTATTCACAGAAATAGGCATTTTAATGAAAGTGGAAACCTTAAAACATCCCCATATATATCACGTACATGGGGCTGCATAATTAAGTATAACGAAACATATCATATTGTGGCTGGCGTTAGTATCGATACATCAGGTAGGCATGTAAAGACATCCCTAATACATGTAATATATATACATGCATTGTCTTCCAGGGGGTTGGGATGACAGTGTGTTAAAATGTTGACTTATCTTAAAACTATCGGGGACCATCAGGAGGGGTTTTGTTTTTTCGTTGTTTAACGCCGCACTCAGCAATAGTCCAGCTATACGATTGCGGTCTGATAATAATCGACTCTGGACCAGACAATCCAGTGATTGATATCATGAGCAACAATTCATGCAATTTGGACACGATGACATGCATCAACCAAGTCAGCGAGCCTGACCACCCGATCCTGTTAGTCGCCTCTTACAAGCATGTTCGCCTCTTACGACAAGCATAGTCGCCTTTTATGGCAAGCATGTATTGCTGAAGACCTATTCTACCCTGGATCTTCACAGGTCCATCAGCAGAGGTAGATACCAATATCACAGAGCTTCCCCAGCTACAACTGTTGTAAATCAATGTTAAAGTATGGGAGTTACCATCGGAACTGGCCCCAGACCTACATCACACCCTTGAGTGAGTGAGTGAGTGAGTGAGTGAGTGAGTGAGTGAGTGAGTGAGTGAGTGAGTGAGTGAGTGAGTGAGTTGTGTTTAACTTCGCTCTGAAGTGAATTCCAGGAAAGCCCAAAGGGATGCAGGTCTCAGACATTTACAAATTTGATAAAACCCACAAGCATGATATGGTGCAGACAAACCTAGAAGCATAATCAGAGCGAACCAGGATTCGAACTCCTGATAATATGTTTCTGGCATGGCAACTCGTCACAGCGAATTGCGACGCGTTAGATGACTGGACCACCTAGGCCCTCAAACAAACCCCCGAACAGCTATGAAAGACTTACCATGGCTGGTCCTCTATCCACTGAGCCAAGAAGTGTCTGACTTCGATGGGGAATTGACTGGAATAGATGGACTGGATCTGCCTTGTTGCCTGTGGGTACTGCTGGATGGTAGCCCACTGGGCCATGCTGGCTGGAAACTGCTTTTGCTGGGTTCTTCAATGTAGCTGTAGAAGCAGAACTCAGATCAAAACAAATGTTGACATGCATCCACCAGAAGGAGCATTAAGACTCTGTAGCTTACCTGGGTATTTAAGAATTTGGAAAATTATGTAACAAAACATATCTGCAAAAAAAGAATTGTACAAAATATGACACGCCTACTTTATGACAATGACCTTGAACTTATTATTATATGAAGGTCTTTCAAAAGCTCATCATGGCCACACCCTATGGGTGCCATGTACAAGTTTCACAGGCCAAATTCGTGAGTCTTTTCCAAACATGGCCTTGAGAATGACTCTGGACAATCAATAAGTGATCACCTGGATGATTTTGTACAAGAATGGTGTTGTTTTAGGGGGAAATGGTGAGTGAGTGAGTATATTTTTACGCCGTTCAATAGTCGAGCAATATCACGGTGGGGTACACTAGAAATGGGCTTCACACATTGTACCCATGACGGGAATCGAGACTGCTTCTTTGGCCTGAGGAGCAAATGCTTTAAACAAGAGACTATCCCACCACCTGGGGGGGAGGGGGGGGGAAGAGAGACATAGTTAAAACTTGCAAATCTGATTTTGCATCTAAAATTTTTTCAAGGAGGCAGCCTTAAGCACCAATGTTAAGTCAGGTGTCATATAAAAAAATTCATTCCTTAAGTTTCGGTCAAGGGTCATACATGAATTCTTACACGAGTTTTGTAAAATCAGTAATTGATTTATTACCCATTATTTCTTAATACTTTTAAAAAAATGCCCAGATGATGACCACAGTCTTAGGTAAACACATGAATGTCAAATGATATCAACAATCTTCAGCTATTAGTCATTGCTAGTGTGACATCATTCCGATCTTATGTCACAATAAGATTAGAATGACGTCAACAATGCCATCCGGATGATGTTTAACGCAACACTCAGCAATATTCCAGTTATATAACAATGGTCTGAAAGTAATCAAGTCTGGACCAGACAATCCAGTGGATTATCTAAACAAAATGCTGGTGTGGGTGAAGCGATATTTGCACATACAATTTTTATGCACTCAGTTATTTCTTACCCTATTGGTTATAAGTATATAAAAACATAGCACAACAGAACCCCAACACACCAAGGAAGGCTTTTCAAACAAGCACAATCCAGGGATTGAAAAATACCATTGCCTGATGCCCATGCCAAGTAAGGTTTAGATGTCGGATAGGTCATATACGTTTTCTAGCATGCCCGTGGACAAGTAGAGCATACAAAATGAACTGGGTCAAGTTTTACGAGAATATAATCATGTGATCATGTTACGATATTTCATCGGCTAATATCTTGCTATTGTCACAGAATTGCAATCTAATTTGCATACAGTTACACCAGTTAACCAATGGGATTAATACACTTCAATGTCAGGCAGGTCAGCAACAATGAGAACCAGGTCTGTTTCATTGATAAATCGTAGTAAGACTCCCATATATTTCACATGCTTCTTGGAAATTGAATGATGGACAGTTGATACATTTCTGGGAATTTTAATGCGAGGTAGGCCTAGTGCTGACTTTAGCAGCTTCGCTTGGCCCAGCTTTGATGAAATATTTTATTTGAATACACATGGCTCACATGCTCTCGATCCTGAAAACTTTGTTGACACATAAGTCAAACTATAACAAATATGACTTTTAACGAGTCAAAGTATGGCATTTATGATATATGTATCCACTACCTATCAACTAAAGTTTGTTTCGAGGGGTTAATAGCGATAATCTGACAGTGGTTGCTGTAAATAATGGCGAGTTATGCAATCTACCAAATCCACACAATTTCGCGGAAATCAATCAAAACAATATTGAATGTAATTTTGAAGAAAATAATAAAATATAAGTCCAGATATTCAACGAACATTTTATAACCAGATAGTGTAATAATAGGACTAAATTGCGGACTTCATTTCGGATATGTTGATTGGTTCTTCCGGTGTTGCATTCTTGCAGTGATAATCTGGAAATGTTTTTATTTGCGATGGGGAAAGACATCGTGTCAGAGTAAAACTTGAGTTTACTAAAAAATGAACATAAATTTTGGGAACTATGTATTACTGTGCATTATATCCGAGTTAGCGCTATATTGGAGGGCGCTGCCATGCAACCTTTGGTGTCCAAATAATTGATGTGTGTTATAGGCGATCAGTGGTTTCACGGATGTGGAATCATAGGGGGTTTCACGGATGTGGAGTCACAGGGGGTTTCACGGATGTGGAGTCACAGGAGGTTTCACGGATGTGGAGTCACAGGAGGTTTCACGGATGTGGAGTCACAAGGGGTTTCACAGATGTGGAGTCATAGGGGGTTTCACGGATGTGGAGTCACAGGGGGTTTCACGGATGTGGAGTCACAGGAGGTTTCACGGATGTGGAGTCATAGGGGGTTTCACGGATGTGGAGTCACAAGGGGTTTCACAGATGTGGAGTCATAGGGGGTTTCACGGATGTGGAGTCACAAGGGGTTTCACAGATGTGGAGTCATAGGGGGTTTCACGGATGTGGAGTCACAGGGGGTTTCACGGATGTGGAGTCACAGGAGGTTTCACGGATGTGGAGTCATAGGGGGTTTCACGGATGTGGAGTCACAGGGGGTTTCACGGATGTGGAGTCACAGGGGGTTTCACGGATGTGGAGTCATAGGGGGTTTCACGGATGTGGAGTCACAAGGGGTTTCACAGATGTGGAGTCATAGGGGGTTTCACGGATGTGGAGTCACAGGGGGTTTCACGGATGTGGAGTCACAGGAGGTTTCACGGATGTGGAGTCATAGGGGGTTTCACAGATGTGGAGTCACAAGGGGTTTCACAGATGTGGAGTCGTAGGGGGTTTCACGGATGTGGAGTCATAGGGGGTTTCACGGATGTGGAGTCACAAGGGGTTTCACAGATGTGGAGTCGTAGGGGGTTTCACGGATGTGGAGTCATAGGGGGTTTCACGGATGTGGAGTCACAAGGGGTTTCACAGATGTGGAGTCATAGGGGGTAGATGACCAACAGAACAGTACATGCTCTCCCTACCTAACACGATCTACGATGCATGTTTCAGAGTTTGAAAGAAGATCACAAATGTAGTTGTTTATGATTCATAGTGTGAAAAGGAATATCAAGTGTTTGAAAAAATACATCATAATCCTACAGTGTATTCCGGTGAACGAACAGGTTTAACAAACTTGGTTGTTATAAAGATAAAATTTGACATAAATCCTCACAAGACATGACGATTTATCATTAAAATTACATTTCCTGCTCTCAAAGGCATTGTTTTATATGCAGAGATTAAGATAACTGTGTGTATTTTCTCGTAAACAAAGCCGGAAATAGCAATCAGCTGCACACTTGTGTTCTCCAACTGTGTTCTTCAGTTAAAAAGTACACAATGATACAACTTCAAAGAATTTTGATGAAATGGTCGGAAGAAATTGTACCTGAAATTATTATAATAATATATTCCAACATAATGTTATTTTGTTGCATCTTTTACAATATGTTAAAAATAATGAGAACCATAAGCGTAGTACTTTGGTACAACTGATTGCTATTGCCGGATTGTGGTAACCCCAGGCTACATACAATCATATAATAAACAAGACAACCCGGTATTAGAGGGATAGTCAAGATGTACATGTATTTACTCTTCTTGAGTGTTTACATTCATGGCGGAAGCAGCCGTCGCGAGGTTCCCAGAATTCCCTGCTAAGGGAGCAGTTATTATGCTTAAGTGGAAATCACGGGGAGTGGCTTATTGTTTAAACTGTTACTCTATGACACTCCTCCCCCATAGTTTTGTTGCACTTTAAACATAAACTACCATAATGAATCTACACATGTTGAAAGAACTGACAATTGCTCCAGAAGATGTCATTAAAGTGTCTCTTCACACATCTCATTGGAACATTTAAATGGAATTCAACCAATATTGTTCCAGATGTTATTTAGAGTCTCTCATGTCACACAATAACTGGAACACTTTAACTGTATATGCACTTGCATTAATGATTAAAGATAACTGGATATGCATCTGCTTTTGTCTGAATAAGGGAACCAATAACAAGATCCAAAACTATCAATCACTGATGGTTCACTTAGGTGACAAATAGTGTGAAATACATCACATTCTCATTACAGTTCATAACTCAGCAGCAATCTTTAGATTAAGTCTATCCGGCGCTTTCCGGATTCTGGAAGAACGACGAAATTCTTGCACACCACAAGAATCTGAGTAGGAGATGGTGCCTCTGGTAAGACCTGCCTTGGCTCGGGCCTTGTAGAAGTAACTTCATCTTGCAGGTGAGGGGTACCCGGAAGTACTGGAATGTTGCCAGGTTCAGGCAACATAGGTAACTTGTCGGGTAGTTCTGGTAGAACTGATTGTTCATGTGTTGATGGAACTGTTTTATCATGTTGGCTTTCATGCGTCAGGACATGGTGCAAATGCAGGTGATCAATATGGCGCTTGACAACACCACCATTGTCAAGACGAACATGGAACGACACTGGACCGGTTCTCTCTGTTATGATTCCTGACAACCATTTGTCACCAGGACGAAAGTTTAAAACATACACAAGATCTCCAACTTGCAAGTGACGGTCCTTTGCATGTGCATCATGTACTGACTTTTGCTGTTCTTGTTTGTTCCTAACTTTACAGCTCATATCTGGATGAAGAAGATTGAGATGAGACTTCGGTCTTCTTCGAAGAAGTAATTCTGCTGGAGATAACCCCGTTGTAGTCTGCGGGGTAAGTCTGTATCTGAACAAAAACCGTGCAAGTGTTGTGTCCAATGTGCCCCCTGTCATACGTTTAATGCCAGATTTAAAGGTTTGTACAGCTCGTTCTGCTAACCCATTAGAGGCAGGGTGATACGGTGCCACACATGTATGAGTGATGCCATTACGTTTCATAAAGACAGAGAATTCCTCACTTGTAAAACAAGTGCCATTGTCAGTGACCACTTGGTCTGGCAGTCCATGAGTTGCAAACATATGTCTGAGACAATCAATTGTAGCAGTTGATGTGGCACTGTTCACTGGAAACACTTCCAACCATTTAGAATGTGCGTCAATACACACAAGGAACATTTTACCCAAAGGTCGGGCATAGTCTAAATGCAAACGACTCCATGGATGTTCTGGCCATTCCCAAAAGTGAAGCGAAGCCTCGGCTTGTACTGGACGAGACTGTTGACACACAGAACAGGTTTTCACCTTGAGTTCCAATTCATCATCCATCTTTGGCCACCATACGAATCCACGCGCTACAGACTTCATGCGCGAGATACCTGGATGAGCTTCATGCAACATGTTCACAACAATCTCTCAACCTTGTGGCGGCACAACAATACGATTGCCCCACAAAACACAGCCATCAAGGACAC
The DNA here is from genome assembly GCF_023055435.1 of Haliotis rufescens. NCBI lineage: Eukaryota > Metazoa > Mollusca > Gastropoda > Lepetellida > Haliotidae > Haliotis > Haliotis rufescens. The sequence goes on from NW_025964112.1 coordinate 6,974,976, forward strand.
TCAATTCATGTTTCCTTTTCACAAAAGGAGTGAAAGACTCCTCTAGATTTATGCTTGGCCATCCAGAAAAAAGGAAATTCCTCACTCTGGAAAGGGTTGGATCTCTGTCTGTCCATTGTTTAATTTGCCATGATTTCACAGAAGCATCCATTGCTTCCAGTAAGAGGATTGTGTCCCCTGTAGGAGGTGGATTTGGTGGTGTGTATGGTAAGGGAAGATGACTCATGCAGTCAGCATTCACAAGGGAAGTACCTTTTCTGTACTCGATTGTATAGTTATATGCAGAGAGGGTTAATGCCCAACGTTGAATTCTGCTCGATGCCATCTGTGAAATGCCCTTGTCCCGACTGAAGATGCTCTCGAGGGGTTTGTGATCTAACAACAGAGTAAAGGAACGCCCATAGATATACTGATGGAACTTCTTAGTTCGGAAGATAATTGCTAGAGCTTCACGATCCAATTGAGAGTAATTCTTTTCTGCTTGCGACAGAGACCTGGATGCGAATGCTATTGGTTTCTCTACACCACCATCAGGCTGATGTGAGAGGACGGCACCTACCCCATAGGGAGATGCATCACACGCCAATACAAGTTTCTTATGGGGATCATAATGCGTCAAGAGATCACAGGAAGACAAATGTCCTTTCACCATGTTGAAAGCTTTTTTCTGTTGAGCTCCCCATGACCAGGTAACTTCTTTCCTGAGAAGCCGATGCAAGGGCGCCAAGGTAGTGGCGAGATTAGGCAAGAAACGCTGATAATACTGCACGAGTCCAAGGAAGGATTTAAGTTCCTCAACATTGCGTGGAGCTGGAGCCGACACTATAGCCTTCACCTTTTCGTCAAGGGGATGCAAACCCTGCGCATCTAGTTTGTGACCCAAATACTCTACTGAGCCGACCATGAATTTGCACTTCTGTGCGTTCAATCTGAGACAAGCCTTGCTAAGTCTGGATAGGACTTCCTTCATGTTTTCCAAATGTTCCTGTTCAGAGGCCGCCCCGGTGACGAGAATATCATCCAAGTAGACACAGACATGGGGAATGTCTTTGAGCAAGCACTCCATAGTTCGCTGGAATACAGCTGGAGCTGCCGATATGCCAAAGGGTAAGCGCTGGTACTGATAGGGGCCACGATGAGTGTTTATAGTCGTGAGCTTTTGCGACTCCTCGTCAAGGGTTAACTGTTGGTAGGCTTGACTTAAATCCAGTTTCGTGAAAGTCTTTCCACCTGACAAAGATGCGAACAGATCTTCGATCCGTGGAATGGGGTAAACATTAGTACGAGCGACCTTGTTGACAGTTAATTTGTAGTCTCTGCAAATTCGTATATTCTCATTGGATTTAACCACTGGTACGATTGGAGCAGCCCAATCAGAATACTGCACTGGCTTGATAATACCCTGTTTTTCAAGGCGTTCAAGTTCATCCTCAACTTTCTGACGAAAAGCATAAGCAACATTCCTGTGCTTATAAAATCTTGGCACATTTGAGGTGATCTCAATAGTGACCTTTTGATCCTTGAATTCCTTTTGATCTTGGAACACATCAGAATAAGAGTTCAAATGTCTTGTAACTATGGTGGCTGAGAGGGGACATCGCTTTCTCGCTTTCTCGCTCTATCGCTTTCTCGCTCTATCGCTTTCTCGCTTTATCGCTTTCTCGCTCTATCGCTTTATCGCTTTCTCGCTCTATCGCTTTATCGCTTTCTCGCGGTACAGCGATATTCCCTTTTGGCCACGATATGGGTCGCATGCGTCATGTGTTTCTATACGATAAAAAGTATATACGTAAAACAACATTAATGAATTGTCCTCAGTGTGTGTGTGTGAGGGGGGGGGGGGGGGGGGGGCTGAGATTTTTCCAAGTCGCATTTCCAATTATACTTATGGACGGAGAATGTTGAAATTTTCTCACTATCTACTTAAAAATAATTTAACAGTACAGACATAGGTGCTTTTATAACAATCCACGTATTTCTGCGTACAAAAGGATTTGATTGATTTATGCCCCTATTTAGCTATTGGATCCCCCGCCCCCAGGCCAAGGTATCGAAACAAATAGCAAATAACACCGCTCAACAGCGCTGAGTAGTACGTACTTCCTAAAAGGCAATAGTGTTTTCCTAAAAACAACGCTTATATCAATGCTTATTCTGTTTGCGGAGTAGATTTCATCAAAGTGGAAGTCCTCACCCAAGCAATGGTAATACTACCAGATATTCATTATGTAATTTCTAGTTTTGGGATGACATATTGTTCTCAGTAACCGTAATGTGGAAATAGATAGTTGATTGGTTTTATATTCAAGTTGGTATTTCCGCTATTCAAAGTGTTCAGTGAGGCCGTCTTATCAACAGTCATTTCTGAGACATAAATGCTAAGTTTAATTGCCGCATTCGACGTAATAAGCGCCCCGCTCTAATAAACGCCCACGGCGTTATTTGCTAATATATTGGCTAGTGAACAATCCCAGCACCCCTCCCGATTGATTAATGTACACAAGACTTATTTATTCGCGTATAATAAGCACTCGTTATATGCACACTTAATTATGGGCAATTAAATTCGGGAAAAATATATCTGTCGTACATAAACATTTCAGGCTGTCAGCATAAACCCAGAAATTCATCTTTCAACTCAACTTTTTTTACACCAAAATAATATTCTAATTTTGAGGGCGTCCTGTGCGCTTATTACGTCGAATGCGGTAATTAAGTCTACGCTAATTTGTTTGCATTTATTATTAACTCTAACGTTAATTTCAAGATTTACAGTACATACTATTCAAAAGAAGTTAAAGAACACCCGATTCCTTCATATGACTAGTCATTAGAGGAAGCGATAGAGCGATAGAGCGATAAAGCGATAGAGCGATAGAGCGAGAAAGCGATAGAGCGAGAAAGCGATAGAGCGAGAAAGCGATATTTCCCATAATGCCGTTCATTAAAACGGTTTTGCTGACATTTAGTGATCCATTCCTGTAATTCTCACCGCTATTTTGCCTCTTATGATTAGATTTTTTAAACATCTTGTAGTAGATAGATATGTTACAAAATACACACGTAATTGTTTCTCGTTTAGCTTGTATATTTTCTTGTAGTGTAATAAATAAGCACGATTCACAGAATACAGATAGTCACTGTTCATATTTTCATTTTTTTCATAGTATCCTCCCCTCATTCCTCCATCAATCTTAAAACTGATAATATATTGACAAATAATTGTCAGTTTTATTAGCCAGTTTGTATTGTTTTACAACGTCCAAAGAATTATTTTTTTCGGTCATTAGATTTGGAATTGAAGCCGAATATATGCTCGTCCGATTTCAGGATCACAATTATGTTCATGCAGTTAAGTTGCATGCACATTATGCAAACAAAAGATGTACATGTACACAGTTATGTTTCCCTTACAAAATACAGATGAATTAGATATATGTCTCTATCTTAAGTCATATATACGACTTTCGAGAGCGTCATTAACCCGTAACCCCATTCCTTGGACAACAGAAATGAAATGCGTCGTAGATATTTTTTAAAAACAACTCGTTTCTTATAATGACTTTCGATCAAACTGTCTTCGGGAATTAAATTTAATGCTAAAGTGCTTGTAAAATATAGTTTAACTTTCCCGCCAGGAGAGACTAGATATCCAATTATAGTATAGGCTCAGGCAGGAATATACATATTTATGTAGCAATTCTCTATCCATTTTAACTGTATGGTTAACAATTGTGCGTTCTGATGTGAGTTCTGTAGTTATCTACTACCGGACACACACACAAACACATACACACATACATAATTTTGACAAAACTATACTTAAGATATACATAGCATATTATAATGATAGCTGATTTAATATATGTTATAGATAATTATAGTAATGCATTTCGTATTGTTATCAACCTTAACTATGTGGCCACACTAATTATGTCTCTCCATATGTGTAGTTAACACAAGTACACATATCAACTGTGGTAACGCCACAGCGATGGGGGCAGTGGGGTAGCCAAGTGGTTAAAGCGTTCGATCGTCAACCCGAGGACCCAGTTCGATTCCCCACATGGGTACAATGTGTGAAGCCCATTTCTGGTGTTCCCCGTGATATTACTGGATTATTGTTAAAAGCGACGTGAAACCATTCCCACTCACTTACTCACAGCGGTGTTTATCAAATTACTATATGCAAGTACATATATTTGTAGATTTGCACAAGACAAGAAACACAATTCAAGTTAAATGTCAAAAAGAACATTTACGGACAACCAAATTATGACACACTGTAACATCATATACTACCGAAAACTAGTTATAGAACATCCAAAATTATAAGATTGTATTTTTGCAAAACAATCAGCCATGACTAATTAACCAAAGTCTTCTTAACTTTTATATATAGTACATATTTAGATTTGAACCTGATTTATTTAGAACGTAGTATATATTTAGATTTTAACCTGATTTATTTAGAATGTATTGCCATGATCTGCCACGCGCTTACGGCGAGATGGTCACATACAACTGAAAAGGGCTATAAATAAATCAATTATATTATACGCAAAATTCGGTGGATTGTTTTAAAATCACCGACGTCTCTACAGTTAAATTATGTTTTAAGTAAATAGTGAGAAAAGTTCAACATTACCTCCCAATTGCAGCAGATATCACATGCGGCCCCTATAGTGGTCAAGAGGGGATATTGCTTAACCACGAGAAAGCGATAGAGCGATAAAGCGAGAAATCGAGAAATCGATAGAGCGAGAAAGCGAGAAAGCGATAGAGCGAGAAAGCGAGAAAGCGATAGAGCGAGAAAGCGAGAAAGCGATAGAGCGAGAAAGCGAGAAAGCGATGTCCCCTCTCAGCCACCATATGTAACCCTTCATTTCTCACATTCAAAATTTTCCCCCAATCTAATCTGATGGCCTGAAGCCAATCTCTGCCAAGCAAGTTCTCGCCATCACCTTCCACCACTGTCAGCGGGAGAGTGGCCGACTGATTTCCATAATTTACTTGAACGTCTGTAGTGCCTACTATCGGTATTCTCTCTCTGTTGTAGGACCGAAGAATAGCATTGGTCTCACTTAACTTGGGCCTGTCATCACCATCCTTCCACACTGAATGGAAAGTACTTGAACTGATCACTGAAGTTGCTGCGCCAGTGTCTATCTCCATAGTTAGCTTTTTACCATTAACTAACACTTCAATGAGATAGGGCTCCACTCTGTGTCGCTTACCACTCAATCCGTTTTGAGCATGTTGAGTTTCTACCTTAAAAAGTCCATATTCATTGTTCTCGTCTTCCTGAGATACATCGTCAATACGATTAGCATGATTAGTGGAAGATCTGTTGTCCTTGTAATGGGTACCACGACCATGACCACGGCCCCTGTCGCGACCGCGACCACGACCACGGCTGTGACCACGACCTGAAGATCTATCATTCATGGCGCTGCGAGAGCGACAAGCACGCTGGATATGACCAACCTTATTACAATTGTTACACACAGTGTTTTTGTAATAGCACTGACTACTGACATGATTTGAGCCCCCACAGCGATCACACTTCCTGCCTGCATTATTTCTCCTGTTTTCCTCTCTAATCTTGTGCACTGGCCTTGGCATCTGATCTCCCCCTTTAATATCATGCACTTCCTTAGCAGCCATTTCCATTCCTAAACACAAGGAGTAAGCCTTAGCAAAGTCCAATGTTTTCTCAGTTAACAGTCTTTTTTGCATTGCTTCATTGTTGATACCACACACTAGACGATCCCTTAACTGAGTCTCTAAATCAGTGAATTCACATGTTGATGCCAAACGACGTAGCTCAGCCACATATGCCGATACAGTTTCATTAGGCTGTCTATCACGCATATTGTACCTCCTCCTTTCCATCATAATAGTGGGTTTCGGGTGTAAATGTGACTTCATCAGGTGTACTAATGCATCATAAGAATGATGGCCAGGTTCCTGTGGCATTGACAAGTTCCGTATTAACTTGTATGACTTCGAACCAATCACACTCAATAGAATAGCACGCTTCCTACCCTGATCTGTAATTTCGTTTGCTTCGAAATAATGTCCAAGTCTCTCGACATATTCATTCCAGTCATCAGTCTGAGAATCATATTCATCTATTTTGCCGAAGGTAGCCATGTTGTTTTGAATACCGGGTGAACGCACGTGGTCTGACCAAGATCGTTGTTACTACTCGCCGGCACGACAAACGCACTTAATTGACCTCGTCGCCAATATATGTGGTAACCCCAGGCTACATACAATCATTTAATAAACAAGACAACCCGGTATTAGAGGGATAGTCAAGATGTACATGTATTTACTCTTCTTGAGTGTTTACATTCATGGAGGAAGCAGCCGTCGCGAGGTTCCCAGAATTCCCTGCTAAGGGAGCAGTTATTATGCTTAAGTGGAAATCACGGGGAGTGGCTTATTGTTTAAACTGTTACTCTATGACACGGATATTTCTGCGTATGGAACAATCTGACCAGTCACCGTAGGGACTTCCTGCGCTACATGTATTTCGATTGTGAAAATGTTATGTTGACATAATAGTCAAATTGCCACAAATATGACTTTTATTGAGTCAAAGTATGGCATTTATGATGTATGTATCCATTCTCTGGCAACTTCATTTCAAGGCATAAATAGCGGTAATCTGACCATTGTTGCTGTAAATAAGTATTGCGTGATGTGCTCACGATGATCAGCTGAAAACATCGTGTCAGTGTAAAACTTGAGTTTATAAAATATGTAAATAAATTTGGGGACCCATGCGTTACTGCACGCTATAACCGAATTAACACAAAATTGATGGGCGCAATAGCGAGGGAACACTATCTCTGATTCTCAGTTCTGTAGATGTAACATTTACCAGAGACCATATAACATATTATATAGTCTCTGATTTTACTGAATTTATTACTGTATTTGTCGTAATAAGCGCCAAGGGCGCTCTCAAAATTAGAAATAGGGGGCTCTTATTAGAATATTATTTTGGTGGAAAAAACAGAATTGAAAGATAATTTCGTGGTTTAAGCTGACAGCCTGAAATGTTTATATCAACATATATATTTTTCCAGAATTTAATTGCCTATAATTAAGGGTGCATATATCACACGAGTGCGTATTATACGCGAATAAATGAGTCTTGTGTACATTGATCAATCCGAGGGGTGCTAATTGGGATTGTTCACTAGTCAATATATTAGCAAATATCGCTGTGGGCGCTTATTACATCGAATATGGTAGTTTTGGGAAAGTACATTTTAAAATAGGGCAAGTAAGACTGTTGGTCATACTTGCCCTTGGTCAAGTAACATATTGCATAAATTTTCAACCCCTGCAATCTTTGTTGCATTTTCATCTCATTTTACCTATGACATTTACAATAGTGACGCTGTCCATTTTCAGAGTCAAATATGACAATGGGATCTTTTACTTACTACCTTGAACAGTGTAACTTGTCAACCGTTTACCCCAACCTCATTCTTAGTGAAGATTTATAATTATATCCGACATCCATGTAGGAGTCCAACTAATCATAACCTTGAAACATGATCGTCTCACACAGTGTTCAAGACAAGTTCTGAGTAGGGCGGGGATGGGTACCTCGGGTAGGGTCGGGTCCAGAGTAGGACAGGGTACCCACAGGACTACCGGGACTGGTGGTTAGTCACGTGATATTGTTTGATGACAAAAACTCACTATAGCTCAGTGGTTACACCACAATTCGTTAATATTCGTATTTCTTTCTGATGACGCACACATTCCTTTTGACTTGTATATGTCTAAGTAAAGATAAAGCTTCAGTCAACATCAGTGTACTGATCGTTATACATGTATCAAAATAGTTTTGGCCAACGCTGCTATAAAATAATTCCCAATTCTTGAGACCTGTAGTGGGTAAGCAAATGAGGAGACATTTTTTAAATAATTCTGCATAAAATCTCTTTTCAGGTGACTTCCATATTCCAGCTGATCATATGCATCCCTAAGTATAATATAAGCACAAAACACTGATATCTGTCTCAGTTAAAAAAAAATAAACAAGAAAAAAATCATATAAGTCAAAAACAATAATAGTCTTTGTTCTCAGGCACTGCCTGCATCATCATAAAGTTCGCAGTACGTTTCGTTAATATTTCCATTTTTTTTTAACATAAAAAAATCCTTAAATATTTCAAGTCCAGTGGTCGTCAAATACTGCATTCCAGTACATTAATCCTCAAGGAAAACATTTATATAGGGAGGCCCTTTCCAAGGTTGATTGTACACAAACCCCACAAAACCAAAAAAAAACCCATAAAAAACACCGCCCTCCTGCACTTTATTTTCAAAAGCCATTGCCTTAGAACCATTTCTTTTATTTTATTAAGCCTAACACATTTGAGCATTATTCAATGCAGAAGGGGCTATACATATGCAGGGCCAGCATTCAATCAGTAAATAAGATCTGTATACAGGAAATATGTGAAAACAAGGCAACATTGGAAAATTATGCAGTTTATTAATGCAAATGAGTTGTTTAAATTTTTCAAGAATATTTGTACGGCAGCGACTTAAAATAATTGGGTAATGACAAATTTACTTGCATATTCTATGCAGAGATGCAGCTTATCCTTAGCACTGAAAACAATATACATGGTGAAAATATATTACCAACCATACAGGAAGTCAAGAAGTAACCATTTGCATCATCACCAAACATATCTGCAGTTTCAACATCTTTTAGGTACAATTATCCCAAAGTAATTCTACAATACTAGAAAGCAGAAAATCAGGTTGTCACTCAAAAGCACTAAGCGAATATAGGCCAATACCACCCACCCTGCCCAACCTGCCCCTGGTGAACATGTGGACTAGGAATAGTTTTTCAGTGAGAATGGTGAGTACAAATTTAATATTTGTGATGGTTGTATTTAGGCCCATGTCAAAAGTTATCAAACTGGAAAACCGGAAACCACGGGACCAGCTACTTGTTTGTATCCCTACTCCACACTCAGAGGTACAACTTCCTTCTTCAGATACATATACTGATCTATCACAGCCAGCTAGACTGTGACGTCTTCTTCAAGGTGTCCTCTGTTTGGGCATGTGGGGCATTTGTTTTTTTATGTGAAAGCAAGTTACAGACTCTGATGCCATAAAAAACTATGAAGAACTAGGAATGATGCATGTATTGATTCCTAAAATATCCTTTGGAGGACCCTCTTGAACAACAATTTTAGCAAGAAAATATTAAAATACAATTTGACACTGGTAATGTTTTATTCATTCTCAAAGAATACCTTTAAGGGCATATGCATTATAAACATGACCCAGTCATGACCGCATGGCGTGTCATGTTAGAGTAGATCTAGCTGCACCATGAATGCATTGCAATGTTCTTGAGGGCGTATGTGATTCAATCAAGCGTGCTGTGGTGTCAAGACCAGTTTCTTCATTTAGTCTTCGTCAAAATTGAGTCAGCTCTGTTGTTTGAGTTGCAAAGCAAGTCATACATTAGAAATGCCGAAAGAACACACGTTGTTAACTCTCCTGGAAAAGACAACTCAGGACATAACATGGGTGTTGTTGGAGATCACGATGACCCCGCTTCCTGCAACATAGTCCCTTTAGGTCGATCATTTCGTTATACGAGCCACAGCTTCGACATATCGTCAGTCAATCATTAGTTTATCAACAAACGGATGTTAAAATACGCACCTGTTCCGCAACAAACCGCTGCCTCCCTACGCCAAACGCTGTTCCGACGCGCTTTCTCTGTATTCGTGGAACTGCTCGGTGTCGGGGGAAGTCTTTCTCGGAATTGACGAAAATAGACTACAATTTAACTGTAAACGTCAATATGATTGGACCGTTTTTCCTACGTTTTGGGAATTCCCCATACTGTGACCAATGAAATGCGGCGTTTTGTATTAATGATGGGAAATTCCTTTCTCTGTATAGAAGATTGAGTTTCGGTTGTTGAATTCATCAAACTAATATTCTGGAATTCCCATTCACTGCTGTAAGTGAAAGAAAAGCAAGTATATTAGCTGCGCGCCAATTTTGAAACAAACACCGGGATATGATGAGACAAAAAAAACTTTTTACTTTTCCAGCATCGTATGTCCCAATTTATACGACAGGTGCTCGCTGACCGGTGAATCAAAATAATGTGTCGTTCTGACAGTTGAAGATAAAGATTATTATTTAATATTATCAACGACATGACCATTTATTGATCGCGAATCGTCCATTGTTGAAGTGTCTTCGTAGATAAACCATTACGCGTTGCCAAGACATTGTTTGGTATAAAAATAAACCACCAGACGAGATCAAATTTAGGGGTCATATTTACAGCAGCAGCACCGTCTTAATGATGATGCGATCATATGACAAGTGTCTACTTACGTATCACATCACATGATCGGAGACAGTTGTTGTCTTGATTGTATCTTCTCCTTGAGGCTGTTGTTTATTGAGGTAAACATTGTAAGGTGATTATTACTATAGAAAAACAAGTTCATAAGACACACGTTGTAAATGTAAAAATTATATGAATTTAATAGCCTATATAATAATCACAGGACCATGTAGATTCTAACTAATATCCTATACTAACAAACTCGCAGGGAGGTCTGTCTGCGTGATTGTTAGATACAGGGTCCTGTGATGTAAGATGTCTGCCATTGCAAGACTAAGAAAGAGCCAGTATTGGGGATAAAGCTGGAATTAAAATCTGTTATAGATCTATAGATATAGGAAACCTCAATACATATGATATTTTTTAATTAAATAATTCTGTTGTACTTCAAGCCTTATGTAGATATATGGACGATAAGCTGTGTTATGTGATTGATGTTATAATACTTTCTGACCGCCTCCGTGGTCTTGTGGTAGAGCGTCCGCCCGGAGAGCGGAAGGTCCAGGGTTCGATCCCGGGCCGCGTCATACAAAAAGACGTTAAAAGATTGTACTTGTTGTTACCCTGTCTGGCGCTCGGCATTAAGGGGCTAAAACAAGGACTGGTCGGCTCGGAGTCAGTATACTGTGTCTGAGTGAGGTATTCATGTTAAACTGCGGCATGGTATCTCAGTGAGCTAGCACTATAAATCGGCATCAGTCCGGACTAGTACAAGCAGCCACACACACACATACACGTGCATGCACGTCGCTATATAAGTGCAATAATCTTGGACGCGACGTTAAACCCAATTTCACCTATAATACTTTCTGACATTTTGTTTTAGGCAAATATTTCTCATTTTCACTTGTGGATTATTTTAAGATGAAAGGGTATAAATTAAGTGCTGTCTCCACTGTTTGAAACAAGTCATGCCTACCACAGATCCAGCAGACTAAACCATAAATACTGTCTGTGTAGTGTCAGCCTAGACTTCCTTGTATTACTGCACTGTTACCTCTGTAATTATGTAAGGGTGATCATTTTAAAATGTTGTCAGATATGTAAGATATGAATTGTTAATGCTTATGTCCAATACTTATACCCACGTCCCTCGAGGCCACTTCCTCGAGTATGGCGCCATGTCATTGTCAAAGAAGTAGTGTGTGTGTGTGTGTGTGTGTGTGTGTGTGTGTGTGTGTGTGTGTGTGTGTGTGTGTGTGTGTGTGTGTGTGTGTGTGTGTGTGTGTGTTTGTACTAATCCGGACAAATGCCGTTTTCATAGTGATAGCCACTGAGATACCATGCAGTAGTTTTAACATCAATACCCCACTCAGACACAGTATACTGGCTCCGAGGCAACCTGTCCTTGTTATAACCCCTTAATGCCGAGCACCAGGTACGATCACAAGTACCATCTTTTAACATCTTTTGGTATGACGTGGCCTGGGATCAAACCCTGGACAGTTCTGCTCCCTGGGTGGATGCTCTACCATTTGACCATGGAGGTAGTCCATAGGGCTGGGACGGGTAACTCGGGTACCCGGGTCGGGTGGGTACTGAGTAGGACCCGGGTACCCACAGGACTACCCGGACCCGTGGTTAGTCACGTGATATATTGTTTAATGATAAAAATTATCTGGAACTCTATGGTTACACCAAAAGGCAATAATGTTCGCATTTCTTTCTGATTATGCACCCATTCCTTCTGATTTTTCATATGGTTGAATAAAGATATAACTTAATTCAACTTCAGTGTATGAATGACCAAATTGTTTAATACATGTATATAAATATGTTTTGCCAGGACTATGCTAAAAATGTTCCCAATCAGACATTTTGAGACATCTCCTGAGACCTACAGTGGGTACCCGGGTAGGGTCGGGTCGGGTAATAGGGGGGTGGGTACCCGGGTAGTAAATTTGGACTTGTCCCAGCCCAAGTAGTCCAGTAGCAGTAATAGTGATACTGGAGGGAGTAACTGTGACTCTAGTATTGACATTAGAGGTAGTAGCTGTGACACTAATAGTAGCAGTAGTAGTGACACTAGAGGCAGGGAGTGTGACACTAGCAGTATGACAAGTCATGACACTAGCAGTAGTATTGACACTAGCAGTATGACTAGTCATGACACTAGCAGTAGTGAGGGCACGGGTGGCCAAGTCGTCTAAAGCGCTGCGATTCGCTGTGGAGAGTTGCGTCCCTTGGACACACCAGAAACCTATGGTCGTGGGTTTGAACCCCGGTTCGCCCGGATTAAGGTTTTAGGTTTGTCAGCACCATACCCATGCTCGTGGGTTTCACCGAAGTGGTAAACGTCTGAGACCTGCGACACTTCGGGCTTTCCTCCCACATAAAGCTTGACACGCCGTGATATAACTGGAATACTGTTAAAAGCGGCGTTAAACTCAACTCACTCACACACTAGCAGTAGTAGTGACACTAGAGGCCGGAGGTGTGACACTAGCAGTATGACTAGTCATGACACTAGCAGTAGTAGTGACACTAGAGGCCGGAGGTGTGACACTAGCAGTATGACTAGTCATGACACTAGCAGTAGTAGTGACACTAGAGGCCGGAGGTGTGACACTAGCAGTACGTCTAGTCATGACACTAGCAGTAGTAGTGACACTAGAGGCCGCAGGTGTGACACTAGCAGTATGTCTAGTCATGACACTAGCAGTAGTAGTGACACTAGAGGCAGCAGGTGTGACACTAGCAGTATGTCTAGTCATGACACTAGCAGTAGTAGTGACACTAGAGGCCGGAGGTGTGACACTAGCAGTACGTCTAGTCATGACACTAGCAGTAGTAGTGACACTAGAGGCCGCAGGTGTGACACTAGCAGTATGTCTAGTCATGACACTAGCAGTAGTAGTGACACTAGAGGCAGCAGGTGTGACACTAGCAGTATGTCTAGTCATGACACTAGCAGTAGTAGTGACACTAGAGGCAGCAGGTGTGACACTAGCAGTATGTCTAGTCATGACACTAGCAGTAGTAGTGACACTAGAGGCAGCAGGTGTGACACTAGCAGTATGTCTAGTCATGACACTAGCAGTAGTAGTGACACTAGAGGCCGGAGGTGTGACACTAGCAGTATGTCTAGTCATGACACTAGCAGTAGTAGTGACACTAGAGGCAGCAGGTGTGACACTAGCAGTATGTCTAGTCATGACACAAGCAGTAGTAGTGACACTAGAGGCAGGAGATGTGACTCTAGCAGTAATACTAGTCATGACACTAGTCATGACACTAGCAGTATGACTAGTCATGACATTAGAGTGAGTAGCTATAGAAAAAGTCTGGTATTACTGTCAGTTGTAACATTGTGTTAAGAAGGTAATATATTGGTGAAATCAAGTTTATATATTTAAGAAACAAATACCAAATCATGGTTCTATCACACCACACAGCAGTGAATCTGTCATGGTGATCTTATTAAATCTGAGCCTAGTTTGGCTTTGTCACATTCACAGCTGTTGCCGGAGGTTTATTAAACATTAAACATTATCTCCATTGCAGGGAAGACAAGCACTGTTTCAATAACAGTGACAGCAAGATGGCCCCCTTCAACTAGTTCAGGTGAAATATGGGTCTGCTCTGTACACTGTGACACATACACGTAACAGGCCATTATGTGGACCGTGTTGACCTGGCTGACGCAGGAAGCTTTCCGAGGAGACTATAGTTTATGTAAAGGATCACAGAATGTTCAAATAACATTTTAACAATGGAAAAAGAGGAATCGGAGCCACTGATGCCCTCTTGTTCTGGAGAGGAGGTGCGAGGTGTAAGTGCATCACCGGAATGTGCACGGGTAGATAGACCGCATGAACACATTACCGGTACTAACTCTGAGGTTAAAGGTCATGTGCAGGTCACAGAACACCCAACGGTACATTGGAATTTTATTTATGCTTTTTACAATATTGTGAATGATGCTTAGATTTAGTTTTGTACATATATTTGCTTTTTTTTAAGTTTTATGATTTACTGTTACCGTATTCGACGTAATAAGCGCCCAGGGCGCTCTCAAAATTAGAAATAGGGGGATCCTATTAGAATACTATTTTGGTGAAAACAAACAGTGGAAAGATAAATTTCGTGGTTTATACTGACAGCCTGAAATGTTTATATACGAGAGATACATTTTTTCGGAATTTAATTGCCCGTAATTAAGGGTGCATATAACACACGAGTGCGTATTATATGCGAATAAATAAGTGTTGTGTACATTGATCAATCAGAAGGGGTGCTAATTGGGATTGTTCACTAGCCAATATATTAGCAAATATCGCTGTGGGCGCTTATTAGAGCGGGGCGCTTATTACGTCGAATACGGTATATCTGCTTGAATTTGCATGCCTGTTTTGCCAATGCTTATAGTGTCATCTCTTACCTACCACAAATACTGCTTGGAATTTAATTTCTGCCACCATGCTGTGTCCATGGCTATACAGTGACAATAACTATTTTATAACCCCTTTGTAGTCACTTGTACCATAGTAACAGGATGACCTCTAACATTTTGATAATTATTATCAGTTATGTTCGTTAATAATTTTCAATGCCTTTGCACTTTGTATTTGAATTGGTTATCATTATTGTAACAAAAACTTATTGGTCGATACAATGAGTCTTCCCAATGTGTCAGATTACCTTCATATAAACAACAGCAAAATATTTATCAAAACATCTGCTTTCCCAGTGACGATGACTACACGCTTGATATAATCACAAATATATATGTGATGTCACACAGTGGGTGCACAAGACATGATGTTACACATAGTGCACCTCAGTGTCATGTTGCTTACTGCATGCATTTTATCATATACAGGGCAGAATATACCGATTAAACTCAGAATGTTGTACAAATTGCAGCGCCATCTGGCATTCTTTATTGTCAACGTTGTCATTTGAGCGTTTGGTGTCCTTTTGTTCTTTTTTTCATATTGTGTATATTTGTTTTGTATTTTGATTTTGATTTGTAACATTTAATACATTATTCATAAAATTTGACTATTATTGAGCTATTATTGCATATTGTGCCATTTATTTCAACTGATGTATTTTTTTACCAAATGGCCGCCAATCGATACAAAGGTTGCAAGTTCAATCCAGTGCAATATAAAGAAGATATTTGTCATTGACTTTACACCATTCAGCACATTTCCTTACGTATATAGTGTTTAAATGCAACATAAATCTCCATTGGGGGACACTCACTTGCTACAGTGTCAACGGAAGTTGTAAATATACAATCCCCGGGATATTATATAAACTCCTTGGACGTTGTATTAAAAATCCCAGGGATATTTTAACATCCCCATATGTGAGATTTAACCCCATTGGAGAACAATAGCATGAAGTCCCTGGAGGTTTATAATGACACAGAGAGGCCAGGTGACAGGTGTTTCCCTGGATATAATGGAAGTGTGTATGGTTTTACGCCGCTTTTAGCAATATTCCAGCAATATCACGGCGGGGACACCAGAAATGGGCTTCACATACTGTACCCATGTCGGGATTCGAACCTGGGTCCTTGGCGTGACGAGCGAAAGCTTTAACCACTGGGCTACCCGACCGCCTTCCCTGGATATAAACATGGGAACGGTACAATTGTGGTAACATAAGGTGAAGCCTCTGTCTGTCCTAGAGCATCACCAAATCCTCCAGGCCAATGATTAGTGCATCAAATTCACTTTCCACACAAGCCCTGGCCCCGTTCCACAAAGCGATCGTAACTACAATCATTTTAGAGACTAACTTCGATTTTAAAATCGTCTTAGCTTAGGTTTACACCCATTCCACAAAACGATCTTAGGGTGATTGTAACTTTAAGCCGATCTTAACAAAGATTGGAATCTTCAGCCATGAAGATACAAAAGTTTCCCTTAGAGTAGCCTCCCTTGGTCTTGTTTAGCAGACGACGCATTTCCTTGCACATCATAATAAAAGTCGCAATATTTGTTGTTATGGTACAATATTTAAGATCAATTTTAGCAATCCTAAGTTGGTCTGGAGCTACTTAGCATTTTGATCTTAACTTACAACTCTCTTAGTTAAGATTGCTTTGTGGAACGGGCGGCTGATCGTAACAAAAATTTAAGATCGCATACTTAGTGAGTTACAATCAACTTAGCCCTAAGATCACTTTGTGGAACGGGGCCCTGGTGCTCATGTAAATCAAGTACAATGCAGGTGAGCGAGACACCGTTGTATGAAGTGAATGAATATCAGGATACAGTTGTACTACACATGTTCCGCAATACAAATGCTGATTGGACCAAAACCTGAAGCTGTGTTTCCCCCATATTCTTAGTTTAGATCACGTTGATAGGTAACATTCCTACAAGGGACTGGTTTCATGTTTATCTTCATCAATTAAATTTGGTCACACCTGACATGATACAAATTGCTGATTTTGAAAAACAACAACCAATTATCATGTAATTCTTACAGCTGTTATGGGGGCGGTCGGGTAGCCCAGTGGTTAAAGCGTTCGCTCGTCACGCCGAAGACCCGGGTTCGATTCCCGACATGGGTACAATGTGTGAAGCCCATTTCTGGTGTCCCCCGCCGTGATATTGCTGGAATATTGCTAAAAGCGGCGTAAAACCATACTCACTCACTCACTCACTACAGCTGTTATGATCATTTATTTTGGCAATCCCTTGATGATATCATCTTATTATATAATCAAAAACTTGCAACCAATTATATATGCCTGATTGCTATGGGTGTATAATAATGTTGCTCTTTTTGCATAATCTTATATTTTGTTGCATATTGTATATACATTTCAGTTTCTATATAATTTAACAATACAATTTGATTTCATCATGTGTGTAAAATGGATAAAGTGAATCAATTAAACAATAAATGAAAGGAGGACAAGAATGGTTAAAAAGGATATCCAGTCTAGAGCTTAAACTTGCTGCACCTTGTGCAATGATATTATATTGATATAATCGTTGCTCTTGTTTGTTTACCACAAATTGAACTGTAGATAACAGAAAAGTGTTGTTTACTTCAGCCCTGATGTTAGACACATGACGCTGCTATCTAGTCTGTCATACAGACCCTGAAACAAATATATCCAATACAGCCCATGCAAGTCTATAATGTTTGGCAAGTCTAGATTTCTGCAGTATCTGAAAATGAAGAGAGTTTCTGGGCTCCTTTTTATTATATTTTTATTAACAACTATTTCTTTTTTTCTGTAAGATATGTTCATTTCAGAGACTAGGTGTTAGTCTAACTGCACAGACTCATGCTTGGGTTCCCAACTCCATACTTTGATGTCGAGAACTAGAGAAAGAAAGCTCACTGTAAAGGGACTTTTTAAACTTAAAAGTTTAAAGGTTGAAAGGGAAGTTCTTCAGAGCAGGGGGCACAGCTGGCCCAGTCGTCTAAGGCGCTGAGATTAGCTGTGCAGAGTTGCGTCCCTTGGACACGCCAGAAACCTATGATTGTGGGTTCAATCCTGGTTCGCCTTGATTATGTTCCTAGGTTTGTCAGCACCATACCCGTGCTTGTGGGTTTCACCGAAGTGGTAAACGTCTGAGACCTGCATCACTTCAGGCTTTCCTCCCACATTAAGCTAACACGCAATTATATGACTGGAATACTGTTAAAAGCGATATTAAAACCAACTCACTCACTCACTCTTCAGAGCAGGATGGCAGGAGGAGCTGTGTCTAAAGAACAAATAGAAGATGCTGGGGTCCATTACTCTGACTGCTTAAGGCTGTAGGATAAGTTGATAAAGTGCAGGGAGGAATATAAGAAAGTGCTTGATGAATCTGAGATTTTTATCTGGAATGTTCTGTTGAAGATACAGTTTTACAAAGCTTTACACGTTCAGCTGGAGAGTATGGTCAGCTTCAAAGGAGTGAATCTGCCCTGAGAAATAAATATAGTCAAAGTTAAAACTGTTACAATAGTGTTGTTGCTCCTGTAGACAAGCTATGTCTCGTTATAGATGTTAACGCGGCAATGTGAACTTTCAAAAGCATTGAGCCAGGTTTCCTTCTGTGAAAGTTGACTTTCTGCAGAGTGATTCTAAGACTTTAATTTTCAATTATTCAACTGCATTTTGAATGATTTGGCCATATTATTAGCTCACTGCGTCCGAAAGACCAAGATGAGCTTATGCGATACCATGGCGTCCGGCATCCGTTCGTCAACAATTTATTCAAACTACTTCTTCTTCTGAACCACTAATTGGAAATTAGCGAAATTTGACTGGAAGCATCCCTAGGTGGTGGGGATTCAAACTGTACAAATGGTGAGGCTGACCCCCCAGGTGCTGAGGGGAAGGGCCAAATAGGGGTAATTTGGCTATATTGCTTTAAACGACTTCTTTTCTGGCGCTAAGAGATACATATCAACCATATTTGGTTGGAAGCATCCCTAGGTGGTGGGGATTCAAAATTGTACAAATGGAGGGGCGGGGCCAAATAGGGGTAATTTGGCTATATTACCTTAAATGACTTCCTCTCTGGAACTAAGAGATATTTATCAACCATATTTGGTTGGAAGCATTCTCAAATGGTGGGGATTCCAACTGGAGAAATGGAGGGGCTGAACCCTACCCCCATCCCCAGGGACTAAGGGATGGGGCTAAAAAGAGATTATAACTTGGACACAGTTAAGATCCCCACCGTATAACCTTATGTTGGTTGGTTGGTTTGTTGTTTAACACCGCACTCAGCAATATTCCAGCTCTATGACGGCGGTCTATAAATAATCGAGTCTGGACCAGACAATCCAGTGATTGATATCATGAACATCAATCCACTCAGTTGGGATTGATGACCATCCCATCCCGTTAGTCGCCTCTTACGACAAGCATAGTCGCCTTTTACGGCATGTATGGGTTGCTGAAGACCTATTCTACCCTGGATCTTCACGTGTGTATTATGTACAATTGAGAGTATAATGAGAGGAGTGCACATATGGCCCTTCTGTTCATCTGTCTGTTCAAAGGAGTTAGAAGATATTATCGCCACCCTATAATAAACAGATACATTGTATACATTTGTTTGCTATGAAGCGAATAATACCTTTGCATGATATGATTTATCCTGGATCATAACATGGAAACGGATCATATCTTTATGCAACATTTGTATGTAGAGAAATACACGTTCATGCTGTCAGATTTGTCATCCACCCATTATAAATGCTGACAGAGTCAAGATTACGAAATATTTGCAGTATTATATACATGTACAATGCAAATGTATATTTTGTCACGATTGCGTAAATAACCAGGTGAGCGATACAGGCCCTATAGGCCTCTTGTTTTAATTTGTGATAATTGTTTCCTTTGATACTCCACAATTAGGAGGCCGGTATGAAGTTTTGACTCAGATTTTTTGTGGCAGATTGGATTAGGTGAGTGTTTAGGGTAAGAAGGGTTAATCTGTTTGCTGTGTCTACTTTAGCTCCGGCAGTTGATGTCTCTTTTCGGAAGGTCCGGGGTTCTATCCCCGGCCGCGTCATACCAAAAGACGTTAAAAGATGGTACTTGTTGTTACCCTGTCTGGCGCTTACCATGAAGGGGCTAAGACAAGGACTGGTCAGCTCGGAGTCAGTATACTATGTCTGAGTGGGGTATTCATGTTAAACTGCGGCATGGTATCTCAGTGAGCTAGCACTAAAAAATCGGCATCAGTCCGGACTAGTACAAGCAGCCACACAAACACAAACACATACACGTACAGGCACGTCGCTATATAAGTGCAATAATCTAGGACGGACGTTAAACCCCATTTCACCTCACCTCAGCTCACCTCACCTCACCTCACCTCACCTCACCTCACCTCACCTCACCTCACCTCACCTGATGTCTCTTTTAGTACACTGTACTGTATTAAGATAAAGGAGATAATTTGGGTTATAGTTTGGTAAAGCAAAAGGCCTGTGCTTTTCATGCACAGAGGAGCATGTAGCTGGCATGGCAGCAGGCTTACTTGTTCAGCCAACAATTCAAGTTTAAAGATAAGGGAAAACAGTAATGGTGAGTTGTCACATGCAGAATACATATTATTAAGGCTTTTGTAAACTTTGAGTTTTAACATACAGTTTATGACAGGCACATTTTTCTCTATGGTAACCTTTTAAATGTTTGTTTTAAGCTAATAAAAGTATAATTTAGTTCATTTTTTGTTTATAAAGCATAAGTGAGTATCTTCAGCTTTGTCATAATTTAAAGTTGGAAAAGTTTTGAATATTTTGTTTATTTATTTTTTCAGTTATTTATTTCGTCAATCTGTTGGTACGGCAAAATATGTTTAAGAAAGAATAAGAATATGAGATTGTGAAGAAGAGTGAGTGAGTTGGGTTTAATGCCACTTTTACCACTTCGATGAAACCCACAAGCACGGGTATGGTGCTGACAAACCCAGAAACATAATCGGGGTGAACCGGGATTGAACCCACAATCATAGGTTTCTGGCATGCCCAAGGGACGCAACTCTGCACAGCGAATCGCAGCGCTTTAGACGACTGTGCCACCCATGCCCCCTTGTGAAGAAGAATAAAGATCTTGAACCCCAAGAAGTTGTTGGTTCTACACCTAATTCAATCTGTCATATCAATATCTGTCAATACTGAACAATTATCAAGTAGGCCATACGGGGATAGCAAGTAACGCAACGTATTGACTTGGCATTCAATATAGATACTTATTTTATTTTTAACTTTATTTGATTTATATTGGTATTTTATTTTTTTTTAAATAAATTACCAACTACAGTTTCTTGGACATAAAGATATGTAGATAAGTAGATCTGAGTGTGTGTTGCCGCTTGTACTAGTCCGGACTGATGCCGATTTATAATGATAGCTCACTGAGATACCATGCCGGAGTTTAACATGAATACCCCAGTCAGACACAGTATACTGACTCCGAGCCAACCAGTCCTTGTTTAGGCCCCTAAATGTAAGCGCCAGGCAGAGTAACAACAAGTACCATTTATTAATCTTTGGTATGATGCAGCTGGGGATCAAGCCCTGGACCTTCCACTCTCGGGGCAGATGCTCTACCTCTAGACCACGGAGGTGGTGAATGCATCAAAGGAAAATCAGAGGGTATCATCAATGTGCTGAAGTTTAAGGTTGAAATTACACTACAGCAAAGATCTGACTGGACTGCAGTCCCAGTGTCTAAAATAATTTTGTAAGATGAAATACAAAATCTGAGGTTTATTTTCTTGTCACATGTGTTCCAAATGCATTAGAATAAAAGGAATCATTTTATCGCTCCAATTCGATTCCCAACATTAATATTGACCTATTCCTACTTTGCAGGCCAGTTTCAGCTTCAAGAAGCTATGGGCGTTCACCGGGCCCGGCTTCTTAATGAGCATTGCTTATCTAGATCCTGGCAACATCGAGTCCGACCTGCAGTCAGGGGCCATTGCAAAGTACAAGGTAATGTCTTAAAGGAAATAACTTGAATTGAGGAAATGACTGCACAGTGTTTACTGAACAGTTTCTGATAATGTTGACATTGTGAGAAAATGTTACAGCTAAGCATGGATGGAGTGTTTGAGTAAGATATGGGTCTGAAACAGGATAACAGTTATTGTAAATATGTGGTGAAAGCCCTAAGTAATGAAGAACACAGTGGGGAATTTACTTATGTAATTAATTTGTGGTATGCATTTGCTTGGAACATGACCAGAGTTATCCCTTTACTTGAGAGTTATCTCCCTTTGTAAATACTGAATGGCGATGGGTTGGTTTATAGGCGATTGCAGGCAAACAAAACATTAAATCTGAGGTTAAACATGATTAGGAGTGGACGAGACCTTTAGTAATACTGAATGGCGATGGGTTGGTTTATAGGCGATTGCAGGCAATCAAAACATATTGAATCTGAGGTTAAACATGATTAGGAGTGGATGAGACCTTTGTAAAAACTGAATGGCGATGGGTTGGTTTATAGGCGATTGCAGGCAATCAAAACATTAAATCTTAGGTTAAACATGATTAGGAATGGATGAGACCTTTGTAAAAACTGAATGGCGATGGGTTGGTTTATAGGCGATTGCAGGCAATCAAAACATTAAATCTTAGGTTAAACATGATTAGGAATGGATGAGACCTTTGTAAAAACTGAATGGCGATGGGTCGGTTTATAGGCGATTGCAGGCAATCAAAACATATTGAATCTGAGGTTAAACATGATTAGGAGTGGATGAGACCTTTGTAAAAACTGAATGGCGATGGGTTGGTTTATAGGCGATTGCAGGCAATCAAAACATTAAATCTTAGGTTAAACATGATTAGGAATGGATGAGACCTTTGTAAAAACTGAATGGCGATGGGTTGGTTTATAGGCGATTGCAGGCAATCAAAACATTAAATCTTAGGTTAAACATGATTAGGAATGGATGAGACCTTTGTAAAAACTGAATGGCGATGGGTTGGTTTATAGGCGATTGCAGGCAATCAAAACATTAAATCTTAGGTTAAACATGATTAGGAATGGATGAGACCTTTGTAAAAACTGAATGGCGATGGGTCGGTTTATAGGCGATTGCAGGCAATCAAAACATATTGAATCTGAGGAGAAAACATGATTAGGAATGGATCAGAACAGGCAGGAAAATGTTGGGAAGCATATAGCATAACATACAACCATCAGGTTGCAAAGGGATTGACTTGAGGTCGGCTGACATTTTAAAGGATATGGTTAAGGATCAGATTAATGAAGAAATAAATAGAAATAATTAAATAATTGTCTGAGAAGAAACAAAAATCATCCACGCTCTAGGTGCCATGAACATGATTGTTGTCTGACAGACAGCAAGTCAAGGGAAGGCTCCTGCGTAGGAAATAGTCAGGAAGATGTGCTCACACTCTTGACCACAGGTGTATCAGACAGGTTACAAGATGTGCTCACACTGTTGACCACAGGTGTATCAGACAGGTTACAAGATGTGCTCACACTGTTGACCACAGGTGTATCAGACAGTTTACAAGATGTGCTCAATCTGTTGGCCACAGGTGTATCAGACAGTTTACAAGATGTGCTCACACTGTTGACCACAGGTGTATCAGACTGTTTACAAGATGTGCTCACACTGTTGACCACAGGTGTATCAGACAGTTTACAAGCTGTGCTCGCACTGTTGACCACAGGTGTATCAGACTGTTTACAAGATGTGCTCACACTGCTGACCACAGGTGTATCAGACTGTTTACAAGATGCACTCACACTGTTGACCACAGGTGTATCAGACAGTTTACAAGATGTGCTCACACTGTTGGCCACAGGTATATCAGACAGTTTACAAGATGTGATCACACTGTTGACCACAGGTGTATCAGACAGTTTACAAGATGTGCTCACACTGTTGACCACAGGTGTATCAGACTGTTTACAAGATGTGCTCACACTGTTGACCACAGGTGTATCAGACTGTTTACAAGATGTGCTCACACTGTTGACCACAGGTGTATCAGACAGTTTACAAGATGTGCTCACACTGTTGACCACAGGTGTATCAGACAGTTTACAAGATGTGCTCACACTGTTGACCACAGGTGTATCAGACAGTTTACAAGATGTGCTCACACTGTTGGCCATGGGTGTATCAGACAGTTTACAAGATGTGCTCACACTGTTGACCACAGGTGTATCTGACAGTTTACAAGATGTGCTCACACTGTTGACCACAGGTGTATCAGACAGTTTACAAGATGTGCTCACACTGTTGGCCACAGGTGTATCAGACAGTTTACAAGATGTGCTCACACTGTTGACCACAGGTGTATCAGACAGTTTACAAGATGTGCTCACACTGTTGACCACGGGTGTATCAGACAGTTAACAAGATGTGCTTACACTGTTGACCACAGGTGTATCAGACAGTTAACAAGATGTGCTCACACTGTTGGCCACGGGTGTATCAGACAGTTTACAAGATGTGCTCACACTGTTGACCACAGGTGTATCAGACTGTTTACAAGATGTGCTCACACTGTTGACCACAGGTGTATCAGACTGTTTACAAGATGTGCTCACACTGTTGACCACAGGTGTATCAGACAGTTTACAAGATGTGCTCAATCTGTTGACCACAGGTGTATCAGACAGTTTACAAGATGTGCTCACACTGTTGGCCACAGGTGTATCAGACAGTTTACAAGATGTGCTCACACTGTTGACCACAGGTGTATCAGACAGTTTACAAGATGTGCTCACACTGTTGACCACGGGTGTATCAGACAGTTAACAAGATGTGCTTACACTGTTGACCACAGGTGTATCAGACAGTTAACAAGATGTGCTCACACTGTTGGCCACGGGTGTATCAGACAGTTTACAAGATGTGCTCACACTGTTGACCACAGGTGTATCAGACTGTTTACAAGATGTGCTCACACTGTTGACCACAGGTGTATCAGACTGTTTACAAGATGTGCTCACACTGTTGACCACAGGTGTATCAGACAGTTTACAAGATGTGCTCAATCTGTTGACCACAGGTGTATCAGACAGTTTACAAGATGTGCTCACACTGTTGACCACAGGTGTATCAGACAGTTTACAAGATGTGCTCACACTGTTGACCACGGGTGTATCAGACAGTTAACAAGATGTGCTCACACTGTTGACCACAGGTGTATCAGACTGTTTACAAGATGTGCTCACACTGCTGACCACAGGTGTATCAGACAGGTTACAACCTGCTGGGATGCATTGGTGAAATTGTGAAATTTCTGACCAGGCATTCATTCCCCATTCACTCACTCACACACTTCACTCGTTCACTCACTACCACACTGATTCCACTCACTCACTCACTCACTCACTCACACTTACACTGTGTCTGTATTTCTGTAAGAGAGTACATATAAAGTATGTTTGTTGTTGCAGCTGTTGTGGGTGTTGATGTGGTCAACGGTGATGGGGTTGGTGCTGCAGCTGCTGGCGGCCAGACTGGGATGTGTGACAGGCAAGACACTGCTCATCCCGGTGTTACTCTAGTCTCAGTCTTCATTATCATCCCATCACATTTAACTCCTGTAGGTTATGAGAACAAGCTGCATCAGACTGGGTGCCTGTTCACTTCACATGCTTGTCCCGACCAATAATGACACCCCAATGTTTTCAAGAGGTTTTAATCTGATTTTCAATATGGTCGCCATGGTCAAGGGTTCGATTCCCAGCCGTGTCATACCAAAAGACGTTAAAACGTGGCACTTGTTGTTACCCTGCCTGGACTTGGCATTAAGGGGCTAAAACAAGGACTGGTCAGCTCAGGGTCAGTATACTGTGTTCATGTTAAACTGTGGCATAGTATCTCCGTGGGCTTGCACTACAAAACTGGCATAAGTCCGGACTTGTACAAGTCAGTCAAGTGAATGCACACTATATACATGTAAGTGCAATAATCTTGGACATGACATTAAACCCCATTTCACCTCACCTTACCTATACGTGAATTTTTAGTGATATATATTCTGCATATTTCCTAGGTATGAACTTGGCGGAGATTTGTCGACATGAATACCCTAAAGCTCCACGTATAGTGCTGTGGCTGATGACAGAGTTGGCCATTATAGGAAGTGACATTCAGGAGGTCATCGGATCAGCCATTGCCATCAACCTCCTGTCCAATCACAAGCAAGTATTTGTTGCTTCGTACAGGATATCAGATTGTAGAAATTATTGTGCTATGTGGTTCTCATGGTAAAAGAAAGGTTTCATTATCCTTAAAAATGGCATTAAAAAAAGATCTGATTATTGAACTACATGGAGTAAATGTATCGCTGATATGTATTACCATACATCCATCCTTTAGTTCTTCCATTAGTCAGTCTGCCCATCCTTCCATCTGTTGTCTGTCCATCCTTCCATCTGTTGTCTGTTGTCT
Organism: Haliotis rufescens; assembly: GCF_023055435.1. Classification (NCBI taxonomy): domain Eukaryota; kingdom Metazoa; phylum Mollusca; class Gastropoda; order Lepetellida; family Haliotidae; genus Haliotis; species Haliotis rufescens. The sequence goes on from NW_025964112.1 coordinate 7,001,289, forward strand.
GTCCATCCTTCCATCTGTTGTCTGTCTGTTGTCTGTCCATCCTTCCATCTGTTGTCTGTCCATCCTTCCATCTGTTGTCTGCCCATCCTTCCATCTGTTGTCTGTCCATCCTTCCATCTGTTGTCTGCCCATCCTTCCATCTGTTGTCTGTCCATCCTTCCATCTGTTGTCTGTTGTCTGTCAATCCTTCCATCTGTTGTCTGTTGCCTGTCAATCCTTCCATCTGTTGACTGTCTGTTGTCTGTCCATCCTTCCATCTGTTGTCTGTCTGTTGTCTGTCCATCCTTCCATCTGTTGTCTGTCCATCCTTCCATCTGTTGTCTGCCCATCCTTCCATCTGTTGTCTGCCCATCCTTCCATCTGTTGTCTGTTGTCTGTCCATCCTTCCATCTGTTGTCTGTCTGTTGTCTGTCCATCCTTCCATCTGTTGTCTGTCCATCCTTCCATCTGTTGTCTGTCCATCCTTCCATCTGTTGTCTGCCCATCCTTCCATCTGTTGTCTGTCCATCCTTCCATCTGTTGTCTGTTGTCTGTCAATCCTTCCATCTGTTGTCTGTTGCCTGTCAATCCTTCCATCTGTTGACTGTCTGTTGTCTGTCCATCCTTCCATCTGTTGTCTGTCTGTTGTCTGTCCATCCTTCCATCTGTTGTCTGTCCATCCTTCCATCTGTTGTCTGTCTGTTGTCTGTCCATCCTTCCATCTGTTGTCTGCCCATCCTTCCATCTGTTGTCTGCCCATCCTTCCATCTGTTGTCTGTTGTCTGTCCATCCTTCCATCTGTTGTCTGTCTGTTGTCTGTCCATCCTTCCATCTGTTGTCTGTCCATCCTTCCATCTGTTGTCTGCCCATCCTTCCATCTGTTGTCTGTCCATCCTTCCATCTGTTGTCTGCCCATCCTTCCATCTGTTGTCTGTCCATCCTTCCATCTGTTGTCTGTTGTCTGTCAATCCTTCCATCTGTTGTCTGTTGCCTGTCAATCCTTCCATCTGTTGACTGTCTGTTGTCTGTCCATCCTTCCATCTGTTGTCTGTTGTCTGTCAATCCTTCCATCTGTTGTCTGTCTGTTGTCTGTCCATCCTACCATCTGTTGTCTGTCCATCCTTCCATCTGTTGTCTGTTGTCTGTCCATCCTTCCATCTGTTGTCTGTTGTCTGTCAATCCTTCCATCTGTTGTCTGTCTGTTGTCTGTCCATCCTACCATCTGTTGTCTGTCCATCCTTCCATCTGTTGTCTGTTGTCTGTCCATCCTTCCATCTGTTGTCTGCCCACTGACCCAATACAAATTCAGAAACACCTCAACCTATGTCTCCCAAATCTTCAAAAGATGAACCTCTAGTGTTAAGTACAACAAATGTGCATCATTACATCATATCAGAGCATGTTCCTCTTAAGGGAGATTCTGTTGTCTGATGCCAGTCTGTGTGTACAGAATCCCGATCTGGGCAGGTGTGTTGATCACCGGTGTCGACACCTTCACCTTCCTCTTCCTGGAAAATGCCGGGCTCCGCAAACTGGAGGCCCTGTTTGGAGCTTTCATCACAACAATGGCTGCCTCTTTCCTGTATATGGTAAGTAGTTGCTGGAAAAAAAAGAGTAATGTCACAGTTGCGCATTAGTATCTACTGTTATAACCATTATGACCTGATGCATGGTATGAGCATTTGTGATCGATGAAGACCCGTAAGAGGCGACTATGCACTTGTCGTAAGAAGCGACTATGCTTGTCGTAAGAGGCGACTATGCTTGTCGTAAGAGGCGATTATGCTTGTCGTAAGAAGCAACTATGCTTGTCGTAAGAGGCGACTATGCTTGTCGTAAGAGGTGACTAACAGGAATTGGTGGTCAGGGTCACTGACTTGGTTGATGGATGTCATCGTATACCATGATGTTAATCACTGGATTATTGGGTCCAGACTCGATTAGTAACAGACCACCATCATAGAACTGGAATACTGCTGAGGGCGGCGTTAAACAACAAACAAACAAAAACAAAATCAATATAAAGAGCTGACAACATCTCCATAGGAGGTCGCATCAGGGGAACCTGGAGCAAACTCTGACCACCCAATTTTAATGATCACGTGCCAGATATCAGTTTTCTAAAACTTCATTTGTATACCATCTCGATTTGGAAATTTTGATTAGTACAAAAGAAAATCCACCCAGAACACAAATATTCTTTCTATGAACCCTTTTGGGTGGAGAGGACATGGCACTCTGAAACAACAAAATAATGTCCTGCATTTACTGTCCAAATTCATTGATTGGTTCATTTTCGAGGTACAGAAATCAGATATGCTTCACTCGCTTGTACCAAAAATTTAGAAGCCTCTTCACTGACAGGCCTTTGGAGGTGTTGTCAAGTCTTCACTAAGGAGGTATCATAGCCTTGATATTGTATTATTGCTGAGGCATGCAACATTCACTGACTGTACCTCCTGTCTTGCAGTACATCAAGATCAAGCCGGACCAGCTGGAGATCCTACAGGGTCTCTGGTTTCCATGGTGCCAGGACTGTGACAAGGACGCCATCCAACAGCTGGTGGGAATCGTCGGCGCCGTCATCATGCCACACAACATCTACCTGCACAGCGCTCTAGTACTGGTCAGTGGCATGTTATAGGTGTCTACTTGTATTGAGGGTGTCGGCGCCGTCATCATGCCACACAACATCTACCTGCATAGCGCTCTAGTACTGGTCAGTGGCATGTTATAGATGTCTACTTATATTGAGGGTGGGAATTGTTGGCGCCTTCATCATGCCACACAACATCTACCTGCACAGCGCTCTAGTACTGGTCAGTGGCATGTTATAGGTGTCTCCTTGCAGGGTATGAAACTCCCAAACATTTTAGCCAGACCACAGGACTGGCTAGCTGAAATACTTGCCAGCCCTGACCAAAACCTGCCTGCCCACTATAATCATATGTTTCTCAGGATAAGCTAGCGGGATTTCTTTTTGGTTACATTTTATCATTCATCTTTACATGTGAATTAATGATTATCATCGGGAATTATTTAGAATATTGTCACATATGAAATATAACCCGACCGTCGGGCAGGGGGATTTGAAAATCTGGCAGCCCGAGTTGAAATCAACCCGTCTCGGACGGTCGGGCAGGCAGGTATTTCGAACACTGCTCCTTGTATTGAGGGTGTCGGCGCCGTCATCATGCCACACATCATCTACCTGCACAGCGTTCTAGTACTGGTCAGTGACGTGTTATAGGTGTCTACTTGTATTGAGGGTGGGCATTGTTGGCGCCGTCATCATGCCACACAACATCTACCTACACAGCTCTCTAGTACTGGTCAGTGGCATGTTATAGGTGTCTACTTTTATTGAGGGTGGGAATTGTTGGCGCCGTCATCATGCCACTCAACATCTACCTGCACAGCTCTCTAGTACTGGTCAGTGGCATGTTATAGGTGTCTCCTTGTATTGAGGGTGTTGGCGCCGTCATCATGCCACACAATATCTACCTGCACAGCGCTCTAGTACTGGTCAGTGGCATGTTATAGGTGTATACTTGTATTGAGGGTGTTGGCGCCATCATCATGCCACACAATATCTACCTGCACAGCGCTCTAGTACTGGTAAATCACTCACTCACTCTTGAAAAGACTGCATATTATGGAAACATTCAATATCCTTAATATGTTTAGTTTGATGTTTTTTCAATAGCTAAATACAACATTTATACAATCCTGTTCTCCACATTTCATTCCAGTCCAGAAGTATAGATCGGAGCAACAAAAACAACGTGAAAGAGGCCAACATGTATTATGCTATTGAATCAGGTTGGTTTATAGAATGTTTAATTTTTTTAATAGTTTTCCTCTTTTCAACTGAAGAGTTCCTGGTAATGATGATGGCCCGCTGCCCTGTACTTCGGTTAATCCAGCATACGGCCCTAAAGATGCAACAAACATTATTCTAATGCAAGTTTACCAATTACATCTTCCAGAGGCAAGGGAGTTAACTGACTATAAAAGTCAGTTTCCACCCTTGCCGAACTTGGCCAGAATTTCTGGGTTTGATTGTTGTGCCACCAGTGGCTATTACGAGTTATGTTCCTTCTATGTCCCTCCTATTGACCAATCAGATTCCACCTCTGATATCACTGATATACCTCTTGATTAAAAATGTGAAAGGGTTTGGAAAATATCGGTTGACAGTATACATGCTTTGCAAATCCTGCAGTCTTCCGAAATCTGCACGGCAGTTTACAAACTGGAGGTTGATTTCGTTACTCGATTTTGATTGGACTATGCATAGGCTCGTTGGTCCAGCCAAAATATCACTCCATAATTGCAGCCTAGTACAGCAAGGGTGGAAACTTTGGACTTTTATAGTCCATTAACTCCCTTGCCTTGCGAAGATCGCCAATTAAGGCGATGCTAAAGGATATATTTCCCAAAATGCAAGCACATGTGTATCTTGTGCATTGAGAAGGAATGTGAGAGATCAAGGACAGATAACTCTAATTTGTAACCAAGGGCTACCAGCACCCCAGATGTTGAAGAGGTTCCGTGTCATATGATGGAAGTGAAGAAGGAAATTGCAATGTTGTCTCAGGATAATTATCATGAATATCCAAATTGAAGGGATATTGTTTTTCTTTCAGCCATTGCTCTGTTTTTGTCTTTCCTCATCAACCTATTTGTGGTGGCCGTGTTCGCTGCGGCCTTCTCTGACCCCAAGTATGCAGCCAACGCAAGTCTACGCCAAGCTGTAGGTACTTCTCGAGTAACGATGTAATACACTGAGCACTTCAGCATGCATTATCATATACATGGCGGCCATGGCGGAACCAGCCCATTTAACTCGGAATGTTTTACAAATTGCTGCACCATTTGGCATTCTTTATCGTCACTGTGTCCTTTTGCAGTATAGTGTCCTTTTTGTACACTGACGTTCTTTTAGTACAGGTCGTAAATATTAATATCATTAGTCAAATGTTACGAAAAGACGTCATAGGAAAGAAAAAACAATGTGTTCGAAAGAACATCAGTGAGCACGAAAGGACGTTGACAATAAAGAACGTCAGTGAGCACGAAAGGACGTTGACAATAAAGAACACCAGATGGCGCCAAATTGCAGCGCCATTTGGCATTCTTTATTGTCAACATCCTTTCGTGCTCACTGACGTTCTTTTGTACACATTGTTCTTTCTTTTCTTATGACATCTTTTCGTAACATTTGACTATTAATATTGTGTACTTTTGACCTTTATATCAACTTTTATGTTTTAACCGGCGTCTCATTGTTTTGTATTTTGACCATTATTAGTAACATTTAGTTCTTTATTCGTAATATTTGACCTTTATTGTGTACTTTTGTCCCTTTTTTTTAACTTTGTATTTTTTAACCGAATGGCCGCCCATACATTGGTATTGTTTTGTATTTTGAATTCATTATTCGAATGTTAATAATGACCTTTATTTGAAACATTCATTCTTTTTTCGTAACATTTGACTATTATTGCGTACATTTGTCCTTTATTGCAACTTTGTATTTCTTGACCGAATGGCCACCCATAGTTGGGACCCAGTTGTTTTATTTGATGGTTTATATCTTTTTACTATTAGCTAGTGTTGGCTGAAACAAAAATTATATTAAATGTTGCACAATGCATTTTTGTATTTTATTTGGCCTGAAATAGTTTGTGTCAATTGATTTAGTCAGAAAAAATGAATGCTAAAAGTGCAGTATGTTTGACATTTTAGCAGTAACATATATACATAGAACATGTATAAGCTATTATGCATGAAGTGGTTATATTGTTTGAGTACATTGAAAGAATGAAACTTGCTGTGCAGATCAGTCTAGTGGTGAACTGGTGCCTTTTGATGATTTGGGATTTTTTGCACTAGATATGTCATCTCCTGATGACTCTTGTTCAGAATGTAATAAAATTTGGTATTTGTTTAACTTCAACTGATATGTTCCATTTATTGTATTATTTGACATTTTGACCTTGTTTTCACATGCACTAAAATTGTCTCTAAAAGCATATTTAGCTGAGGCAAATTTGGCATGTATGCTTCTGGTTCGAATCATTAGATTTTAGTGTTGATTTGTATGCAGAAATGTTTTGATTGTCAATGCTGACAGCAATTGTTTTTATGTATCTGTCTTTGTTGACAACTGTTGACTATCCAGGAGAGCTACAGTATACAGTGCCCCAATTGGTTAACCTCACTTGGTCGAACTATATTCTGTAAAACGTGAAATTAATGCGTCTCCAAAAGAATGCGACCGGATTTATATCTTAACAAAATGTCCTCTGTCAGGTTTACAGGACAATCCTCACCTTCATCCAACCTTACATTAATCTAATCACACACCAAATAGCACCGCTTATTAGCACTGAGTAGAGTACTTCAGCTAAAACAATACGTGCACGCTGGCTCGTGTCGGCCTTTGATGCAGTCGCAAAGAGCAAAGATACCGTGTTGGGTGGCGTCTGTCTGGACTTGCAGGTGTGATCAGTGATGACATGAGTGAGTAGAACGCTTGTTTTGACCCCAGCAGTTCACGGGATGTAATTAGTGTTTGAATGACATTGTTTATATACTAGTTACAAGTGCTGCTCAATAAACATTGATGTGGAATACATAGTTGTTTGTTTTCAGCGTATGTCTAAGTTGGTATTTCTGCTATCCAAAATATTTTATTGTTGATATAAATGCGATGTTTAATAATGTGAGTAAAGACCACTCGCATTTTTCGCATTTAATTCACACTCGCGTTAATTTCACGTTTTACAGTAGCTAATATAACAGACTTTACAATGTTTTATTTCTTTGTTTGTTGTTTAACACGGACTCGGCAACATTCCAGCTGTTTGATGTTCCAATGTATCAAGACTAAGACAATGTATTGAGACCAAGCACCTGTTGTTTCCAGGGTGACTGGATTGCTGCCAACTATGGTCTTGGTATGAAGATTATCTGGGGTATCGGGGTGTTGGCAGCAGGTCAGAGTTCAACCATGACTGTGAGTCATTGCCTTTGTTATCAGGATAGGAATACCCTGAACATTTTACAGTGAAATATCATAAGGTTAAGATCAAAGACTCTACCAGGGCCCACTTGCTCAAAACGATCTTAGCACTAAGACTATTGTAAGCCTATGTTAAAGTATTGGAGTTAAGATCATCTTAGCGCTAAGATCACTTTGTGCAAGTGGGCCCAGGGCATAAACTGGTGCATTATGATGGTGCTGGTCACTGCATCATCATGAAAGAAACTATCTACATCATAGCACTTCCTCCAGAAACCTACTGTGCAGTCAGCTTATTTTCAAATGATTGATTTACATTTGAAACCACTAAATTGAAAACAGCTAGGGCCAATAGTTTTTTCTCTAAGATGAATTGTTTCAGCATACCATAAATTGATGCAGTAAGATAATTTATATTCTTTAAATCTGAGAATTATGTCACTGAAACAACGAAATATTATTTTGGTGCTGTCAGTCAGAAGAGAATGAGCAGGAACTTGGCACTCAGGCAATATAACTACATGCCATGTGCTATGGGACTCATGCATGGTCAGCTGCATTTAACAGAAAATCTCGAAACATTGGAATTTTGTTTGAGAAAAGGGGTAAAAATGTTAAGATTAAGAATCACAGTATTTGTAAACAATGTATCATAACACTCACCTGTTGATCATTGATAATGTTTTCCTTACTATTTCAGGGAACATATGCTGGTCAGTTTGTGATGGAGGTAAGAAATGGTCTTATACATTATAAGTTGTATCAGGATCACGAGGGGTATATTGGGTTTTATGTGTCACGCGTTAGGTTTTACACAATGAGCCAGAGGCTCTTACCACAACGAATTTATCTTACCGACATGTTCTAATATGAAATTGTAAAATAATTCAAACACATTCAAAATTGATAGAAAACAGCTGTTCGATTGAGCGGAGGTTAGCTTGTGCTATGTCACGTGACTTTTGACTTTTTATTCTGCCTCTCAGAAATCCATGTGAAGCCTGTCTAGCTCGTGGCGGGGTATAAGGGATTTATTCTGCCTCTCAGAAATCCACGTGCAGCCTGTCTAGCTCATGGCGGGGTATTCAGGATTTATTCTGCCTCTCAGAAATCCATGTGCAGTTTGTCTAGCTCATGGCGGGGAATAAGGGATTAATTTTGCCTCTCAGAAATCCACGTGCAGCCTGTCTAGCTCATGGCGGGGTATTGGGGATTTATTCTGCCTCTCAGAAATCCACGTGCAGCCTGTCTAGCTCATGGCGGGGTATAAGGGATTAATTTTAGCCTCTCAGAAATCCATGTGAAGCCTGTCTAGCTCATGGCTGGGTATTGGGGATTTATTCTGCCTCTCATAATCCACGTGCAGTCTGTCTAGCTCAGTGCAGGGTATAAGGGATTAATTTTGCCTCTCAGAAATCCACGTGCAGCCTGTCTAGCTCATGGCGGGGTATAAGGGATTTATTCTGCCTCGTAGAAATCCATGTGCAGCTTGTCTAGCTCGTGGCGGGGTGTAAGGGATTAATTTTGCCTCTCAGAAATCCACGTGAAGCCTGTCTAGCTCATGGCGGGGTATTGGGGATTTATTCTGCCTCTCAGAAATCCATGTGCAGCCTGTCTAGCTTGTGGTGGGGAATAAGGGATTTATTCTGCCTCTCAGAAATCCACGTGCGGCCTGTCTAGCTCATTGCGGGGTATTGGGGATTTATTCTGCCTCTCAGAAAACAAAGTGAAGCCTGTCTAGCTCATGGAGGGGTATAAGGGATTTATTCTGCCTCTCAGAAATCCATGTGCAGCTTGTCTAGCTCGTGGCAGGGTGTAAGGGATTAATTTTGCCTCTCAGAAATCCACGTGAAGCCTGTCTAGCTCATGGCGGGGTATTGGGGATTTATTCTGCCTCTCAGAAATCCATGTGAAGCCTGTCTAGCTCATGGCTGGGTATAAGGGATTTATTCTGCCTCTCAGAAATCCATGTGCAGCCTGTCTAGCTTGTGGTGGGGAATAAGGGATTTATTCTGCCTCTCAGAAATCCACGTGCAGCCTGTCTAGCTCATGGCGGGGTATTGGGGATTTATTCTGCCTCTCAGAAATCCACCTGCAGCCTGTCTAGCTCATGGCGGGGTATAAGGGATTAATTTTAGCCTCTCAGAAATCCATGTGCAGCTTGTCTAGCTCTTGGCTGGGTATTGGGGATTTATTCTGCCTCTCATAATCCACGTGCAGTCTGTCTAGCTCAGTGCGGGGTATAAGGGATTAATTTTGCCTCTCAGAAATCCACTTGCAGCCTGTCTAGCTCATGGCGGGGTATAAGGGATTTATTCTGCCTCTCAGAAATCCATGTGCAGCTTGTCTAGCTCGTGGTGGGGTGTAAGGGATTAATTTTGCCTCTCAGAAATCCACGTGAAGCCAGTCTAGCTCATGGCGGGGTATTGGGGATTTATTCTGCCTCTCAGAAATCCATGTGAAGCCTGTCTAGCTCATGGATGGGTATAAGGGATTTATTCTGCCTCTCAGAAATCCATGTGAAGCCTGTCTAGCTTGTGGTGGGGAATAAGGGATTTATTCTGCCTCTCAAAAATCCACGTGAAGCCTGTCTAGCTCGTGGTGGGGAATAAGGCATTTATTCTGCCTCTCAGAAATCCATGTGAAGCCTGTCTAGCTCATGACAGGGTATAAGGTATATATTCTTCCGCTGAGAAACTTATTTCCCTCCAAGGCGGGATATTTGTATTTTATCAAGGTCATGTAAACCAATCAGATCATGTCATTCTGAAGTTGGTATGACAAGGGATATACACATGTATGTAATAGGTGGGGACATAGGGAACACTATCCCAAGTAGTTATCACGACAGGTTATTGCAAAACTTTGTAAATATTACTCTCTTTTTTAAATCATTTAGAATTAAATCATGAATCAATACATTGTGTGTTGCATCATCAGGTTTAAATTTGTGATGCATCATTTCATCACTAAGATTTGTATGTGTATATTCTGCATATAATTTGGTTTTGTTTCGGGTAGGGATTTCTGGGAATTCGTTGGCAAAAATGGAAGCGGGTGTTGGTAACTCGGTCAATAGCAATGGTGCCCACCATCATCGTCGCCTTGCTGGCGACAACCCAGCTGGACCAACTCAACAACTGGCTCAATGTCCTACAGAGTGTGCAGCTGCCATTTGCATTATTACCCATACTGCACTTCACCAGCAGCTCAAGGATTATGGAAAGCTTCAAGAATGGGAGGTAATTGAAATGATACTGATACACTCGTGAATAGTGGGCATACAACTAATGTTATTTCTATGAATAAATTTGCTAAAATTATTTCTCATGGTTGATTTAGACTGTATATGAAATGTGAAAACTGTGAGAAAGTTACAAAACTGAATATATGGAAGACATTTAGATACATTTTTATGTGCATTATCATGTTTTCACAATTATAAAAATCTTGTTTGTTAAAGAGTGCTGCAAATGGTTGTGTGGATACTAGCATTACTAGTGATGGGCATTAACCTGTACCTTATCTACTTGTTTGTGGTAAGTAGAAAGTGATAGCAATTCACTGTATTGCGAACTTGTCAAATACATTCATGTAATATTACAAGAAAATCAATTATGTTCATTTGAAACATTAGCTTAAAAAGTGATAACTTGGACATATTGAAACATATCCCTGTGACCTCATGTCATATGAACTCCACTCTATTGTTATGATCTTGTCAAGTATATATACAATTTTGATTTAAAGGTATCTTGGAATGTAAATGTTTTATCAATTAATTATATTAGCTTCAGTTGTTACTTTAAGAGCAGGTAAACATCCAATAACAATATTTTTATTCGTAACACTAAATCCCTGATTTTGCTTACTTATTTAAAATTCAAGAAGAGAATTTATGGATGTCAACTTCTTTATTATAATAAAGAAGTTGACATCCATAAATTCTCTTCCTTATGTGTATCACTTCTAAATGCCTTTCAAATTTATTAAAATGACATCCTTTACTCTGATACAATAGGTGAACTTTCTGATCAGCCAATCAGCATAAAGCTTCTAAATTCTCTGACAATGAGCAAAACATTCAGACAAGCATATCTGACTTCTCTTAGTGAAGATGTGAGGACACATCCGTAGAAGGTCGTTTCAGGGGAATGTTCTCATCAGCCTATCAGTGTCGAAGATTCAAAGTCCTCATACGACACACTCCGTCGCAGTGGTGACTCAGCATAACACCACTGCCACAGGCTAATTTGCATATCACGTGACCGGACTTTTCTCTTGTTTGTAAACAAACGCGCTTTTTCAGAAATCAGTATAGAACGGACTAATGCAAGTATTTGGGGGCGCTTTACATATTGTGTTGCATAACTAATATAGATATGCTACTACAACTGCGACAGTGAGTTGCATGACAATATATATTTATGCATTAAAGTGACCGTGTCACAAGCTCTCCGTTGGGCTTCGATGACAGCACGTGGAGCCGTACAACCAATGTAAACATAGGATAACTACGCAAAAACAAGTAGATTTTTACGTATTTGCATACTTTCTCAATGAAAGTTAACCATTCTTTGACATTTGTTTATGAAAATGTGTAGACTTGTCAAACATGAAACGGATGAAAAGCATATGCAGTATCTTGAATGGACTGTGAAAGATGTGACGAATCGTCACATGGCGCTGGCCTGTGGCAGAGGTACTATGCTAGCTGGCTGCCGGCCGCATGGAACTCTGGGTAGGAGAGTGCTCATACGAGTGAGCTAGTCTTTCAGACTAAAACAAACTAAAGCAACTAGTTCTGAATGTAGATGAAGAAGGTCATGACACTCTATTGTGATTTTTTTATACACCCTGTCTCCTCAGAGTGCCATGCCATGCACCCTACAGGTCCTACTATCCTTTTACAAAGATGACATTTGATTGGCTCAAGAACCAATGCATGCTTCATTTTGTTTGGGCAGTCAAAGGTCTATTAGGGTTCACCTGACACAACCTCATATGGAAATGTTGACAGATCTTCACGTTGAGAGGAATCATATCAGAGTAAAGCATCTGATTTTAGTTATATTGATGTATACGTTTCCTATTTCCAGGGCACCAACCAGCGCTGGTACATCTATGTTGTGGTGGCACTAGTGATCCTGGTGTACCTCACATATGTCCTGTATTTGGTAAGTGTTTAACATGCCAGATTGTGCCCTTAAGGTGGTATGCGTATTTTGGAATGCAGATCCGATCTTTTATTCACATCTAGATCATGGATCCATCCAATATATCAGTCTGTGAGACCTACAAGTCTGGCTTAACATTGCAACATATTCAGATACTTTTTCAAGTAAAAGAAACAAAAGATGGAATTACTTTTAATTTTCACCTTTTCTACCAATCATAATTTTTTTCACCAAAATATCTATAAATCAAGAATTGACAGAGTCTTGCTTGATAAGGGCAAATATAGGAAACAAATTAGTAAATTATTACACATTTTGAAGATAAATGGGTTGTCTTGGGACTAAAAGATGATCCTTGAAATGTGGACATCAGTGGATGTCCAATCACTGAATTTATACAAATGAATTAATTTTCAAAATTTCTTTTTTCAGGCATTAGGTTTGCAAGTATATTCATTGTTAAAGGTAAGTTCTTCATCAGTATGAGCACAGACTTGTATAAGCTTAAATAGGTCCGTGGTATGAGCAGACATGTTGGATGATGGCTGGCCTGTTACTGTGGACCGGAACTAGCAGAAGCCTGAATGTCTTGCTGCTCTAGGAATAGACAAGGCCTTTTAGAAAGTTGTCAAATGAAACATATGGTAGTCTAGATCAGTTGTCAGACTTCCATTTTTGTGGAAACCTTGGTGGCTGAGTGGGTTAGATCGCTGACTTTGTGTGCTGGCGATTCTGTGCCGTACTCTGAGAGTGTGGGTTCGAATCACGAATGGGACTCCATCCAAAAAGTATTAATGTTTGTTTTTTACTGAGAAAGTGTAATTCCAAATATGACACATGTTACTGGGTGTTTTAGTTATCCGACAGTATACTATCAATCTGATCTGCTTCACAAGAGGACAAGGTTTGATGAGGGCCCTGTTTGACTTACTAGAAATGTCAATTTTAAAAGATATGGAAAACTTTGAAATATGTGTATGAACCTGATCAGACATGTATAAATGTCTGATATCTCTAGCCCCTTCCTTTCTGGCGTGATCAGGTAGCTTTCATCAAGTACTTACTGAAAACACATGTTAGCCTTGTCGATACATTGAGTTCTGTTACAAGTGAAATACAAGTGCTGATATTAGTGAAGTGTAGTTCTCATTTATATGAACACATCCAATAACAAAGTTGTTAAAGTCTTGCTCATTGCTTAAATTATACAGATTCTGTGGGTGAAAAGGGACCTTTGTCTCATTCCTACCAAATACCTTCTACAGTATGTTCCCTTAGGGATTGTGGGGCAGGATAGGTTCCCAGCATGTTATGTTTGACATAAGAGGCAACTAAAATATAGATTTGGTTATTACAATGTATGACCTGGCTGACTGTGTCATCGTGCCCCAACAGTATGGGCCGTTGTTCATACTATCAACCACTGGGTGCCTGGACCAGGCTTAATTATTTCCAAGCCATGATATATACCTCAAATAGTATTAAGGTATTTAACTTGCACACTCTGATGAGCTGACCTGATCATGTGCTCATGGTGGAACTCCCAATGTCAAATATTGTTGTTCATCACTTTGAGATAAGGGAGATAACCCCAGTCTGGTGGTGGAACTCACAATGTCAAGTATTGCTGTGCTCATCAACTTTGAAATAAGGGAGATAACCCCAGTCAGGTGGTGGAACTCACAATGTCAAGTATTGCTGTGCTCATCAACTTTGAGATAAAGGAGATAACCCCAATCTCGTGGTTGAACTCCCAATGTCATTACTGTGCTCATCAACTTTGAGATAAGGGAGATAACTCCAGTCTGGTGGTGGAACTCACAATGTCAAGTATTGCTGTGCTCATCAACTTTGAGATAAGGGAGATAACTTCAGTCTAGTGACAATGTCAAGTATAACTGTGCTCTTCACTTTGATTAAGGGAGATGACTCCAGTCTGGTGGTGGAACTCACGATGTCAAGTATTACTGTGCTCTTCACTTTGACGTAAGGGAGATAACTCCAGTCTGGTGGTTGTTCTGACCCAGCATCATGCTCCTTTCTCACACTATCAGCTATGATCTGTCTGCTTCAGGGACAGAAAAATGCTGGTCCAATAGTCAAGTCCTAGTGAAAAATAGTCAGGACAAGTACAAAAGTTGATCTGACTGACTAAAAATATATTATGTCAGGCTTTTAATTTGGTTTATCTCTAAAATGAAAATGGGGCACTATTGCAAGAATATTTGCCGCAGGAATTACGATTATCTTGTACTTTGAGTACCAGTGTCTTGGGGACCAGTGATGATCAATGGGCCTCACCTGAAATAAATTTGTGACAGCCTGCCAGCTCTGATTATTCTTAGCAGGTCGCCCTGATATAGCTGTAATAAGACTAATACATCTGCCGATAGAGAAACACCCATTCGTTCGCCCACTCATTCTACCGTTATGAGGAAACTGAACAACCAGTGTCATAACCAGGTCACTAGGATAAACATGCTATGTTTTCCTGCTAGGAAGACAATATGAATTTCAGGATGGAAATATGAACATGTGTTCAAGTAAATTGATATCACCAAGCAAATAAAATATCTTAAAATTTATATATTTGATTGTTTAATTGATGTCACAGGGCATGAGTGGCCCAGTAGTGTAAGACCCTGTATTTCAATATTTAGAGTAGTGTCCCTTGTCCATGCAAGGATTTGATGGTTCTGCGTTAGAATCTCTGAACCCTTGGTATCACCATGGAAAACAGACTTCTGGCTTCCCCCTCCATTAAGTTGACCCTAATGTTGTGATATAGCTGAAATTCTCTTTCAAATTTACTCCCAACTGATGGCTCCCTCAATCAAGATCTGACAAATCTCCATAGGAGTTGAACTTTCTGAAATGTTAGGCTCCATGTCTTTACCATGTCTTTCCCCAGTTGGGAATTTACAGTCTAAACAAAGGAGAGGTGAAATGGTGGTTACATTGCGTTCAAGATTATTGCACTTATATAGTATGGTACAGAAAGAGGTGTGTGTGTGTGTGTGGTGTGTGGTGTGTGGTGTGTGTGTGGGGGGGGCTGCTTGTACTTGTTTTATCAGTTTTATAGTGCTAGCTCACTGAGATACCATGCTGCAGTTTAACATAGACACCCAGACTAGTTGTATTCTCTGACCATTTGTTTTATCCAACCAGTTGGTTTTATCCAACCAGATGGTTTTATCCCCATAATGCCAAGCACTAGTCATAGTCACAACACGTACCATCTTTTAACGTCTTTTGGTATGGGATCGAACCACCAACCTTCCACTCTCCAGGCAGACTATGAGGCAGTCAAACAAAAGAGAACCACATGAGACACAAATATCCCCTCAATAGTACGCGGCGTGACCTCCTACGGGGGCTTATTCAGGTCTTATCAATTTGGAGTGAAGGAGCTGATTTTGATAAAAACGCAACTCTTTCACTGTCTATATTCTTTTTCAGATGAAGCTGATGTCCAAATTAGGCATCAATACAGAGGTGTGCCTGAGTGAGCACCTGCAGCGAGAAAATCTCCGTTATCCAATCAGAAGCCCCGTTGAAAACACTAATGAGAGTGACCCTCCGAGTGGAGTCCGATCATATGGTTATGGATCTTTTTGATAACTGTCAACTCTAAGTAAATTAATTAAATATTTTTTATACAAACTACTGTCCACCTATTGTTTTCCATGCATATTTGTTTGTATGTATCATTGTATTTGACTTTATTATGTAATGGGTTGGCCTTTTCTTTCTTTCAAAGCTGCCACCACAGAGATTAATACTGGTAAAAATAGTCCAGTGTGTAAGATATTTGTCCAACTCTGAATATTATGATAT
Source organism: Haliotis rufescens (assembly GCF_023055435.1). Classification (NCBI taxonomy): domain Eukaryota; kingdom Metazoa; phylum Mollusca; class Gastropoda; order Lepetellida; family Haliotidae; genus Haliotis; species Haliotis rufescens. The sequence goes on from NW_025964112.1 coordinate 7,017,312, forward strand.
TAGCCTATAGATAAATTCTGTGTTCAAATATTGGAAAATGAAGTTTGATATTTCAGAAAGCATGAAATCACAGAGCTGTCTCTAATGAGGTTGCCAACCCCCCCCCCCCCCCCCCTCTCTCGGCATCCGGCATATCACTTAATTTGTCTTAAATATTTTATTGATTTGTCACTCTTTGCAAAATAAAGTACGAAAAATAAATTTCAACATCCGTAGGATAGATAACATTGCATGGCATCCAGCATATTGCACTGCAGGATCCGGAATACCACATAACAGGGCTGGCACCAGCATCCTAAAAGGGGGTCGGCACCTTCTCTGATGTAACACTGTAATGGGATCTTGGCCATTTTCATTATAGTACTACCGTATTTGACGTAATAAGCGCCCAGGGCGCTCTCAAAATTAGAAATAGGGGGCTCTTATTAGAATATTATTTTGGTGGGAAAAAAACAGTTGAAAGATAAATTTCGTGGTTTATGGTGACAGACCTGAAATTTTTATGTATGAACGATATATTTTTCCAGAATTTAATTGGCCATGATTAAGGGTGCATATAACACACGAGTGTGCATATACGCGAATAAATAAGTCTTGTGTACATTGATCATTCGGAAGGGGTGCTAATTAGGATTGTTTACTAGCCAATATATCAGCAAATATCGCCGTGGGCGCTTATTACGTCGAAATTGGGTAACTCCATGCTGGTGATGTAGAAGTGTTGTTTGTTTCACCAAAAGCTATCAGGCAGCCCCAGCCGAATAACTGTAATGTGTCCATTTTAAAGAGCCGCATTTGTTCACATCTTCTTGAATATCAAATAATTTTGTAGAAGTTTCATGACAAATATTTCAGCTATCATACAATACTCGGTAAACTCAGTTGCATATTCATTTAGTCATGGAACTTTGTTCCATAGCCTTTTGCTGATCATGTTGACAGCAAGTATCTGCAGATGCAACATTATGCAAGGAATATGCATCACTATGCTAAAAATGTATTTCCTCGATTTAACGCCGGGCCTCGAATAAATGCTGGGTAGTTTTTATGCCCGGAATTCTGCAATTTGATCACCATTGCCGCTGTTGATGTTTTTCTGATACCTACTACAAAGAGACTATTGATGACTATTAGATGGTATTCTTCCATGGAATTGTTTTGGCACAAGTCATGGAAAGGTCACAAGATAATTTACCCAAAAGTTTGTGGGGACAAAGGTATTCATAAATTTGTCTTTATATGCTTAGAATATACTTCAAGACATATTATATATGTATTTATCTTTACACATTCTACACAGGAATAAATTATTGTTGGTGACATGTCTGTCAAAGTCAAGGTCATCTCTGAGGATATTATGAAGCATCCCTCATTGCCAGTGACTGTCATATGTTTACTTGTGCAACCCTGAGACTTGATAATCCTTGCATCCTAAGAATTTGTCTTGAGTAAGGTCAGGGAGTACTGTTTTTGTAGACTTAAAGAACATGGCATGATAATATTTGGGAACTTTGAGAAAATAGAGGTAAAGGTACTGCTCCTGTTTTATGCAAGTACTGTATCTGCAACCACTTCAAGTGTCTTCTCTACAGGGTGATTTTGTCCTGCAGACATTCTTGTGTTAGTTCTTGTTATTATTTATTATAGCTCAGACTAGTTAGAAAGTATAAGTATGATAATTATTCAAGATGACTGTGATTATTGAATACTAGAAAATCATCATTTTGTGAAATAATTTTGCTCAAATTTAGTGTGTTAAATAGATAAGATGGATGAATGTGTTACTTGCCAAAACTGTGATGCTTCTATTCATGTCAATCAACATCTTGTGATGTAAAACATTTCCTGCTATCCAGCTGTATATAATCTATAATGACTACAAGTCAAGGACAGAGTCTGCCTCAGATTATTTACCTTTCTTATTGTAGCACAATGTTGCTTTATTTCCATTGCATATTTATTCTGTGAGATATGCATTAGGCCAATAAGATAAGTATTATGTTCCTGGTCCCTGCCCATGTCAATTTTACCCTGCCCCCTGTCGGACCTTCTTTTGGGATTTTTAACCAAGGGCAAGTAACTCTAACCTGCTTTCCCCAAAACCAATGTACAAACTGCACATAATGCACAACGTCTCTTGTGTCTGTGCCGGTTGCGTGGGGGTGGGGTGATTATGAGGCAATAGGGCCTTGTCAAGTGCAGTCACTATTTATAGTCGCTCTTTCCTGTATGATTTTGTAAACATTCCAGATTATCATTGTATCATTGTTCTAGGCACCTGTTGTGGTAGAACCAGGATTTGGTTGGGATCATATTCTGGGTGTAAATTGTTTAGATTCAACAGGAGTCAGAGAGTTTCAACGAATGATAATGAAACTTACAGTTCATGTTTTTACTTTGTTCATGACAACTAACACCATCAGCCAGGACATTCAAGGAAGTGAGGTGACATGGGGATTATTGTCGGTTCAAGATTATTGCACTTCTATAGCTGGACTGGCAGAGGGTTGATACAAGAGCAGATAGTTGTTTTGACAGACAGGCGTCAGTTGAGCATGAACACTGTCACATGCAGTGAAGAAGAAGTATTAATGTTTAGGAAAAGGTTAAACCCCGACAGCATCCACAGTTCCCTGTCCCTCTTGATACAGAAATAAAGAACAAGGACCTTGTTTTTGTTGCATTCAATGATATTCTAACACATACTTCCAGGCTGACAGTTCCTGGAGGCTTAACGTATCTTGTTTGTTTGTTTGTTTGTTTGTTTATTTGTTGCTTTAGATTGAATCCCATGACATACTTGTTCTCATTCAAGAGTGCAGTGGCACCATGGATTTGTTGACTAGTTGACATTTTCAATACATACAATAGTGATGAATCATGGTTTTGATAGAGTAATGTCGCTTTAATGCTGTATTACAGTCCCAAAAAGATCGCCTGGAAGAAGGATTTTCTTGACTTGTGAGGTTTTACTGTATCTGAAGATTTTTATGACAAATATCTATTAAAGCCTATACCTTTTCATGTTGATAGGGGACAATTTAATTCCTCTCTTGAAATCTGGTAATATGATTCTTTGTAAATGAAAGTAACTACATTTAGGAGGCATTTGTGCCATTCCTCACAATTAAATGTCACATTTATGATAAGGCAAGAGAATCATGGAAGAATTCTTGCATTTGTTCAGCTTTTGAACATGGGCCCAAGAATACAAAAATAAAGCTGATTGATCGATAAATTCAGCTGCTACAAAAACATTAACGATGTTTTCAATAACTGCTCGATGAATTAAGCGCCATACACTCAAGTTTTCAGGTAGTAAGGCAAGTAGTGAGATCATGTTATCAAGAAGACTACAAATTAAATTATCATGTTTACTTGCCTTTTTGTTTTAAGTTGATCCTTTCAGAAATCTCTAGGAACCGACTGTGAAAATCTGTATGAATGATAATGAATGTCTGGTTTGTTTGAGTCATTATTAAAAGGAACCCAGCGTCAGGTGTTTAGGGGGGCGGTCGGGTAGCCTAGTGGTTAAAGCGTTCGCTCGTCATGCCGAAGACCCGGGTTCGATTTCCGACATGGGTACAATGTGTGAAGCCCATTTCCGGTGTCCTCCGCCGTGATGTTGCTGGAATATTGCTAAAAGCGGCGTAAAACCATACTCACTCACTCACTCACTCACTCACTCAGATGTTATAGAATGACTGAATCAGATGAACTGGTTCTTTGTGTTTATGACTGCAGTGTCTGTATGTGGGCTGAAACAGTTACTTGGGTGCTCGTGTACGAATTGAGTATTAACACTACTAGAGTAGTTAAAATTATTTCTCAAGTACTAAGAGTTATCTCCCTTGTTCAGTTTATTTACCTCCCTTTCTTTACAGCCATGGGCGAATTTGTTCCAGTTTTACTCTTTACTCTGACATTATTGATATTTGAAAACATGACTGCCATTGTATGACGACAGATATAATAATCTGTCATTCCATTCCTTTTTTTGTTGGTATACCTTTTTTTATTGCAAATTTAGAATATTTGAATACATGTATTTACAGAGGTTACGGAGAAATATTTAACTTTTTTATCATTGCTTATATATGTATGTACAACTATTTATGTATTCAAATGGATTTACATGTATTTACTTAAACACAAATATTATGTTTTTATAGATGAGTGTTACTGAAAGGCAAAATTTGCAAATTTGTGAGTGAGCATTTTCTTCATGTTCATCTACAAATAGTATTCATGTTGGGTGAAAACACTTGAAGGTTTCGAATGTTTCAGTGTCATTACATGTATTTGTTGGCCAATCAGATTTCACAGTCACATTTGGTATTCAGTTTTACAATCTGAGTTGTAGCAGTATCACTAAGGGTACATGTGGTTTTATGCGTCCCACAGTAGGCTTTATACCACTCCCAGCTTGTGGCATAAAACCCAACGTCACTCCCCACTTGTGGCATAAAACCCAACGTTACTCCCCACTCGTGGCATAAAACCTTGTGCCACTACCCACCCGTGGCTAAAAACCTAGTGCCACTCCCCACTCGTGGCATAAAACCTAACATCACTCCCCTCTCGTGGCATAAAACCTAACGCCACTCCATCTTGTGGAAGAAAACCTATTGTCACTCCCCACTCGTGGCTAAAAACCTAACGCCACTCCCCACTCGTGGCATAAAACCTTGTGCCACTCCCAGCTTGTGGCATAAAACCCAAAGTCACTCCCCACTCGTGGCATAAAACCTAGTGCCACTCCCCACTCATGGCATAAAACCTAGTGCCACTCCCCGCTCATGGAATAAAACCTAACATCACTCCCCTCTCATGGCATAAAACCTAACGCCACTCCATCTTGTGGAATAAAACCTAACATCACTCCCCTCTCGTGGCATAAAACCTAACGCCACTCCATCTCGTGGAATAAAACCTAACATCACTCCCCTCTCGTAGCATAAAACCTAGTGCCACTTTCCACTCATGGAATAAAACCTAACATCACTCCCCTCTCGTGGCATAAAACCTAATGCCACTCCATCTCGTGGAAGAAAACCTAATGTCACTCCCCACTCGTGGCATAAAATCTAGTGCCCCTCCCCACTCATGGAATAAAACCTAACATCACTCCCCTCTCGTGGCCTAAAACCTAACACCACTCCATCTCGTGGAAGAAAACCTAATGTCACTCGTAGCATAAAACCTAACATGCTTTCATGACCCTCCCTCACAAATATGTGTATTATTTTTTATGACCCTGCCCTAGAGACTTATATTTTGTTGTAACCCTCCAGATTCCCTCACCCAAGCCTACAATATATGACCGACCCTGAACCATTCGAGTGAGTCTCACTTCAAAACACCTTGCTAGGAGAAGTCAGAAAAAGCAGTATGATCTGTCTTTGTTTTTTTATATTATTGCGCAATGTTTTTGTTTTGTTTTTATGCTGGCCTATCATAGAGGAAATGATTTACAAGATGTTTACTACTGATATTCTTCATATCTGGTTTCATAGTGCCATTAGCTTATACATGATATATTTACTCGGATATAAAACTATTTTTTTATGTGAACTTGTGTCTTTGTTTTCTCTTCCCTACTGCCTGGCTATTGAAATTAGATGCTTGTGTTGCCTAGCTACAAGGATGAAGGCTTGTGTTGCCTAGCTACAAGGATGAAGGCTTGTGTTGCCTAGCTACAAGGATGAAGGCTTGTGTTGCCTAGCTACAAGGATGAAGGCTTGTGTTGCCTAGCTACAAGGATGAAGGCTTGTGTTGCCTAGCTACAAGGGTGGTGGAGGCTTTTGTTGCCTAGCTACAAGGGTGGAGGCTTGTGTTGCCCAACTTCAAGGGTGGAGGCTTGTGTTGCCTAGCTACAAGGATGGAGGCTTGTGTTGCCTAGCTACAAGGTTGGAGGCTTATGTTGCCCAACTTCAAGGGTGGAGGCTTGTGTTGCCCAGCTACAAAGGTGGAGGCTTGTGTTGCCTAGCTACAAGGGTGCAGGCTTGTGTTGCCAAGCTACAAGGGATCCCAGTATCGCAACACTTCAGCATCCAAGTATCCCAGAACCTCACGACCCCAGCACCATGTGCGCTGAAAGAGAAGCCTTAAGAGAATCATGTACCGTAGTTAAGATGTGTAACATGCAGGAGTCGCTGTGCCCGAATGACATGGATCCCTGCTCATTCCATGATCCACTGGTTTGCCTGGCAGTCACTCCAAAATGTGCAAGTTGCCATGACCGAGCTGTAATAATGCTAACTGCAGTGTAAGACCACCTTCACAGGTATCAGTGATCCCATGATGAAAGAAACATAACCTTCTATACATAAACTGATATACAAGCATAACTTGAGTGTAACTGTGTCCCATTGTTTAAGCTGGATAGTGAATGTTTGTGAAAGTGAAAGCTGCCTACAATAGGAACCAAGTGACCAAGCTCTGTCCCTGGCCCTGTGGGACTCCAGCTATAAGTACATAGTCCAGGGGTATGCTGACAAGCTATCAACCAAGTCACTGAGTCTGACCACCTTCGGTCGCCTCTTACAACAAGCATAGGTTGCTGGGGCATCTTTATTTCTGTATAAATTACCACCAAAGACAATAAATAGATCTTAATTGTGCACCCCCCTTTTCAAAAAAGCTGTATCCGCCCATGCACCCCTACATAATAAATGTGTGTACATGAGCATTAATGTGCTTGATTCATTAGTTTGGCTGGATCATGCCTGGACTGTTGACAGTAGCAAAATAATCAGTCCAAATATGTGTCGACAGTCCAGGAAATGGAGATGATGTCACAGTGTTCCCGAGATTAACAAAGCAATTAACAACAGAGTGCGAGATATGTAGTACACATTATATTAATTTATTCAGTCAATATAACAACATGCATATATATCATATGGCCAACATATTTTCATACAATATCACACAAAAAAGTAAAATTTGAGAAATGGATCATTCATAAAGTCCATCCATTTGAATATTTAGCCAAATTAGCCAAGATGCAGCAGCTCTGATGCGTGGTCTGTGTAGTTTAACTCGGTAAGTCTATTGGCAAGAAGATCGGCCTTCAAGGATCAAATCCGAGCATCGATGATGCGGTAGTGACGTCTACGGATTGGATCTCTCTGCTGTCCTTGGATCTGCTGAATTTTTACTTCAGTGACTGATTGTTCTTTCTGCAGCAATCGCACAACCTGAAACACATTCGGATGTTTCTTCATGGCATACCTGTTCAGTCTGTTGTGCTAACCTTCCAAATTATTGTTGGTTCTATGTCTATCATTCTCGACATGATTCCAAGTTGGCAGGTTCCATGCGACTTCTATCCAGGTGGTAGTGACGTAGTCCATCAGCTGTGTAGCCCTGTCATCTTGTGGTGCGTCTGCAATGGCATCAAGCCAGACATCTTCAACTTTGTCAAGTGGCACTAAAGGAAAAGCAGCAGCTCGTCGCACTAGTTTTTTCACACTGTCTTTTGACTTGTAGTCTGTCGCAAGGCCTAGCTTCTGTGTGCAACGCCAGATGCACTGGGTGTAGTGAAAGAAGCACCCACGAAGCTGAGCATTTGGAATCACAACACCAGCTGCATTGTGAGACCCACGTTCAAAGTCCAACTGGAACAACTGGTGACCACATTTTAATTATCTGTTATATATACCCAAATGCTAAATGTTTCAAACAGCATTCCGATAATCCTTCTACTCCTATTATCACATGAAAGAATTACTAAGCTTTCTTTTTCTGTTTCCGTTTTTACTCCTTCTACTGCGGATATTTGATTACATTCTTTTCATGTGAATAACCAAAAGATTAATTTTCCTACTCACATAAGTCAAATATAGTCTCACTCTTCTTAACAATTATTTAAGAAAAATATTCTCTTTAACTTAATCCCTTTACTCATTTTACGAACAGTGGTCATCAGTAATCACTAAGAAAGCATTCTCATCAGTTAATTAACACTGTCACGGTTAAGTGACCACACCATGTCGACAGGCCGGGTAATTTCTTTTGTCGACGGTTAGCAACAACATATTTTTCATGTGTCGACAGATCGGGCTGACACCGTTTGGCTTGCTGTAGTACACTAGATTCACAATTGAATGCGGAACGCGATAATGCGATGAAAGACACAATGAAAGGCTTACAAAAGTGATGAGTAGAGACCACGAGATGGTTACGTAACTTCCGAGGAAACGCGTGCAATGACGCAACGGTAGTAGGTGAAATTGTAAACTTAAGATGATATACCTGCAATCAAAACATTTAGTCGCTAGAACTAAATGTAATTGTTCCCATATTGAATAGTCATTTTTAAAAACTGTATCCTGTATTTACTTTGATAAAACACTTGTTTTTGTTTACAAGATGACATCCAAATACAGAAACGGAAATTGTTAATTTATTACTTATTTTGCAGCTCCTCCATGCCAGCAGTAAACTGACTTCCCTTACAGTTGCTTTCTGTCTTCCCATACTCACTCTACACATAACACTGTCCTTGCAGCCATCGGAAGGTCCATTCAGTGTTCTTACACCAACTTTGCATAAAGTGTTAGTTGATCACTGAATATCACTTGAAGCGGCATAAAACCATGCTCACTCACTCACTCACTCACTCACTCACTCGGTTACTAAGTTACTTTGGAGATTTAACGTGCGCTTTCCGACTGATGCGTATTTCGCACACAGACTTACTCGGTCGTATCACAGACATCCATCAAACTGAGATCAGTGTAATGGCCATATTATCCTAATGTACATGTAAGTTCGAAATATGTGAGAAGTGGTGGGGCAATATTTTTTTCAAGGTATGTTTATGTAATGGAGACTTGTCACACTTAAGGAGAGATTTATGGTTAAAAACAGGAAATGTTTTGGTCACTGTTTGAAGACCTATTAAACAGTGTCACAATCTGTCATCTGTCGACAGGAAGGTGTATCTGGACTTGATACAGAATATTTACTGTTTCCTTTTCCAGTACAGCTCACCAGGAACAGGCGACAAATGTCGAGGAATACTCATCAGTGAACGACACAAATCTCAGGAATGTGTCCAACAGTTTCAAACTGTACGGCATTTGTGAGGAGTGTATGTGTCTGTATGTGCCACAGCACTGAAGCTCCCCTGTTAATGTAGCCAACAGTATGAAATACCAAGAGCAGGGTATGAAACTCCAAAAAAATTCAGCCAGACCACAGGACTGGCTAGCTGAAATACTTGCCAGCCCTGACCAAAACCTGCCTGCCCACTATAATCATATGTTTCTCAGGATAATTTAATTAAAAATATGAAAACTGATTGCTTGTAGCATAAGTGCATCGCTAAATGTTAGGTTGTCTTTTTGGTTACATTTTATCATTCTTCTTTACATGTGAATTAATGCTTATCATCGGGAAATATTTAGAATATTTTCACCTATGAAATATGACCCGACCATCGGGCAGGGGGATTTGAAAATCTGGCAGCCCGAGTTGAAATCAACCCGTCTCGGACGGTCGGGCAGGCAGGTATTTCGAACGCTGCCAAGAGTGAGTGAGTGAGTATGGTTTTACGCCGCTTTTAGCAATATTCCAGCAATATCACGGCGGGGGACACCACAAATGGGCTTCACACATTGTACCCATGTCGGGAATCGAACCCGGGTCTTCGGCGTGACGAGCAAACGCTTTAACCACTAGGCTACCCGACCGCCCCTTTTTAAATACCAAGAAGGAGAGCAGTTTACAAAGTTGCTGTCAGCATTCTATTTAAATATCTTCTACACAAATACTGAGAACTAAAAGTAAAACCAAAATCTAATGATTTGAACAAAATATCATGTGATTATGAGGAGAAACAAACATCCCAAAGTTCAGATCCTTAATTTCCTAGAAGTTGATTTTGAGTGAACACAACAGCATGGTAAAATCAAAGTCAAATTTGACCTATGGAGAAAAACAGAACATATACATCAAGTACCGCAATATATTAACCAAACAAATACCAAATAAAATTCATTTGGTCATAATAGATTTTTTCAATGTGGCTACTGTGGAGGCCATATTGAAATTGGATTCAAAACTATTGAACACATCACTTCATTGATTTAGTTGTCTCTCAGGAGATAATGTTTATAGTGTGAGGAAATGCATTTTTAGAGAACTTATGAGCATGTTTAAAATAGTATTCCAACCTCTTGAACAACCTGGGTGTTATCACTGGTGGGAACAAGTATGTGAAATTTGCAGCCTTATGGGATTAGTGGTTTCTGAGGAGAGGTTTATAACGGACAAACAGGCCATGACTTCAGACCACTTGACTTACAGTCAGGTGAGCTAAAAATGGCACTATTGGTGGTACTGGTACACATTCATTCTGAGTGAGCTGACAGTTGAGTTGCATAAATCATGGGAGTTGTGATGATGATCAGACCACTTTGTTGACCGGGGTTGTGACTGTCACTTTAGCGGCCAATTCCGCCCAAACTCCCTTGGGACTCTGCATCAGTGCATATCCCCAGTACCTCATGCTGGTTTGGTGGGGACCTATATTCTCACCAAGCATCCCTACATGGTACAACCGGTGTAGGTCAATGGGGACCTATATTCTCACCCAGCATCCCAACATGGTACAACCGGCATAGGTCGATGGGGACCTATATTCTCACCCTGCATCCCAACATGGTACAACCGGCATAGGTCGATGGGGACCTATATCCTAACCCAGCATCCCAACATGGTACAACCGGCATAGGTCGATGGGGACCTATATTCTCACCCAGCATCCCAACATGGTACAACCGGCATAGGTCGATGGGGACCTATATTCTCACCCTGCATCCCAACATGGTACAACCGGCATAGGTCGATGGGGACCTATATTCTCACCCTGCATCCCAACATGGTACAACCGGCATAGGTCGATGGGGACCTATATTCTCACCCTGCATCCCAACATGGTACAACCGGCATAGGTCGATGGGGACCTATATTCTCACCCTGCATCCCTACATGGTACAACCGGCATAGGTCAATGGGGACCTTTATACTCACTCTGCATCCCAACATGGTACAACCGGTGTAGGTTGATGGGGACCTATATCCTAACCCAGCATCCCAACATGGTACAACCGGTGTAGGTCAATGGGGACCTTTATACTCACTCTGCATCCCAACATGGTACAACCGGTGTAGGTCAATAGGGACCTTTATACTCACCCTGCATCCCAACATGGTACAACCGGTGTAGGTCGGTGGGGAGCTATATTCTCACCCAGCATCCCTACATGGTACAACCGGTGTAGGTCGGTGGGGACCTATCTTCTCACCCAGCATCCCTACATGGTACAACCGGTGTAGGTCGATGGGGAGCTATATTCTCACCCTGCATCCCAACATGGTACAACCCGTGTCGGTCGATGGGGACCTATATTCTCACCCAGCATACCTACATGGTACAACCGGTGTAGGTCGGTGGGGACCTATCTTCTCACCCAGCATCCCTACATGGTACAACCGGTGTAGGTCGATGGGGAGCTATATTCTCACCCTGCATCCCAACATGGTACAACCGGTGTAGGTCGATGGGGAGCTATATTCTCACCCTGCATCCCAACATGGTACAACCCGTGAAGGTCGATGGGGACCTATATTCTCACCCAGCATACCTACATGGTACAACCGGTGTAGGTCGCTAGGGAGCTATATTCTCACCCAGCATACCTACATGGTACAACCGGTGTAGGTCAATGGGGACCTATATTCTCACCCAGCATCCCAACATGGTACAACCTGTGTAGGTCAATGGGGACCTATATTCTCACCCAGCATCCCTGCATGGTACAACCCGTGTAGGTCAATGGGGACCTATATTCTCACCCAGCATCCCTACATGGTACAACCCGTGTAGGTCGATGGGGACCTATATTCTCACCCAGCATACCTACATGGTACAACCGGTGTAGGTCGATGGGGACCTATATTCTCACCCAGCCTCCCAACATGGTACAACCGGTGTAGGTCGGTGGGGACCTATATTGTCACCCAGCATCCCTACATGGTACAACCGGTGTAGGTCGATGGGGACCCTTTATTCTCACCCTGCATCCCAACATGGTACAACCGGTGTAGGTCGATGGGGACCTATATTCTCACCCAGCATCCCAACATGGTACAACCGGTGTAGGTCAATAGGGACCTATATTCTCACCCAGCCTCCCTACATGGTACAACCGGTGTAGGTCGGTGGGGACCTTTATACTCACTCTGCATCCCAACATGGTACAACCGGTGTAGGTCAATGGGGACCTTTATACTCACTCTGCATCCCAACATGGTACAACCGGTGTAGGTCAATAGGGACCTTTATACTCACCCAGCATACCTACATGGTACAACCGGTGTAGGTCGATGGGCACCTATGTTCTCACCCTGCATCCCAACATGGTACAACCGGTGTAGGTCAATAGGGACCTTTATACTCACTCTGCATCCCAACATGGTACAACCGGTGTAGGTCAATGGAGACCTTTATACTCACTCTGCATCCCAACATGGTACAACCGGTGTAGGTCAATGGGGACCTTTATACTCACTCTGCATCCCAACATGGTACAACCGGTGTAGGTCAATAGGGACCTTTATACTCACCCAGCATCCCTACATGGTACAACCGGTGTAGGTCAATAGGGACCTTTATACTCACTCTGCATCCCAACATGGTACAACCGGTGTAGGTCAATAGGGACCTTTATACTCACCCAGCATACCTACATGGTACAACCGGTGTAGGTCGATGGGCACCTATGTTCTCACCCTGCATCCCAACATGGTACAACCGGTGTAGGTCAATAGGGACCTTTATACTCACCCAGCATACCTACATGGTACAACCGGTGTAGGTCGATGGGCACCTATGTTCTCACACTGCATCCCAACATGGTACAACCGGTGTAGGTCAATAGGGACCTTTATACTCACCCAGCATACCTACATGGTACAACCGGTGTAGGTCGATGGGGACCTATCTTCTCACCCAGCATCCCTACATGGTACAACCGGTGTAGGTTGATGGGGAGCTATATTCTCACCCTGCATCCCAACATGGTACAACCCGTGAAGGTTGATGGGGACCTATATTCTCACCCAGCATCCCAACATGGTACAACCTGTGTAGGTCAATGGGGACCTATATTCTCACCCAGCATCCCTTCATGGTACAACCGGTGTAGGTCAATGGGGACCTATATTCTCACCCAGCATCCCAACATGGTACAACCTGTGTAGGTCAATGGGGACCTATATTCTCACCCAGCATGGTACAACCGGTGTAGGTCAATGGGGACCTATATTCTCACCCAGCATCCCTTCATGGTACAACCCGTGTAGGTCGATGGGGACCTATATTCTCACCCAGCATACCTACATGGTACAACCGGTGTAGGTCGATGGGGACCTATATTCTCACCCAGCCTCCCAACATGGTACAACCGTTGTAGGTCGGTGGGGACCTATATTGTCACCCAGCATCCCTACATGGTACAACCGGTGTAGGTCGATGGGGACCTATATTCTCACCCTGCATCCCAACATGGTACAACCGGTGTAGGTCAATAGGGACCTTTATACTCACCCAGCATCCCTACATGGTACAACCTGTGTAGGTCGCTAGGGAGCTATATTCTCACCCAGCATACCTACATGGTACAACCGGTGTAGGTCAATGGAGACCTATATTCTCACCCAGCATCCCTACATGGTACAACCGGTGTAGGTCGATGGGGACCTATATTCTCACCCAGCATCCCTACATGGTACAACCCGTGTAGGTCGATGGGGACCTATATTCTCACCCAGCATCCCTACATGGTACAACCGGTGTAGGTCAATAGGGACCTTTATTCTCACTCTGCATCCCAACATGGTACAACCGGTGTAGGTCGATGGGGAGCTATATTCTCACCCTGCATCCCAACATGGTACAACCCGTGAAGGTTGATGGGGACCTATATTCTCACCCAGCATCCCTACATGGTACAACCGGTGTAGGTCAATGGGGACCTATATTCTCACCCAGCATCCCTTCATGGTACAACCCGTGTAGGTCGATGGGGACCTATATTCTCACCCAGCATACCTACATGGTACAACCCGTGTAGGTCGATGGGGACCTATATTCTCACCCAGCCTCCCAACATGGTACAACCGGTGTAGGTCGGTGGGGACCTATCTTCTCACCCAGCATCCCTACATGGTACAACCGGTGTAGGTCGATGGGGAGCTATATTCTCACCCAGCCTCCCTTCATGGTACAATCGGTGGGGACCTATATCCTCACCCGGAATCTCATGCTGGTCATCAAGGTGCCATCTGAGGATCAGGTGGGTACAACGGACCCGGATGAGAGTGTGCATTACTGCAGATTGCTGTTCATGCAGTCAGTCACTGGTTTAACTGGCCCAGACACAATTATTTACATGAAACAGCTTGATTAGTGCTGACAGCATCAAACAAACATTCATTCACCCACTCACAGCCTTAAATTTCGTACTTGGCAAAGACAAAAGACATCTGCAACAATGGATTCACAAAAAACGAAACACTTCATACCATTCACAATTTGTTTATTGCCCATGAAGCAAGTATGTCTTATAAGGTAGATCGACAGTGTGAGATGTCAGAAAGACTAACACTTGAACCTGGTTTAATTCAAACAAATTTCAAGCCAAAGCTCATTAAGCTGCTACTGTGTTACTGGTCAGCCAACTTCAGATCACTTGGACCAGTCCATTTGGGCAACAAGGTGTGGATTCTCTATTGAACAGAAATTTATTTGCTACACAACAACTAACCCAAAAAAGATTTCCTGGTTCTCCCTAGAACGAAATAAAATTTAGCACCCCTTCTAATAATAGTCTCTTCCTTCCATTGGAGAGAATAGATATTTATACTGGACCCCTATTTGAAAGTGGACTCTACTTCTATTGGACAAAATGGCCAATTCTCTAAAGTTGGCTTTACAGTGCTTTTGTGGGCAAAAGTGAAAGAAATGGCTTCTACTAAAACTGTCTTAGTATATAATGGTGTAATGATGATGGAAATAATGTCTTGGTGTATCAAAAGCTAGCAAGTGAGAAGTTATTATCAAGGGTGTGGTCAAACGCAATGCCAAGCTGCTCTCTCTATTACAGGTACCATAAAACAAAATGGGGCATCATGTTGACAACAAAATTTCACATTTTGTTAATTGTACATTAATTTCATTTACAGGTAAATAGAATCAGCCTAAATATTAATTCAAAGGAAACAGATATAGATATCAACAGGAAAAAAAAAGAAGTTTACAATTAACTGGTTCTCAGGCAAAATGGGTTGGCTTGTACCGCATTTGGAAACATGGCAGCATATCATGACGGAGGCACCTAGAATTGGCTTCACAAATTGTACCGTACTTATGGAGGTACCATATTCACAGTATTAAGTTCCCAGCTAAAAAAATCGCCCTCCCTAGACCAACTTTGTAACCAATCTTAAGTAGTCTTTATATTACATCACAGTTCTAAATGTCTTTGTTGAATGCAAATCAGAAGCACACAAGGGGATCATAATTACCAAGGATATATTATCAGAAATGTTTTAGTTTCATCAACATTTGAACTAATTCTATTCACTACCACTTGATCTCTGAAAATAAATTTAACTTGTTTGTGGTTTCAATAAATGCCCCTTTTGTAAATTTTCTAACCACCCCAGGCACTTATTACAGCGAATATGGTAAATGAACTTGGGTCTCCAGTGTGACAAGGTAACACTCCAACCAGTATCCACCCCTTAATAAAAGGGGTCAGTTTCTTTATATATGACAAGTCCATCTATGCTAGTGAAATGACATATTGTATAATTTTACCTGAGAACCAAGATAATCAAGATAATTTTTCTCAGTTTTATAAACAAGACAATTTTTTATCAAAAACACAATTTAGCATGCATGTACAAATGTCGACAGTATGTGTCTGCTATTACACAAATGAAATGTAAACATGTAGGTAGAAAATTTGTACAATGGAGTAAACATCAGTAAATATAATACATGACAGTCTACATTTAAAAATTAACTCCTAAAAATACACAAAATATTGAACTCAGTCCCAAAGTAATCTATACAAAATACACAAACTGTTGCACGCCTGAATAGCACTTAGGCAAAACACTGAAAGCACTGTTAATCAACTGATGACATATAGCAGGAGATATGACTGGCTAAATATCACTACACTGAAAACCCCCGTCCCCACACATCCAGCAAACATAGCAATGAAAGAAGCAAGAATCAATCATTCAGTAATAATATGTACTCATTTAATGTACAATATGTATCTGAGGGAGCATCCATTTGATTTCTATGGGGGTGAGTGGTAATATTTTTGTTACAAATAGTTTTGTTCAGAATTATGCCCAAAATTATGTTTGTTGGCAGTGGTGAAATAAATGAATAGTTTTGTGGAAAATACCCGAATGTCAAAATCGTTGCTCTAATTGCAAAAAGATTTTTTGATGGTGCTCAGCAAATAAACAGTTTGCTGGAAACAGCTGAAAAGAAGATACCGGTAGAATCTTCTCAAAATAATTTCCCTTCCCTATAGAAATCAAGTGGATTCTCCCTAATTCAATTCAAAGACAACGATGTTCACCTGATCATGAAAGATCTACCCTCGGTTCAGGTTAGCTAAACAGGCTGAGAATGGCTCAACCAGTGCGAGAAATAGCTCATGCCTGCATTCCAATGGATCTTTATTAAGAAAGTAAACTTCTGTGTAGCTCACCTGACTAGTTAGCCAGACGTACCTGAGCACAGATCAGTCTCTCATCAACAGAAAGGACCACCCAATTTCTTTTCATATTACCATAATAATTCCGTCATGGCAGGGTGTTCCTTATCTTATTTTGAGTAGTATATGATAATGGCAAGTCATAAAGCTGGTGTTTGTGAAAACATTTCTCAAAACAGCCTGAAACTATCTAACGCACTGTACTCAATTAAATTAAATTTAATAAACTGAACTGTTTAACACCAGTTCTTGACCCATTGACAGACGTGTACAAGAGTCTACAGCAACACTACACAGACAGGAGACGGAGAAGCAGGGAGTTTTCAAACAAGCAGCTACAAAGACGACAATAAATAAAACTGATGAAATAGTTACACACGTTTAAAACATCAAATACTGAATCATGATTGGGCAAGTCATAGTAAGAGCACTTAAGAAATGGTCAATAAATAGCAGGATTTGTATCATATAGGGACCAAAATAACTATTGCCATGGAAAATGTTTTTTACTCCTTAATTTCCATACAAATATGGAAAGCATACTGGAGATTGGTAGTCTCAATGCCCGGGATATATATATGCATATCATCATGACATACACCAAACAGTTAGGACAACATCAGTAGCCATTTATGATTTATTTGATAAAGTCATTATTACAATATCATTCAATCATTAAATAGTTTAGTTTATTGCTCTTTTCCTCAAAAGACAGGAATCCTCCAACTGCTGTGTGAAACAGGTAAGAAAGTGAAAGTCAGACATGTGTCTCGTTACACAGATATCTGTTCTGGTAGATCATGTGACATTCACAAACACAACAAGCTTCGAGCATATCTGCAAAATATATTCACTCCCAGAAACTATGAGGACAAATCACTCAAGGTTGTCTATTCATATACCCCCTATCCTAAAGATGCTACACTTCAATGTCAAAATAAACTATAATTTAATTATACACAGAGTATCTGGATATAATGGATGGCCAGTGAAGACAATATACCTAATTTTGGGTTGGACGATGTATGTAAATAGCACATAATATCCTCTGTTTCTTAAAAATAGTAACAGTATTTTATTTAAAGCACAAAAGGTGGACACGTAACCAAGATTGTTTGAGGGTCATTTCTGACAAAAAATAGTTCTCCACACTCATTCACAAAGTTCTATCAGCTACAGAAGCTTCTATTACACACGCTTTAGCACAAACTTGTAGCTCAGTAACCATGGTAACAGATTTAATTAGCCAGAACAAAACTCAACCAGATATAAACTGAGATCAGCAGAAAGTGTTTTCCTAACAACATGAACACTAGAGTAACAGGCATTTTCAACCAGAAACAAAATCATGGCTGGACAGTTAAAGCATAAATAAAATTAACAATTTTTCAAAATATATATCTCTGAAAACACAACCGGCTGGAGACAAGGAGGTAAGATAACAACAGAGTTAGAACTTAACGTGGGCAGCAAGAAATTTAGATGTGCTCACCAGAAGAACGACAAAACGACCGATCTTAAGTTTTCTCGACAAATGAAACAGGAAAGGTTCGGGTGTTTGACATGAGAAAATTTTACGACAAGGTCAAAAGTAGTTCTCTTTTAACAAACATGTGTTACAGAATTAGATGTAGTTTTCTTAAACACAGTGTATGAAACAATTTATATATGGTCATTGCAATGTGATAATTGATCATCACCAGAAACCACCTTCAACTTCAAAGCTCAAAAGAAAGCTTTTGAAACATTTTAGAAACACTTTTGAATTTTCATGTTGCAATTCACAACTACTCACTTGTATTATTTTCCAAAACGTGTCATGAACCGGGATGCTTAACTGTTTCAAGATCAAGGTCATATCAAGATTATACGTAACCATAGTAACTTTTAATATGTAAAAACAGTGCATAATATAGACATCATGGGAAGACTTGACCCACGCCATGTAAGTTACAAACACCCAAATATCATTGTCACTTAACAAATTTATACAGACAAGCTTCGACAGTAACAAATGATAGTAATAAATTCATACCAATGAAAGTCACATTTGAGGCCACAATGATTTAACTACTAGATTTAAAAAAAGAAATATCAGAATGTCAGACAGGAGGTATGGTATTTTTATATTTCATATATTTCCTATTTGCTCCAACTGTCGAGGCACATGTGAACATTAAATGTCAACAGACGTGAATTACATCAAATATTTGTTGGGACCATGTTTTGGCGCATTTCGTGAACTTAACAAATATGAAACCACATAACGTTTTCGTCATCTCTGTTTTAGATGATAAAACATGGAAATCTAATAATTAAACTATTATGGCCGCATACACCTTGGTGTACAAACAGAATACACCAGCGTAACACAAAACAACAATATCCTTGAGTTACTAGTTGGCACTGGGGCTTCCAACCATACAACACAACAGAAGTCGTAACACTGATTGTGACTGCGTGTCGCTTACATCGGAAAGAGATGACCATTGGCACACCTCTCGTGCCGAGTCAGTAGCATGGGCAACTATTGGCAGAACAGGGAGTTATCTAGACCTGCTCAGAGGCCGACATTTGGGCCCAAGTCTGCAGCAAATGTCAGAAAATATTAAGAAATTGGAATTAAAATATTTCCAATTCATGTTAATATTGAACCATACCATGTGACATGTCAACACGTATTTCAATGATATAAAGAGAAAAAGGTTTTAATGCTTAGTTTAACATTATTGATTGTAATGTTAACATACAATGTTAAAAGACCTCTGAACTTCAAAAAACAAATAAAAAATAAAAAATTCCCATTTTGAACGAATAACAAAAAATCCCAATTTGTTTGCTAAGGGCTCTTAGTCTGGAATCCTAGGTAAATCCCTGCTCCATGAATGGAGAATTCATATGGCCACTATGTGGTGTAGCCGCAACTTTCAGCAGCCAAGTCAAGCCATGGATTAGCTTTACATCACCACCTGTCCACATTGCTTTAATGTCAGCAAACACTACGGCTCACAGTGTTCATTCCAGAACATGCCATGAGTAATACACAGCCTCATTGTCTAATCTGACTAAAACCCCACCCGTGTGACTGTTACAGCAGTCATACGCACACATGGGGGATGGAGGAGCCTGGTGCACGGTACTGACGATGACATTAAGTGAGCAAAATACTGAGCCCCCATTCCACCATATTTCATACAGAGTAAAATAGGCAAGAATATTTGAACAATTCGCCACAAAGCTGTAAAAGTACTTCATAGTTGGAATGGTTTGTAAATGTAACTGAATTTCTTTCATTTTCCTAGAAAACTAGAAGACATTGCCAAGTTACTTATCACAGGTGTTCCTGGTTTACAGATCTCAAATCAGTCTGAATCGTGAGCAACTCAACAAAACATAAACCACATAACAACGTCTCAACCGATACTCAGGTAGTTCCAAGTCAAACACAATCTTATCATCAGAATTCTAATCAATCAACGCCTAAAAAGAGTTTGCAACAATGGTTTCTTTGGCTCAAACATCTGTGAAATTAGTGACAGACTTTATCATGACAGGGGGGACAATAAGTTTTCAACATACTGAACCCAGGGAACGAAACCAGCGTGAGGCAGGACAAGCCAACACTCTAACCACTGGGCTAATCCCAGACTCGGCTGGTGTTTATTCTTCCTTATATATTTCGGTGTTTTGGGGTTCATGGAACAGGACAGTGTCTGTAGTAAGGACCTACAGCAGCACATAGGTATCTTCCATAGAACTTGCCCACCTCTGATAATTCCTCATGTATTATTTTTCTCCACAAAAAACATAAGCTCTCTTACGTGAATAAACCTGTATTTTTCTAGGGTTCATAGCGGGTATGTTTTTTCTGAACCCGATTCCAAGACTAAATTCATATTAAATTTATAAATGTATATCTATATTCCCACATAACAAGAGTATGAATGGTCTCAGCACCATATATTCAAGCATACATGAATGAGAAGCTGAAAGTTATGTCATACCACATACACACAAGCAGAAAGTGCTCATCCTAGTTCTACACCCAGGCAGTATATATTAGTAACATACAAAAAATAGAGCACTTATGACTGTATTATTACTGGGGTTGAATGTACAATGCATAGGTGGCTGTGAAAGGCAGGGACGATGGAATGTTAATGGTCATGATGAAGCTGGTAAAATACAAGGGTGCTTTGGCAAGATCATGCAGGCTATCGATGATTAATACAATCAGTATCTACAAACCATGATGCCTGAATTAGGGAATAATCCAGATTGTCATTGGCTTCAATTTTGACACTTTCAGGCATGTATGGTTCAGAAAGTGTTGAAGGCAACATCAGCACTTTGTTTCTGAAATAGCTTTACTCCAAAGCTAAAGTGGCAATATGGAACTAGCTGATATGTAACTTGTGTCCCAGATAGTCAGTTCACTGATTATTGCCTTAAAAGAAAAATAAATGATTCCTCCTTATTAAATACTGAATAGATGTTTAAGCAAGCCTAATTAAATATGGTAAATATTACAAGGACTGGTACACACCAGTGGAGAGTTCTATATACGTACACCAGATGTTACAGTGTGTTCCTTTATGTATGTGTTTATTGAAAGCTATACTCTTCTAACTGACATTATATGCATAATTTACAAGGAAATTTCACACGATGGTTACAGGGAAATAATTACCTTATTATTTATTATGCAAATAATGTGAAACTTTGCCACATGAAGAGCTCTTGAAATCAAATACTCGCCAAAGCACCAATTTTCACCAAATTCAGGTAATTAGGGAATAGTTATTCTATGATTGCATGTCATGATTGATCAAGGATAAGCACCTATATGTCATCAAGATGGCGATTTTTCAACGATTTAATGATGGTCTTAACGACAGCAGCGGCCGCCAGGGAGGCATAGGGCGCCCATTCCTTCCCCTTTGAGCCATCTCGGTAATCAGCGACTCCGCGGACAAACATGAAACTTTCCTTCACATTTCCGCAGATTGAATCTAAAACTTGATCGAATTCTGTATCAAAGGCAGAAATGCCGTACTTTGTTGCAAAGTCTAATTTGGTGGAATCGTTCCTCACAACCCGGGCTCCCGATCCAAACACTCCGAAATGCAACTTCGGTACGTCATGACGAGCAACGATGCCCTCTGGTGGTTCCGGGTGCTGGACTTCTATCACCTGACCCTCACCTACGTTGATGTACAGACGATCAGAAGCTGTTGGCGGGCGGTCGAACTTGGATTCCTGGGCCATTAGGAGGTCTTGACCTTCTTGGATGTACTTCTCCCAAGGGGCATAATCAGGGTTGGCCTGTCGGGATTCATCAATGTTCTCTGCAATCTTTTGTAGGACCAGGTCTCTCGGGGACCAGTTCTTGAGGTTGTAGTGGACCTGACCCTCGCGATCCTGCACAATCTTCTCACAGTAGTAATAGATGTAGCCCTTGTCGTTGCAACGGGAGATGATGACGTCCCCCAGGCGGACATGTTTGCTGTAGTCCGTAACGTGTGGCACACCACCAGCAGCACCCACGACGAACACGTGTTCGATGTTCTGGAATGATCCTGAAATAAAGGATGATGGTTCAGGACTCGCTCAACTTACATGTGAAAACTGTTCATCTCAACAGTACAATTCCTGGCAAAATTGACAGGAATAATAGAATTCTCGAAAAGAACATTAATACAAAGTAAAGTCGCTTTAATCATCAGGATTGGCAACTCTAAAAATTACCATTCCCCCAAAATCTTTGTCAGTCTTAAGAAATAAAAATGTGTATGAAAATTACCTGGTTCTAATTCTTTCAGCATCATGTTCAATGCAATGACGTCATCTTTGAAGTATCTTAGTTAGATCTATACGTCATCCACACACAGTTTACCGTATTCGACGTAATAAGCGCTCCGCTCTAATAAGCGCCCACGGCGATATTCGCTTATAAATTGACCCCTTCAGATTGATCAATGTACACAAGACTTACATATTTGCTTAAAATACACACTCATCTGTTATATGCACACTTAATTATGGGCAATTAAATTCTGGAAAAATATATCAGTCGTACATAAACATTTCTGGCTGCCAGCATAAACCACGAAATTTACCTTTTAACTCTGTTTTTTTCCACTAAAATAATATTCTAATAAGAGCCCCCTATTTCTAATTTTGAGAGCGGCCTGGGCGCTTATTACGTCAAATACGGTAGTCACAATTTTCTCTCTTTTTGTGTGTGAATATTTCGAGAAGAAGTCACTACAAATATATTTTTAACCTCGAAGAAAAGCGAAACGTTATTTCCTTGCACTAAAAATCGACAATAGGAAACCCTGATGGTAACAGACAAGCCGAATTTGTTCGAAAAATATACTTATATGAATATCACTGTTGTTTTTTCAACAACTAAGAATTATAAGGTACTGCCAGTCACATGAAGTACCGGTCCCAGCCTAATTTCCCCGGTAAACGGGAACACTGATCACACACAAACTTTTACAACAGTAATCGGGATCTTCTGGCAATCCACTGTGTACTAAGTGTATGCAGTCAACTCAACACACATGACCCAGTGACACCCCCTACATCAACTCAAGAACCTCTGGGTTCACTTTCAACCAACATATTAAAGTGTACTTTGCTTAACAAACTTGTTCACTCACCAAGAAGTCTGGTCGTGGAATTTCCTGAAGAAATTTGAGCAGCTCTGAAGTGTCCAATAGCTGGAAGTTTGGTGGACACAACCTTGTGCTCTCCGATGTACCCAATGGTGTACACGTTGGATTCACCTGACGGGAGAAATTGTGTGACAAACATTTGAAATGAGAACATGGGAATCTAGATGACAATAAGAGTGAGTGAGTTGGGTTTAACGCCGCCTATAACACTATTCCAGTTATATCGCGGCGTGTCAGCTTACTGTGGGAGGAAAGCCTTAAGTGATGCAGGTCTTAGACGTTTATCACTTCGGTGAAACCCACGAGCACGGGTATGGTGCTGACAAACCTAGAAACATAATCGGGGCGAACCGGGATTCAAACCCACAGATGACAAAAAGAAAAACAAGAACGTCTATGTTTATCCCAGTAGTTAGCATAGGAATATGACGAGCTGCAGCTACTCCAGTTGTTGCCCTAAGTGACATTAAGTTCCCCTCTGACTTGGCATAATGACCGGAACACTAGTTACAACCAATACTACATGATTATACCATAGAGTTAACGTCAGTATTACCGAGATACAAGCGAAAACATAATGTCCCCAACAGTGAGTGAGTGAGTTTGGTTTTACGCCGCTTTTAGCAATATTCCAGCAATATCACGGCGGGGAACACCAGAAATGCGCTTCACACATTGTACCCATGTCGGAAATCGAACACGGGTCTTCGGAGTGACGAGCAAACACTTTTACCACTAGTCTACCCGACACCCCTCTCCCCAAACCAACAGTGACTCACACACAGAGTGAGCAACGAGTGTGCAATATTGCATAGTGACACATTTACTTTCTAAGGCAAAGTAATTTGTCACACAGAGTTGCGTCCCTTAGGTGTGCCAGAAACCTTGATCATGGGTTCAAATCCCCGATTCACACTAATCTTGTTTCACGGTTTGTCAGCACCATCCTCATGGCCTTCTCGAGTGGTAAACACACAAGACCTGCATTACTTTGTGCTTTCCTTCCACATCAAACTGACACTGTCATATAACTGAAATTCTATTTAAACCAGCATCAAAACCAAACTCACTCCCATGTTCCTGAGACGAAGGGAGTTAACTGACTATAAAAGTCCAGTTTCCACCCTTGCCGAACTTCGCTAGAATTATGAAGTTATATCTTGTCTTGAATGGGCGCTGCAATTTTGCTTGAAGCAAATGCATGTGATGTGAGAGGTGGAATCTGATTGGTCACTAGGAGGGACATAGAAGGGACTATTCCAGCCAGGTTTGGCAAGGGTGGAAACTGGACTTCTATAGTCAGTTAACTCCCTTGTGTCAGGAAAATGGCTTACTCCATGTACTTTATATACTGGAGATGGCCTCTGATCCTCTTTATCCTACAACCTGTAGTGGGAGTTTAGGACCTGTCCTGCCCTGAAACCTCACAGCGGGGACAATAATCTCTTGACCTAGTATGTGTTAGAGTGACCTCCCCTTCCACTGACCTTCAGTCTTGTACTTCATGTAGGTGGTCTTGTTCTCCATCATGGCGTCGATGGCAAGCTTCTCACAGTACATAGCGGTTATGATGGCGATGCTGGGCTGCTGGCCGGATGCGATGGTCGGCATCTGTTTCACCATCTTCACCTCTGCAACATACAATGTACGTCATGTGAACCAGTTCCCATACAGTTTGCCCACCAAGGACAGTTAGTTTTAAATCCTGGATAAATCCCTGACATTTCTTCTGGTATCCTATTAACTAAAATCTTATTAACCTTTCTGCATTACTTTCTTTTCAAATTGGCTTAGGTTGGTACAAGCAAAAATTCTTTTCAATAAATAATGTAGGAAATTCACAAGTTGTTTCTTTGTTACTTGTATCCCTCACCTGTCTTCGTATCGAGCACCTGCCTGACAATTCCACCATTTTCCATCTCCTTCACCAGCTCCTTATCGTACAGACCCTTCAGCTGCTCTGTGACCATAATCTCTTCTGAGGCTGTGATTCTGAAGCCAGATTGAGTGAGACATGTCAAAGCAAGTAACCTCCATGCCAGCAGGGGCCGGCGTACATCACGTGACGGTGTGCCACCATGCCAGCAGGGGCTGGCGTACATCACGTGACGGTGTGCCACCATGCCAGCAGGGGCCGGCGTACATCACGTGACGGTGTGCCACCATGCCAGCAGGGGCCGGCGTACATCACGTGACGGTGTGCCACCATGCCAGCAGGGGCTGGCGTACATCACGTGACGGCATGCCACCATGCCAGCAGGGGCCGGCGTACATCACGTGACGGTGTGCCACCATGCCAGCAGGGGCCAGCGTACATCATGTGACACAACACTAACACAACACAAAACACCCCACACCAAACCCGAGTGCCAGCTACTTGCATGACAGAGTTACCTCCCCTCACCCAGCTGTCATGCAGAATTTGTGTTTCATGAAGACTGTTCCTGTGCTATTTAGATAACATTATATCCCAGTTTGATACCACATACGACATCAACATCATGACCTGAGTCATCCACTGTCACCTCATCACAAGATATTCTTTATTATTAATACACATTAATACATCTCATGTCACCCTATTGTTCTAACCATGTATTATTTCCCACAAACAATTTCAGACAACAAGCTGAAACCCCTATCAACATGAAATATACTACTCAAAAGAAGTTAAGGATCACCTGATTCTTTCATATTACAATAGTTAATCTCTCATGCCATGACAGATTAACATTACCAATATGAAAGAATCGGGTGATCCTTAACTTCTTTTGAGTAGTATATTACCCTGGTATTGCGCATCTAGGAGTGATTCATTCCCAACATGCATCAACTTTTGTACCCAGTCATCTAAAACTCCACATGCAACATCCCACTTGCACATTGGCGCCTTGTCCGCATTTAATTATTTGTGTCAAAGAAGGAACCAATAAGCGTGTATTCATGAAACAATACACTTGTGTATTATTTTTCCGAATACATTCTTTTTCATTTCTTCATGACGTGAACAGGCAGGGTTGGCAACAATCTTACACTAGTTAGACACTTCCTGAGGGGTTCTTCATGTAAATGATATAGTAAGTAATTTCAATCAGTTTCCAGATCTTTCATTGGGGTAGACTGAATTCAAGATACTTT
This sequence comes from Haliotis rufescens, assembly GCF_023055435.1. Lineage (NCBI taxonomy): Eukaryota > Metazoa > Mollusca > Gastropoda > Lepetellida > Haliotidae > Haliotis > Haliotis rufescens. The sequence goes on from NW_025964112.1 coordinate 7,043,953, forward strand.
CACGATAATTGTGCATTCAGAGTCATTTTAACTTTGGAAAGCCAGCAAGTGTGGGAAAGTGAGTGAGTGAGTGAGTTGGGTTTAACGCCGCTTTTAACATTATTCCAGTTATATCACGGCGTGTCAGCTTAATGTGGGAGGAAAGCCCAAAGTGATGCAGGTCTCAGACGTTTACCACTTCGGTGAAACCCACGAGCAGGGGTATGGTGCTGACAAACCTAGAAACATAATCAGGGTGAACCGGGATTCGAACCCACAATCATAGGTTTCTGGCGTGTCCAGGGGACGCAACTCTGCACAGCGAATCGTGGCGCCTTAGACGACTGGGCCACCCGTGCCCCCGGGGAAAGTGAGTGAGTGAGTTTGGTTAATACTGCTTTGAACACTATTCCAGTTATATGACGGCGTGTCAGTTGAATGTGGGAGGGAAGCGGAAAGTGGGGAAGTGTGGGAAGTGATGCAGCCCTCAGACATTTTCCAATTCAGTAAACCCATGAGCACGGGTATGTTGCAGACAAAACAAACCCATTCAGGGTGAATCTGGAATTGAAACCTCCAATCTTCAGATTTCTGGCATGTCTTAGGCAACTAGGCCATCCCTGTCCCCAACAAGCTGAGACCCCTGTCTACAGAACAACCTCGTGTTGATGCTGATGCCCACTCACCTGACAAGATCCTCCACGGCCAGCACGTTGGGGTAGGCCGACTCCAACACGGTCAGAATCTTCTCACGGACAATCTCCTCCGTCGGCCTCGTGTCTTCTCTCATCAGACCTGCAACATTGCAACAAAACATGTACCACTGACACCAATGCTGATCAGACCGGCTATAACTCCCATTCTGAACACAGAGCTCATAGCCTCTGAGTAACACACAAAACCCTGCCTGGTATTGGCGGTTTATATCCCAGGACAGAACCAAAGGGATAAACTCAGCTATATCTGAAATACATCTTGTTGAAATGTGGGAAGTACAGAAAGATGACTTGATAATAACCCTCCACCATTATAAATGCATCCATGAGAATTGAGTAGACATATTACACACAATATGATGATTCCATGATTACAATTATCAAGCCTGTAGGAACAGTTACAGATTCCTACATAAAACAGTCCTGATTGAGCACAAATTATTTTGAATACCGTTATATATTTTGTTCCTACTTCCCAAATTTCCGGAATAAAACTTGGTCAATATTCAGTATACAGGCACTTTTACAACATCTAACACAACACCAACCACCCCACACCAAACCAGAGTGCCAGCTACTTGCATGACAGAGTTACCTCCCCTCACCCAGCATCCTCCACTATAAACATTTGCTGCAACATTGCAGCAATGTATTTTTTATGTGCAGGTCATTCCTGGTGTGTAGGTGAATGAAGAAGTAGAGTTGTACATGGTAACAATATTCCAGCACTACCCAATGAGTCCTGACCAGACAAGCTAGTAGTTGGTAGTAGTTTTTGCCATCTAATGCCCATATTAGTCAGTACAAGTGAGTGTGTGTGTGTGTGTGTGTGTGTGTGTGTGTGTGTGTGTGTGTGTGTGTGTGTGTGTGTGTGTGTGTGTGTGTGTGTGTGTGTGTCTGCTTGTACTAGTCTAGAAATTGGGTTTAACGTCATGTCCAAGATTATTGCACTTATATAGCGACTTGCATGTACGTGTGTGTACTAGTCTGGACTAATGCCGATTTTATAGTGCTAGCCCACCGAGATACCATGCCGCAGATTAACATGGATACCCCACTCAGACACAGTATACTGACTCTGAGCCGACTAGTCCTTGTTTTAGCCCACTGAGATACCATGCCGCAGATTAACATGGATACCCCACTCAGACACAGTATACTGACTCCGAGCCGACCAGTCCTTGTTTTAGCCCAATGAGATACCATGCCGCAGATTAACATGGATACCCCCCTCAGACACAGTATACTGACTCCGAGCTGACCAGTCCTTGTTTGAAACCCTTAATGCAGAGTGCCAGGCAGGGTAACAACATGTACCATCTTTTAACGTCTTTCGGTATGACGTGGCAGGGGATCGAACCCATGACCTTCCGCTTTCCAGGTAGCCGCTCTACCACTACACCACGGAGGCTGTCTCTGGGACATGGAATGTGACTGTGATGCGATGACCACAGCTGACCAATGCTAATGCCCTGGCAAACATACACCATGAGCAAGATCACATTCTCGGAATTCAATGACACACAAATTATGATACAGCGAAAAGCTGGATCTCCAAAGGTGGTGGTCACCGGTTGCATTTTTAGCCATTTTGGCCACAGGACTCTCAATTTAATCACACATTACATGCACATGGTCTGGGCTAAAGTCGTGGAAACAACTATCTGGATTTTGAGATGCCCCCTGAACAAAATAAGGAAGAACTGAAAAGCCACACAACACAAACTCCCACCCTCAACACAACAACATGCAACTGTCATGCAAACTGAAACCTACAAAAAGGTAGTCATGGCTCAACTAAAACTGAAAACAAAACTATCTGTCACAAAATCATGAAACATTAACCAAAAACTGTGCTATCAACAAAAGGATTTTCGTTTGTCTAACTAAAGGGCATAACAGTGCAGGGAGACATGAGAGAGTAGACAGTACAAACTCCTCACACCACAGAGCTCCACACACCAACAACAACACCAAACACCTACTGGAGTGTGCAATACTCACCAAACCCATCAAACCCTTCTTCTCCTGAGCAGCAGAGGAAACAGTCTCAGTATTAGATATAGTAATAGAAACTGATGTCAACTCTCACCAAGGCGTATTTAGTATTCAAAAAGTGTAAACTCTGGTAAAAGCAACATTGTATTTGAAGATAATAGGAAAAGCTATATTTAAAAGTTATGTCTCTTCAGATATTAAGTTTTAATGTAAGTTTAGAATTATGCAAGAATGGATTTTTAAATTCCGAAATTTTTATTTTAACCTATCTTGAAAACAGCATAATGCAGGTAATGCATGCATATAGGAAAACTCAAAGTCCGGAGGTCAGATATAGAACAAATATGACACCTGATTGGGGTAGATACATTCATAGGTTCACTGAGAAGTCAGCCCTAAAGGGAGACAATCAGGAACACATGGGATCATCAGGGGGCGAACGTAGTAAACAACATTTTTGTGCAATATTCCAGCTTTATAACGGTGGTCTATAAATAATCGAGACCAGAACAGACAATCCAGTGATTGACATTATGAGCATCGCTCTATGCAATTGGGATCGATGACATGCATCAATCAAGTAAGCCAGACTGTTAGTCACCTCTTACGACAAGCATGGGTTACTGAAGACCAATTCAAACCCGGATCTTTACAGGGGTACTATTAGCATGACTGACTTTGGTTTTGACAACAACAACAAAAATGATCTTTTAATTTCAATCTTATTACCAATCCCATCACAAGCTGAAACAAGTGACTGTCAATTGGGTGTAAATGTGACAATGCCTGTAGTGAGGTCAAAAATTAATTTAATTTGCCGATGCTTTTCATGAAGATAAAAAAAGGGGTAATTTAATATATTATTGACATCATAAGCATTGTACCACACCATCAGGGAACGAGTGAGTGAGTATGGTTTTACGCCGCTTTTAGCAATATTCCAGCAATATCACGGCGGGGGACACCAGAATTGGGCTTCACACATTGTACCCATGTCGGGATTCGAACCCGGGTCTTCGGCGTGACGAGCGAACGCTTTAACCACTAGGCTACCCGACCGCCCCTCATCAGGGAACAATGACACGGTATCACCCAGGCCTGGCAGCCTGGATTCGTTACGATCATACTGCAACAAGCAGAGGTCACTAGGGACAAACCCGGAACCCCCACCACCCAATGGATATAATGAAATCATCGTCCTCTCATGAACCTTCAAAGTGATGTGAAAACCGTTACCAAAGTAAATAGAAGAAGTCGTAGGTACTGGTACCCATATTCTTGGGAGTGTAAATTATTTCCCTACTGTGTGAGTTGGTGACAGGACACATGCATGTTGCTGACATTATACCAGAAGGGAAACATACTGCATTCCACTTGTTCATGTTCTAGTAAACAACTAGTAACTAGGGTACTACTTGGATTGTAATCGATCGGTGCATAATTAAAGTGACAAGACAAAACCACTCTACGTGAATGAATAAATGAATGAATGAATGAATGAATGAATGAATGAATGAATGTTCAGTCCTACCAGACTTAATAGGCTTCAACACCAAAATATGTATTAATTCTTTTGAAGGCACACATCACTAAACCATGCACTTAACAACTATCAATAGTGCAAAAGCTATAACAACCAGATTTATCTCAATCAATTAATTAGAAAAACAAAAAGATTGACCTGTTTATCTATAAAAAAACAAAACATTTTCCAAAAATCAACACAATGAACAAATTATAAAACCAAGACATTTTTCTTATGTTTACCAAATTGGAACAATATTCAAGTTTCTCTACCGCCAAATCAAACAAATTTTTTAAACAGAAAACATAAGCCATATATCATGCACCTGGTTGTCATAACAACAGGAAAATAATTAGTATAAAATGATGTCTTGTTAAGTGGGATCCCATCACCTACCTAGCTGGTCCAGCGAGATTGTCCTGCCTTAGTGGCAGAGGCACAGAAAGAAAGAAACACATGTCAACTTGCAGTCTCAGAGTTATTCCCCCTTGTGGGAGACAACATGGCAGTGCAAACCTATTTCTAGATCAGTATTAAGTTTCTACCTGACATTCATGCCAAAGTAAAGATGTGGATAGACAGTGGGACAAGTTCTAGATAGACACAGAGACAGACAGATCTTGACAATACTGACACAAAGTATAAAAAGAATCAATTAATAAGATCTAATTTGTATGCTAAATAAAACCCCTCAACTCATTCTCTGGCAATAGCTAACGTAACATTGTGGTAGGCACTCAGTATTTTGTACATTATAAATCAGAAAGACAATGCTTTCACAAGATTGGTTCTTGCAGATTAGCCAGTACCTGAGAACTAAGATTATTACTTCAGTCCCATGATTCTAATTATTCCTTCAGAAACATTTACTTCATAACAAAAGATTGCACCTGTTTTCCTTTAAGAAACGGAGACAGTTTGATAGAATGCATGCATGAACACTCTGACTTTTAAACTAAGGTTATCTGCTGCAATGACAGAAGATGGAATTTGTCAAGGTGCCTGCTGAGGCAGTCACACCCTGGTGTAACGAGAAGGTCAATAGTCATGCGAAGCAGACGGACTACATTCTGTCAACAGGAATCAAGTGTTTGAGGCCGCCTCTTCTGAAGCATCTTGTGTACTGACGAATGCTCCCTCATCACCATAATCTATTCAAAGTGTTCCCACCTGCTGCCACAGTAACATTCCTGCTGCATGCTGGACGCAATCAACATTCCAACTCGCCCCAGATTGATTTCATGAATTACCATATACAATGCAATCATCTTGACCCGAATAAAGCTACAACAAGTATCAGAAACTTTCCTGGAATCATGTTGATCAAAACAGCCCCTGTTCCTGTGACCCTGATCCAGTAATGACTTCTTCCGTTGGTGGACACAGATGAACCATATCTAAATGATTAAACACCTCCCTCCCTTGATGGAGATAGCCTTCCATCTTATCTGAACTCGACTTAGCCAGGGGTCGAACACTCACTGAGTGAGGTGTTTAGCTACTGATGTACTTCCTCAGAAACAGGACATGCTGGCCCAACCATCCCCAACAGACATCACAGCACTTTGACTGTTCAATCACTTGTATCTTTCAATAGTCATAGCAATGAGAAGACACAATGAAATGGTCTCTTAGCACATGACAACTTAGGCTCTTAGCATGACAACTTAGCAGGGTTCATACAGATCATTGGACTTTGCACTTTTTAAGCACTTTCCAAGGAAAAACATTTGTTTTCAAAGTCTCTTTTCGCGTTTAACAATGCTTTTTACATTTCTTGGGTCCAAGTCATTGACCTGTAGACAGCTTTTTGTGTCAAAATCACTGAGAGTTTCAAGTGCCGGTCATGATACCTTTAATTAAACTATATTCAGTAATACAAAGCACAAAGAGATTAACGCACGTAGGCCATGATAGATAGAAGACAGTCTTTCCCTTTATGCTGTAAGCGACAGGAAGTAAACAACGCATCAAAACGTGATTGACAATCATTTTCAGTAGTGAATCTGCTATAGCTATACCGATTTTATTTACATTCCAGCACTTTCCAAGAACTGTCCATAAAATTCCAGCACTTTTCCATGACTACAAGGGTAAATTGCAGATTCAACCACTTTTCATCGGACATGGTTAAATTCAAGCATTTTTTAAATCTGTACGAACCCTGCTGAGGCTCTCATCACGACAACTTAGGCTCTCTCACCTTGACAACATACTTCAGAGACATAATATACGGATTATCCAACGACAGAGAGAGTATATTCCGCAAAACAAACACATAAATACTTGAAACATATGTGCTTGAATAACATACACAGTTGTATGTATCTTGGGCCACGGAATAAACTGTCTGTCAGTCATGTTGTCCTAGGATTGCTTATTGTTACACAGCCTTGAGCTCCACATCTCAAGCAGTACTTGAAATAAAGTATGAAAGTCCAGGTGTCCTTGTCCTCATCCTAAAGTAAAATATTTGGCGGTCTTTAGATTCAAACTACACAGCAGTAAACCAGAATGCCTCCAGGACCCCTTAATGTCGGACACTGTCGAGTCGCATCCTTGTGCATCTACAAGTACAAGTACCACCATTGGCGGCCTATCGGTCTGCCTACCTGGGCTAAGTGGGGCCTCCCCTTCGTCCAGTTTCTCGATCTCCAGGTCCACCTTCTTGGCCATGCAGAACTTCTCTCCCTGCATCTGCTTCATGCACTTCTTGATGAACCCGATGTAGTCTGCACACAAACATGTATTACAGACAGTGACGCTGTGTTGTCTTCAGTTGTACCCATGTATCAACCATCGCATTAAAATCAGATCTTAGTGCTCCCTACCACCACACAAAGATCTGAGGACATCCCGTGACGGGCCATGTCAAACCGACCTTTTGAAAACTTTGACCGACCAATGAAATGACAAACAAGAAGTCGACACTAGCCAATCAGAAAGCAGCTTTCTTGAGCTTCACTGTACTAGTTTCAAAATAGCGAATTCCATTCCAGGCTATTCTTTGAAAAATATCAATTCAAATTTTGAAAACTGAACAATAGAAAACTCTGGAATGTCTAATGCCAAGATCGTATGGCAGTACTTCCCATGGACTTGGGAAAGTCTCTTCTATGGTAAATGTTTATCCTACTGAAGCAAGAGATAAAGATGATTTTGATGGCATCTTAGTGGCACAGCCCATGACTGTAATTCGGAATAACCCCTGTTAACTTTTCGAGGTTGCATGATTAGAAAACACATTCCTATTGTCATTTTCCCAATTTGATAAGCCACGCTCTGATTGGACAAATGGAAGGTCATCCTGAAGCCCTCAGGGCTTTTACTAAGCGGTAGTGAGAAATAAATCTGATTTTAATGCAGTTGCTGCTTCATGCACTTCTTGATGAACCAGGTGTAGACTGAGACAAACAACATGCCTTCGTTGTGCATGTTTGTCTCAGACTACGAAGGAATGTTGTTTGTTTGTTTGTTTGTTGCACTCAGCAATATTCCAGCTATAAGCAATGTTGTCCTATTTTCAGTTTCCCTTTGTTGAAAACAAAACACACAGGTATGGTGTGGAAAAAACGATCTTAAGAGTCAACTGTCTGATCAACAAGATCTACCATGATTCTAACTGTTCCAAATCACATGACATAGGAGATGCTATCCGGCTGGAGATCTTGCGTCATCCATTCTGTCAGTAACCAGGGGCCAGTTTCACATAGAGATAGTATTGCTAAGACGGTCGTAAGTCTATGTTAAAGTATAGGAGTAACAGTCGTCGTAGCGCTCCGATTGCTTTGTAAAACAGGCCACAGATGGTAATCTGAGGTCATACAACTAGTCACAGTGAACTTCAATCATTTTCAACAGAAATATATGACCCAAAACAGGTAACATTTCTACAGAAAATTAATAGTAATACCATTTCACTAAAATATTTCTCTAGTATTGAAATATATATATTAACAATTAATTAATGACAGCTATTCATACCGAAATGGAGCTCAGATGTGCTGAAATGTCCCTGAAGAAAACATAAATGAGGTGTGTGATTTATTTCCAGACAATTATGTTATTGCTGAATGATTTGAACCTGAAATGTCCATCAGCGGATGCTGTGTTCGAAATGACCTCACTTCTCTGAAATAATGAGTGATTTGAACTGACAATAAATCTCACCTCGAGGGAAGTTCTCTGGTCTGACAAGCTCCTTGAAGAAGTCATAAGCTGTCGTCACTTGATGGTAGTAGTCAGTATTTTCTTGGTACCAGAACTTAAGTTTCCGACTTTCCTGAAAGATGTGGAGCAGTGATTATAGTTAATCAGCTATACAATTGTAGTTGGATCTCACAGTGAGTCAGTGCAGGCCGCTTTGAACAGTATACCTTGAACAGTATTTTAGTTATATCATGGCGTGTCAGGCTAATGTGGGAGGAAAGCCTGAGTTGATGCAGAAAATACCCAGACACATAATCACGGAGAACGGGAATCAAACCCATTATCATAGGTTTCTGGAATGCTCTTTTCAGGAAAAAAGCCTCAAATAATCATTGTTTAGAGCCAATTCGCAGAGTGAGGTATGATGTAACTTGAACTTGTATTTGCAACCAAAGGTAACAGTAAAAACACTACTGAAAACAAGAGGTGTGACACCATGGTGGGGGAATTTTCTTTCTTTCTTTCTTATTGCCACACTCAACAATATTACAGATGGGATGGCGGTCTGTAAATAATCGAGCAATAGGGATACGATAACATGCATCAACCAAGTCAGCAAGCCTGACCACCCGATCCCGTTGGTCACCTCTTGCGGCAAGCATAGGTTGCTAAAGACCTATTCCAACCTGGATCTTCACGGGTAAAACAAAACTGGAGTTTGTTAAATGGGTTCTGCCTTAAGCATGTATGGTCTTCACACAAATCCATCACATCCAGATCCAGAGGTGAAGAAAAGCAAATCTTTGAAAAGAATTGTTCTAAAATGTCCTCACCACATAATGCTGCCCAGTCTTCTGATCCACCAAGAAACACATGAACCCCAGCTGGAGCTGAGGCTTGCCGTACACCTCTTCATCTGGAACACACATCACACCCATGTTCACTATCATCATAATACAGCGTCACACGTCACTAGTCTGTTAGTTCAAGACCAGTGAAAATCTAAGGCGACAATATCCTAAAATCTAGTTGCTTGACATAGTTAATCCGAAATGAGCTGTGTACTAGTTGAATATGAGGTGAGGTGAAATTGGGTTTAACGTCACATCCAAGATTATTGCACTTATATAGCGATGTGCATGTACGTATGTGCGTGTTTGTACTAGTCTGGCCTAATGCCGATTTATAGTGCTATCACTGAGATACCATGCCGACCAGTCCTTGTTTTAGCCTCAAATGCCAAGCACCAGACAGGGTAACAACAAGTACCATCTTTTAACGTCTTTTGGTGTGACGCGTTTGGGGATCGAACCCCGACCTTCCGCTCTCTGGGCGCACGCTCTACCACAAGACCACGGAGGCGGTCTTGTTGGATATGAACAATGGCCTACACCCTCTTAATAATGCATGCTACTAACAGAACCACTGTTTTCACAAAAATGTATTGTTTGTTTTGTGCTGAATAAAAATATTGCCAGTTTCAAAGAAGATTTAGGAAGTCCATCATTCAAGCACCATGAAGCGAGCAAGTCAACCATACACATCACATCAACAGTTTTACACCTATGAGGTGGGTGTTAGTTTGTTTGTTGTTTAACGCTGCACTCAGCAATATTCCAACTATTTGACGGTCGTATGTTAATAATCGAGTCTGGACCAATGTCATGATTGACATCATAAGCATCAATCTATGCCATTGGGATACGATGACATGCATCAACCAAGTCAGCGAGCCTGACCACCCGATCCAATTAGTCATCTCTTACAAGCATAGTCGCCTCTTATGGCAAGCATGAGTTGCTGAAGACCTATTCTCTACCTGGATCTTCAAGGTCTATGAAGTGAGTGAGTGAATGTTGTTTTACGTCCTGTCAGCTTCATCACAATGATCTGTATTAACTGAGTGCATCAAACAAACCAGTGGTTGACAGCATGAGCAAACATTCACAAAGTTTAAGGAAGGCTTTCCCAAGTGAATCGTGGTTAACAGTAACTTACAGTTGAATAGTTAATGAACAAAAAATGAATTTAACTGATGTCAGTGTAATATTAAGGACGGCCTAGTTATCACAAGCGACATGAAAGGGGGGTAACGGTGTATCATACTTCAACACAAAACATGTCCTTAACTTGGGTTTGACACTGGGTCCACACCACACAATGTTATAAGACCTGCATGGGGCCACATCATTCCTTGTTTATTAAGTAGTTAAATGTACAATTTCCTCTTGCATCTTGAAGAAAACTAATAATACATATATACCGTATATCACTGTGTATAAGGCAAGTTTTTCGTACCTAAAATAAGGGGGTTAAGAAGGGGGGGTCGAAGATCTCACATTTTTTTCCAGTTGTTTCACTTTCAGCTTCCACTGGTGATGTCAACCGGCATCCGATAGCCAGCCCAGCATTTGACAATAATGCTTCGCATTTAATCCTAAATAACTTTTCCAATAACTATTTCCATACATAAACATGATTTGTATCTCTTTTCCTTGAATAAAGTTTAAAAATTTCTGCAAATAAAGTTGAAATGACCCTCGCCTCCATGCAGATTGTCAAACCAGCTGACACGGTAAAACAATCAACATCCATGAGTAGAGAGCCGGAAGTACCGGTAAGGATTCGCATATTGCACATGTGACCTAACATGTGATAACCGGTGAGGCTGAAATCAATTCCCGCTGTTTTTACAGTTGTATTAACAACTGTTGGAGACGGAATAAACACGCTGAATGTGAAGCAAACATAAGCCTAGTTAGTTACAACATAGTTAATTGGCGATTAAATTACTCACCATTGTCTCTTATGTTATTACTTCATAAATGAATTTTATTTTACGGGCACCAATTTGGTGTCGTACCGTGTAAACACAAAATGGCGACGTGTGCTGGAGTTACACACGCGACCAATCATCATAGAAAAAACAACACAAGATAAACATATTTTTATTGCATATATAAGGTTTGTGTGAGCACTTGTGATGTGCTTCATTCCAGGTCGCTTTATACACGGAGTATATGATTTTGGGTCAATTTTGAAGGCGTGTACAGGGGGGTCGTCTTATACGTGGGGTCGCTTTATACACAGCAATATACGTTACTGCTCGAAAGAAGTTAAAGAACACCTGATTCTTCCATATTACTGACACGTTAACTATAGTAATATGAACGAATCAATTGTTCTTTAACTTCTTTTGAGTAGTATATCATTTGTTCAGAAAGCTAAGAAAAAATGATAAGCCTAAATTTGATACACAGTGAATGTGAGCCTTCTTCAGCCATCTGCAAATGTTTAGTTCAAACTTAAATACAAACAAAAATTATTACGCGTGTTAAATTTTTGCATGTATCAAAATCAATACTTTTAATCTAATAACATGCCTTCATGAAGTTGATGTCAGTATTTCAAATTAAATATTGTCAAATCAATATTCACTACACAGGTTTTCTCATCATCCGTCTTGTTTCTTTATCTAATGACCAATAAAAGACTTCATCTATTAGCAATTCACGGGAAGACTGCATCCAAAATCAATAATTCATAAACAGTTGTCAAACAAATGTAATTCGAGTGGCAAGCCAAAGGTAATTTGCTAGCTATGAAGAGTGCACTGTGTTCACGCAGATGACGGACTTTGTGCAAGTGTCTGCAACAAGCGGCGCTTGATTGATAGTGGCATATTAAACTGCCATTGATTTGTCAAACATCACCGAGAATCAGATTGCTTTTAACTATTCATGGCAGCAGACATACTATTATCCTCAAACATGTCAATAAGGTTTATGGGATTTGAGCCGCTCTAAAGAATCTCCATCCATTCAAGCAAAGGCTAAGGATTCTCTTTTGGAGCACAAATTTCCATTTCTCTTATTACTTATAGGGAACGTGTTTGCTTACGGAGTAAATCTGAAGGAATGATATCAATTTTAAACACTTAAATTCGCCTGAGCAAACTCACAGCATAACAATAATGATCTGCTATATAATTTCCGTTTAAAGAAACAGACTTAACAAAATCTACATTAGCGAGTTTTCCGGATTTAAAGACCTGTATGTGGTTCCTGTCAAACAACTCTTATATCAGAATTTGTGCCCTAATATCATTGTTTAATGCCGCAGAAGGTATATGACGGTGGACTGTAAATAATTGAGTCTGGACAAGACAACCAGTGGTTGATATTGTGAACGACCTATGCTGTTGGAATACAATGACACGCTATCAATGAAGTCATCAAATCTGACTAACCGATCCATTCATCAAATAGATATTTAAATGTTGGCCATAAGCAAATTATAGCCAACTTCAAAGTACCTATTTAATGAAAGCGAAACAAACAAGGAAAAGTCATTTTCCAATAGGAAACTATTTTTTTTTAGTTTCTGTAAGCGAGAAAGTGAGTGAATGCTATTTCCCACCACTGACAACATGTCAGCCAAACAATGGAAGCCTGCCACTAACTGTCCCCTCCAGGCAAACCCACGGGAGACAACTGGAGCAATAGAACTGATCCACATCATCAGAATGGTCACCATGGTAACACCCAATCCTCAGCAGTCCACACTGCAGTGGGCAATAGGGCACCAGAATCCCACTGCAGACCACAAAAGGCTCTAGTCCCGTGTGGATTCCGTATTAGAATAGGTCCCCAGACACCTACGCTGGTCGTAAGATGCGACCAAATGGTTCTGGTGATCAGGGTCAGTGGCTTGGTTGATAGCATGTCATCGTACCCCATCAGCACGAGCATTGTTCATAATATCAATCACTGGATTGTGTGATCCAAACAGGAATATCGCTGAGTGCGGCGTTAAACAAGAAATCAACAAACCATCCAGCAGCAACTAATTGTCCAACTAGTGCTACTGATCCCTCATCCACCCAAGAGCTTAACTGACGGCAGTCTAGTGCCAGCTCGTGGATCTGTATCAATACAATGGCAGATCGTGAAGCGGTGCCGCTCCCCAGAGAGTGCCTGAACTCCAATTCAATCCACATCTGAAAACTTGCTTTAACCCAATCAATAGGTTCTACACTATCTGTGATCTTCATTAGCAAATTAGCCATCAACGGCCCTGAGGATGAGAAGCAGACGTGCAAGTAATTCCACCGTCTACATGGAGGGAGATCCGGGCAAACCTATTACAGGCTGACTGTCCTGTAGCACCATTAAATCACGGAGTTTTATGGATGATTCTTTATGAGCTATCCTGACTGAGGGGTTTTCTTTGCAATGTTGTAACAACTGCTTGGCAATGAGTTAATGAGAAAAAGGTGTTTAACGCTGTAACCAGTGCTACAATCAATACCTCCTTCAAAGTTCATGTTAAATACCTTAAACATTGAAAGCTTAGCACCTGTTTCAGTCAATACATTTAATGATTTATTTGCAAGTGAGAGCCTCAAAGATCCTCCTTCAAAAACAAATTCTGCCAAATCTGATCAAAGATATATTCTGAAAAATTGCTTAAAAAACAAGATACCTACCAACTATTTTTCAGCATGTACCAGGGGCTAATGGATGGTCTGTTCTTATTTTGGCCTACCCCTGAATGTACCAGGGTGCTTTGCATGGAAAGCAGCACAACAGCCAAACACATGCATCTCTTAGGGTGGTGAGTAAGTGAGGGAACTGGGTTTAACACTGCTTCCACCAATATTTCACTTACATCATGGCAAGTCAGATTAATGTGGGAGGAAAAAAGGTCTAAGATGTGTATCACTTGCTAAAGTATGGATATGGTGCTGACAAACCTAGAAATATAATCAGGGCAAATTGTAAGGTTTGAACCCACTATCATTGGATTCTTGCATGCTTAACGAACCCAACTCTGTACAGTGAAATGTGGAGCCTAAATAAAGGCTGGGGTACACACCCATGTGATGTGTCATCCATCCATCCATCCATCCATCCGTGCCTGTTAAACTATGTCAATATGCTACAGGTTACCCAGGTATGTTCTACAGGCAGTATGGTGGCTTCTGTTTGTATGTGTGCTACATAGAGAATCTCAGTATGTGCCTCTTGACATCAAATATATCAACACTCGTCGATAAAAGTTTAAAACTTCGAGGCTTTTCCCAAGGAAGTTTAAAATTTTATCAACGATAGTTGATATCAAGTCTTTGAAAAGCATTTAGAAGTGATACACATAAGGAAGAGAATTTATGGATGTCAACTTCTTTATGATGAAGAACATAACGTTATGGAGTACTGGTATATGCTTACTCCTTCATCAGGTGAATGAATGCTATGAGGCAGAGAGCATATATATGTACATGTAAGAACAACAAAAGTAATACAAGGAGTAAGCATATACTCCAAAACATTGTGTTCCTCATAATAAAGAAGTTGACATCCATAAATTCTCTTCCTTGAGTGTTAATATATTTCATATCAACACATGAGTGTGAGATTCTATTTATAATCCTTCAAACCTTTTCACTTTGTAAACATTAATAACCACTGCCTTGATTGTAAGAAGTACAGCTAATCAGTTTCAGTGGCAGAAAGATTAATGATGTCATTTGATTGTGATGTCATGGTAACCGAAACTGTCACAATGGTCTGCAAAGGCTTGTGATGAAATTTCATTGTAGCAATATTTACTATGAGATATCGCTTGATCTCATCCAACCCATGTGAAGGCCAGGTTTGGATGATAAATGTGCTTCTCAATGCCAGGCCAGTGCTTCATGGGAACACGTCTCCTGCACAGCCATGTGTGAGGGCCCTGGTGCAGGGGAAGCTGCCATGGCTTTGGCGTGAGCCAATCAGGTCAATCAATACAATCAGATATACACCAAACTCTCACGGAAATCCTGTCTAACTTGATCACATCAACTATTGACCGACTATGGCCATCTCAACAGCCTCCATCATAGCCGAATAGGCTGCTTGTCAAGAACATACACCATTGGCCAATAACAAAAACTTTAATGAAGGTTGGTGCATCAATGAGATGTGTGCAAACATTGACTCATGTCCACAGTAGGAATACAATTTCCTTGGTCAGAGGAGGAGAAAAGCAAAATTGTGAAAGGAATTCTAAAATTGTAGCCTGTCACTGTCAGTGTCTTGCAGCCAAGACAAAAGAATCACGGAACTAAATCAGAACATACTGAATACCTCCATAAATTACGTATGACATGCATGCAGATGTTGTCTCATCAAAACAATCTCAGTGTGGGGGTGAATGACCAGCATACATTATTCTGTCATATCAATCAGAATGATGACCCAATATGGAGTGGCCTTAAGCTGTAATCATCATCTGTGCCCGGTTCAACAAAGCGATTGTAGTGCTAAGGTGATCGTAACACCCATACTTTAACACTGATTTACGACAGTCGTAGCGTGGAACGGGGCCCTGACATACATTGGAATCAGTCTCTCTGATACGTTTGAGAACTGAGCCATTAGGGTACAAAGACATTTTTTATCACATGGTCGGGGCAATGAGTTGGTCTTTCCAAGAAACATCCTTCAGGATTAAACTAAGCAGCCACTGGCTACCATCAGGGCAACATTTCCTGCTTTGACTCAAACTAGGATTTGGAGTTTTTACATTCAAATATGTAATTCTTTTATTGCTAATTTTCCAACAGCCTTCTGTCAGACAGTTTTGTTGTTTAACACTGCACTCAGCAATATCCAAGCTATATGATGGCGGCCTCAAAATAATTATGACTTGGCCAGACAACCACTGGTTGATATTGTGAGCAACGTTCCACACCATCGGGTTACATTGACAACCAAGTCACCCGAGTCCAACCACCCAATCTATTAAGACATACGATAAGCCAAGGTCGTTGGGGACAAATTCTAAAATCAAATCTCCTCTGGATCTTTGACAGACAGGAATCGATGTTCTCTATGTGAACTTACCAGAGTTAGCCTGTTGTTTGTTGATGACTATTCCTTTGTGTTCGCCGCCGGCAACATGGGCAACTTGTGGCGAGGACGGATCGTTGATACGTGTCTTCCTCTCCATCCTGATATGAGTGGCCTTGCCCTTTTTTGTAGGGGTCATCACGATCTCTGGAATAACAATTGCAAACATAAATCTAAATTGAAGTCCAAACCTCGGTACCAACAGAACACGACAGAAAGACCTTCAGATTAACAGCTGAAAGACACAGCGTGGTCTTGCCAGCCATGCATCAACAAGGTTCAAAATTGACATATACTACTCAAAAGAAGTTAAGGACCACCTGATTCTTTCATATCAATATAGTTAATCTGTCGTTGCATGACACATTAACTATAGTAATATCAAAGAATAGGCTCATCCTTAACTTCATTTGTATAGTAAAAGTGTTGGTCTGCAACTTGTACAAATGAGGCAGGACTAGTGGCATTTCCGTGTGGACTACCACTTCTACCAAAGGGAAGATGGCGCCTCAGCAGCAGATCATATTTGTAGACATAGGAAAAGCATTAGTTTCGAACCCTGATCAACATTGTCAAAGGAGAGGTCAACATATATGAAACAGGATGATCCAGGTCACCCAGACCAGCCTATAAACCACAGGCTTATGTTTCATCATGATTATACAACTGACATGTCGGGGAGTACACATACACGACGCAACAAGGGATGTCACTGTAAATCTAGGACGGCTGTGTTAAAACTCGGCCACACTTCAAAATTCCAATTCATCAAACTTCAAAAATATATATTCCTGAAACCAGTTTCAGTGTAATTTAAACTACGACACTCGACCTGTCTTTGGTAAATATACATCAATATCTATTCAAGTTATTGCTGAAAACTGTGAATGAGTGAGTGAACGCAGTTTATGCCATATTTCAGCTATATCACATCATGTCATAAACAATCAACCAGGCATACCATTGACTGAAAGCATCAGTGCTGATCCATCATCAGGGTACAATGACACCCAATCAGCTAAGTCACCGAGTTCCCATTGGCTTTTACAACAAGCATGAGGTGATAGGGACCTATTCTCACTGATTTCTACAGGTGTCTGGCAATGCCAAAATGTTCCTGTCAAGATGAAGGATGTTGCACAATAGCATCAACTCTACACAGCCCTCTAAGTGGCAACCATTTTGGTGGCCAAAGCAACTTAATCTTTGATTGGAGACCTAAATTTATCTACTGCTCACCACTTGGCTACTGGCGACAATATTTGCTTAAGAAAAATATTTACGTTCTAAAAACTGATGTTTGTCTCCTAAAATATTCATATTAGGAGCTGCTTTGCTCCCTAACAAAAAAAAACTTAAAGGGCCGCTACCTATCTACCAGTCAAGCTAATCATGAGTCAGCAGTTCAAATTCAAACAATCAAGCTCGTATGTTCAACTTGTTTTGTCACATCTTACAAACACAATATCTGTCCATTGTTAGTAAATATCCCAAATTTAGAAAGATAATCTTTCTAATCAGAGATGCCTTCGCATCTCTGATAAGCCAATCAGATGCATGGCACAGATATTAAAATGCCTGGCTTTTGACTGGACGCTGAGCCTGGAATAGCTTCTTCAGACTGGCTTACATCGTGAAGCTAATGGGGGTATTTAGGTAGGGTTTGTTGGAGCACTATGTCAGTGGTGAGTTTGAGTCTAAGAGATCACTGGTATTGATCAGACTGTGGAAATAAAGATATCGGAGACGAGGTGGAAGCATATGGCCACGTCTAGATGATGTTTGCTCATCGTGAGATAACAAGGTAATGTTACTGGGAGCTGAAGCCCAATCTATATATAGATCTGCAGTTCCACACAGAACACTACATGGACAAGATGAACGTACTGAATCACAGAGTTAAAGCAGCCATTGCGTCCCAGTCAAGGATCGCATACAGCATTTCACAAATGTTGTTGGACAAACGGTGTCTGAAATAACTGCCTGCCCGCCTGCCCGTGGCTGGTAACATTTCTGTCGGGCTGCAGAAAATTTCTCTCCACCTGCCCGACTGTCTGGCAGATAATTTAAGACTACTTATGTATTCAGTTTTATTATAACTCCTCACAGATTCTAAAGTGATTGGTTTGCATTATTTCAACTGAATCAAGATGTGATTTGTCTCTTTTATTTTTTTGCGATTTTTCAATATTTATTATGCATGAATGCGGGCAGGTAACTTTGAAGATGGGCATGCAACATTTATGGGTCACCTGCACCTGCTGGGTTTCATAAATAATATATCCTAAGAGACTTGTGCAAGTCTAACAAACTGCATGCTGGAGAGTTATCAATTTATCAATATTCATCCATTAGGTCAACATCGACATTCATACAGGATGTTAAATTATCCCAAATATTTTTAGTGCTTGTTGATGTGCAGTCATGTGTGTCCATAGTCCTCTACCCAAAGTAACCTCCTTATAAGACAATGTATAGTCCTACCATTCTATCAACATGTTAAGGGATGTTAGGATGAGGTGTGAAAGCGTTCCACTTCTCAAGACAGCGTTCTAATTGTGAATTCAAACTTGTGCAATGAAATAAACCAATCATATTTTAACCCTAAACAAGGCTGCCGTTATTACAACGACAGGACCTAATCCTTCCCTACAACACTATTTTAAGGCCAGGAAAAAAAAAATCCATTTCACCCAATATGTACAATCTGAATTTAAATTTGTGCAAGCAAGTGAATCAATACAAGTTGAACTCTTGGTTCAAGTATTCCCTCACTATAACACAAATAACCAATCCCTGATTACACAAAAACTTCTGAGTCAGACTGTTTCATTTTTCAAGACATGTGTGCAAATTGTTCCACCAAATATGCCCCAGCATACAAACAAGGCTGTGAGTACCGTGGGAGGCGTGCGCTATAATGAGGATACACGGCATACGGCTGTCACAGGACGTGACATTTGTAGCCAAGAGACATTTTACTAGCTGTTACGATGGATACACGGGTCAGTGACTTCATGTCTGGATCGAGGACACATCAAACAGCTTCTCCTTTAACACACCTAAGCAATCCATCTCTGCATATTCAATTCACTTGACTCGACATTTAAATACGCCACTGGCAAGTGCTGTTTACTGTGAAAAACATTACCAATTACCACTGGGATTCTGTTATATTCATTACGTAACTTAACCATGCTAACATAATTCAATTGATATGAAATTGCATAATCACAAAAACATGTTTTATTGTTAACTGTCCTTTCGGCACATTCAAAGTGACCATCAGAACCTTAAGTATTTTGCAGATAAATATTGTGTAGGATATTCTTAATAGGATCAAACAGTACATTGTAGTATTGATGTATTGCAATATGACCTTCGGACAAGTATTGATATTTGACAGCAATGACACAGCTATTTATGTCTCCTATGTTTTGATGAGGTTAATGCTTTTTGTACATAAAGTTATACGCGGGGGAATAATGTTGTTAGAGGCAACTAAATGGATTGGGTGCAGTGTTCGAAATAACCGCCTGCCCGTAGGCCCGTCGATGGTAGATCACGTGTAGCCACGAAGTTTCAAATGTGTAGGGTCCTTTAGCCTGCAGTAAATTTGCATCGACATACTTAACACAATATAAACTGCAGTACATTCAATGAGTGAGTGAGTGAGTGAGTGAATGAGTATGGTTTTACACCGCTTTTAGCAATATTCCAGCATTACCACGGCAGGGGACACCAGAAATGGGCTTCACACATTGTACCCATGTGGGGAATCGAACCCAGGCCTTCGCTTTAACCACAAGGCCACCCCACCCCCTCTAAATGAGGGCCTGAAGAGTTTAGCCAGGGCCTGAAGAGTTTAGCCAGGGCCTGAAGAGCTGGTCAGGGCCTGAAGAGTTTATTCAGGGCCTGAAGAGTTTGGTCAGGGCCTGAAGAGTTTGGTCAGGGCCTGAAGAGTTTATTCAGGGATTGAAGAGTTTAGCCAGGGCCTGAAGAGTTTGGTCAGGGCCTGAAGAGTTTGGTCAGGGCCTGAAGAGTTTATTCAGGGATTGAAGAGTTTAGCCAGGGCCTGAAGAGTTTGGTCAGGGCCTGAAGAGTTTGATCAGGGATTGAAGAGTTTAGTCAGGGCCTGAAGAGTTTGGTCAGGGATTGAAGAGTTTAGCCAGGGCCTGAAGAGTTTGGTCAGGGCCTGAAGAGTTTGGTCAGGGATTGAAGAGTTTAGTCAGGGCCTGAAGAGTTTAGTCAGGGCCTGAAGAGTTTGGTCAGGGCCTGAAGAGTTTGGTCAGGGATTGAAGAGTTTGGTCAGGGATTGAAGAGTTTGGTCAGGGATTGAAGAGTTTAGCCAGGGCCTGCACCTTGTAAAGTATGTTGCCCCTGATAGCTGCCTGACAAACACTGATCGGGTGGTCAGGCTCGATGACATGATTGAAAGCATGTGTTGTCCCCGTATGTCACCTGCGTAGATCGATGCTCGTGATGTCAATCACTGGCTTGTCAGGTCCAGTCACCTGCGTAGATCGATGCTCGTGATGTCAATCACTGGCTTGTCAGGTCCAGTCGGGTGCGGAATATATACGTGATCATTTCATAAGCTGTAGGGAACCGGTGTTGTATATATAATACCAGTATGGATTCCATGCATGCCAAGAGTGGGTGTCAGGTACCCTGGACTTAACATCAGTATTTGTCACTGTTGTCGGTCACAGGTTCAATCATGTATGGTTCACTTGTTCTTCTTCGTCAGAAACAACCAATTCATCTTCCAAGAAACATTCAAATTCCATGGTTCATGAAACTCGAAAACTACCGGTATTGTCACTCTCAGAGCTAGACATATCAGGAAATAATGATCCATTTGAAGTGACATCACTGCGAAAGGAACAAAGTAAGTATGAACCATGCTTCCTAATGTTTTAAACAGATCAGCGAAAACTTCAAAAAGGAAAAGTCTCACAACAAAATAACGTGAACAATAAACGCAATTGAGGAAAGTGCATGTTACACACGTTGGTTTCTCACTGAATAGTGAATTCAGATCACATTGTGGAAAGAAAGAGGAGTATATCTTTTTAATCCATTAATCAACATCCTGAACACCATATTTGCATTAACAATGTTACGATCTATCCAATTCTGCCAAGTTGTATACCTATATACCCATGTGACTTGCACTTTAAGCAGGATGTGTTCCAGTGTTGGTCATGGAGGCACTACAGTGTCACACTAACTGTCTCAATGCTGTGGCTGACCACCAATAAATCACGTATGTGTGTCAAGTCTCCAGGCTCCCTGCTCACTCCACTTTTATGACACATCGTAACAGATTCACCAATGTCCTAGATGCAGTTTCTGTTTCACTTCAGGCCTGCTCCAAAAGTCAGGTCGGACAGAGTTCATTTGAGATGAGTAATATAGGTTGTAAACGCGACAGACTAATGGCCACACTATAAATGGACTTCGTAAACTGTGCTAATATGGTTACATCAACTCAGAACATTTTTAGCACTTTTTGCAAAAGTCATCCATTATCATGACTAGTGAAAAGGCTACAGCTACAGTTCTGATCTAACAAAAATGTAAAAATTAATTCTAAAATAAAGTTGAGGAAATTAATATTGAAAGTAGCATGATGTATTTGAATATTTCTTGATATTTTTTTTTCATGACAAGGCATATTAATATTTATCCCATAGTTTCAGAATTTCATGATCATATGATAATTAATTTCACGGTTAAAACGTTGGCCCATACTCTTTGCCATGTCATCAACAAACACAGTTATTGTATTCTATTTATCATGTTTGTTATTATTTCACCTGACAGACAATAATTTTTAGAGATTGCTTTCAAAATAACTTTGTCAAGAAATGTTACCTAAATAGACACCAACTGCACTTTTCATTGATGTCAGTAAAGAATGTTTTGTCAGTTCTGAGAAGTTCATCTTCCACAGTCTGCAATGAACATACCGTATTCGACGTAATAAGCGCCCAGGGCACTCTCAAAATTAGAAATAGGGGGCTCTTATTAGAATAATATTTGTCAAAAAAAACAGATTTGAAAGATAAATTCCGTGGTTTATGAATGTTTATATATGAGAGATATATTTTTCCAGAATTTAATTGCCCATAATTAGGGGTGCATATAACACACGTGTGCGTATACGCGAATAAATAAGTATTGTGTACATTGATCAATCAGAAAGGGTGCTAATTGGGATTGTTCATGAGCCAATATATTAGCAAATATCGCCGTGGGCGCTTATTAGAGCGGGGCGCTTATTACGTCAAATACGGTATATGTATCCTCTGAATCAGGAGAAGTCAGGTGAAATGAGGTTTAATGTCACGTTAAACATTATTTCACTTGAAGATCATTATAGAGATATGCATGCACACGTGCGGGCATGCATGTCCATCTGCATGTGCTAGTCAGATACATGATGGTGCTAGCCCATGTAGATACCATGCCACAGTTTAACATGGATACCCCTACAGCATATTGTCCTTGGTTATCCCTCTAATGCAGACGGCCCGTAAAGATCCAGGGGAGAATAGGTCTTCAGCAACCCATGCTTGCTGTTAAAGGCGACTATCCTAGTCGTAAGAGACGACTAACGGGATCGGATGGTCAGGCTTGCTGACTTGGTTGATGCATGTAATCGATCCCAATTGTGTTGATTGATGCTCATGTCAATCATTGGATTGTCTGGTCCAGACTTGATAACTAACAGACCGCCGTCATATAGCTGGAATATTGTTGAGTGTGGCGTTTAACAACAAACAAACAAACAAACTCTAATGCAGTCAGCCAGACAGGATAACAACAAGTATATCTTTTAACGTCCTTCGGTACTACGTGGCTTGGGATCGATCCAGAGACGGAGCCAGTCTGAATAAAAGTCTCCGAACTGCACAGTCCACACTCACTGATGTGCAGACTGCTGTGACGTAGCTGGGACTTTGTTGACTGGCTAAACAACATCAGCTCACTTCTAACCTGATGTATTGACACTCCTCATCTGGCACACTTGTGTTTGTGGAAGCAGCAAGAGTTGAACGATTTACATAGTGTCGAGGCTGTGTGTAATTATGCCTTGCTTGGTGCATGTTTGTTTGTTTGTTTGTTGTTTAATGCTGCACTCAGTTATTCCAGCTATATGACGGCGGTCTGTAAATAATCGGGTCTGGATCAGACAATCAAGTGATTGACATCATGAGCATTGATCCACGCAATTGGGTGAGTATGGTTTTAAGCCGCTTTTAGCAATTTTCCAGCAACACCACGGCGGGGACAGCAGAAATGGGCTTCACACATTGTACCCATGTCAGGAATCAAACCTGGGTCTCAGGCATGACGAGTGAACGCTTTAACCATAAGGCTATTAGCTAACTGACACGATGATTCCTGAGAAGCCACATTTGAATTTTGAGTCAATGACAGGTCAGATATTACAAATTTTCCACCTTGGAGGCAGTTTGATAATTTAGGTTCCTTTTTAAGCAAGGAGGTCCACTGGTGTTAAAGGGAAACACTAGCTACCAAGGTTTACCTGGGCACACATACCACGCCTCACTATCACTATATTACAGTTATATCACAGCATGTCACTTGATGTGGAAGACACCCAAAGTGAGGCCAATACCAGCTATGAGGCATCTACCATTCTAGCAGAACCCCAAAACATTGGTGCTTGTAGACCTGCACAAGTCTCTAAGGCAAAGGGGCGGTCGGGTAGCCTAGTGGTTAAAGCGTTCGCTCGTCAGGCCAAAGACCCGGGTTCGAATCCCGACATGGGTACAATGTGTAAAGCCCATTTCTGGTGTCCCCCGCCGTGATATTGCTGGAATATTGCTAAAAGCGGCGTAAAACCAAACTCACTCACTCACTCTAAGGCAAAGATTATTAGTCTAAATAATAATCTCTAGATGATAGAAATATTAAGTACAAGTTGTCACTACAAAAATCTGGAATCCTTGTCTGCTTATCTAGACTTGCCTATTATAAGTAATGTATGGATAGAATTACTATACATCCAGGGTTTATCATTCAGTACAGACTTTGAGCAAGGCTAGTTGTTGACAAACCAAATAACAGGGATTCAGACTAATGATCATATTATCCTGTAATGCTTAAGGGAAGCAACTCCATACAGCAAATCCTGACACCATAGAGCTGTGGGATTAGTGAAGTAGATCAAGATATGCTTACATTAGTGCAGACATTTCTAGCAATATTCCAGCAATATTCCAGCAATATCACGGTGGGGGACACCAGAAATGAGCTTCATTCATTGTATCCACACGGGGAATGGAACCCCCGTCTTTGGTGTGACGAGGGAATGCTTTAACCAAAAGGCTACCCAACCGCCCCGACAGTGAGGGACTTGCCAAAAAAATAGTCTTACAGGGCTGTCCATAGACCAACACTTAGTCCATGAAACCATTTCTCTAAAATAACTGTAATTTATATTTTTCAATAGAACTTTAGAATCCTCCTCTGTTGTTTTCATATGTGGAAACAAGGAAACAAGACTTGGTTCAGTTTGAGCTAGACTTGCCTAGCATTTTGTAACAAATGATTAAAAAAAGAAACATTCCATAGTCATGGCACAGGATTGGCTATTTGTTGAGAAAGAAGACATATTGAGTTAGAAATTCCAAGTCACAGAACAGATACTGCAAATATTCCTTTACCATATAAATAAGGGTATCAATGATTCCATACCAAAAGGTTCCACTCTAACACTGTTCCACAACACATTGAAAATTCTCATAGAATAAATAAAGTAATCCTACCTTCTTCTTCGGACGCCATTGTGACAACCTGCTGCTTCTGGTTCTGTGGGTAAATCTGTAACAAAATGTCAGAATATTGTCAGCCACAAATTGCAACAACAAGTTTGGATTGAAACGAGGAAATACACACATACATCATCCTGTTCTACATTATGTCTAATTCCTGCAGATTTACATTGCTCTGTAGAACCCTGCTTTCTGTTTTATTTTATATTGCCACAGCGGTCACTGTGAAAACCCTAGACTTGCACAAGTCTCTCAGGCAATAATTATTACTTTAAATCATAATTTCTAGATTACATAAATGACAAGAACAAGTTGTCCCTGTAAGAGACTGGTGTCCTTACTGTCTGCTTATCTAGACTTGCCTATCATAAAGATAGAATTACTTTACACCCATGGACTTATCATTGAGTACAGCCTTGGAGCAAGGCTATGGGGCCCCATTTAGATGCCTGAGATCCCCAAATCACCCCATCTTACCTACCAAACAAGACATCACTTAACAATTGTTACATAGGCGGGACCAATATGTTTTCTTGTCTTAAACGTTTCCATTACAATTTGTTGATAAGAAGCAAGACGTTTAACTGAAATAAATATAGATATAAGATTTTGGTTGACTTGCCTGTAAAACAGAATACTTATGTGTGGCATATGACTGGATTACACAAATATGGTACCCCTTGAAATAAACTTCTGGATTGTTACAACTATCAAATTATTACAACATTCCGTATTTTCCTGGAACTATGTACCACCAAAGTACAATTAACAGAGAAATATTTCCTTATATGAAACAGCAGATATGGTTATGATGATTTACGTTTCCCATTGTTAACACTGTCCCCATTCACAGGAAGCATCACAGTGCCAGTGAAGGAAGTACCAATACAAAGGTCGCACTATCAGACCACAGTCAAAATACACAGATCCTTTCTTCTGGAGTTTCAGTTCCAGCACAACCATTACAGAGAGGGACGCTGTTGTAGGTCATTACGACAGAGAGAGACTGTGTTGTAGGTCATTATGTCAGAGAGGGACTGTGTTGTAGGTCATTACGTCAGAGAGGGACGGTGTTGTAGGTCATTAAGTCAGAGAGGGAGGGTGTTGTAGGTCATTACGACAGAGAGAGACTGTGTTGTAGGTCATTACGACAGATAGGGACTGTGTTGTAGGTCATTACGTCAGAGAGGGACGGTGTTGTAGGTCATTACGACAGATAGGGACTGTGTTGTAAGTCATTACATCTAAGAGGGACGGTGTTGTAGGTCACTACGACAAAGAAGGACTGTACGTGTTGTAGGTCATTACATCTAAGAGGGACTGTGTTGTAGGTCATTACATCTAAGAGGGACGGTGTTGTAAGTCATTACATCTAAGAGGGACGGTGTTGTAGGTCACTACGACAAAGAAGGACTGTACTTGTTGTAGGTCATTACATCTAAGAGGGACTGTGTTGTAGGTCACTACGACAGAGAGGGACTGTGTTGTAGGTCATTACATCTGAGAGTGACTGTGTTGTAGGTCATTACGTCAGAGAGGGACTGTGTTGTAGGTCACTGCGACAGAAAGGACTGTACATGTTGCAGGTCATTACATCTAAGAGTGACTGTGTTGTAGGTCATTACATCTAAGAGGGACTGTGTTGTAGGTCATTACATCTAAGAGGGACTGTGTTGTAGGTTACTACGACAGAGAGGGACTGTGTTGTAGGTCATTACATCTGAGAGTGACTGTGTTGTAGGTCATTACGTCAGAGAGGGACTGTGTTGTAGGTCACTACGACAGAGAGGGACTGTGTTGTAGGTCATTACATCTGAGAGTGACTGTGTTGTAGGTCATTACGTCAGAGAGGGACTGTGTTGTAGGTCACTGCGACAGAGAAGGACTGTACGTGTTGTAGGTCATTACATCAAAGAGGGACTGTGTTGTAGGTCATTACATCTAAGAGGGACTGTGTTGTAGGTCACTACGACAGAGAGGGACTGTGTTGTAGGTCATTACATCTAAGAGGGACTGTGTTGTAAGTCATTACATCTAAGAGGGACGGTGTTGTAGGTCACTACGACAGAGAAGGACTGTACGTGTTGTAGGTCATTACATCTAAGAGTGACTGTGTTGTAGGTCATGTCAGAGGTACCATGTTATAGGTCATTAGTTGGCACATCCTAAGCCACCATTTCCTCATGTTCTGCCATGCTTACAGGTGGTGCTATGCAACTTCTGCCATTACGGGAGGCAACTCTATTGGTTCATGTTCTATTTAGAGCACATCACGATCTCCCAAACAGACAATTTAGTATTGTGTGTACCTAAATATCGATGACATCATAGATATCAGTGAATCATTACAGCAGGTTTACCATGGTTACATTAAGAACACTCGTTTTTTCTACTTCATAATTATTTGAAAACTATCATGAAACATAAACCACAAATAATTCACAATCATACGGCATTTCAAACTTAGCATGCAATTCGTCCACATGTTGTGCATAAATAATGTTATAAAATGTTTACAAGATTTCAAGATTTAACATACAAACTATTTTGTGAATATTAACATCATATTAAGATACATGGTCACCCTAAGATCTTGTAATCTGTGAAATTTGTTGTGTGAGAACTGTTTGTTTAATCCAGTGATTGATGTCACGAGCATCAATCCATTCATTTGGGATACGATGACATGCATCAACCAAGTCAGCAAGCCTGACCACCCGATCCTGTTAGTCGCCTCTTACGAAAAGCATAGTCGCCTTTTACTGCAAGCATGGGTTGCTGAAGACCTATTCTACCCTGCACGGGTCGTGTGAACTTTGCAAGACTTCATCATGGGAGACACATTAAGGCTGGGTATTAAATGACCATAATAACCCACACATCTGAAGGATGACGAGATATTCCACATACTCCACATCGTGTGCTAGGGCTGGGACGGGTAACTCGGGTACTCGGGTACTCGGGTACTCGGGTCGGGTAGGTCCAGAGCAGGACCCGGGTACCCACAAAACTACCCTGACCTGTGGTTAGTCAAGTAATATATTGTTTAATGGCAAAAACACACTATAGCTCAGTGGTTACACCACAAGTTGCTAATGTTCGCATTTCTTTCTGTCGACGCACACATTCCTTTTGACTTGTACATGTCTGAGTAAAGATAAAGCTTCAGTCAATTTCAGAGTACATATGATCTGATCGTTTGATACATGCATCTAAACAGTTTTTGTCAGGGCTGTGGTAAAATTATTCCCAGTCAGACATTTTGTTCCCAACTCTTGAGACCTACAGTGGGTACCCAGGTAGGGTCTGGTCATAGGGGGTAGGGTACCCGGGTAGTAAATTTGGATTGTCCCAGCCCTATCGTGTGCATATTTACTTCCAGCTCAAACAATTCCGTATGAGCCTGTGGTTTTTATACCATTTATCAATATTACCATAATAGTTCTGATAAACAAAGTGACAATGGAAGCACAAAGTTTATGGCATCAAGTGAACTTGGTAAATAAATCATGATATTTAGAGCCAGTGGCCTCATTAACTATGAGGTTCCCCATGGGCGGCTGCCAATTTCCACTGCTGAGCAGTTTAACATAAATGCTCTGAATTACACGAGTCTCCCTGGTTTTAGAATACCAAGCCACAAAAAGCCATCAAAGATCTCTACATTCTAATATCTGGGACATGATATCACTTAACTATGCTTAAGTACTTCAGATGTTGTGAATTATTGCAGATTATTTCATCCCCAAAGAGTCTAAATTATTGACGTGAATAAAACACTTTGTAACAAATTGATTTTGTTGGTACCTTCAGCAACCATGGTTATATACCAAATGTTATGTACAGATCATCGGATCATAGGTTTTTGGACATCAAACATTTTCAGACGACCATGTTCATCGCAATTACTTGCGCTACAACTATGAGTGTGGTGTCACACAGACTATGTAAATACTCAGATGATGGCTTGTTTTTAAGATAAAGTTGACTTCTATAAGTGAGTGAGGCAGGGACTCAAAGTATATACCGGATAATTCTTTTGTGTGCTTGTTTGTTGTTTAACACTGCACACAGCATTATTCCAGCTATATGACAGCAGCCTGTAAATAATTTGGGGCGGTCAGGTAGCCTAGTGGTTAAAGTGTTCGCTCGTCACGCCGAAGACCCGGGTTTGATTCCAAACATGGGTACAATGTGTGAAGCCAATTTCTGGTGTCCCCCGCCGTGATATTGCTGGAATATTGCTAAAAGCGGCATAAAACCATACTCACTCACTCACTCACTCACTGTAAATAATTGTGTCTGATCAATATTTTATCAGGGTACGAGGACATGCTATCAACCAAATCACCAAGTCTCACTCACATTCAAGTGATGAGCCAATCCTTTAACAACTCGACTACTGTTCTCCTCCCACACACATGTAGAGCAAGCATGAGGATATGATCCATGTAAGCAGCTTCAGGACTAGGACATTGTTGTAAATTCCACAAAAAAAGGCTGAAAGGAAATTAAGCTTGTGGTTCTCTTCACATGGATTACAAGACATTAACATGCATCTGTGGTGTTTCTAGGGTACACCCAGCTCTGTCGTGTATCTGATGACTTTGTCAAAAAGAAATCTCTGTTAGGGTGAGCACAGGAACAATGGGGTCGATAATGTAATTTGGACCAAAGTAAATTATCGGACGTCACACAACAGTATTTGCTTTAACAGAGTTGGTTGGTTTGTTGTTTTATGCTGCACTCAGCAATATTCTAGCTATAAGACGGTTTGTAAATAATCGAGTCTGGACCAGACAATCCAGTGATTAGTATCATGAGTATCGATCCATGCAATTGGGATCGATGACATGCTTCAACCAAGTCAGCGAGTCTGACCACCCGATCCCTTTAGTCGCCTCTTATGACAAGCATAGTCACCTTTTACGGCAAGCATGGGTTGCTGAAGAACTATTCTACCCCCGGATCTCAACAGGTTCTTTTACAGAGATACTATCAGTCTCTCACATGACCACACCTATTCTTCATACTTCTATTGAGGGCCTCAAACACATCAACTTCCCTTTTCTACTGAGTAGGCTTACTGTACATTTAACAAAGCATATGCTATGAGTGAGTGAGTTTGGTTCAACACCGATTTGAACAGCATTCCAGTTATATATTATGTCGTGCCAGTTTGATGTGGGAGGAAAGCCCAAAGTGATGCAGGTCCTAGATGTTTACCACTTTGGAAAATCCACGACTATGGTAGTGATGAACCAAAAAAACAATTGGGACAAACCAGGACTCAAACCCACGGTCATAAGCTTCTGGGGTGCCCAAGGGACACAACTCCCCACAGTGAAGTGCAGCACCTCCGACAACCGGGCCACCTAGGACCCCACTATGCCAAGGACACATACATGCTAGGATTCCTCAGGAATGGATGAATCCAGTATGCTACGAAAATTTGCCACGCTAACATTGGGGACTCCCCCTAAGCATAATGAATAGATTGTAGACGTAAATAGTCATTCATTCATGTATCCTTCACACAGATCCAGGATACTGTGACACACCATGCCTGCACAAAGGGAGGACAGGTCTGCACTTCGTCAGCTCCTGTGTACTGACCTGTGTCATCACCAGACTAGTCACTGCATATGAATGAATGTTAGTCTACCTCATGTTTACCAAGGTCAATAATAGAACAGCAGTTTATCTACGACTCTGAAACAAAATGGCAGGCAATTCAGGAAAAATCCTTACAGTAAACTACGGTTATAACGAACACGCTTATAACGAACTGACGGATATAACGAACTCATTTTTTTGGTCCCGACTATTTGCTGTAGTTATGCTGTATATATGCTTATAACGAACTACGGTTATAATGAACTAATATTGGTAGTCCCTTTGAGTTCGTTATAAACATACTTTACTGTATTTTGTTCCAAACTAGTGTTTTTTAAAAGCTCTTATCCCTCAACTCAGAGGTATTTTAACACTTCATTCCATACAATGTAAAACTAATCATTAAAGCCTCTTCCTCTATGCTATACCGGTCTTGATATCGGTGAACTACAAGTCATCTCTATCGGGTCATAACATAATCATTAGTTAGACCTAGAAGCATGAATGTGAAATGCTTATTTCAAATTTTTATTTTTTTACTGACATTTTTACCGCAGACTTGGGACCGAATATCGGCCTCAGGTCTAGATAAATCCTTGTAGAATAAACCTTTGAAAAGCAAATGCAACAAGCATGAAATACTCACATTTCCCCGCCAATATGACATGTCCGGTTGTGTGCAATGCATTAGCTCCTGTGAACTATGTTCACTGGGCCTTTTTGTAAATGGCCTAATTGCAGCACTAAAAAAGTTATTACTGGTGTTGTTTTGCCATCTACAGTTTATGATAAAATATGTAACTGTATTTGTAATGAGTAAGGAGGAGATATATGGACAAACAACTTCTTTATTACAATTAGGAGCGATGGTTTCGGTGTAGGTTCTAACACCGTTATCAAGCAAGTGAAGTACAGAGTATGGTTGACAAGAATATATACAGGATAGGAGGCAGTGTTTATACAGTTGAGTAGGTGTAAGATCAGTTACACTGTTGTATTTTAATGAGTTGTGTTTCTGCATGAAGTTAGTCAGTGAATGCAACAACTGTGTCCATGACACTTTTGGAGGAACATACACTCAAGCAATGCAGAACTTACCAACAAGAAAGGAAATGTATTCAATATTGCGAGATGACATTCTAAGTTTGGTGAAGAAATATGGTACAGTTTTCAAGATCTGCTCCGGAAACAAGGACTACCGCCATTTTTAGTTTAAATCAAAGTTGTTGCCATGGAAACTCAAAAAAAATTATTTTTTTAAATACCCCAAACTCTCAAAAGGCACCAGTTCACCACTAGACCTATCTATGTGCCAAATTTGGTAAAGAAATATGGTACAGTTCTCAAGATCTGCTCCGGAAACGAGGACTAATGCCATTTTCAGTCTAAATCAAAGTTGTTGCCATGGAAACTTGAATTTTTTTTTTTTTAAATACCCCAAACTATCAAAAGGCACCAGTTCACCACTAGACCTATCTATGTGCCAAGTTTGGTGAAGAAATATGGTACGGTTTTCAAGATCTGCTCCGGAAACGAAATGTGACGGACAGACAGAAGGATGGAAGGACGGAACCCATTCCTATATCCCCCTTCCACTTCGTGACGGGGGATAATAATGTGTTTGACACACAAGATGGTGTCGTTTTGAAACACATACCACTGTTTTGCTAATTTCATTACATCAAACAACTCAAAAACAAACTGGATTAAAAAAGACAAAATTAATTTTGTTACAAAAGCTTTCCAAATTCTCAACAGCTAAGGGGATTCTCATGGAACGTAACCTCTTTATCTAAATCCTAACACAAAAATAAAGGAGGAATAAATGAACATGTATTTAAATGTCAAAACATCCAAGAATAAAAAAAATGAGTGAATACTGATTTACGCTTCATCAGCAATTTTGAAGCTTATCACAGCTAAAATGAATATGAACGACCAAACAGATCAATTGCCATGCAAGTTAGCTTACAAGTGCTTGTGGAGCCTCAAGTACAGTTCCAGTCAACATCATCGCTGGTATTTCTGAGGAGAGTGTTTTAATGTCAGGACCACTCGTCTCCCCTGGCCTATCACAGGAAGCAGTAATGACCCTTGGGTCAGAAACAGGAAGCAGAGGTGGGGGATGGGACCAGTCCAACATGACAACATGGTCGTCATCACCACTGTACTCTGACATATCCTACATCAGTAGAATGAGGATGTGATCAAGCCTATCTCAAAATAATCGCCTGATTGTTTCACTTCCTACTTAGTTCTATAATAACAGTGATGCCTCCCACTATCAATTGTGCATGCCAAGCCTTATTAAAGTTCAACGGAAGATCATTCTCATAATAACTGACGTCAACTGTTTATCAAAATGTTATCGCAGTCCTACTAATATTGTATTATGAAAATGGGTTATTTCTTTAAATGTCATATCTATGATATGGTTGAAATTCTCTATGGGAATATATATACACCTACAACAGGGAATACAGTTCTCCCAGTGATGTCTGCCATTTGCTTTCCCTGACTGGAATAAAACAGTGTCAACCTCCCCATCACAATGTGGTGAACCTCCCACATGCTAGATAATAGTATTCAAACTGCCAAATGAGATAATATCTAAAAAATCTTGATCCTACTAACTTGTACTATATACATTAGGGTTCTAAATTCCTTGTACAAGAGTGGCAATGGGATATCTAAAATTATAATGGGATTGTGAAAATAGGTTCCCGGTGCCTAAGGGAACACTTCGCAATCATGCTGTATCTGTCTTATACAGCATCCTAAAAACACTTTCACACACGTGAGTGAGTGAGGTTTAATGCTGCTCTGAACAGTATTCCAGTTAAATCACAGCGTGTCAGCTTAATGTTGGAGGAAAGCACGAGGTGATGCAGGTCTCAGACATTTACCACTTTGGTGAAACCCACGAGCACGGGTATGGTGCTGACAAACCTATAAACATAATTGGGGTGAACCGGGATTCCAATTAATGGTGAAACAACATTCAGAGAGTTCATAGATAGTTTAAAAGAACTCATTTTCTGACACGCCAACACTCCAAAGGGCACACACACCCAAGCATCTTTTCGAGTGCTCTGTGGCCTTCCCTCCACTCAGCTGATGCAGTAAATGTTGATGGACACCATATTCAGCAATACTTCAGCAATACCATGGCAACCAGTAAATAATCTGGGCCATGCCATCCACTGGTTGACAGAGACAATCAACAGCGACAGGGCACAACAGAACTTCCTAGGTACACACTATGCCCCCAATCTCACCTCTAGGCTCCCGAGTAGCATGGGGTACTGAGGTCTATGCTGCCGAAACACTCCACAGTGCTCATCCACTCAGTGCACATGGTGTACATGTTTAAATACTATTTTCTCAGGGTATGTGCAATAGTTCTCAAGCAATTGTCAAACTTAAATTGAAAGTTAAGCCAATATGGTTGGATGTGATTTGTTTGTTTGTTTGTTGTTTAACGCCACACTTAGCAATATTCCAGCTATAAGACTGCGGTCTGTAAGTAATCGAGTCTGGACCAGACAATCCAGTGATTGATATCATGAGCATAGATCAAGCAATTGGGATCAATGACATGCATCAACCAAGTCAGCGAGTCTGACCACCTGATCTGAAACCATTCCCATTGTTTGTTTGTTTTTTGTTATCAAGGCAAGTATATATATTCTTTTGTGTGCTTGTTTGTTGTTTAATGCCGAACTCAGCAATATTCCAGCTATAGGACAGCGGTCTGGAAATAGTTGAGTCTGGACCAGACAATCCAGTGATTGACATCATGAGCATCGATCCACACAAATGGGATACGATGACATGCACAGTTGTCTTTTACGGCAAGCTAGGTTGCTGAAGACCTTATTGGACCCCAGATCTTCAAGGGGCTCATTCCCAATGACTTATTCTCAATTACTCAGTGTATCATGTCTGTTCTTTTGTTATAACTGCCCCAAACCCATTTACCATTATAGATTCATATCTAGGTGCCATTATTGCAATCTCTTAACTTAGAAATCCCCGCTCAGGAAAGGTGATGGATATGGTTATTTTCTGTATAGATACACTTACTAAAAATAACTTACAACTCGTTTAATAATGACAGTCTGGCATTTATGTCATTCAATAACACAAATGTGTTGTAGTTAGTGATAAAGGTCACTACTAAGACAACACATTTCAGAGCAGACTGACTTTCATATGAATAAATATATATGCCATAGCTATTTATTTTTTTCTATTTCGACCGACCTTGTGTGGAAAAACAGGAACAAATCCATAAAATATAAAATTAAAAAAGAGTGGCCTCAACAGCCACATGTGTCTGCAGCTAGCGTTTCCTTTTTAATTGCTCTGAAATATGTTTTGTCAAAAAGTTTCCATGTGATTTGATGTCAAAGTATGTATCACATTATATACCGTATCGTATCGTGACCAGTGTATCATGACCTTGCTG
Organism: Haliotis rufescens; assembly: GCF_023055435.1. Taxonomy (NCBI): domain Eukaryota; kingdom Metazoa; phylum Mollusca; class Gastropoda; order Lepetellida; family Haliotidae; genus Haliotis; species Haliotis rufescens. Next base: position 7,079,112 of record NW_025964112.1, read on the forward strand.
TATTGTGACCCATGTATCGTGACTTTGCTGTATCGTTTCACCCCAAGCAGCAATTGGGTCCAGAATATTTATCATACCAGAATGGAGACATACACTGGGTAATCAAGGATGCCATTGATGATAATCTTTAACACTGAAAATGTCAAGCATGCATTCCTCTTGTTACTTTGTTAATACGGAGAGCATATACCAAGGTTAATGCTTTCCCTGATACATATCATCGTGTGACAAACTGAACCGCAACTGCGCTGGTGTTTGTTCTGGCATGACTGGATACAATCATTTGCTTGGTATTTATGAGCAACCTACCCATCATCCAAAACACTATTTATAACAAGCCTGTAGTGTGAACTGTCCCTTTAACAACAAGTAACTGTATGTATAGTTAGGGTCGTGATCTGTAACATTACCACTGTAAGTCCCAAGTTAAGACCTGGACCAATCCACTAGACAAACAAATTACTCGGTGGTTTTTCAGTGGAAGGTGGGCATGTGAAAACACTATTTGTTATGTTCAGATATTCTCCCGACTGGGAAAATAGACACCAAAATTAAATATTATAAATATTTCATGTCATAATATCTAATATCCACATATTGTGTTAATGTTTCAATACGTCAGTCTCATACATGTATCTCCAAAATGACATTTCTGGGACCAAAATATTAAAATAGTGATTGGTCATCAAGATAAAAACTAATAGCTGTTCAACGAAGCATAAGTATGGTTCTGTACCACCAGCTTTTTAGGCAATCTAATATGAACTGTATTCAGTAACACTGGCAACCTATCTTAAAAATACAATGTATTTACATCAGTAGTTCAGCACATACCATTAGAAACCAGACAACTATTAATTCAACTTTACAATGCTGCCCATAAAAAGTAATACGATTTGTTTTCCCATCAAAGTAACAACACAGGAAATGTATACTTTCAAAATTACAAATTAAATTCCTATACAATAAAGATACGATACAACAGATATCTAAAAGAACGAGGTATCTTTTCCAGTGGCATCACTGAGTGTATACAGTGGTATAAGGGCTTAAAGGCTATTTCATGTATTGTATGCTTATGATTTCATGAGATGGATGATATTCACAGACAATCTCCATGACACATTATTGGAATGTTTCAGTATTCGCAGGTCTAGTGCACTCGGTCGACAGGGAGCAGCTTGCATACTACTTTTCTAGGAAACGATAAAAGCTTATCTGTTCACACATATATCACCACTGGGTTTTTTTGCGGAAACAATTTTGATAGCATTCAACTCGACGACAAATCTCGTAGGCACTACTTTCAGGTTAAAGAGTTATAAATTACGGTCCTGTAATTTCTGCACAGGTGGATATAAAAGCACGTCGACACAATCATCTGTTGATCTCAACATCTCAATGCGAAGGTATAACTTGAAGTTCAAACCTGTTACCTGTTTCGATTCAATATTCCAGTAGATCCAAACTGATCAGTGCAAAAATGAGGTATACCTGTTAGCGTCTGTGAGCCGGGACCAGTGCAGAGTTTTTGAACAATTACAATGTCCGCGGTGACTCAAATCGAAACTATTCCACTCCGCGCCCACAGGTGACTATAGTCATCAAAACTCAGCCGCCATTAACGGTAGCGTAGGCATGCGTACACCCAACGCGGAAGCAGGTGCCCGTCACGTGACCTCTGTAGTCGCTGTAGCACTTCACGCGGTCCGTTTAAAAACACGGTGAGGTGAAATGGGGTTTAATCTCGCGTCCAAAATTATTGCACTTATATAGCGACGTAAGTTGCTCCTATGAGTATATATACTCATGTAAGTAAAAGTAAAATTGTTATGCATGGTCACATCAAAGGGGAGTATACTGCATCACTCACAGGAAATCACGTTTGTAAATCTTCAAGGTCTCAAGATGAAATGGGACTTATCTTACAACGGAAACGTTAGGTTTCTGCCATACTAAATATGGTCCGTACTTGCAGTTGGTTCGGCCAGTAAAAGGAATATTTTGGGGTAAAACGTTGTGAGAGAATGGCTGCGACTGGTACGACCATTTCCAAATACACGGAAATGTGTTTCATTTATCACAAGCAGAATACCCGAAGCCAAAAGAAAATTGGGCTCATTGACGACTGGCACATTGGAAACGAGTGATAATAGCTATCTATAGGATGGTCAAATAAACTGCTTACGTAACTATATCATTGTCGTCAAGATTACAATTCTTCATTGTAATCTGACCTTGCATTGCTGTACATCGTATCTTATTCAAGCTGTATCACTGAGAGTAAGTGATTATCTCCCTTACCCGAACAGCTCAATTGCGCACTACCTTTGCAATGTATCGTATGTTATTCAGGCAGCCATCGAGAAACGTTCCAGGAAGGAACTCAATTTTCACACTGCTATTGCAACATAATGTTCAACACGATTAAATACCAGGCTTCTATAAAGTATGACTTTGTTCAATAAACAGCACATGTAAAACAACGGGTTTGATATGAGAATTTTTTTATTAGTTATCTTCATAATCACATGTATGGCGCTTGCTGTGCATAGTTGAGCACAGCATTGTTTTAAATACTTCACTGTATGTAATGTATGGTACATACCGTTTCATGCGGCGGTTTATGTTTCTGCATGGTTTATTGCTTTGACAACAAAAAAATAACTTCCAGCAGAGATTATACACCCGTATATGTTCTTTGCTTCTGGATACATAGGAAATCAACAGGTTGGTCTGTAGTTTGCAATTATAGCGACGCGCATGCACGTGTGTGTGTGCTGCTTGTACTAGTCCGGACTAATGCCGATCTTATAATCCTAGCTCACTGAGATACCATGCCGCAGTTTAACATGAATACTCAACTCAAGACAGCATCGAGCCGACTAGCCCTTGTTTTATCCCCTGCCGAGCGCCAGGCAAGGTAACAAGTGCCATGTTTTAACGTCTTTTTGGTATGATGCGGCCGGGGATCAAACCCCGAACCTCCTAGACAACGGAGGTGGTAATTTAAAAACAAGGTATTTCATACTTCATATGTATATGATCTAATGTCTGATACACAAACGCATGCGCTAAAGTTACTCCTATGAGTATATATACTCATGTAAGTAAAGCATTTGCATGGTCACATCAAAGGGAGTATACTGCATCACTCACAGGAAATCACGTTTGTAAATCTTCAAGGTCTCAAGATGAAATGGGACTTATCTTACAACGGAAACGTTAGGTTTCTGCCATACTAAATATGGTCCGTACTTGCAGTTGGTTCGGCCAGTGAAAGGAATATTTTGGGGTAAAACGTTGTGAGAGGATGGCTGCGACTGGCACGACCATTTCCGAATACACGGAAATGTGTTTCATTTATCACAAGCAGAATACCTGAAGCCAAAAGAAAATTGGGCTCATTGACGACTGGCACATTGGAAACGAGTGATAATAGCTATCTATAGGATGGTCAAATAAACTGCTTACGTAACTATATCATTGTCGTCAAGATTACAATTCTTCATTGACGATAAATATTTAGAATATCAACGTTTTTTTTAATTTCTTGTGTGAATGTTCATTTTACCCTCAAAAGGTATTAATGCAAATGTAGCCATGCGGGAAGAGAGTCCACTGTGATTTCATTTTGTCTGTAATATTTGTACCTTATAGTCAGATTTCATATAAGCAAGTCTCCAATATTCTTTGTTTTATTATAAGTCATTTAATATATCAACTATTAACACTACAATATATGGCACTATCGTCGGAGTCTTGTTTAGGTTTTAATATAACAGAGTTTCTGCTGGATGAAGAGGAAACACTCGATCCAAGTCACGAAATTGACAGAAACACACGATAAAGTGGAGATGTCAGATGTGTGTGTGTCGAAACACTGGAGTAAATCTCAAATCGAGAACACGACCCTTTATACGAAAACATTGCGGCCTGGGCCCCGTTCCACGAGGCGATCTTAGCTCTACGATTGTCGTAAGCCAATGTTAAAGAATGGGAGTTACGATCATCTTATGCCCTAAGATCGCTTTGTGGAAAGGGGCCATGTACTTCATTCCAGCAACCCTTACAAGCAAACGACTCCAGGAAACTGTTATGAAGTCGTGTGTTTTTTCGAATCATCAAACATCCGTGTGTTAATTAAACTTGTTATTAACGTAAATAGTCTATAATCTGCCTTGTGTGTATGGGTTCTAGCCTGGAGCAAACAAATTTGCTTCATTTAATGTGTGACGAAGGTTGTTTAGTGAGTATGTGTCGACTTCACACGTCATGTCAATGTTGAGAATCGAACACGGGTCCTCGTGGTGACGAGCCAACGCTTTAACCACTAGGCTACCCCACCGCGCCACTCCAGCAGCGGAGCTCTCGCAACTCAAGACAACAAGCCTGAATGTGAGGCAGTGCAGACGCACCATGTAGTGTTCTTATTCGAGGAAAGCTTTCGCAAAAACGGATATATGATTCATCCCCGCCCTTAAGACGGGGAAGTATACGGGAGAGGTTAATTTTATAGCATATATGTCGACATGTTGGTTTCTTTGAAATTTCAAGCCACACAGTTACCGAAACGAAACATAAAAATCATGTGAAATGTGCGTGAAATGTTGATGTTTATCTTTTCCAGCAATAAGAGATACTTCAAAATCGTCTTGCTATTCTGAGACTTAGTCACTTTTCGTAATGCTGATAACCCATGAAATTTGTTCATTTTGTTTTTAAAAGAGCTAAAAATGATCCCATTTCGCTAAAGTTAACCGGTCTATATTTTGTAAGAATAAACTATTGCGCATTGAGCGATTATCTCCTTTAGCTATAGGTGATAAATCACGCATTGACCTTGCAATGCTGTACATCGTATCTTATTCAAGCTGTATCACTGAGAGCAAGTGATTATCTCCCTTACCCGAACAGCTCAATTGCGCACTACCTTTGCAATGTATCGTATGTTATTCAGGCAGCCATCGAGAAACGTTCCAGGAAGGAACTCAATTTTCACACTGCTATTGCAACATAATGTTCAACACGATTAAATACCAGGCTTCTATAACGTATGACTTTGTTCAATAAACAACACATGTAAAACAACGGGTTTGATATGAGAAATTTTTTATTAGTTATCTTCATAATCACATGTATGGCGCTTGCTGTGCATAGTTGAGCACAGCATTGTTTTAAATACTTCACTGTATGTAATGTATGGTACATACCGTTTCATGCGGCGGTTTACGTTTCTGCATGGTTTATTGCTTTGACAAAAAAAAATAACTTCCAGCAGAGATTATACACCCGTATATGTTCTTTGCTTCTGGATACATAGGAAATCAACAGGTTGGTCTGTAGTTTGCAATTATTTTCCAAAAAGATAATACGGTTGCATGATATCTTCACGATGTTTTGGTTGATCATAGTAACATTCTTCTAAACAAATTTCAAATCTAAGCCGGAAGCAATCACAACACAAACCCAGTTAACCAAACGGAACCATACACAAGAGTGAGTGAGGGAGTTGGGTTTAACGCCGTTGAATAGTATTCCGTGTCAGCTTGATGTGGGAGGAAAGTCTGAAGTGATGCAGGTCTTAGACGTTCACCACTTTGGTGAAACCAACGAGCAAGGGTTTTGTGCTGACAACAAAATCGGGGCGAACCGAGATTGAAACACACTGTCATAGGTTTCTGGCGTGCCCAATTTAAGGGACACAACTCTGCATAGCGAATTGCAGCGACTTGGCCAACCATGTCCCCGTAAAAAACTGTAAGAAACTGATACAACAAAGATGTTTTAGATGAGATATGTATTGCGGAACATTCCATGAAAAAACAGTGGCAATATTACACAATCACAAACTACAAAATACATGCACAATAAACGACAATTAAAAAACACAGGAACATTCAACATTCAAAGGAGGTACATTATAACAATTTTATTTAAAAAACAAGTGTATTATAATGATATGGAAACAATATGAGAATTGAGCAAAACTATGGTAATGTTGTACATACATGTACAAGGAATTTGTTTGTAATTGTTGATATGTTAACAGATCTTGGAAGTTGTTTCTGGATAACTGTTGGTAAACTTATTAAGAATCTGTGTACCAAATTCTTTATCATGATTGGGGATTATTTGTGATTCTCTTTCTTGGTTGTATTATGTAAGACAGTGCGTAATGTTGTTCATCTTCTGAGACATCACGTTTCACAGAGACGTTGTTCAAATGGGGTTGGTGTTTTTGTATATCTACAATTTTTTCAATTTTCAGTTTGTGATTACTTAAACGAAGTTTTGAGAAAAGTGACCTATGGCCTTTGTTTTTACAATATGTAAGATAATTCTCAATATTTATAGATAACGTGACCAAACTGTATGTTCCTAACTTGCTGCTAGATAAATGGGAATCCATTAATGATTGCGTGTATTTTTACATTTGAACTGAAGTATATTTAGAGATGATTCATTACATTTTTTGTGTTTACTATTTTAAAAGTTTGCTTTATTTAACCCAACCAACATTTTGACCAGAAATATTGATATTTGCTGCCAAAGCATGCCATAGAGTGACATTTGTTGTGTTATCTATATAGGATTTTTTTAATTGGTACTAATAGTGGGTATATATCAAGTTTTGCCTGACAGGCCCAGTTTTCTTGCCTGGGTTTTCTTTGTGCTGACCAATTAAAGATACTGTTTCTTTTATTGTGCTTTCCAAATATAACTACATTAATAACAACCAATTTGTACTTTACACAAATTCTCTCCTCCCATAGCTTACACTTCCTTCCTCTGCACATAACATTATACTGCGGGGAGCTATTGATGCTCTGCAGCAATCTCTACTTGTCTGTCATTCCGTTTGTTGTTTAATGCCGTACTCCGCAATATTGCAGCGGCGGCCTGTAAGTAATCGAATCTGGAACAGACAATCCCGTGATTGATATCTACGCTATCAAGGTACATTGCTGAAAGACCACCATCCTAATTGGGATACGATGACACGCAATCAAACAATCACAGGGCCTGACCATCCGATCCAGTTGCAAACATGCCGGGAACCTATATTTCTACCGGATGTATCCCCGCGTGTCATTCTGACTACCGATAAGGGCAAGGGCAGAGTGTCAAATAAGGTTCCTCTATAAGGAAAGAGTCATCAGAGGATGGAATCCCCCCCCCCCACAAAAAAAAAATATATAAAAAATTTGAAAGAACAAATCATCTGACTGTTACTTGAAGTCCAACTTGATGAGATAATTTCTATCTAATCTGTCTGTCTGTATACAAGAGTAGTTATTGAGCTGTCAAAACAATACCAGGGAATTGGGATTCGTAACTTTCTCTTCTTTTTTTTATGTCAGATACACACCAATATAAACGCAGACAAAGCCAAACTTGACTTGGACTTTTTTCTTTTAAAATTCCTAAAATTAAAATAGCAAAAGGCACCACTTCAGCCATTGGTTATTACAAGTACCCAGTTTGGATGTCTTCCACGGTTTCAAGCTGTGCTCCGGAAAAGGAACCCATCCCCGCCCCCATTGGTTGGTTTGTTGTTTTAGGCCGCACTCAGCAATATTCCAGCATATGACGGCGGTCTGTAAATAATCGAGTCTGGACCAGACAATCTAGTGATTGATATCATGAGCATCGATCCACACAATTGGGATAGATGACATGCTTCAACCAAGTTAGCGAGCCTGGCCACCCGATCCCGTTAGTCGCCTCTTTCGAATTGGGACTGAGTCCACATGGTTTCCATGGAAATCGAGAAAAATCACTTCAGGATCTGTATATATATCTGCCATTTATTGTTCTCTAGTTAAGCCCCGAAACGAAATCCACCCCTTATGGAGACTTAAGTACAAATTGTCAATTGTCAAATTAACAATAAATAAACAAAAAATCTGCAAATAACAAAAGGCACAACTTCAGGACCTGGTTGTAGATCTGCCAATTTTTTTGGGAAGATATTGAACGGTTTTTGAGTTGTTCCCGGAAACGAAATAGGGGGGCAACACATGAATGATTAATGATCTTGTGACTGCGATGATGAGTACAGACTTCTTGAAACGCCAATAAAATACCATGTTCAATTGACATGATATTTGTGTAGTGTCTTCGACAAATCTAGCGGCGGAACAGTGAGTTGAGAATAATGAGAATACCGACTAGCGTGGAAATGTGTGCAATTCACTTCAGCCCCGCACATCTTACGGAAGAATTAACTGCATCTCGCATGTCCTTACGCCAATGGCTGGTTGGTCAGGACATGCATGACGAAGGTTCTTCGTAATTGCACTCACCTTTACTGTTCGTATTGAACAATCCAAAAAGGAATCGTGTTGTCAAAATCGGATTATTATACAAACTGGAGTATCAAGGGTATTTTCCCCCTTTCATTTTCGCCTTCCTGTTTGATTACAAGTGATTTCATGGAACTAATATTCGTGATACTCGATAGGTTCTCTGGGTGGGGGAGAAAGAAAGAAGGAAACATGTTTTTGTATTAAATATTCAGATCAAAAACGTTTCCCCGTTTCTTCCGAAGTCACATTTCCTGGAGAGGCTCAAGCTTTAACTATTTGCCGACCAGTTAAAATTCTGAAAGGGATTGCATGATCACCAAATGGCATGTTAATATCCATTTTGTGGGAGCAATAATAACTGGGGCCCCAGTCCCAAGATGCCCAGAGCGCCCTAGATTTCTTTGAGGACAGTAAAAGTGAATTGTTCCCTCTCGGATGTGCTCTTTACACATCTTCGCACCAGTAAAGATATTGTCTGTATGTGTTCAGTGGTTTGAAACAATATTCAAATGCATGAAAGAAAGGTCAAATGTGTGTATGTGTGTAATGTCCATTAAAATGTACGCCTCCCTCGGAAATATTCCAACAGAAAGACAGTATGTAAGACAATCCCGTGTGCCGAGATCTTGGGACCATCCATACATTTGGTACACAATAACATGCAACAAAGTGTCAAATCCTGACCACCCAATCCATTTAGCATAGGCTGGCGAGTATATTCCGCTTGCAAGTGGCATTTTTTTAAAAACATTCTGGTCGTTGCGTACGTTGTAGTCGGCATTATTCCAGCCATGTCTAAATAAAGACTGGTCTACGGGTACCGTGACCAGCAGTACAGGCATATCAGCTAACATACACCCATCTATAAAAATTCTTTCATCCACAAAGATGGTCCAATGCGAGCAAACTTGTGCCCTGGCAGACGGGCGACTCGTCAGGGGTTGTCAGACGACCTTCCGACATTGACTATTCTCCTTTAAATGTCAACAGAACTAATTTTTTTCTAAAAATTGTGTTTATTCATCAAATTTACACAATTGGAAAGTTCCTCGTGTCCTGGGAAGTACATTGTTGTCTTGCCATTTGAAACTGAAAGAAAATCAGCATAATAAAGGAGAGGCAGATGGATGTTCAAGGTCTTATTTCTCAAAAATACGTCTTTCAAATAATTTTAACATAATACTTCACTTTTGATAGGGACATTTCTCCATGATTCTCACATGTCTAGTGTCATTCAAAAGCATGACATCTGATTAGTCTTTCTAACTAAACAGCTTGGTCAAGCATGAACTTGCACACGAGTTTGAAAACAAACGAACTTGCATAAATACTTCTAAGACATGACCTAAGTAGATATTCAGTGGATACATTTTAACTCATTAATACACAAAATCTTCAGATCTTCACTTACCATAGACAATATTTTGTCTCCAATGCAGTCCCTTTCTTATTGAGCAGTCCTTTTCTAAACCTGAAAATAATAAATTGTTGGTACATGAACACATCTTCTGGGTTAAAACAGATGAGCATGATTTCATCAAGTGACTGAATAGACAATGATTTCATGTCCCGAGAAACCAAGGATTATATACAGGTATGAGTGATATTTTCTTTTGCAGCTGAAACATCCTTGCAATGAGAGTGGTCCATTACTTTGAAATTTTTATGGGGAAGCCATCAGATTTGAGGTCAGTTAAAATACGCAGATCCAGAAGATTCTCATCCCTGAATATCAACAAATCTGCTGTTGGTGTATTTCAGCACATCTTTACCACAAATTTACTGATTTATAACATTTCAAAATGTGTAACCTAACAAGAATGTACACTACCTTGAGATCAGGACTGGCGTGGATTAAGACTCAGGAGCCACTTATTCTTGGTCCATTGTGAACCTGTACAAAAATTAAAAATAGATCAATAAATTGTATCACAATCTTCCTAGTTCGGCATATGGATAGGTGCTACTTTTACTTGAAGAGATCTTTGAAATATTCACTACCCATGGGACTAAGTTAGATATGATCCTTACTACCATATAGGTTTCTAGTTTGTCAGCTTTAGTATGTAGTAGTATTGAAGAATGTTGAGCAGTAACTTTCAACTTACCTCCACCTACAAGGATTACTAGGGACATCGTACTCGGGACCTGTACTATTAAATGGACTAACACCACATTCAGCATGTTCTTTTCACAAACTATTCCAATATTCAACATACATGTCTTGCATGGCATGCAAAGGTTTACGGGCAGTTACATAGATTTCTGTTAAAAATTCCAAATACTGACTAGCATCTGAAGACATCAGGAGTGATCATGAAAGCATATGATAGGGAAATCTAGCCTTTATGAAATATTGAGGTCAATCTTATTTGGCTTCACAGGAGGTCCTAAGATGACAATACATCACGTTCAGTAAGGGAAATTCAGGTCCAATTGATGGATTTATTTTCATCCTATTCAGTACTATACCATGATCAATCCTATAGCTCAAAGAGCCATTATCAGCAAAGTCTTATCATACATTATAATTTCCTATCTTGGAATTCATAATGTCTAGAGTGTGTATTAACAATGTGATAAATTTCAAATTCGGAAGTTCTAAATGAAAAAAAATGTATTTCTAAAATTTGCTAAGTAAAAAAAGCAAGCAACTCCGTAACAATTTCTAACTGGTGAAATTAATTTAGCTTATGTCAATACATTCTCTTTTGCACCAAGATAAGACTTTTTACTTGTCTACAGGTTTGCTTGTCCAGATTTCTAATTTTAGACATCAAGCATTTACTCCAAATATTTGCCCTACCAATCAACACAAAGAACAAATCTTCCAATGTAATGGAACTTCATGGCAAAGTTGTCAAAAAGTTGGAAATTGGCAACTTAGGAAAATGAGACTTAGTGGCACATTTCTATACAAATTTATTCTCATGATGATACCAAACATACAATGATGTGACAATACGACACGGACAGAATATAAAATATGACAACGTCAGCGTGACATGAAATGAATTAAAACATAACAGGATCTTTGAAGACGACATCTATGTACAAGAGCTTGGTAGGTAGGTAGTTTCCTGTGGACTCGATGGGGAGAATATATCCAATAACCTGCAGTCGTAGGTTAATATCAGCTAGACTCCAACTCCTTCCTTCTATATATCTTCTTAGATTATCTATGTAGATGGGTATGAGTCCATTGAAGTCTATTTAAGAGCCCAGGGCACTTATTCAGGTTCATTCAAGGCTACCTGTCACCCTAATGCCCTGATAAGGGCATCTAGTTCACTTTGTAGACTGGTTGCTAAGGTAACTGGTAGCTATGGATACTCGATATCTGCCTGTCTGCATTTCTTGTGATATTTTCACTCACTGAGCCTACCTATATATATTTAAGAGAACAAAATACCTAGTTATTAGGACATAGCAAAGCATACATTCATGGTAATTGTATAACAAGTGATTAAACACCATAGACAGTCTTATTTAGATTGATCTTTGAGAATAGCTACTTGTTAAGTAACTTTGAGTAACTTTTGATTTGATTCTATTTTGAGGATGTCATTTACTCTACATCATAGGATTGACATTTTACAGAGTACTTACAGAAAACTATGTTGCCTAAATACTGTTCAGCGTCTGTTGTAGCCACCGCCATAGCCACCAGTCCCTCCTCCACTCCCGTAAGAGCCTGAAACACCATCTAATATGCCATCATTTCTACACTTAATACAAGGCCAAAATAACATAACAACAATAAGAGCCCAATTAATGCAAAGTTCTTTTTTTTTTTTCAAACCATGCATTTTACACTGACTTAAGGTCAAACTAAACTAACCCCCATATGGTCCCGATCCTCTTTGTGAATAGTTTCCACCTTTCATGACGCCACCTCCATACGATGATCCATAGTTGGAGCCAAAGCTTGAGTTGTCTCCCCATCCATTTCCTCCCTGGTTGCCACCATAGCCACCTCCACTGCTGTAGTCATTGTAGCCGCCCTGGTTCCAGTTGTCATTGCCATAGCCTCCTCCATAGCCGCCACTCTGCTGACTGTAACCACCACCATATCCGCCACCTAAAATGGGATGAACATTATTCATGAGTATTTCAAGAAGTAACCAAATAACATTCAACTTATGTCATCCTATCATTTCATCCTATTTTCCAGGAAAAGCAGCTGTACATTTCTGGTGTAAGAACCAATACCTTGGTTGTAGCCATTTCCATAGCTGTCGCCATAGCCTCCGCCTCCACCGTAACTGCCACCCTGTTGGTAACCCCCACGACCTGCAAATAAACCATGTCAGGGATAATGTTAAAGGCACTTATGCTAAGGAATCGACTTGTGTCAAAGATATCCTTTGAGCCAGTAGCATGCCTAGCAGCAGATGTAACTAACATACTGAGCAAATGGGCGTGCTTTTCCTGGAATTAAGTAACATTCCGGCATTTGCAAACAACTCTTGCAATCAAAACTTACAGCCTGATTAAACGGATGATTTCATTATGAACCATAAATCGTAAGGCAATCTACAAGCTAAATTACCTCCACGGCCACCCCGACCACCTCCGCGGGCACCTCCCTGGTTATCTCGGGATGTCGCCTTCTTTACCTCAACCTGGCGGCCATTTACTTCATGGTACTTTTTCACTGGGAAAATAAAGTTATTTTCAACATCACCATTAACCTTGAGTTCACATGAGGGTATATTGAATTAGACAATTAACACAAATGCTGATCTATTGTAATAAAACATTTTAATCAACAAGCATTTAAAATCAAGACTAGTTATATATTTATTACTTACAGACAGCTTTGTCAACACAGTCATGGTCATCATAGGAAATGAAACAGAAGCCCTTGGGTTTGCCTGTGGCCTTGTCCATGATGAAATCAACTGAAGTTACTTCACCAAACTCTGAGAAGACATCTTTCAACATTTCTTCTGTGAACTCTTCTTTGATTCCACCCACAAACATCTTCTTGACCGACTGCTGAGATGAACCACCTCCATCCTAATGAAAAAGAATTCGCCAAAAATCAAATTATATAGAGAAACACATAACAAGAGATTGCTATATCCATGACATTACTATCATCTTTTACAGGGACTAATGAAAACATTATTGACATTAGCTCACAAATTAAAAATATAATAAAATGCAAAATTACACACAAAAACCCATCCAAATGCAATTGAAAAATTTAAGTAACCAAAGCTCAAATGGGTTGATTACTGAGTAAATATTTAGATCTTAAAACAAAAAAGACATTGCATTAAAACAATGGTGGTATACCTCTCTGGGCATGGCACGCTTTGTTTCCACCTCTCGACTGTCAATAACATGGGGTCTGTTGGCCTGAGCAGCATCAATTTCAGCAGCTGCCTTGTATGTGATGAAGCCGAAGCCTCTTGATCTGTAAGCAAAAACATGCATCATTGACTTGCAAAAAAGGTAATACAATAGGTTATTGACAATCTTGTTAACTGTCTTTGAACAATTACAAAAAAAACTCTTAAATTTGGATTGATGCTTACCGTTTTGTGTTTGGGTCCTTCATTACAACACAGTCGACAACATCGCCCCATTGTTCAAAATGTGTTTTCAAGCTTTCGTCTGTTGTCTCGTAGCTGAGACCACCGATGAAAAGCTTTCTGAACTGTTCATCTTCGGGGTCCGTTGGGTGCTCGCGGGGATTTCTCCTCCCACCACGACCTCCGCCACCTCCTCCATAGCCGCCGCCACCGCCTCCGTAGCCGCCGCCGCCACCACCAAACCCTCCTCCTCCATAGCCGCCGCCACCGCGGCCTCTTCCTCCTCCCCGACCTCTACCGCCACCAAACTACAAACATAACAAGCATGGTTACAAAACGTGGCAACAACGATCTTGTATAACTTAGTGCGACAAAGCAATAGTTATTGTCGAGTCTTTTCAACGATATGGCGAAACCGGAAAAAGCCAGACTTCAACATGGTAGTCTAGTAACTACGGCGGCAACTCGCACATGCGCCCTTTGTTCTAGAAGGATCACGTGTTTTCACAATCTCTCAATTGCAAATTAATCTCGAATTTAAAATAACGTAAGCCATCAATGGCAATAGAACACGAAACAGTACTAAATAAATGCACAATAAATTAAGAATGGCGAGGCAGTAACTTTTAAACAAGAGCGCAATATCTATCTAAAGTAGGTCATGATGCGAAGCCATTTTGCTCGTCTCTTCCAAGAACAAAGACCCGGCGAGCGGCCTCGGTTGAAAAATGCAAAATAACGCTGAAATACGCGTGTAAAAGGAACGAAATATTAACCAAAGTAATCACTAGAATATAAATATACTCACGCCACCCGACATTGTCCTAAGAAGTTTGTTAAGGAATAAACTTAAGAGATTTTTCTGATCAGAGAAGCGCTGTTACTGCTTCCTACACGTGCCCGGTTTGAAATGGCAGAGGTAGGGTCACGTGATGGATGATGTCATCTAGAATCAGCATAAATTGTCTTTTCTTTCCCAAGTTCATCCCGGTGAAATAACATACTTTACTTATTCCTTATATGACACAATTTGGATATTTATGAGAATAAACTATAATTTATTTTCGGAAATGAAATTTTAATTCATATCACGAAAATAGCCGAGATGTTTTCCCGCGTAAAACATCGCAAAAATTTCCCGGATGTGTAGCTCGCGCTTGCGCAGTTTGTTAAAGGAAATCGCGGCATTTCAGCTTTGAGGGAAAGTAACATCTCAAGCATGTAAGTTTGAAGTAAATAGAACGGGAAATAGATTAAGCTTAATTACTGAAATGAAAATATTTCAATACAAAGAATTCATTCTCTGTGGTTTTGATTCTGCTTAACATACGTTTACGGCATAGGTACTGAATTTGCATGCTTTTTGTGTTGCATCTCGCTCAAAATGGCGCCTCACGTTGTCAACAAAATAGCCGGTTTTCAGCTGTATTGAATGAAAACTATTTCTAATCAAGAGAAAATAAGAAAGTCAGAAATAATGTCCGCACGTGTAAAGATATGTTCATTAATGTGCGTTCGTGGTATTTTGAAAGCTTCCTTTCCCTACTCAAGAGTTTCCCTCATTTTGTGACGAGCGTTGACAATGAAATATCACAACGTGATTTTAAGTGACATATAGGGTATAGCCTATGTCAAATGTACGTTACCTATTGAACCAGCCATGACTTCAGATTTTAAGTGTTGTTACCATTTTACTTAATTACTGATATTTCACGATGTTGCATGGATTAATGAACCTTTCACGTGCAATGATTAAAAAAACCAAGTAGAAGCAAGCTAGATCTACCGTCAAGCCATAAACACATGTGACAGACCACTGAAACTTCAAAAGACAGTTAACAGAAAAGAGATAATCTTTTCAAACTCCAAGCTGGATAAGCTTTTCATAAATTATAACATTGCTAAACAGCTATACAATTGTCAAGATGATCAATTCATTTTGTGTCTCATGCAATTAATATGTTCGAAAATTATTTTGTTTATATAGGGTGCATACCCTGCTAGACCTATATGAACAAAATAATACCCATGAAGCTTGGTGCTTTCGTGTTTGCAAACGAATAGGGATAGGACAAAGTAGATCTTGTGAAATAGATCATGACCTACTAGGGAATGTTGTTGCTTTATTGTTCTTGCATGCTAATAATCACATTACATGTCTTTGTCATTTTCAATTGTTTCCTCTGAGCAACAGTTGTCACAACATCTAAATTATGAATGTGCTGAAGCAACCATTTACTAACAATATTTTATATTGTTCATTATCCGGGATATTGACTTTGTCATCCAGTATTTGGTAATGATATGAAAGAATGTCCTTGTGTCATTTGTCTCTAAGAATCATAGACAAGTCAAGGAACTAGTTATGCACAATATATAAAATGCTATATACAGTTAACATGGTTAGTTATCCATGGAATTTGTATATATTTATTGTTTGCACTTATAAACATTTTTATATGAATTGAGAACTTGTGATACTGATGCATTCTAAATAAAGGTATCCACTCAAGCACTAACCTAATTAGCCAATATGTCTCTTGTTACCGCAGTACAATGTCTTGGCTAAGGGAAGTTGAGTGCATTTGGTCTCATAAAATGCAAGCTTGATTGCAGCCTTCAATTATCTAATGGAGGCTTAACGTAATATATTCCAGAAACCTGTTCAACTGGAATAGGAAAGCATTGTCCCAGTTTATATCTGGGTTAGAACAAACCTTTTTTTTTCATGTTTCCTTACTGTTTAGCCTTATTACCATATTGACTGTTGAATATTCTGCCTATCACTGATATTTCTCTTTCAAACCAGAACAACAACTGAGACCAGAATCCTTTCAACACTCCAGTAACCAAGAAACATCAATATGGCAGGTGAATGATAATGATACAAATATGGACCTTGTGTTTCCATGTTTGTCCTATTCTATAACTATTTAATCAGGTCATTTCTATACTTCTATTGTCTTAACACAATATAGGAATTAATGTTAAGGAAATGGTTTGTGTCCCTGTACATTGGGAAAGGTAATTAAGGATTGCTCATGACAGTGACACCTAAGGTATCACAGATGAAGACGAGCAATCATTAATTTAAGATATGTAGCATGATTTGTTTAAACAATACCACCAAGTATTTAAGTGTTGCAAACCATGTTATAATTGTACTTGTGGTGGTATAAGTAATTAACCACAAGCATGAGTCCATTTCAGTTATATTATTGGAAGAGTTAACTCCCTTGAAAAACCATGTTTTAGAGTTAGGTGTTAACACAGCTTTGAAGTGCCAGACATTTTTTCAAATATCATTTAAAGTTTTGCTCCTATAGTATTTGAATCTAGGGCCCCTTTCAAATCTAACTGTAGCTTTAGGTATAGATAAGTCAAAAATGAGTGAACTTGTTAATCTCATAAGTAGAGTCGTAGTGTACGTTGTATTCCTGAATAAGTTAATGGCAACATTGTGTAGAAAAGTCATTTGACTTGTGCTTGTATTAAGACATGCCCATGATTGAATTATTTACAAACATATTTCACATGTCATTCTCTAAAACCCATGTCCAAGAATTTATGAAGGTGCATTTTGGCATCCTTCATACCTTGTCTGAATTCAGTGAACATATTGAAATAAATCCAACAAAGGCTTAGAAACATTTAATGTTCAGTTAACTTTTGAGGCGGACTTAAAAGACCAAAGTGTATCTATCTTTATTTCATTATACTGAAACCAGGAAGCTGAACACAACCTGCCCGACTGTCTGGCAGATAATTTTGAGACTATTTAAGCATTCTGTTTTATTATAACTCCTAGATTCTCAAGTTATTGTTTGAACTTAGTCAAGATGTGATTTGTCGCTTATTTATTACAATTTTTCAATATTTATGAAGTCTGAATGCGGGCAGGTAACTTTGAAGATGGACAGGCAACACTTATGGGTCACCTGCACGACTGACTTGTTGGGTTTTGAAATTATTTCAAACAGTGCGCAAAAGCTAATTTATGGCTTTGTCAGGTTTTTCACTGAAGACAGGGCAAATAAATAGGAGGTTGTTATGCTAAGTTATGTATTATTGCATTGAATGCAATCTAAAAATATAATATTAAAAATGGCTTAATTTGCGGGAAGAGGGGACCTTTTTCTTTTCTTTTAAAACCATTTTGTCCAATTTGCCTGCCTGGGGCAAAACCAACATCTATGTGGTTCAGTTACCATCTCAGATTATCAATTTATTTTGAAAAAGTGACTAATATCAGATAGCAGGAAGTTAAGGCAAGGAGAGCATTCTGCAATGTGAGGCTGTGAGCATGGCTGCTTGGGAATTCATTGGAGAATATAGTGGCTTGTAAACTTTGGCATGATTTGTGTTCTTATGCTTCCATATCAATTTCGATTCTTTTTCTGACATCTTGGTATTTGATTTGTTAACATGTAATTGTGTTAAGAACACAGCTTTATGGAGCTAGATTCAGATCCCATAAACTTGTGCCTGTTGTACAAGACAACCTATTGGGGGATTTGGAAAACTCATAATATTAGTCGCTAGTTTGTCTGATCCAGACTAGACCAGGCTGCCATGGTATGGCTGGAATATGGCCGACTGCCTAATTAAACAAAATTATCCCACCCAAGGCATTGAGCAACTGCTTTGCCTGTCCAATGAGGATATTGACCCAAAGGCTGTTTATCTCATTTGTGTATTCACTGCCCACTGTGAAGATCTGGGTCTTCAGCAACAATGCTTGTTGTATGAGGTGCGACTAACATGATCGGGTGGTCAGACTCACTGACTTGGTTGATGCATGTCATTGTTTCCCAATTGAGTACATCGTGGCACATGTCAGTCACTGTTTTGTCTGGTCCAGACTTGATTATTTACAGACCGTCTTCATATAGATGGGTGTGGCATTTAACATAAAACATCTAACAAACACTGCCCTTGAGGATCTGGTGCTACATAGGTTCCCAGTACACCATGCTGGCACAAGTCATGAAGGGGACTTTAAAGTCGGCTAACTCTCTTGCCTCGTGAAGATGAGCATATGTTATCACCAGAAAAGACTGCCACAGGGGATGTGGCTTGTTGCTGTTGACCACTTGTTTGTCCAGGTTTGATTCCTGACAGGCTTTCATGATTAAGTTCTATTGATGTCTACAGCATAAAGCATTTAGTCACTGATGTCTTTCTTTTGTTAGTGAGTTGACTGGAGTTATGTCCCAATGAAGATCCAGGTTAGAATTTGTCTTTGGCAACCAATGCTTGTAAGCAGCGATTTACAGCGTCAGGTTGTCACTCACTGACTTGGTTGATGCTTGCCATTGTATCCCAGTTGCATCGTTCTTGTTCTCGATCGTTAAGATGATCCGGGCTAGAATAGGTATTCAGCAACCCATGCTTGTCGTAAAGGGCGACTATGCTTGTCGTGAAACGCGATCGGGTGGTCAGACTCGCTGACTTGGTTGATGCATGTCATCGTATCTCATTTGCGTAGATCGATGCTCATGATATCAATCACTGGATTGTCTGGTACAGACTCGATTATTTACAGACCGCCGTCATATAGCTGGAATATTGCTGAGTGCGGAGTTAAACAACAGACAAACCAAAAACCAACTCGATTTCAATCCCTGGATTGTCTGGTCCTGGCTCAATTATTTGCATCTGTCATACAGCTGGAATACTACTGAGTGTGGCGTAAACAACAAACAAACCTTATAAGATTCTCTCAATTCTCAAAGTTAAATCAATTATCAATATTGGAATAACAAGATACCAGTTGATTAACAGTGTTTGATCAATAAATTTTGCAGCACCACTAACAGTAATGAGTAAGAAAACGAAGAAGGATGTTGGCGAGGATGGTGTTGATGCTGAGGAGGAAGAGGAGGAGGAGTACACGGTGGAGAAGGTTGTTGATGGGAGAATGAGGAACGGAAAGAAGGAGTACCTCCTCAAGTGGAAGGGGTATCCAGAGTAAGTGTCTTGTGATGCAGCGCTACAGCATCCTTCATCTTTTCTGTAGTTTTCACCCATGAAGATCGGGTTAGAATAAGTCATAAGCAACCCATCGTAAAAGGCGACTAACGGGATTGTGTGGTCAGGCTTGCTGACTTAATTGATGCATGTTAATGTACCCCAGCTGTGTAGAACGGTGTCCGTCAATTACTGGATTGTCTGGTCCAGACTCAATTATTTACAGACCATCACCGTATTGCCGGAATATTGCCGAGTGCGGCATTAAACAATAAACATCTCTTACTGCCTCAGTACGTGGCTTTTAAGATTTGAGTTTATCAATTTCAGCTCTGAAAATACATGGGAACCAGAAGAAAACCTTGATTGCCCTGACCTCATAGCAGACTACGAAGATAAGAGGAAAAAGAAAGAACAAGAAAAGAAGAGAAAGCAAGCAAATGGAATGGATGATGGGTCAGCTAAGAAGAAGAAGAAAGTAGCTGAAGTAAAAACTGCCCCCGTATGTTTCGTTAAAGTGCTTGAAATATACAATGTTAGGACACCTGAAATCAAGGAAATCAGAACTTTTAGAAAAGCCAAGTTTTGCTTCAATTGACTGCCATGGGAATCTGGTTTGGAATCCTAGATAAATCCCTGATATCTTTAGTATGTGGTGTCGAGAACAGAACACAAATGAACTAATGATTATGATCCAGATCCTCACACTTTTCATCACAAAGACATGTTTAGTAAAATATCCATGTCCCTTGCAGGAAGATGACAACAAACCTCGAGGCTTTGACCGTGGATTACAGCCTGAGAGAATTATAGGAGCAACAGACAGTAGTGGGGAACTTATGTTCCTAATGAAATGGTAAGCATCATTTTTCGGTACCTGTACACTGAATGGTGCAGGGACTCTAGATTAGAATACATGGGGTAAGAGAAGTTAACTCTTTCAACACCGGTATACCGACCTAGAAGCATAGTCCCCAGACTACGGTTTACCACCCAAGCCGTAGTCAGGTCAGGATAGTATATATTTTTATGAACCTACCTGTCATATCATTCATTTATTAAGAATTATAAATAGTATCTGTCATTGTAGCAGATTTCGGCAAGAAAGCGTCGTTGGAAACCAATTTTAATCCAATGAAATCGCTTGTTATAACTACGAAAAAACTCCAGGCAATGTTACGAGCTTGTTGATGAAGGAATAAGCTTTCTAGCAATGTGTCATATGCCAGTCTTCGAACGTGTCACGAAGCCTCGAAAACGGGTATTTCTTCATGTTTCTGAGGGAACAGCCGCTGTTAGGAAATGGGTGATGAGCAGATACTATTTATAACTCTTTTTAAAATGATTTTCCAATTATGTAAACAATGAAAATAAAACAGAAATAGGTACGTGGATTTTATGGAATCTTATATTTGCCGAAAATCGTCAGGTTTTCGCTTCCTTGGTCCTTAATCTGGACGTTAACGTGTTAGCTTACAATTTTTAATTATAACGAACTTAATTAAGTTGTAAATGCATTATTTTAAACAATGTGAAAAACGTAACTTTCATATTTATAAACACTAGGATCAGACCTTTCAAATGGTGTATAACATGTAGTAGCAAAGATATTTTACAAGCAGATATTTTCTTGGATAAATGTTGGC
Organism: Haliotis rufescens; assembly: GCF_023055435.1. Lineage (NCBI taxonomy): Eukaryota > Metazoa > Mollusca > Gastropoda > Lepetellida > Haliotidae > Haliotis > Haliotis rufescens. The sequence continues at coordinate 7,100,583 of NW_025964112.1, forward strand.
TTCATCTATCACACAAGAGTCTCTGGGAACTCGGTGTCCCAGCAGTAAACTCTACTGGTTGACTGGTGTTGAAAGAGTTAAACATGTCCCAGCTGTGAATTCAAGGCGGCGAAAGCCAAGATCTCATTTGATTTACATTACACCCGATCGCTCAAAAAGATGGAAATAATAACTTAGATGTAAGCTTGACATCTGTTAGATATATATTTGTTTCTGGTTTTTTTATTATTACTTTGTATAATATATGTAAACATTTGCTCGAAACGTCTTTATTTTGCTCTTTGACATGTTCATTGTGGACCCATTGTCGAAGTGTGTCCGAGAATTGTATTTTCAATAACATTGCGGGAAATAGTGAATAATGTTTCAATTTATCGATAAAAAATTGAAATGGAATATGTATTTCAGACATTGTGAAATGTGATAGATTTAATAAATGAATGATATGACAGGTAGGTTTATAAAATTATATACTATTTTGATGTGACTACGGCTTGGCCAGTCTACTGGCCTACGGTGTTGAAAGAGTTAAGTATGCATCTGCGCTGAATTTGTAAAACTTACTTTTTCTCTAATAATGTATGAAGACATCATGTAGTCTAAGATTGGTCTGTTATTCAATAAATAAATGACCCGTGAAGCTTCCGGGGTAGAATAGGTCTTCAGCAACCCATGCTTGCCGTAATAGGTGACTTTGCTTGTCGTAAAAGGCGACTAACGGGTGGTCAGGCTCACTGACTTGGTTGATGCATGTCATCGATCCCAATTGCGTGGATCGATGCTCATGACATTAATCACTGGATTGTCTGGTCCAGACTCGATTATTTACAGACCGCTGTCATATAGCTGAGTGCGGCGTTAAACAACAAACCAACAACAACAACAATAAATATTATTGAACCTCTGGTGTGAAGACGTAAGTATTTTAGAAACATAATTGAATGTAGCTTCTGCCAAAGAAATAAGCGAGAATGTCTTGATAAATCTGTTTGTCTGAGGGGTTCATAGGTTCAAAGTAATCATAGACTTGCAACAGTTGTGGTGCTACAATTGATCTGTGGAATGGGACCAGGATAGAATAGGTCCCCAGGGACCACTGCTTGTGCAAAGCGACTCAATAGGGTGACTGACTCAACTATTTATGTGTAAGATCCGGGGTTAGAATAGGCAACTTATGCTTGTCCTAAAGGGTAACTAACGGGATTGGAAGGTCAGCCTCGCTGACATGGTTGGGGCGTGTCATTGTATCCCAGTTGCGTAGATCGATGTTCAGGATGTCAGTCAGTGGACTGTCTCGTCCAGACTCGATTATGTACAGACTGCCGTTATGTAGCTGGAATATTTCTTAGTGTCGCGTTAATCATCAGACAAACGTGTAATTGCACCAAGATGGCGTGGATGTTCATATGTTCCCTTGATTTTGTTGCAGGAAGGACAGCGATGAGGCAGATTTAGTACCAGCAAGACAGGCAAATGTGAAGTGTCCACAAATAGTAATTGCTTTTTACGAGGAGCGTCTCACCTGGCATACACATAATGACAACGACGATGATGAGAAAGGAAAAGATGAAAACAAATCTTAAAACAACAGTTGGAGACAGTCATTGTTTTATCAAACTCATTGTGTATAAACATCGTTTCCATGGAAACTAAACATCACCATGGGGAAAGAGGGAATGTATTTTAACATGGATCTGTTGGCCCCATCAGCTGTCGTCATTAACATGGACGATTTTTTCACCGATCGTGACAAAAGAGCTGAAACTTGCATTTTGGAGTAACCTCCTTATAAAGGGAAGTCAAGACGGATTCTCTCAGCATTTCTCTGGATCTTAGCATCATTTGTCACAACCAAAGAAATCAAACTTTGTCATAGTAGTTTTCTATTAGAACATTGTGGACCGTTATGAAGACCGATTAGGGCTTTAAGATGAAAATTGTTGGCTTTGATGGTTATTATTGATTACGTTTTTAGTTTTGACCAATCTGGTAGCATTTTGTCTGGTACAGTGTTTTAATCGTGTTCAAAACTGTCAAGCTGGGAGAATATTTTTAATAATTTTTTTTTATGACAAATGAACCCACCAGTACTGTGAAGAACTTGAATCCTGTCATGGAATGCTGGTTTGTGTATGCATCATTCAGATTGTAAAGAAAGTGCTAATCTATCGCATCTTCCATCATTCATTCAAATCAGTTCTGTAACATGTTTCACCTTTCTGCAGATATCTTGTGAGAAGGTTAGGTGTTTGTGGCAGCTAAGATTCTGCCGTTTAAGTGTGTTCTAATTTACTGTCCACTTTAAGTTCAAGTCTCTTGTATGAATCCAGTTGTCATGATTGCATTTTGCCGCCGTGTTTAAGTGGTAAAGAGTATTAGGTATACTGGTTGCATGAAAACATTAAATCGTCCAGTATTCAGATATTTGGAGAATGTTAGACCACTCTGTCATTTGTTCAGGTGTTGATATGAATTGATTTTTAAGTCTATTCCAGATTGTCTTGTTTTTCTTCCTCGCTAGAGTTCATGTCAGCTTCACAAGTATGAGTTCTTGTATTGAGTTTATGTCGGTATATCTTGTTTTATATCATGTAAAATGTCACATACCTTTCACATTGTCAAAGACTTGTGTATTTTGGTCATCACTGGAGGCATTTGGTACCCCTCGGTGAACGTGGTCAAGGTTCCTCCTTGTGGGCAAGACTGCATGGGTCCTGGAAAGTCTCGTGATTTTGTCACTGGTCATTAACTGTTGGCCTCAATAGACTGACTTGGTAGAACAACCATTTTGGAGAAATGCAAGCATGGTGTATAGAACCTAGGAGAACGACTTTTGTGGTGATGTTGGTAGTGCATCAAGTGTTTGGACGTGGTTATTACGGTAGTCCAGGCAAGCTCTCATCAGCCAAATCCGTTCACTTACCAGAAGCATCCTTTCGGTTGATGCATTATTTACATTCCATCAGAAAAAAAATTGACACTAAAATATAGCCTGTTTGTGTACCTGGCAGTGACCATCTTTGTACATTTTTTAGAACGGAAATTTGATGAAAACCGATAAGCTTCTGAATAAATATGAAATGTGAAGTATTGTGTCCGTTTTCTCAGACTTGGGATGTCTCAAAATGGGCTTTGAAAGCAGGTAACTTCGAACTTGTAAGAAAAATATAGACTACAGTAATGCAAATGTATGAAATGCAGGTGTTTGTGACATCAAATTATTTAACATTTTTCTTTTTCACTACACCTTCACAACTCTCTTACAGGATTTCACTGTTGATTTGAATAATAAACCGAAGTGTTGATTTCTAAAACTATACTAGCGTTTACATTGTGGATATGTGAATAAATACAAAAGTGACGACTACTTAGTTGCATGTTGTGTGATATGACCTAATGTGGCACTGACAGATACAGGAAGAACATCGTGACGGTACACCTTCTACACCTGAACCTGAACCCCCATCTTGTCTCCGCAGCAACGGAAGACTCAGGAGTCCATTACTTTGACACACAATGGTACATCTATCAGCATGACCAGGGGGGTGCATTACATGATATAGGATGCAGCATTTACCTGGGGGAAACATTACTTTAGCTCGGATGCAGCATCTACCTGGGGAAACATTACTTTAGCTCGGATGCAGCATCTACCTGGGGAAACATTACTTTAGCTTGGATGCAGCATCTACCTGGGGAAACATTACTTTAGCTCGGATGCAGCATCTACCTGGGGAAATATTACTTTAGCTCGGATGCAGCATCTACCTGGGGAAATATTACTTTAGCTCGGATACATCATCTACCTGGGGAAACATTACTTTAGCTCGGATGCAGCATCTACCTGGGGAAACATTACTTTAGCTCGGGATGCACCGTCTACCTGGGGAAACAGCTCAGCTGGAATTTGCAGGCTCGATCATAGCACCACCAGTGGCTATTGCATGTTTTGTCTCTTGGTCTTCAGCAACCCATGCTTGTCATAAGAGGCGACTAACGGGATCGGGTGGTCAGGCTCACTGACTTGGTAGATGCATGTCATCGTATCCCAATTGCGTAGATCAATGCTCATGATGGCAATCACTGGACTGTCTAGTCCAAACTCAATTATTTATAGACAGCTGCATATAACAAACATAACAAACAAATCAAATACAACTGGGAATGCCTAGAAGCATAAGAACTTCCCTCACCCAGTCTATATCATCAAGGAAACATCTTTTCCAGCAAGAAGTTAATTCTGATTTGTAGTAAATCCATTATTTGTAATATATCTAGGGCTCACTTGCAGAAGGCTGCTGTGTACTAATGAAGATCTATGCCGGACTCTCGTTATGGAGAGTAACTTTGATTGGTTGTTGAGCTCAGGGTCATCAGCTATAGAAATTCTGTGTTAGGGTAACTATACGGGAGATAGATGGTTGTGTATTCGGTCCAGGGTGTTTACAGCATATTGGAATGGAGATGATCGAGGATGACTGTTGTAACTCCCTGTATAACTGACAGCCATTCTCAATCTGGTTCTGATGTCTCTTTAGGTCTATTTCTACCCCCAATACTTCATTTCCTGGTTAGAAGGGCTTTGTTCAGCTATTTCCGTTGCTGACGTCACTTCTGGTTTCTCTATCACTTCTGGTTAATGGTGATAGATAACGTTTAAGGTGCTTCTAATCCATCCTACACCTATAAGCAGAGTAATCAAGGGTGTACTTACCCTCTGATACTGCTGGTGTCGGATCCTCGAACGCACACACACACACACACATTGGTTTTTTTTAGATTTTTGATAGAAGGGGTGAAACTATTGTTGGAGAAGGGGTGAAACTATTGTTGGATGAGGGAATAGATGCCCTGCAGGTCAGGGCTGTAGGCGCCACAACTTCCTGGTTGTTAGATGTAGGCTGGACAGATTTTCTGCTAGGCCTGGGCTGTCGTAGCAGCTCCCGACAAAGTAACTATTGGTTCCTCCATTGTTAGCTAATATAGTCTGGTGAACCAGGCAATACTGGATCTATCAATATTATTATGCAATCCGTCTCCTCCACCTTGTGGATGACCTTGTCTAGGAGAGACTATGGTGGGAATGCGTAGCCGAATAGATTCGTCCAATCCATCGAAAGAGAGTCGATCTGGTGACCTCTTGAGTCTGGAACTGGACTGACATAAACTGGGAGTTGGTTGTTCTGGCAGGTGGCGAATAGATCTGTGTGGCATGTCCCATATCTTGGTTATCCAGCTGAAGATCTGAGGATGTAATGTCTATTCTGTTGCCACTATTCTCCCCCAATGTGAGAGGCTGTCAGCCAGTATGTTCAGATTCCAAGGCAAACAAACGTGTAGTCTCCATCAGGGAGTTGGATCTGGTTCCTCCCTACTTCTGAATACATGCAACAACTGTGGTGTTGTCAGTGGCTATGAGAACTGATGATAGATGAAGTTGTGTTCTCTATTCGAGGATGGCGTAATGAATGGCCTTCATTTCCGTGCAGTTGATATGAAGGCTCTTCTCTGTATTGCACGATCCGTGTACTGTGAGCTCGTCCATAGGGACGCGTCTGTGAATAGATGATGTTCTGGCATCGGATAAGTCAGAGGGATGATTCCACCAATGGAGGTCTTGCACCATGGGGAGGTAACGGAGACTGGAACTCAAGGCCTTCAATCGGATAGAGTTTACCCATGTCTGTAGAGGACGTAGCCTCCGCCTTCCTCTGAAGGTCATATCCTGTAGAGATGTCAAGTTGCCTTGCAGAGACATCCACCACCTCAGCGACTTGCTTGATTGACTTGACATTGATTGGATCATCTTTATAGTCTTATCTTCTGGTGGACATAGATATCCCCTGTCTAGCTGGAATCCTGCACTCCGATGTATACACAAAGAAAAAGGATAAGTACACCCCTATTTCTGAACCTTGACAAATGGCAAAAACCATGACTGACCACAGGAGCTGGACGACACAAATGTCATCGGATAGAACAAACATTTGACAAGAAGATATTGGTGAGTTGTAATTGAAATTTACAGACAAAACATCATGGTAACACAGGTATTGTTTTCGACCTTACACAATACCTAAAAAATGTATGGAGCTGCAGGATTAAGTAAACAAGTTACATTTGATTTTTCATGTGAAAATGTTCCTTAAAGTCTCTACTTGACATGACACAGATCAGTAGCGGGTATAACTGCCACGTACCCGGATGATGCATTCCACCCTACGTCTCATGCCTCCAGTCAGACGTTGGATCTGTTGATGGGTCAACAACAACCACTCCTGATGCAATGCTGCTTCCAATTGGCGTAAATCTTGTACAGGAGGATCTCGTGCCTGTATGCGCCGCCCCAGAATATCCAAATCATGTTCATGGGGGTTCAGGGGCGGTCGGGTAGCCTAGTGGTTAAAGCGTTCGCTCGTCACGCCGAAGACCTGGGTTCGATTCCCGACATGGGTACAATGTGTGAAGCCCATTTCTGGTGTCCCCCGCCGTGATATTGCTGGAATATTGCTAAAAGCGGCGTAAAACCAAACTCACTCACTCACTCATGGGGGTTCAAATCTAGGCCCATTGCTGGCAAGGGTAGAGTTGTAATTGAATTGGCCCTCATGTAATCAACGACTGCATGCGAACGATGAGGCCTGGCATTGTCATCCATGTACTAAGGTCAAGTAGCAAGAGGGTGTTTGTCAAAATGAGGAATGACGACTGGCCTCAAAACGTCCTGGATGTACTGAGCCCCGGTTAAGTTGCCCCTTATGGTGACCAAATCCAACCTGCAATCATGAGAGATACACCCCCAAACCATTATCGAGCCCCTGCCATATGTAAAAGTTGGTCTAATGTTCCTTGGGGTGTAGGCCGTGTTCCAGTGCCTCGAAACTCCTGTTCTTCCATCAGTGACGTGGAGCAGAAAGTGACTTTCTTCTAACGAATGGATCGCCAAGTTCTCAGATTCCAGTTCCATCGTGCAATACACCATGCTAAACGAGCAGCTTTGTGGTGATATCTCAACATGGGACACTTTGACTCGTCTCGCCCTCAGTCCTGCTTGCTTTCAGCAGGTTCCTGACAGTTCTGGTGCTGAAATGCTGATTGGGCAACCACAGCTGTTTCAGACAGGTCTACCGGATCTGGAACGGTCCTGTACATCACCGGTCTGAGCATGTTTCTCGACTAAACAGCTTACGACAGTGTGATGATACCGGTACCCCAAATTCCAACCAATGGCATTACAAGACATTCCTGCATTATGCATGCCAATTATTTGCCATCTTGTGGCGTTTGAAAATCGCCTTTATGCCATGGTCACACAATGTCATGGAATATCTGTTTAAAACAGAGCTTAAGAAAGCAATTTTAACGTTATATATACTGCTGGATATGGACGTTGGATATACTGCTTTTAGAGATACTCGTTGGGTAGCATGCTGCACAGGCATACCATGCATGGCACGTTAGCTTTCGTCATGACTGATTACATCATCTCGAGAAAACATAATTCTTTCCGTAATTATATCTTTCAGGATATATATTGGGGTGTGCCAAGGTGCTATTGCTATCCTGAATGGTAGGACTTGGAATTTGTAGTGTCAGCAATTGAAGCATAGACATTTCCGAGATGGGTGTATCGAAACGTAAAGATATGCACCTGTAAGATATCTCTTGTTGAGGATCTATTATCATCCTCATCTCGGTTGTGTTCTTCTTTGGGACTTAAAAGACTGGGGAGTAAAAACCTTTGGTGGTGTTGGACTCCTGGCTCGCTTCTTTAATAGTTTCCTGACGGCCAATTCTGCAGCTGCTAACTTGGCTCGGATGTTTCCTGAAGTGTAGCTTGTAACCGTGAGCCACGACGTCTAGAACGTAGTGGTCGGGCGCAACTTGCTTCTAATTTTCGGCGTATGACAGAAGGTGCCCTCCCACTGGGCCCGGAGTCGGCGTTATGTTGAAAGACGGTAGGTATAAATCGTAGTCCATAGACGTAACCAGGTCGAAAGGGTCTATAACATCAGAGAGGGTTGTAAGCAAGTCAGGATGTTCTTTCCCCTCTGCCGCTTGATCTTCCATGGTGATTATATCCCCTTGGCTGGCAAAAAGAGTCCTGTGAAGATTGTGGCTTGTCGTACCTCTGTCTCGGTTGGAACTAATCCTTCCCGGCGGGGACAAACTTCTTCTTAGGAGACTGTTTGGACATAGATGACTTACCAGGGTCCTAGGGTTCCTTGTGAGACTGTGATGTCTCCCCGCAAGGTCTATGATTGAAGTCTCGAAACGCTGGGCTGTATCTTGCTTCACTTCATCGATCACATTTCTGAGCTTGCCATTGAAAGTTGTGGTTCGTGTGCGACGTCACGAACTTCTTGGTCTGGCTAGATACGGCCCTTGACCTTATCTGGGAATGGAGATGTCGTCTCAGTAATTGTGAGGAAGTACAGACTTGGGATGTGAGTAAATTTCCAATCTCATTAAAATCAGACCTTAGTTCTCGCTACTGCTAAACAAAGATCTGAGGACATCCCATTACGCGACCTTGCGCAAACTTTGACCGACCAGTAGAATGACCAATCAGAAGGTAGCTTTCTCGTGCTTTACGGCACTAATTTCAAATTAGTGACTACGCTTCGAAACATATTTTGACAAATTCTCGATTACAAATTTGAAACCTAAACAAAAAAAACATTCTGGAATGGCTGATAGATGGTCTAGATTGTATGGATTCAGTCGTTAAACCTGTAACTATCGTTCGGAATAAACCGTGTTAAAGTTTTCGAGGTTGTATGATTACAATGTATCACATTCCGACTGTCACTTTCATGTTCTTGTAAGCGACGCTAGCATTGGTCGGATGAAAGGTCGTTCTGACGTGACCCCTAATGGGATGTCTTCAGATCTTTGTTTAGCGGTAGCGAGAACTAAGGTCTGATTTTAATGAGATTGGTAAATCTTCCTGCATCTTAACGGCAGAGTCAAGGAGGCTGTGAATTAGTCCGACTTGATCGGTCCTAATAGTCATGGGTGTTTCTGGCGCAATTCCTTCCTAGGATGGTTGAAGAGGCGGTATGATGTGTCTGATTCCGGCTTCAACCAATTTATATATGCCCCGATATCTATGGAGTATCTGGCAACCGATACTAAATCCTTGAAACGTAATGCTGATAATGTGACGTTCATGTCAGGATTGCACACTAATTGATAACAATCTTCATTGAAATGTTGGAACTCCGGAAGTGTAGCATCGTGCGTCTTGTATAACTTCCGTTTCATAGGTGGTTCATCGTGTTTGAGTCGATGGATGTTATCCGTCAATTGGTCTACGACCTTGCCTGCGATGAATATGCTGAGATGGAGCAGGCGCATGACATCCCCTGTATTCCGGCATCTGGGGTGGTGAATCCTCTGTCACATGTGGCCAAAGTATATGCATAAGGTGGTTAAGCTCTTCTATAAGTTCCACAAAAGTGTAGTCTTCGCTGTAATCTCTTTGGGGTGAGTTGTCAAGCTCCTCCAAACCTCCTGCTTCTGGTCTGAGTAGCCTGGGGTATCTCCTCTGGGGGGTGGGCTATAATCATACCTCAGCTTCTGCCCTGTAAGGCTCGTCACCCTCCGGTGACCATGACTCCGGTATGACATGTCTCCATGAGGCTTGTAACACATGCGTAACGGTAGCCATGCCGTGGCTGTTCTCTTGGCTGGCTGGCCCATTGGATGGTCAAATGGTAAGCCGTGGTCGGTAGACTAGGTAGCCGTGGGTGGCTGGCACGTGGAGTCTGTGTGGTGGCCGTTTGGTTTCTTCACGGTTGGCTGGCTGGACAGCTTATCAGTCGTGGGAGGCAGGCCCATGGGGCCATACGGTGGCTGGCTGACTTTGTTGCCGTGGACGGCCTGTCCATGGATACCGTGCGGCTCCTGTCAGTATTGTTCTCTGTGCTAGCTAGCTACGTGACTGGTCCATGGGTTGACGACCGGGAGCAACGCCGTGGTCCGTGGGCTGACAGTGCGGCTGAGCTTGCAGCTCTTGTTCAGTCTGGCCCCTGGCCGTGGATGAAGATCTGGTAGTCTTTGCCAGAGCTATTGTCTCGATCTTAGCATTCATATTGGACAGCATAGCTTCTAGCATATCCTTCATCATCTCCAGCTGTTCTTTCAATAGCTGTTGTAGGAAACTCATGGCGAGTGCAGGAGATGATGGGGTCGCTGGAGAGGGAGGCGCTGGGGTAGACAGTGATTTATCAGTGGTGATCTTTTCAACTTTCTTCTTTGCCGCCTCTCTCCTGTTGGCCTTAGTCACTGCCACTGATATCTTGGAGAAGATCTCTTCAGATGTATGGATGCATTGATCACATCTCTTCTCCAAGGTGCAGGTCTTCCCTCTGCACTTAGTGCATTTTATATGAGGATCTCCTGTGATCATAAAACGACCACACTTCTTACACCCAGGGGTGTTAGGAGACTGCATGGCAACCTCACAAACCCAAGACCACCTATACTCACGTGCGTGTAGTCTCTTCCAGCAGCACTATTACTCGAAATCTATTATTTATTTATATGTCTGTTGTTATAGCAATCTTATTAGAATATTCTTAGGTTAATGTGACCTACTAACAGGTGCTAGATTGTCACTACTACTATAGTAGGTGTTGACTCAAGCACACACAGGAAAAAAGTGAGCGTGCTGTCATTATGACGTCATTGCTTGAGTAGTTACTAGACTACTTGGCGACAACTAGTTGTGTGTATTTGACAGTGAAGTCTGTTGAAAATCTGAAAATTTTAGTTAGTGTGATTGAAGCCAAAATACAGGATCTATGGCAGACATGTAATAGAGGTAGAAGTTTCGTAAGAATTAAGTACCATCTTTAAACGTCTTTTGGTATGACCCCAGGAATACGCTCTACCATTAGATACTATGCCACAGTTTAACATAAAGGCCCCACTGACTCCAAGCCGACCAGTCCTTGTTTAAGCCCCTTAATGCCTAGCTCCAGACAGAGTAACAAAAAGTACCATCTTTTAACGTCTTTTGGTATGACTCCGGGTGGAAGCTCTACCACTAGGCCAAGGAGGCAGTCCTATTCATACAAGAACTTAAAGCTTCAAAATGGACTAAGTTCAACCTTCAGTAACCTCAAAAACTAGGTTGCAGTTGAGGAAGTTCAAGCCAGTTGGCTGACGGCCAATTAGCCCCAGCATGGTCCTCCTTTAAAGTAATAAAGAAACAAACAAACATGTTCTCGAGTTGTTTATGTAGAAAAATGTATGTTTTGCAATAACACAAAGAAGTATCGACTCAGTGTATCCTCTCTGTTTGAAGCAAACTAAACATTCATACATTTGGAGGTGTTATTAGTGATCGGCAATACTAAAAGTAAATGTCTTACAACACAACAACTACCTCATTTGGTGACACAGTGTTATAATAAATTACTAAACGAGAATTGTGAAATCACAAGACGCACATCTCCTTTTCCACAAAGTTGAATCTGGAATGAATACACCCCTAACAAACACTGACATTTCACGTGGGGCCAATATTGCATATATTTGTGAAAAACAATAAATAAACAAAGTGACCATTCAAATAACACTGAGCAAATAATTCCTATCCAGTTCCAGCAACATGAGCAACCCTTCCAGATTGGCCACATAAATATTTTCTTTTTAATTCAAAGTAACAAAGCTGTTGGTTTCACCGAAGTGGTAAACATTCGAGACCTGCATCACTTCGGGCTTTCCTCAAACATTAAGCTGACACGCCCTGATATAACTGGAATAATGTTAAAAGCGGCGTTAAACCCAACTCACTCACTCACTTCTTTGACACAAAGGCTAAAAACAATAATAGTCTTGGTTCATCATAAAGTTCATCGCACTTTTTGTTATGATTTCTATTAACACCCCCCACACACACAAAAAAAATCCTTAAATATTCCAAGTTCAACAGTAGTCAAATACTGTATTTTACTCATCGAGAATACATTTATGTAGGAAAGTCCCTTCCCTGGTTGATGGTACACAACTGTTTATTTGGTTACATACTAGTTTGAACAACCAAACAAACAAAAAAGGCCACCACCCACACTATATCTTAAAAAAGCCATTGCCTGAGAACCAATTCTTATATTTTTAAAGCCTAAACTAAGACAGAGAATAGTAACACACATACATGAATATAAAATTAATAACAAAATTAACATTTGTCTCTAATCAATGGTACATGAATTTCTGTCATGATGACATACAGCCATTTGGTCCCACCAGGATACAGTCACAATAGTCTCATAAACAAACCACCACACGTACAACACTGGTCATACAGAGATAGACAACCTTGAATAGAATACACAAGTTATCCCCAGTGTCCTAGGGGAGACAACTCCTGCCTGCTTTCAGAGGGCAAGTGACTAAAGCATTAATATGGTTGCAACCATTAACTTGTTCAAACCATAAAAGGTTCCTTGTAAACAACTCATATGATAATGAAAAATAAAACAAGAGTTTGCCACTAAGGTGGCTATATCCCCCGCCCCTGTTGCAGAATTTATGATCTAATTAAATCTAAACAAACCCTAATCTTTTTTAACTGAGGTGGAACTTGTCATGGAAATTGTTAAAAAAGAAGAGTTTAGAACCTAAGTCTTGTTGCCATGGAAACGTAAAAAATACACATTTCTACAATTTGAAAAATAAAAATAATCACTTGTGACATTGGCCTTCTTTCAAGGTTTGAATTAATATTATGAATTAGCTGTATATATCAGTAAGCAACATATAGACTGGACTAGATATATATACAGAATCACCAGTTGTAAGAATGCCTCCTTCTCAAGCTTTCTAACATGTTGTGGCACTAGTACACACAAAAACTATGAATATTTACTTCTTCTCTTCATATCTGCAAATATTGTATAATTATTTGATTGATTATCATGAACTGATTGAAGAAACTCTTCTGCCATCAACATATAAATATTTCAGATTATCTTTCAAGTTTAGGCATTGATCGTATATGATCTTTGGTCAAACAAACATGTGGCTTGATAAACACCTCTTCGTTGTTGCTTTTACACACATCTTAACTCAGTGAATTATTCAGTGTCTGTCCAAAGACAATGTTTGATCAATTTATACATGAGCACTGAGAAAGTTTGCAAATGCAATTCTTGAAGAAACTTGTGATAGTTTCAAAATATATTCCTTAGCACAACAAAACAATATAATGTAAAAGCATCTCACAACACACAATAAATATAAAATATATAGTCTAACAGGAATATCACACCTAATGTAATTGCATATAGAACATCAAAAGAATTAACCACACATGGAGTTAAATTATAATATATATATGAACAGAAAAATGTTGATAGACTACTGATAAGAGAAGCTTGCAGAAGATTCGGTCATCTGACACAGGTTTTGTTTGTTTGTTTGATTGTTGTTTAACGCCTCACTCAGCAACACTCCAGCTATATGACAGCGGTCTGTAAATAATCGAGTCTGGACCAGACAATCCACTGATTGACATCAAAAGCATCGATCTACGCAATTGGGAAATGATGACATGCATCAATCAAGGCAGCGAGCCTGACCACCCGATCCAGTTAGTCGCCTTTTACGGCAAGCATGGTTGCTGAAGACCTATTCTACCCCGGATCTTCACAGGTAATTTGACAAAGGTGGTGGATATAGGACTTTATAACCATGTTCTTCTCACCACAAACAATAGAACAAAAGTCAAACTCTTTCGAACTATTTGAGAAATGCTCATCCATAGTATTAGGTGTTACTTCCTGCATCACTGTCCAGAATGAGTGAGTGAGTGAGTTGGGTTTAAGCCGCTTTAAACAGTATTCCAGTTATATCACTGTGTGTCAGCTTAATGTGGGAGGAAAGCCTGAAGTGATGCAGGTCTCAGACGTTTACCACTTTGGTGAAACCCACGAGCACGGGTATGGTGCTGACAAACCTAGAAACATAATCGGGGCGAACCGGGATTCGAACCCACAATCATAGGTTTCTGGCGTGCCCAAGGGAAGAAACTCTGCACAGCAAATCGCGGCGCCTTCGACGACTGGGCCACCTGTGCTCCCTAGTCCCTACAACAGTACTACAAAGCCTCACACACACACACACATCTTGTCACACTACTGTCTTCTATCAGGATAAGAAATGAGCATCATACTTGCAGCATGACTGGTTAATCTTGGCTCTTTTGGACAGTATTATGCAATCAAATTTAGCAGTTTTATTGTGATAGGCGGTAAGGCAAGGCTTGGTAGATATCAAACTGGGTAAACGCAAAACCTCGTAAATATCACATTTTGTAAAGCAACACAGATTTAAAAAATGAATCAATACACAGGTAGGTGTATTGTACACAGGTAGGTGTATTGTACACAGGAAGGTGTATTGTGTAATGTATTGTGTAAATTTGTGATGCATTGATACATCAGTGAATCGTGAAACCGTCACCATACCATCTCCTTTTACACTTACAGTTTTAGCTTTTATATTTCAACAACATGAGTATGTCATGTTTAACATTCATTCCTTTTTTCCCAAACCTGAAAACTTTTCCCCTTTTGTTTTTGAGTCTTACCAAAGGCCCAAGGGTCGACTTCCACGAAAGGAGCTAGCAAACCTATCACGTCAAATATACAGGAATCAAAACCTGCTTTTGGAAATAAAGTGGAAACAAGAAGGATTTGTATTTCCTAACACTACCTTTTACTTTCATAACAAAATATCTATAAAACATTTTCAACAAAAACAAATATACACTTTTCAATATAAAAAAGATATTAAATCAATATGTCATCAACATATTTCCATGAATATGACTTACAACTTCAGTGAAGGATACACCATCTTGAAATTCTCCAATCTCATAGAAATCAGATCTTTCAACAGAAACAACGCCTACAGTATCAGAGAGAAAGATGGGATTCCAGTGAGATTGGATGTTCTCATGACAAAGTTGAAAGACTCTGTAATAAAAAAACTTCCCTGTAAACCAAACTTGTGCCATTTCTGCCTTTATCAATATAAGCTGACAAACCTGAATGATTGAGTGAATTGGGTTTAATGCCACTTTGAACAGACGTATCACGTGTGTCAGCTTTATGTGGGAGGAAAGCCTGAAGTGGTGCAGGTATCACATGTTTACCACTTCGGTGAAACCAACTAGCACGGTTATGTGCTGACAAACCTGGAAACAATCGGGGCAAACCGGGATTCCAACCCACAATCACAGGTTTCTGGCATGTCCAAGGGACGTAACTCTGCACAGCGAATCGCATCACCTTAGACGAGTAGGCCAACCGGCCCCACAAACCTTATGAATGTTCTGATCAACTCATACACTGATTATGCTTAAGTTACATGTTCAAGTTATCCAAGACCAACTGTCTTCTTGTTTCACAGAATGTTTGGTAGAAAAATAAGAATATAACAAAAACATGGCCATTGTTTGCCATAAGGGGAATGGGTGGGGTGTTTCCATGAAAATGGACACAGTTCTATTTTTTTTAAATTCAAATTTAAAAATTTGATTTTTATTTAGAGACTGGTCATTAAATTAGGGAGGGAGGTTGTGAAAAACTGTTACATAAAATGCGGGGTTGTCTGCAAAACATGACACAATACAAAGACCACCACAACCCCAATCCACCTCTATAATAAATGACCAGTCCGAAAACCTATGCTGGTAAAATCTCTGATCGAAAACAATACAATCCGCGGCAATTGTCCGGTTTTCGATCATACTTTTCGGAGTGTTTTTTTTAAAAATTTATTAATTTTTTACGAGGAAGATGATTTTTTTCCGAGGACAACTGTTTTAAAAAACGCGATTTTCCGCGTTTCCGCGGAGATTTCACATCCCTGATAATAAATGACCAGTCCTTATAGACATATGAACACAAGCTGAAGTTGAGAACAACTACTGACAAGCACTAATAAGTCAGCATCAGAGGAGGACTCACCAACAATCCAGGGTGCTGTTGTTCAAAACAACCATCGCGCCACCACTGTCGTAAGTCTATGTTAAGGTATGGGAGTAACGACAACCTTAGCGCTAAGATCACTTTGTACACAGCACCCTGGAATAATCTCTGCCAGGTAGGTATGACCTGCTATTTACATCACAGACAGTTGATCGTCATGGAAGAAAAGGTGGGTCTCCAGGTACACCGATTCTCTGACTCAGTATAAGTGTATAAGTACAAGTCTTGTGCCATTTGTGAATAATCTGTTTTTAACAAACTGATAGAAATGTACATGGTAAATTTACCTCAATGAGTGAGTGATCTGAATATCTGAAAACCTAAGGATAAAAGATTGCTCCTATATGAAACTGTTGAATTGCCTCCTAAAATGTTTAATAGTCAGTAAAAAGTCCCAAGCACATTAAATAAAGGGAAAGCATATGTTCAAATCGTTGTTCCCTAACTGACGAGTACACACATTTAATAAACTAATATCATATATATACAATTCAGCCATTGGATAACAAGGTGCTGCCTTTGTAATCTTTCTGTGCAATAGACGATACTGTCGAATCTCTGATCAACAAACCTCCCTAGTTTTCATCCTTGACCTTGTTACACTTGGATCCTTAAAATACACTAACTGAGGTCACACTAGACTAACACATAGTCTATGTAAACATTTCTTTAAAATAATTGTTTTGTTTTTCTCTCTAAAAGAAACCCTTCCTCTTCTGTTTAGCTTGATCTCGGCTTGCCTAGGCTTTAGTAACATATTTATATCCCCCAGTCATGGCGCAGGACGAAGGTCACACTTGCGTAGGCCTGTCATGTTGATTGAATGAAGCAGTTTGAAGTGATTCATAGTACATGCAGTGAAAACCCTTCATCCAAATGATAGCGTTACGACTGAAATTGTCTGGATTAAAAAAGTTCTGTATTGACAAATCAAGATTAGAGTAATGTCCCTTTGCATACATGTCATCATTCCCAGCAGGAGTGTCTGGAATGTGGGCTCCGGAATGATGTGCCCGGACTAACTGCAGTCACTTTAATAGAGCAGTCACATGTACACACAGTAACAAATCGTCATACATATGTAGCAAACGTGAAGCTACCCTGTGGATCATATTAGTATTGCCTGCTTCACTCAGTCAACTACCTCAGTCGTCTGACATCTCAGTTGTCTGACATCTCACGTCTGACATCTCAGTCATCTGACATCTCACGTCTGACATCTCAGTCGTCTGACATCATGATTCAAATGGAAGACTTTACATCTTCACAATTAATAAAATATCCCTCATAGCACTGACAACATGAGTGATGCAAGGATGCTAAAGAATTGCCTCGTTTGATTGGCTAAAAGACACAAGCCGTCATGAGAAATGGATTATACGTTATTGATCCTACTTCTACCAGGCATCACCATAACAACTGCACCATACATTAACACAAAGACACACAGCAGTGACTCAGACAAAGAAATCAAAATTGATCATAAGGACTCTGTTGGGTAGAAAATAATTGACTCAAGTACCCGCGTTCGAAATTCAACCCGGACTCCAGTACCTGATTTAATTGGTATAATCACACACAACAGTGTTTAACACACCCACCTGCCCGACCACCCGAGATGTGCTGCTCAACTTATAAACCATGCAATCTTTGATGGTCGGGCTGATTTTGTTTGGTTTAGACTTTGTTAATAAAGTAGAGAATATGATCTTATATAGTGGCATTAAGGTAATAACCCAATACTAATACAGTAAACTGCAGTTGTAATGAACTCAAAGGGACTACTAATTTTAGCTCTCTATAATCATAATTTGTTATAAGCATATGTACAGCAAATGTCCAGAACTAAAAAATAAGTTTGTTATATCCGTCAGTTTGTTTAATTGTGTTAGTTTTAAATGTAGTTTACTGTATATTGAAGAAAGATAATTAGTCATTGCAGATCAATGATGCATAGCGAGCTGATGACAATTTATAGCGAGAGACATTGGTGAGTGAACTCATCACCGATTTCAGAAGTGAAAGATATGAGTTATCTCCCCTGTTCGAGAACTTGAGTCCATCTGTACTTAATCCATACTAAGTATCAGCCTTATTGATTACAATAATTTCGAACAGACAAGTGCCATTTTATTTTGTAGAGTCGATAATTTGAACACTCTCTTGACTTTCATTGATCTTGATGAACACCAAACATAGGTAAAGGATTAACACATACTTTTGATGGTTACACACCAAATAATAGGTCAATATTAACATATCATTTTGTGCTAATACACCAAACAATAGGTCAATATTAACATATAATTTTGATGGTTACACACCAAACAATAGGTCAATATTAACATATAATTTTGATGGTTACACACCAAACAATAGGTCAATATTAACACATACTTTTGATGGTTACACACCAAATAATAGGTAAATATTAACATAATTTTGATGGTTACACACCAAACAATAGGTCAATATTAACATAATTTTGATGGAGACACACCAAACAATAGGTAAATATTAACATAATTTTGATGGTTACACACCAAATAATAGGTAAATATTAACACATACTTTTGATGGTTATACACCAAATAATAGGTAAATATTAACATAATTTTGATGGTTACACACCAAATAATAGGTAAATATTAACACATACTTTTGATGGTTACACACCAAATAATAGGTAAATATTAACATAATTTTGATGGTTATTCACCAAACGCTAGGTAAATATTAACATAATTTTGATGGTTATACACCAAATAATAGGTAAATATTAACATAATTTTGATGGTTATACACCAAACGCTAGGTAAAGTATTAACACATAGTTTTGATGGTATATGAGACAAGTGACACAAAAATATAACATCGTCAACAAAGTAAAGATGTACTTCAAATATTTTCCTATTGGTCCAATAATATAAAAAGCAATAAAAGTAAATATTTACAAAGCTATAATCTGGCAAGCACTACTAAAACTTAATGGCAACCATTGATATGAGAATACTTGGTTAAATCTGTTCCCACGTCGTAGTATTGTAAATAGAGCAGCTTTGGCATGTTAAATGTTGATATATAAGATAGCTCTGCGATAAATCGCAACGAACAATGAAGAACGAGGTGTGGTTTATTTCATGATAAAACATTGTTCTATCATGACATCATTTCTGGAAATTCCAACATACGCTCGCAACTTGATGACATCCTAAATTGGATGATGCTATTTTTTAGAGGGTTTTTACATAAAGGATCTTTACCAATTTTTCATTGTTTTGATTATTTTAACTGTCATTTTTCATCATTTTGATGAGTGTGAGAAAAGTCAGAAAATACTAAACTCCCCCCCCCCAATTCATAACATGGACTTGTCCAACATTGCTGAGATGGAATTGTATGCAGGGAGTCATCATTGTTTATATACGGTTGAATATTTTTCAAAGCTTCTAAATTGTATAAACATCCTTTAAGAGGTTGTAAATATTGTTGATATCCCATATAAGCAATAAATGACTCATGGTCATTTTTTATCATACTATAAAACACTGCAGGGAGAATAAACCACATGGGGCTGCGTCTGTACAATAAAACACTGCAGGAGAAGAATACACCTCAAGGGGTGCAGCTTCCAGCAGTGTTTTCTTGTACAATAAACAGCTCCCCCTCAGCATGTAGGAAATGAACTGTGTCCCTTGTCCCGTTCAACTGTCAGAGTAGTAGCCATGGATGTTGTCTTTGGGATCTTGAGGGAGGATGGTGTAGATGTCGCCGTACAATCGTTTATATGACCGTGAGAAGTAGAAGAGGAGAAACCCCCATTTCCATGTCATAAAGCACCATATTGACGTCAGGTAGTAGCCGTTGCCGTAGACGATCAGACCTGAACATACAAACAAACCAAACTTGATGACGAAAACTGGAGGCGACAAGGACACATTATTATATTTTTATGTTAATTTTACAGACTTTGTTAGAAGCTGTGTCTAGGGTTAGTCAAATGAACAAAAAATTAATAACACATTAACATGTATTTTTTCTTGCCACACATAGCTGTGGAATATCTTTTCAATTGTCTGACAATGACGCAATGACTTCCAAGTAAGTTTCAGAGTGTGGTTCATGATTTATTTTCATTCAGTTTATCAGAACATTTAATGTTGTTGTTTTTCACATTATTAAAAGAAAAAATGATTGTTCTGGTATTACAAAATAAATTCGTAAATGTAGTTTTCCTATTTCCAGTGGCATATTCTTACCATGGAAGGCTCATCTGTACACCTAACCATTAACCCACCGTTGTGCTGAGGGCAGGCAAACATGTCTGCCCTTACAACACCATTCGTCACCACTAGCCCCTGTCCGTAACCTGCAAGAAGACTCGTCCCCCTATCGATGAATGTTATGTGTGAAAATACGACAAACCAATCAGAATGCGCATATGATTTCAAGTTCTTTGTCAAAGAATCCCTCAGAAATAATATTTGAATTTACATGTCTTGCATCTAAAAATATACCCATGACACAGTTAAATGTGTTCAAACATACTGTATAATTCTGCATGTCCAGATGTGCTTTAAATTGCATCTGAAATATATTTAATATACGGGGAAATGTGTGTGAACCATTAAACAACGAGTTGACAATTGGTTTAGGTATGCCCGTTTGCGCTAAGACGGAACCCGGTCGCAAAAATTGCCACAAGTTGCTATTCGGCTTGTCCCGGAATAACACAAGCTGGTCACGAATGTTACAACACAGCATCAAGAGGGATTATTCTCAATGAAGATAAAATACATTATTAGTAATTTGTTACATAATTACATTCACAGCATAAAAAAACCATAAGGAATACAAACTGTAAAGGTACATAATATCAAATACTTATTGTTGCTAATCTTGTCTTTCACACTGAAATATTTTTTAGAAGAATTACACGAACCAATCTCATTTAAATCAGGTGTTACTGCCACACAAGCAGCAGCATGAAGGAATCATCGGCATGACCTGTTCTTAATTTCAACACATGGAGTCAGCACCAAAAAGTAACTATTCATTGGCAGGGAAGTCACGACTGTTGTCTCATGCAGGATTTTTATATTATCTGATAACAATCATCGTTCCCAAGATAAGATCAAGCCCAGCAATGTTGTCTGCAATTTTTGTTATTCTATTTTTCCTTTGAAGACACAGGTTGCCAAATACCAACAGTGGAAGTTGAAGGTTATTATACACTGTATGGTAAAACAAGGAAAGAATATTTGCATCAATAATAAAATGCCTTAAACAATGCAACAAATAAATTTCTTTTAGGAGGACAAGTGCCGTAGTGATCTCAGACACAATCTCTTGTAATGGCTAGAATATAAACAATTTCCCCATGACTTACATTCCAACTTGTCACATAAGGCATAAACTAAGTATTCATCTGATGTGATATATATAGTACTCTTTGCACTTACTAAGTATTCAACTGATGTGATATATATAGTACTCTTTGCACTTACTAAGCATTCACCTGATGTGATATATATAGTACTCTTGATACTTACTAAGTATTAACCTGATGTGATATATATAGTACTCTTTGCACTTACTAAGCATTCACCTGATGTGATATATATAGTACTCTTTGTACTTACTAAGCTTTCACCTGATGTGATATATATAGTACTCTTTGCACTTACTAAGCTTTCATCTGATGTGATATATATAGTACTCTTTGCACTTACTAAGCTTTCATCTGATGTGATATATATAGTACTCTTTGCACTTACCTGCTTACTAAGCTTTCATCTGATGTGATATATATAGTACTCTTTGCACTTACTAAGCTTTCATCTGATGTGATATATATAGTACTCTTTGCACTTACTAAGCTTTCATCTGATGTGATATATATAGTACTCTTTGCACTTACTAAGCTTTCATCTGATGTGATATATATAGTACTCTTTGTACTTACTAAGTATTCATCTGATGTGATATATATAGTACTCTTTTTACTTACTAAGCATTCACCTGATGTTATATATATAGTACTCCTTGTACTTACTAAGCTTTCACCTGATGTTATATATAAAGTACTCTTTGTACTTACTAAGTATTCATCTGATGTGATATATATAGTACTCTTTTTACTTACTAAGCATTCACCTGATGTTATATATATAGTACTCCTTGTACTTACTAAGCTTTCACCTGATGTTATATATAAAGTACTCTTTGTACTTACTAAGTATTCATCTGATGTGATATATATAGTACTCTTTGTACTTACTAAGCATTCACCTGATGTGATATATATAGTACTATTTGCACTTACTAAGTATTCATCTGATGTGATATATATAGTACTCTTTGCACTTACTAAGCTTTCAACTGATGTGATATATATAGTACTATTTGCACTTACTAAGTATTCACCTGATGTGATATATATAGTACTCTTTGCACTTACTAAGCTTTCAACTGATGTGATATATATAGTACTATTTGCACTTACTAAGTATTCATCTGATGTGATATATATAGTACTATTTGCACTTACTAAGCTTTCACCTGATGTGATATATATAGTACTCTTTGCACTTACTAAGCATTCACCTGATGTGATATATATAGTACTCTTTGCACTTACTAAGCATTCAACTGATGTGATATATATAGTACTCTTTGCACTTACTAAGTATTCATCTGATGTGATATATATAGTACTCTTTGCACTTACTAAGCATTCACCTGATGTGATATATATAGTACTCTTTGCACTTACTAAGTATTCACCTGATGTGATATATATAGTACTATTTGCACTTACTAAGTATTCATCTGATGTGATATATATAGTACTCTTTGCACTTACTAAGCATTCACCTGATGTTATATATATAGTACTCCTTGTACTTACTAAGCTTTCACCTGATGTTATATATAAAGTACTCTTTGTACTTACTAAGTATTCATCTGATGTGATATATATAGTACTCTTTGTACTTACTAAGTATTCAACCTGATGTGATATATATATAGTACTCTTTGCACTTACTAAATATTCACCTGATGTGATATATATAGTACTATTTGCACTTACTAAGTATTCACCTGATGTGATATATATATAGTACTCTTTGCACTGACTAAGTATTCACCTGATGTGATATATATAGTACTATTTGCACTTACTAAGTATTCAACTGATGTGATATATATAGTACTATTTGCACTTACTAAGTATTCAACTGATGTGATATATATAGTACTATTTGCACTTACTAAGTATTCATCTGATGTGATATATATAGTACTCTTTGCACTTACTAAGCTTTCACCTGATGTGATATATATAGTACTATTTGCACTTACTAAGTATTCACCTGATGTGATATATATAGTACTCTTTGCACTTACTAAGTATTCACCTGATGTGATATATATAGTACTCTTTGCACTTACTAAATATTCCCCTGATGTGATATATATAGTACTCTTTGCACTGACTAAGTATTCACCTGATGTGATATATATAGTACTCTTTGCACTGACTAAGTATTCACCTGATGTGATATATATAGTACTCTTTGCACTTACTAAGTATTCATCTGATGTGATATATAAAGTACTATTTGCACTGACTAAGTATTCACCTGATGTGATATATATAGTACTCTTTGCACTGACTAAGTATTCACCTGATGTGATATATATAGTACTCTTTGCACTGACTAAGTATTCACCTGATGTGATATATATAGTACTCTTTGCACTGACTAAGTATTCACCTGATGTGATATATATAGTACTCTTTGCACTTACTAAGTATTCATCTGATGTGATATATAAAGTACTATTTGCACTGACTAAGTATTCACCTGATGTGATATATATAGTACTATTTGCACTGACTAAGTATTCACCTGATGTGATATATTTTGTACTATTTGCACTTACTAAGTATTCACCTGATGAAGGAGCAGGAAGTAATTCTGAAAGCTTGTACAAAGAATAAAAGAAGTTGCTAACCATAAAAAAGTATTATGAATTCTTGTATTCTTGGACAAAGGTATTACCACTACTGGTATATAAGTGAATGCCTTCTTACCCTGCCCCATGGTGACAGCCAATGTGATGTAGGCCACAAAGCCACAGACCCCCGCCAGTTGTATGAAGCATCCTAACAACATCCAGTACTTGAGTCTGTAGGGAAATGTCTGCCATACCTTCCTGGTGTACTGAATGTGGACAAACAGAGCCAATGCTGCTGCTATGCCTGTAAGCAGAGGAATGTGTCAGAGAGCTGGCTGGACCACACAATTTTAATTTTTATGTTTCACAGATTTATTCCAGCTTTTCCACACAAAGTCGGTCGAAGTAAAAATAAAAATAACTAACTATGTCAATCATTATATATATTTATGAAAGTCTTACTGTCGTGGAGTTAAAATTACAGCTGGCTTCTTGAATCACTGATAGTGAAGTAGACATTTTATGTTGAATAAGAGGGTCTATATTACTATTATTTACTAACAAAATAAAAATAAATATTTTTATTATTAATTTATTTCTTTTCCAGCTGCTTTGGGCCTATGAAACGAAAAATAAAAAATGTGTGGCCCTGCTTTCAAAAGTTTGGTAATCATATCATTGCATGACTGCTTAATGTGGGAGGAAAGTTCAAAGTACAATGTACATACATGTTTCAAAATGTGTAAGGCTTTTAAGTCAACAAAGAGAGATATGACACCAGTCATCAGGGATAACATGTTGATAAATATTCGTACCAAGACACCTTCTAGTCATATAACAACTGGACTGAACCTGATATTGTAACAATGCAGGTTGTAGCAAATGTAGCCTGCCTGTTTCACCATTTGAAAACATAGCTGTACACCTGTAGCCAACTTAAACTTGCTGACTTGCTGTCTGCTGTATAGGTATGTAACCTATACCTAATAAGTATACCACAAGACGTGCTAATCAATGTATAACTCTGTAATGTCATATACTGAATTGAATACAAAACTTCTTTTTTTTAAACAGAAAAACAAAAAACAATTCAGCTTTTAGATAATTACCACTTTGGTGATACAAATGTACCTGCAAACACCAATGTGGTGCTGAGAAACAGGATGACAATCATGCCTCAACTCTGACAAGCAAATTGTGGTGCAAATTGTGGTGCCATGTGGGAATATAGTTGGGGACACATGGGGACACATTCATAACTTTTGGCAGACCTGTTCACAATGATATTGGGCAACCCATTCACAGTGATAATATGGTACATTTATACATTGGCTACTTTGTACACACGCTAAAACTGATAATTTTCTTATTCATTTTATACATTACTGAAGCTAAGTTATCATTAAACACCTATCTCGACAATATGAACACCACCATATATTTAAATTATCACCATTAAAACTATTTTGAAAATGTGACAACAGTGCTTTTGAATGGTTGTCTAAGATTATTTATATTTCATAGAGTAAACTAAATTGTTGGTGAAAAATGTCTGGAATGACCGAGTTGGCTAGTTCCTGGCCTTCGGCCCTTGTCTCAGACTTTGAGCTGTGGGGCATGACCAAAAGAGGTAATGTGGTAGTGTCACTAACTAGTTCCCTACAAATGGACCCACTCGAGGAATAACAAATAAGCTAGGCTGGTTTGGCTGGGACTAGGAAGTGAGTAAAGTCTTCTTTTTTTTATAAAAAGCTCCATTCCCACAAAACACTTTTAGAAGTCTCAATGGACTGTTATCTTTGAGAGATATAACACGTGAAAATTTCAGCATCTGAGAACACAGGCCATGTCAACTAGGTATTCAAGGTATTCCAGTGTAACAAGATGAGTTGTTATTCTTTTGGGGCGGGGTAATTTTTAACCTTATAATTATTCATCGTTCAGTTACCAAAACAAACATGAAGGGGTCATGGGTGACGTTTGAATATGAAAGTATTGCTAATCCGATTGATTGATTAGTTCAAACAACGAACACTGCTTACATTTATATTCGCCCATATTGCGTAGTCATTTTGTTGACATATTTTACCCCGACGGAGTTCAAAATATGTAACGAAATACTGGGGCGATGACAACCTACATACCCGACAGCAAACCCCACAATGACGTGTTCCAGTTCTTGTAGTGAAGTCCAAATGTCAAAAATATGGATACACCGAACACAATTCCAATAATGCTAAAACTAAATCTTGCTTTGATGCCACATTCGCTGGGGGCGGCCATCTTGAGTAATGGGAACTTATAATGTACTATTTACCTAGCAACATACTTGAAGGATATTTTCTTGCCCGAAATCTACATCAAAGCAGTCTGATATATACGTTTGTAGGAGAGTTTTAGGAGAGAGTAAGATCAGCATGTGGCTACTTGATTCATAAATATTATGTAAGTGTTTGGGACAAATTGTCACACATTGTATATGTACAGCTTGGGATGAATACAAGTATGTATACGTGTACAGTTTTCCACATCAAACTTTACAGCCAACGTATAACAATTTATAGCCTGTAGCAATAGGCACGTAACTACAATATGTTGATACAGAATATTTATAGTCAGTAATACCGAGGCTTTGTATGCAATTCCGATTTTGTAATTTAACAAATATGCATCCATCCATCAAAGCAAAGAAACATTAACATACCATTGTCACAATTATTCTATTTGATATGGTGAAGTTTCTTCTGTGAACATTGTGTGGCTAGATACGTGTATGGGGTGGCGGAGTAGACAGGCCAGTCTGTCTTACAGACCCTGATACAAATATATATCAAATACAGACCATGCAAGTCTATAATGTTTGGCAAGTCTAGATCACTGCAGTATCATGAAAATGAAGAGAGTCACTGGGCTCCTTTTTATTATATTTTTATTAAGATAACTGAACAACTGTTTTTTTTATGTACGATATGTTCATTTCAGACACTAGATTTTAGTCTATAGACAGACTAGCGGTTAAAGTAGCTTGTCACGCCGACATTCAAGGTCCGACCTCCCACATGCTTGGTACAGTTTTGAAACCCATTTCATATGAAATCAGCTTAGGGAAAAGTATTTTGTAAGAGTCAAGAAGGGTATTGAGTAATATAAGATTTCATAGAGTAAATGTTAGTCTAGATGTTTCATATACACAAGGACATTAATCCTACCGGTATTAACCCCCCGTTACCGTCGTAATTAAATTGATTAACCCTAAGAAAGAACCACGCTGTAATGAGATAATTATTTATTAAGTTTGTATAAAGTTTCCATTTAATATTCATGATGACGAATTACATATTCGCGACAGTTATACTTACTTACGTATAAAATTTCAAAGAAATCTAAAATGTATCCAAGCCATAGTATCTCAAAGGAACAAGGAACAAAGTTATGTGTTATTTTGTTATCCAAGGTAAGACAATTAAACCTGCCTTTTATTGTGTTTGTATTGCTTTGATCATGTGGTTGTCCCGATTCTCCTATATTGTTGCGAAGTCGGGGGGTGATTTATTATATACCGTATATTTCCTCTAATAAGCGCCGGATGCCCAAATCGGCGCCGACCTCGGACAAGCACAGGTTCCAAACGACACAATGAACGCCGGGTCTCTAACAAGTGCCGGATATTTTAGATTCAAATTACTTCTACCTGGAATAAATAAAAGCTTAGCAACGAAGGGTCACGTTTAACAGTTATTTGGTTCATACTCCAGGGCCCACTTTGCACAAAGCGCTCGTAGCGCTAAGACTATTGTAAGCCTATGTTAAAGTATGGGAGTTGCGATCATCTTAGCGCTACGAGCGCTTTGTGCAAGTGGGTCCTGGGGCGCAACTTGACTAATTTGAACTGTAAACAAAACTAAATTTGCGAGGGCCCGCCCGAAATTTGTAAAACGTCATGCTCTTAAACGCTATTTCCTGCATATTTTTCCCGTTTATGTTATATCTTATTTGTAACAAATATTGGTAATGTATTTATAAAAATGTTTTATTAGACAAAGTAATAAAACCTAAAACCAAGAACCTAAAATTATATTGTAGATGATATAAAGGCACGGGGCATTTCTTGCTGGAGCGTCCCCATTCAATCTGACAGCATTATGTCGGTAAGGAACATATGATTTTGTACAGAAGAGAATCTATCCAATCAGCCTAAATCTTCAATTTAGAATTGTTTCATAAGCCTATCTTACGGCTATACATCGATACAGATACTATCGCGTTACTAACTTTGCGTCGGTTTTGCGTGAAATTCGTCAAATTCGACGTGACCCTGATAATGAGTTCGCCGTTGTGCAATCTGTCTCGCATGATTGGTTCATCTTGACAAAACGCATGATTGGTTCATCTTGACAAAACGCATGATTGGTTCATCTTGACAAAACGCATGATTGTCTCATCTTGACAAAACGCATGATTGGTTCATCTAGACAAAACGCATGATTGGTTCATCTGGACAAAACGCTTGACTGGTTCATCTAGACAAAACGCATGATTGGTTAATCTAGACAAAACGCATGACTGGTTCATCTAGACAAAACGCATGATTGGTTCATCTAGACAAAACGCATGATTGGTTCATCTAGACAAAACGCATGATTGGTTCATCTAGACAAAAAAACATGATTCGTTTATCCAGACGTAGGATGGATTGGTATAGGCAACAAACATGACTGGTTAATATAGGTATCACACATGATTGGTTAATATTCGGCAACAAGCTTGATTGGTTGGACAAAAGACAGGATTGATTGATCTAGGCAACAGGCCAAGTGGTTGCTTTATGCCGGCCGTAAGTTCAACTTTGTCCAAATCCAGGGAGTCCTCTGTGTGTGTGTGTGTGTGTGTGTGTGTGTGTGTGTGTGTGTGTGTGTGTGTGTGTGTGTGTGCGTGCGGTTATTGCAACAAACAGCCTCCCCACCGTGGGTGTTCTTTACACTTGTTTGGGGTAATATTTACGATATAACACCCTCGAAAATGACAGACGATATTCTAAAAATACTTTCAAAATAGTACTTATCTCAGTGGAGATCAGGCGAGAGCCTAAATGTGCTTTGCAAAAACGCCGGTTAAAACAAGAAACAACCAATGCTTCATCGTGGGTGTCGGGAGATGCCTTTTCCAGGTATTACGATAAAGACCTCGTTTGTACACCAGATCGACATCACTGCATTATCTTGGGTGTCGGGAGATGGGCTAAAATAAAGATAAAGAGAAAAAAGAAAGTACTATATAAAGAGCTTGTTAGTTTATCTGATCAACATTACACCTATATACATAAACACTTTACTGAAATTAATTATCAACCACAATTATATCGTTATAAGATGAAATGTATTGCTCTTCCTCGTGCAACGAGATCATATGCAGTGCCACTACGTTTCAACATTTGGAGAGAGTTGTCAAGATAGTAGAATATTGTGGCGCATGCTCTACTTCCGCTAGCAAGAAGCACCGCCGGAATCAATCAATTCAAGTTTCTCTTTCTGTTTTTCCCATTATCTCGTTACAATGGACAGCACCAAACAAGACGAATCTTCGTTTACTTATGGGGGCACCGGAGGTTTGTTTTCATATAGACCGTTGTTATTTGCACAGGAGTTTAGGGGAAAGATAAAGTCAGACAGCTAGAACAGTATCCATTCCTTGGTCTTGCATTCATACACAAATTGATGCAAATAAGTTTCGATTTTACATGATCAAAGACTTGACAGAAATTAATGAATTTGTTTGCACAGTATTTCTTTTTATCTTCCATGATAGTCATCTGTGTAGGTGCTATATATAATATAGGATCTGTGTATTTATTGACGTCAGTAGAGGTAAAGAGGATAAGATTGTATAAGCTCCTTAATCTGTTTAGAGAATTGAACATTTTATGTAACGGTGAGAAGTGTAAGATGAACATAGTTTATTTGGATGAGTACCATATTAAGTACTGAAATGAGATTGTTTAATTTATCCCAACCCTTCCATAATAGGTCGAGGGTCATATATAATCAAATGTTCCTCTAAAAATCTGAAAAGCTATCGCACATTTCTGCTCTAGGCCCCAATAACCCTTAAGAATCTCTGTGACATTTCCCACAAAATATTATTTTGCTAGGAGGTTAGTTTTATGTTCCGAGTTCAACAAAATTGAACTTGTTTCAATGATAATCTTCTGAGTTTCTGTTACTCACTGAATACCTCTGTTACCAGTAACCATGGTGATAGTACTGGTATACTTGTTTTGGATGATGTTATGGGCATGTGGAAGTGAGTAGTTACACATCCAGGATACAGATTCTTACATTCACAAGTTGGAAGACACTAACTGTTCTAATTCATCATGGCGTCATTTATATCATTTTGGAATGAAGGTTGAAATTATTATGTACAAAAACAAGTTTTATCTATTAGCTTTCTAGTGTAAGTTTAACTTAATTGAGTTATTCAATGATATAACATTTAGGCCAATATTTAATATTTCATCATATTTATGAATCCCTTACAATTTATTATTCAATGTCTTCAAACTTCAATGAATGTATTTATGTATTGGTAATGGTTCACTCTGTGTTTTATAATTTTATAACGAGATGACCTACACTAAAAACTGGACCAAGAATCACACTCTCTCTTTGATAAGTTATTTGTTTACCAAATTAAATTATAACTGGAATGTAGGTTGATGAATAAAAACATAGACATAGCTGTTTTGTTACATGCATCTGTACCAAATTTATGATTGTAGATTCTCCAGTGATGTTTTTTTAATGTTTCTGCTCAGGAAATAGTGGTTCTATTGAACATTTGGAATAGTAAAATTGCAGCCTTGAAAACATTTTTTCTGAAATAGCTTTGAATGCAGGGGGGATTCGAGACTAACATTTAGTCTCTGAAATCTTATATTACACAATATCCTTCTTGACTCTAAAAATAAAAAAAATTCCCTATGCTGATTTCAGAATAGAGCTAACTTGAGCTGGCTAGACTTGCTTTTGTATGCACTTCTAGATTATTATTTTTTCAATAAATAAATATAATTCACAGTCATGGTGCAGGACTAGGGGGATTCTTGAACCGTAGAATACTGTTGCAGGTGAATGTATACATGTGAATGTCTATCGTTTCCCATTATTCTGAAGTTGAAGATTTTTACTATACAATCAATCAACCAACCTGTAGACAACCCAGAGTGCTATCATGCTAGTGTTATTACAAGACTCACTACCACGGGCTTCTGTACAATCAATATTCCCTTTGTGCCCAGTCACTTAAGACAAGTTGTTGTGTTTGTTGTTGTAATGACTTAATCTGTTCATCATGGTTCCCTGTTTATCCGTCAGCCTGTTGGGATTCCAGATTGGAATTGGTTCCCAGCAACCTATGCTTGTTGTTAGAGGCGACTTAATGGATTGGGTGGTCAGCCTTGATTGCATGTTAACCTACCCCGATGTACCCCAGATTTGATTACTTACAGGCCGCTGTCATATAGCTGGAATATTGCTGAGTACAGCATTAAACAACAAAGCAATAAATCATAGCCATTGACTTGATGGAGGTGAAAGGACACAGTGAAGCTTTGCCCCTATTGAAGTCATGTCTTCAGTCCACAGACGATGTTCATCTTTGTTCACAATATCAATCACTGGATTGTCGGTCCAGACTTAATTATTTACAGTCAGCGGTTATATAGTTGGAATATTCCTAAATTTAGCTTGAACAACAAGCAAACATACAAGCCTACACACAACCCAAAGGGTAATTGGTTTGGTTGCTTTGTTGTTTTACGCTGCACTCAGCAATATTCCAGCTATATGACAGCGGTCTGTAAATAATCGGGTCTGGACCAGACAATCAAGTGATTAATATCATGAGCATCGATCCACGCAATTGGGATCGATGACATGCATCAACCAAGTTAGCGAGCCTGATCCCGATCCCGTTAGTCGCCTTTTACGACAAGCATAGTTGCCTTTTACGGCAAGTATGGGTTGCTGAAGACCTATTCTGCCCCGGATCTTCACGGGTAATAGATACAGGTGTGATTTCCCACATGGGTGAACCAGTTCTTGGTGTTCCCTGTCATGTGGCTGTAACAATGTTAAATATAACTTAGGACCCAGCTCACACATAAATTCTATGCAAATTAGCGCCTTTGAGGAAATATTGCTTGTTATCAAGTTGTTGCAATACAAAGGATTGTCTCCCTTTGACTAAACTTGAATTCAAAATCTGCCTTGAACATAGTGAACCATTCTTTCGTTATGGTGTTCTTACTCGTCTAATAACATCCAAAACATGTATACATACCTACATCTCGGCCAATAATGCTGGATCTGTTGAGAAGTGAAATTTCCAATGAATAATGTTGGATAATCTTAGAATTAAGAAAGTGTTTATTTTTATTTGTTTGGATAATTTCAATATCATTTACAGACCTTATAATACTTTTTGTTTACAATATCAGAGTGAATGTTTAAAGTTGTAACATGAGAGATTGTGAGCAAAGCATTAGTGGCAGTGGATGCTATTTTACAAGCTATGACCTATCCATTTTCCGAGCCATTCTTCTCTGAATTTTCTTTTTGATATTCTTCATTGCAGTCACACTTACTGATAACTCACATAACATGTAATCAGTGGTAATAATATATGATATAACAACATTCACAAAAAAATATTTTTTTCCGCTGTTTATAGAGCGTAACCACAGCTTGTTATATTTTGACCCTCTTGTTTTTTTTGTTTTTTTTGTGACATGTTCACATTGTATTATCGAGATTAAATTAATTTTTGTTATTTCTTGAGCTTTCACTAGTGTTCAGGGGTGACAACTTTATACTGTTCTGCATCTTCCTGAGCCAAGGGAGTTAACTGACTGTTAAAGTCCAGTTTCCACCCTTGCTGAACTAGGCTGGAATTTCTGGGCTCCTCAGTGGCATGGCGCCACCAGTGGCTATTACGAGTTATGTCCCTTCTATGTCCCTCCTACTGACCAATCACTTTCCACCTCTCATATCACTCCCTTTGCTTCAAACAAAATGGCTGTGCTCAGTGAAGACGATCTTATCGATAATCAAGAACTTTATTGTAATAAAATGGGTCTTACTTCGCGAAGTGGATGTGAGCACCTTGTTTAAAAACATGCAAAGATTTGGAAAATATTGGTTGACGGTACGCATGCTTTGCAAATCCTGCAGTTGACCAAAATCTGCACAGCAGTTTACGAACCAGATGTCGATATTGTTATTGGTTTTGATTGGGTTATGCATAGACTCGTTAGTCCAGCCAAAATATAATTCCATAATTCCAGCCGAGTTTGGCAAGGGTTGAAACTGGACTTGTATAGTCAGTAATTCCCTTGCCTTGGGAAGATGACTGTTCTCTGGAAAAGCAGACCAGCTGCAACCTGCATCATCAATGTCCCGGTGTGTAAGGCATTTGTGTTGACAAGCGTAAACATGTCTTTGTTTCTTTTTCACGGAATTTTTCGGCTGATGTCATTCACATGATATAGGCTTTCATCAGCTTAGCTAACAAAACAGAATGAATTTGTACTAGACTCAGGCAGTGTCCGAAATAACTGCCTGCCCGTCTGCCTGTCTGCCCGTGGCTGGTAACTTTTCTGTCGGGCTGCATGAAATTTTCCTCCACCTGCCTGACTGTCTGGCAGATATTTTTAAGACTACTTATGTATTCAGTTTTATTATAACTCCTTGTAGATTCTCAAGTGATTGTTTACATTATTTCAACTGAATAAAGTCATGATTTGTCTCTTATTTTTAAAGAATGTCTGAACGCGGGCAGGTAACTGTGTAGATGGGCAGGCTGGGTCAGCTGCCTGACTTTCATTTTGGGATTTAAAATTATTTCAAATGCTGGAATCGGGCCTCTGACTAGTTTCAGACTGCAGCTGGGTTGTTTCCTGAAATGATCCATTGTGATGTTCAATATTACAGTGGTCCTGGGGTCCTTGTGGTTGCCCCTATATCTGAATCTAGGAACTTCTTTAACTTTCA
This sequence comes from Haliotis rufescens, assembly GCF_023055435.1. Lineage (NCBI taxonomy): Eukaryota > Metazoa > Mollusca > Gastropoda > Lepetellida > Haliotidae > Haliotis > Haliotis rufescens. The sequence goes on from NW_025964112.1 coordinate 7,134,604, forward strand.
GCATGAGGGCAATGGCAGGGACACCTTGACTTTCATGCTTAGTTTCAAACAGTCTGGACCCCAAATCTCCATCATTGTTATCTCTGACTGTTAATGGACTAACTTCACATAACATAGTCATGATTACTGGATGTTCTCTGCTTTTGTTTAATGTGATGAATAATTATTTCTGTCATTTATCTGTGTGAAAGGTTCTGGCCATGGCTACACAAGGGAAATCATATTTAAAAAGCCTGGAGGCTGAAAGTGTCATATGTATATGACTTGGTAAGATCTGATTTCACTGTTTTGGCGTCAACGGCAGATTGCACGTTCATCGACACCCCTGTTTTTCTCAGCCAATTGAGCATTTCAACTGATTTGAGATGTCTTTTTTGGGTGACAAGGACAGAAATTTGAAAAGAAATTGCAGTTTGCCATTTTGAACCCTAAATTGAATTCTGTTGGCCAGAATTGCTGTGTTTCTGCAGTGTTGGCATCAAGTACTGTTGTTGAGCATAGCCCAGCCCAGTAGTGCATCGTGGGTAAGGAAGTGACCATTCAGCATTGTGCTTTGTTGCCCATGATGCATCACTAGGTTAGATTATGTGCACCAATATTCTGATGCGAAATACTGACCCATACTTGCTCACAAATCTTTGTTAGATCAAATGGACTTCTAATATGTTTAAGTGACATCGGTCCCATTCAGTGTGTGGTTAGTTAGTCATTACCTGTGTGTGGGAGTGTGGGATGGGGTGGCGGGGTGGTATTGAAGATGGGTGGGATGCTGGTTGAGTCATATTTCAGGAGTCATCTGCAAGTAAGACAAATTCAGGAATCTTTGGAGAAAGGCAGTATAAATGCAGTCTTAGGATAGGGACAGTATCAATGCACACTTCAGTCTTAGGATTATTTCAAATATGCAAAGTCAATTTGAGGTGAACATGGTTAAGACTTTGCTGCAATGTATTTGTGAAAATTGGTCATATTGAAAATTGATGAGAATTTGGGGATTATTATTTTGAACTGAGAAAATAGCCAGAAAACACCTGAGCCTATGATGCCCTCGTTGAGAGACTAATTCCTGAAAGGCCACACCCCTACATATAGTTATCATTTCATGCTCCCTGACTCTTACGTTCTGATTGTTCTTAGATCCTAAAATAATTCCGAGCGTCAGACTTAATTTTTATCAATATAATAAACCCAATCCTCTTGACTCTATCACGTTTAATCGCAGCGAATGTCCAATCACGTCTCAATGTATATGGCAAGCTAGATTGGTTGCGATGTTCAATGAAAACTCATTCACTTGTTAAGTGCAGCCATTTGCATTGAGATAGCATTTCAAGTCCATTTGGGTAACAGTGTTTGTGGCCCGCTCAGCAGAAGTCAGGACTGTTGTGGAAACAGAGTTGATGCAGCTTCGTTCAGATCTTTGTCAGTTTCATCGCAGGGGAGGATGAGAGGCGGAAACACTGAGATCTGAGGGAAGAGGGCATTTCTGTGGATCAAACTTTGTTACATTAGATTAGAACATGTAGAATGAGAATTTGAAAAAGTATGTTCATGGAATGATAAATCTGCACGAGGAGATTTAGTTGAAGCAATTTCTTTAAATGTAAATGTTATCCATGGTTCTAAAGAAGCGACTTTTGTCGTGAGTTCATATAACAGAATCAGATATTCCCGGAGAGTTGACACATTTGTGTGCCAGTTATTGATTAATCCTTAGACTGCTGAATTAATTTTAAGATTGATGTACAACAGTTCATTAACACAGCTTTCTCTCTCATTTGTTTAATTTGTGACATGCTAATGTATATAGCTGTATAACTTTATAAAAAAATCTGAACTTTAGTGAATTTTACAAATCTGAATTATGTCTTCTAAACTGACATCTTTTTACAATTTTGTGTAGCTGTTGCTTTTGCAACTATCGCTTAAAATTGTTGTATCTTCCAAAATATTTGTATGACCTTGGAGAGTCGGTACTATTTCTTAATTTTGTGCAGGGGCAGGGGGGTAACCCTGTAGCTAAGGTGTTAGTTTGACACACCCAAACCCCAGGTTCAGTACACTCTGAGAAGCCCATTTCTGGTATACCCTGCCATGATATAAGTGGCTTAAACCATACTCACTCACTAATCATGTAAATTTATTGCAAATTAGTTTTAATATTTTTTATTTGGATAAGGACAAATGATACAGCTAATGATTAACAATATTATTTCAATTTGATGTGTGATATAGTGCAGTGCAGTAGTCACCAAACTAGTGACAGCCATGACATTGCACAGAATCAGTACGCCCAGCAGTTGTGTCACCCCCAGTCACAGTATCCCAGCTGTGACGGCAGCCTGGTGGAACTAATGTCAGGGCCAGGCAAACCAGTGCTTGATCACGTGACCAGCAATCCATACGTTAGAGTGTGTAGAGTACGATGACCAGCAATCTATATGTTAGAGTATGTAGTGTACGATGACCAGCAATCTATATGTAAGGGTATGTAGAGTACGATGACCAGCAGTCTATATGTTAGAGTATGTAGGGTACGATGACCAGCAATCTATATGTAAGGGTATGTAGAGTACGATGACCAGCAGTCTATATGTTAGAGTATGTAGGGTACGATGACCAGCAATCTATATGTAAGGGTATGTAGAGTACGATGACCAGCAGTCTATATGTTAGAGTATGTAGGGTACGATGACCAGCAATCTATGTTAGAGTATGTAGAGTACGATGACCAGCAGTCTGAGTATGTAGGGTACGATGACCAGCAATTTATATGTTAGAGTATGTAGAGTACGATGACCAGCAATCTATGTTAGAGTATGTAGAGTACGATGACCAGCAATCTATATGTTAGAGTATGTAGGGTACAATGACCAGCAGTCTCTATGTTAGAGTATGTAGGGTACGATGACCAGCAGTCTATATGTTAGAGTATGTAGGGTACGATGACCAGCAATCTATATGTTAGTGTATGGAGGGTACGATGACCAGCAATCCATACGTTAGAGTATGTAGAGTACGATGACCAGCAATCAGGCAGGTCAAGTACTGTAGCCTTTTGTTCCTCTGTCAGTGAGTTTTTACTACGAGTATGTGTGCTTGGGACCATTCTGCCTGGTATCTCCTGAGGGTGTATCCCACGAGGGTGTATTCTGTGAGGGTGTATCCTGCGAGGGGGTATTCTGTGAGGGGGTATTCTGTGAGGGGGTATCCTGCAAAGTTGTCTGCGGGGTGCATCCTGCAAAGTTGTATACTGTGAGGGTGTGTCCCATGAGGGTGTGTATTCTGCGAGGGTGTGTCCCACGAGGGTGTATTGTGTGAGGGTGTGTTCTTTGAGGGTGTATTCTGCGAGGGTGTGTCCCACGTGGGTGTGTATGCAGCGAGGGTGTCTGCGGGGGGCATCCCGCAAAGATGTATTCTGTGAGGGTGCTTCCTGCAAGGGTGTCTGTGAGGGTTTATCCTGTGAGGGTGTTTCCCACAAGGGTGTATTCTGTGAGGGTGTTTTCATAGGGGTGTGTATCATAAGGATGTGTTTCCCAGAAGGATGTATTCTGTGAGGGTGTATCCCAAAAGGGTGTATTCTGTGAGGTTTTATTTCGTCAGGGTGTATTCCTTGAGGATGTGTTCTGCATGGGTGTATTTTGTGAGGGTGTAATGTGTGAGGGTGTATCCTGTGTGGGTGTGTCCCATGAGGGTGTATTCTGCGAGGGTGTAATCTGTGAGGGTGTATTCCGTGAGGGTGTATTCCGTGAGGGTGTATTCTGTGTGGGTGTGTCCCATGAGGGTGTATTCTGTGAGGGTGTATTCTGTGTGGGTGTGTCCCATGAGGGTGTGTTCCGTGAGGGTGTATTCCGTGAGGGTGTATTCTGTGTGGGTATGTCCCATGAGGGTGTATTCCGTGAGGGTGTATTCCGTGAGGGTGTATTCTGTGTGGGTGTGTCCCATGAGGGTGTGTTCCGTGAGGATGTATTCTGTGAGGGTGTATTCTGCGAGGATGTATCCTGCAAGGGTGTATTCTGTGAGGATGTATCCTGGGAGAGTGTAATCTGCAAGAGTGTATCAAGCAAGGATGTGTTCTGTAAGGGTGTATTCTGCAAGGGTATATACTGAGGGTGTATCCTGCAAGGGTGTATTCTATGAGCATGTATTCTGCAAGGGTGTATTCTGTGAGGGTGTATCCTTTGAGGGTGTCTTCCGAGGGTTTTTCCTGCAAGGGTGGTCTCCTGCGAGGGTGTATCCTGCAGATAAAAAAAAGAACATCTTTCAGCATGTGTTAGAATCCATTATACACTGAAACCTCTACATACATCTACATACACATGATATATTCACCATGTATCATGAACAGTACTGTCAGGTTTCACTGTAGTATCTCTTTCACAGGGAGCATGTGTGTTCTATAGTTGCTTCCCTTAGGTGTGTCAGGAACCAATGATTGTGGAGGGATTGAATCCTAGATTTACAATGATGATGAATCTTGGTTTGTCGGCACCATACCCATTTTGACCCACCCAAGTTCATTGGCAGCAAAAGCAGGCATGGGTGCCCCAGTCGTCCAGTTGTGTCCCTTGGGCACGCCAGAAACCTATTATCAAGGGCTCAAATTACGGTTTGCCTTGATTTATGTTTCTAGATTTGCCAGCACCCTGCCGTGCTTGTGGGTTTCACTGAAGTGGTTAACATCTAGCACCTGCATATACTTCAGGCTTTCCTCCCACATCAAGCTGATGAGTCGAACTGGACGCACGCACCCACCCACTCACTATTATATGTGTTAAAGTTTACAATTGTGTGTAGTTGCAGTCATTTCTGTAAATTTTTAAACACAATGTTAATGATTTTACCGAATCTTTACAGGCCAATTAGTACATGCAAACACTGTAGGACCTGTATTATGTGAGTAACTGGAAGGTAATGTTAACATAAAACAAAATTGTATACATGGAAGTGTTTATTTTGATGATCGTATTTCTTAATCTTATCAATTGAAACTTGTAGAGGCATCCAAATATTGCCAATATGAAAGAGATAATATTGTGTGTAGTTTATGTGGAAGGTTTCAAATGTAAACAGACATTCAGGCTGTCTAAATAATATCACACACAAGTAAACACCCCCTTCCCCACGTGTAAGAACAAGGTCCACCTTATGTTTTTATGGGCTGCCGGATGTGAAGGAGCAGGATAACATGTCGTGTTTTGTGTTGATGCTCGTATCCGAAAAAATAATTTATGTTCAACAGAGTAAGAATCAAGACAGCGAAATGAATTGCTCACATGTACGCACGACCCGTGAAGATTCCGGGGTAGAATAGGTCTTCAGCAACCCATACTTGCCGTAAAAGGTGACTCTGCTTGTCGTAAGAGGCGACTAACGGGATTGGGTGGTCAGGCTCGCTGACTTGGTTGATGCATGTCATCGATCCCAATTGTGTGGATCGATGCTCATGATATTAATCACTGGATTGTCTGGTCCAGACTCGATTATTTACAGACCGCCGTCATATAGCTGGAATATTGCTGAGTGCGGCTTTAAACAACAAACCAACCAACATGTACGCTGTGACAGTCTTCTATGCAGAGTTGTCTCCCTTAGAGTCCCAGAAACCGATGTGTTTGTGTCCCTGATTCATCCTGAGTGATTCTGTTTGTCAGCACCACACCCTGTTCATGGGTTCCACCAAAGTTGTAAACGTCAAATACCGTATTCGACGTAATAAGCGCCCGCTCTAATAAGCGCCCATGGCGATATTTGCTAATATATTGGCTAGTGAACAATCCCAATTAACACCCCTTCCAAATGATCAATGTACACAAGACTTATTTATTCGTGTATAAGACACACACAGGTGTTATATGCACCCTTAATTATGGGGAATTTAATTCTTGAAAAATATATCTGTCGTACATAAACATTTCAGGCGGTCAGCATAAACCACGAAATGTATCTTTCAACTCGTTTTTTTCCACCAAAATAATATTCTAATAAGAGCCCCCTATTCCTAATTTTGAGAGCGCCCTGGGCGCTTATTACGTCGAATACGGTACCTGTCTTCCTGTCACATCCTGATGTAACACTGTGACATAACTGAAATACTGTTCTAAGCAGCGCTTATCCAAACTGTCTGTATGACAGGTTTATGATAACCATTGCCCAATAGCCATCTTTGGATAGGTCAAAATATTGGTGCTTTGCTTTGTGGTTATATTTCTTTTGTCAGTGGGGTGGCCTAGTGGTAAAAACGTTCACTTGTCAGGGAGAAGGCCTGAGTTCGTGTCACAGCTTCTGTGAAGCTCATTTTTGGTGTCCCCCGCCATGATGTTCCTAGAATATTGCCCAACGCTGCATTAAACTAGACTTACCCACTCACTGCTAGTGAAGTACGTGTAGATCTGTAACCAGACTCAACAATAGGGGTGCAACAATTAGTCAGACTATTGAGGCATTTCAATAGTATTGCAATTGTGTTTCAACTTTTTCAACACCTCTGGGGATTCTGGGTTAGAGTAGGTCCCCAGCAGCCTGTGCTGGTGGTAGGAGGCAACCAATGGGAACAGAGGGTCAGACTCGATGACCTGGTTGATTGCAGGTCATCGTACCCCAACAGCATGGATTGTTGCTCACAATATCGATCACAGGATTGTCTGGTCCCAACTTGATTATTTAAAGGCTGCTGGAATAATGCTAGGTACGACGTTAAACAACACACAAACGTAAAACCTTGTCAATGCTAATGTGATAGTTACATCAATATTCACACCTGCTCTAGACCAAGTGTTAATCAATGCTCTCACTATCGACCACTGGTCTCACTATCTTGAGACTCAGTTACATATAGTCAACTCCGGAATAAATCAAGTTACCCACAGCTGTTGCTAAATGATCTGAAAATACATCAATAAACCAGGTATCAGATTTTGTACTGATATCTTTTTATTATATTATCAGTCAAAATGTATTTTATTTGTGAATATTGAAAATTGAATATTTACTAATTGTGTGTGTAGAGACATTCCATGAGTTTACTTCGTCAGTAGCCCCGTGAAGACGCCGGGGTAGAATAGGTCTTCAGCAACCCATACTTGCCGTAAAAGGTGACTATGCTTGTCGTAAAAGGCGACTAACGGGATCGGGTGGTCAGGCTCACTGACTTGGTTGATGCATGTCATCGATCCCAATTGCGTGGATTGATGCTCATGATATTAATCACTGGATTGTCTGGTCCAGACTCGATTATTTACAGACCGCTGTCATATAGCTGGAATATTGCTGAGTGCGGCGTTAAACAGCAAACCAACCAACCAACTAACTTCGTCAGTGACAATGAACTATCTCCAGTAGGAAACACCCTACATGTTGTTGGTCTTGCCTTTCCCAGACCATGGTTTCCCTTTGATCATATTAGTACCGCCTCCGTGGTCTTGTGGTAGAGCGTCCGCCCGGAGAGCGGAAGGTCCAGGGTTCGATCCCGGGCCGCGTCATACAAAAAGACGTTAAAAGATTGTCCTTGTTGTTACCCTGTCTGGCGCTCGGCATTAAGGGGCTAAAACAAGGACTGGTCGGCTCGGAGTCAGTATACTGTGTCTGAGTGGGGTATTCATGTTAAACTGCGGCATGGTATCTCAGTGGGCTAGCACTATAAATCGGCATCAGTCCGGACTAGTACAAGCAGCCACACACACACATACACGTGCATGCACGTCGCTATATAAGTGCAATAATCTTTGACGCGATGTTAAACCCAATTTCACCTCACCTCCTTGGTGATAGAATTTACTTGATACAATTGACGCTAATAATTTGATTTGCTTATATTTGAATCCTTTCAGAAAGATTGTTATTTGGCTCAGGCCTTTTCAGCTAGTATTGTTTTGACAGTTGTGATCTTGTGAGATTTGGAATAGGAAAATACTAAAATTAACAAAAACACATTGTTGAAATGTACTGTAAAAAAATATTCGATGTAAAGGTGGCCTCTTTTTATTAGTTTAAATTTTGTTTGTAAATTTTATTTTTAAACTTGATTTGTATATTTTATTTGTATATTGAGACAAAAATTTGCATGTTTATATCAAATGATGCCCTGAGAAGCAAGAATATGTTTTTTTATATCTTTGTGGAAACGGGGTAAAACTTTCCTAATTCCTATTGAAGGACGATAGTCTTAGTGCTTCTACATGTTGGGGATGACGAATGTCTTCCGTTTCTACAGATCAACAGCTTGATGAAGCTGACCAGAGAGCTGCTATGAATGCCCTGATTGAACAGTGCAGAAATACAGTAGGCCCTGAGCCAAAGCTGACGATTTCTAACAAACATCCCGTCATGCTGTTGAATGAGATGAGGAGAGATGCTGTCTACACACTGACAGCGGAAAAGGGAGACAACCTTCAAAAGATCTTTGAGATGACACTAAGCCTTGCTGACAAGAGTTTCATCGGATCAGGGCTGGCCAAGAAGACGGCCAAGCAAGATGCAGCTGAGAAGGCCCTGAAAGAAGTCTACAACATTCTCTACGTTCCAGATGAAGGTATGTTCCGAGAGTTATCTGCCCTTCTTTATGGCCATGTCACTTGAAGCATGGTCTGTCACATTTTGTATTTTTATGTCTGCGTGACCAATCCCTCTGCTATACAGTTAGAGTTACATCCCTTAGACATACCAGGATCCTCTGGTCATGGGTTTGAATTAAAGGTTCACCAAGATTATCTCTAGTTTGTCAGCTTCATACTCATGATTTTGGTTTTCACCAAAGTAGTGAATATCTCCGACCTACATCACTGCGTCATTAAAGCTGATGCATGACATGACTGGAATAATGTTGAAAATGGTGTAACGCAAGCTCATTTCTGAGTTATCTCCCTTTTATGGAGAGGGCTTCATAATACATTTGATGTCAGCATGTGTGTTCACCAGCACGACATCCTGTGCTTGTAAGTGAAGGTGACATGTCACCTTGTTCTAGTTGTAGGCCTGTGTGGTATTGTGTTCACAACATGTTGCCAGGAGCATCAAGTGAAGCTGCCTGTCTGCAAACCCTGCTTTACAGTTGACTGCAATTAGAATATCAGTCTCCCTTAAACCACTAGTCCGAAGCCTGAGTAGTAAATTCTGTTCAGTCTAGTAAGCTCATCTAGTAACAGTTGTTAGATCGGAATATGACACGATGATGATATCTTGAGTCAAGATTGTTTATTCAGTTATATATTTGATGACACGACATGTACGTGCGCACACAACTGCACTCTCAACCAGGCTAACATCTAACCGTTATTCCCCAGCAACCTACCTCCCTTGTGTCATGGGGTAGCCTAGCTGTTAAAGCGTTTGCTCATCACGCCGAAGACCCGGGTTCGATTCCCGACATGGGTACAATGTGTGAAGCCCATTTGTGGTGTCCCCCGCCGTGATATTGCTGGAATATTGCTAAAAGTGACGTAAAACCATACTCACTCACTCACTCCCTCCCTCCCTTGCGTCACATATACTATCCCATAGAACATCACTTACCAGTTAACCCTGGCGACATCGACATGTGATCACTCGCTGGGTGCTGGCTTCTTGAAAGGAGTCTCACTGTTGTCAGATCTCGATATATTTATAAACTAACTTTTTAACATATGTGATTACACTGAACTCTGATGAAAATGATGCTTAGAGTCTATTTTGGGCTAGTAAACGAAATAGTTTTAGACAGAGGCTGGAATATCTAGATTATATACAAGACTTGACTCATGTTTGCCTCTGTAATGTATATTGTGAAAATGCAAGCAATGGCAACTTAGTCTGCAAACATTTCCTGTTTAGTAATGCATGTATACTACCTCCCGGATTTTTTCACATTACTGGAGTTAATCTGTCAATGACAACTTGTTGGTGAACTTAATCATTGATATGACCACAAGGTTTAGTTCAAGAAAGGTTAGAAAGTATGTACCCTTTCCTTTTCATTGATTATTAATTCCCTTTTTAATTTCTGAATATCCAAATTTATGATACACCGTGGATTAAGTGTGTTCATGATGGCAATCATCTTTCGTGTGTTTGTCGCGTTTATTCGTGAGACGTGTAAACATGGTCACAGAGTATTGTTGTTTTAGCATTATTAAGCTTGCACTTCATGAACTGGAACTTTTTTTAAACTGTTTCATTAATACTTCAACCTTGCCATCAGCACTACAATACAATAAATAAAGCAACAAAATACATGATCAGCTGTATTTTCACTGACACTGCTTATTATTGTTTACAAACTGAAGTTGGAAGAATGATGTTGGGTAATAAATAAACTCTCATCAGGTGTCTTTTTTTATCAAAAATATTTCAACACTTGTAGAGATTCGGAGATTTCAACTTTTGTCAACTTGTGTTACAATGTTTGATATCAAAAGACACACTGGTGAGACGCTCTGTATGAACTGTATTGAGACCCGTGACACATTCCCCATGCCCAGTGCTCTGTATTAACTGTATTGAGACCCGTGACACATTCCCCGTGCCCAGTGCTCTGTATGAACTGTAGCGAGACCTGTGACACATTCCCCATGCCCAGTGCTCTGTATGAACTGTACTGAGACCCGTGACACATTCCCCGTGACCCATTCCCCATGCCCAGTGCTCTGTATGAACTGTATTGAGACCCGTGACACATTCACCATGCCCAGTGCTCTGTATGAACTGTATTGAGACCCGTGACACATTCTCCATGCCCAGTGCTCTGTATGAACTGTATCGAGACCCATGACACATTCCCCATGCCCAGTGCTCCGTATGAACTGTATTGAGACCCGTGACACATTCCCCATGCCCAGTGCTCCCTATGAACTGTATTGAGACCCGTGACACATTCCCCATGCCCAGTGCTCTGTATGAACTGTATTGACACCCATGACACATTCCCCGTGCCCAGTGCTCGGTATGAACTGTATCAAGACCCATGACACATTCCCCATGCCCAGTGCTCTGTATGAACTGTATTGAGACCCGTGACACATTCCCCGTGTCCAGTGCTCGGTATGAACTGTATCAAGACCCATGACACATTCCCCGTGCCCAGTGCCCAGTGCTCTGTATGAACTGTATCAAGACCCATGACACATTCCCCATGCCCAGTGCTCTGTATGAACTGTATCAAGACCCATGACACATTCCCCATGCCCAGTGCTCTGTATGAACTGTATTGAGACCCGTGACACATTCCCCATGCCCAGTGCTCTGTATGAACTGTATCGAGACCCATGACACATTCCCCGTCCCCAGTGCTCTGTATCCTCACACATACAGTCTATATCTTGTCTTGTCAAGGCATATTTGTTCCTCATATATTGGTGATGTCCATGAGATATGAGTTTACCAGGGACCATTTCCTGTTTATCATAACCTCATGTATGATACAGAACAAGGGAGATAATTCAGCACATCTTATCAGCTTACAGATATGGTGTGAACAGCTAAACAGTGAATTACCCTACTTCTAACACAGTGATTGATTGATGTGTTGAATGATTCTGTGAAGACTGCCACTTGACCTTTGTTTAATATTTCCAACTTGAACACGCTCACCCACTGTTATCTTAAGCTTTTGGTGTTATCTCACACAAGCTGTGATTTTGCATGAATAATATTTATGCAAGTCCTATCATTTTAATGAATTCTGTAGTGTTGGAATAACATTATTAGTTGGACGTTGTGGGATTTGTGTCTGGAAATATAAATATGACATCACTATGATTTACCAATAGAAATGTTTTGATAGATTATGGTGTGATTAATGTGGTGAAAGCTGGCTGTTATACTGATTTAGATGATGAAGAAGGAGTGACTCGTACTGTACGCTTCCAAGTGTATGCTACTGCAGTAGTAATCATATTATATTATACCTTTATATATCACTCTTATCCAGATACTAGTACCCGACCAGTAGTTCTGTATGCCAGTTTTCATTCTCCACTCCCCTAGTTTAAATATTGATGCAGGTGATGATGAGCCGAGTGGTTAGAGCGTTAGATCGTCACGCCAAAGACTTGGGTTCGATTCCTCAGATGGGTACAATGTGTGAAGCCCATTTCTGGTGTCCCCTGCCGTGATATTGCTGGAATATTGCTATTAACCGTGTAAAGCCATACTCACTTAAATGTCAATGAAGCTACAATTGTTTTAGATTATAGTTTCAAGACAGTTATACAAACTGGTGTCAGTGACAAATTTCTTACCTCGCCTTGGGTGAATTAAAACGGGTCATTGGTAGGATGACGCAGGTATTGAGGGATCACGCAGATGATAAGAGATAACCTTTATACCTTTGAAGAGTGCAGGTCAGTTGCATCTGGAGTGAATCAATTTCTACCCACATTTACTGTTACATGTCATAGATGGCATGGGCCTGGGCTAAACCACTTGTTGCGGTCAGGCATGAGTTTTGGGTAGTGTTTCTGTCGCCTTCAATCTTGCACTTTCCATTGTTTTTAATAGTTGGCCATTTTTCAAGATTCTTGAAAGCATCCAATCTGTGTGACATCGGTATAAACAACATACTCTTCAACGTTAACGACATTACGACCCGTGAAGATTCCGGGATAGAATAGGTCTTCAGCAACCCATGCTTGCCGTAAAAGGCAACTATGCTTGTCGTAAAAGGCGACTAACGGGTTTGGGTGGTCAGGCTCGCTGACTTGGTTGATGCATGTCATCGTTCCCAATTGCGTGGATCGATGCTCATGATGACAATCACTGGATTGTCTGGTCTAGTCTTGATTATTTACAGACCGCCGTCATATTGCTGGAATATTGTTGAGTGTGGTGTTAACCATCACTAAACAAACAAACAAACAAACAACAAGTAAAGTGTCTTGGTCTGATAACAAGTGCAATTTATTGTTTGTGTTAAGTGAACCATGTTGTCATGATGGTGCAATAACAAGCATGAGTCTGTGGAGGTATCATGAGTCTAAGTGTTGGTATCAAAGGGATTATTACAATCTCCAGAGCATACTTCACATATATGTGGGGGCGGTGGGGTAGCCTCATGGTCAAAGTGTTCCCTTCTTCACTTCTGTTTTCTGTAAATAATCTGCAACATACACAAGATAATTTGGACTGTCATGTAAATTTTCAATCTATGTAGGGGGTGCTTAAGATTACTTACAGATTGGTCTACTGGCTGCTTAGTGAAGCAGGGTGCTTAGTATGGTCAATACGATAGGTCTGCTAGTCTGAGACTAGTAAAATTCAATGAGGCCATTGAAAAAACATTAATTTCAAGCCCTAGTAAGTGATTTCCCCTGTGTTCCTCTTTAGAAAGTTTAAAATGGATTTTTTATTTAAAATGTGGCTCAACAACCTCTTATATTTGCTCAACAATGACCTAAAAATATTCTGAATTTTAGAATACATAAGTTGACACTCTAAATAGACCGGCTGACACCCATATGTCTCACATCTCATGAAGTTTCAGAATGGTATTGGGAATTAAAACCTCCAACTAGATTAGGGTTACTCACAGAGGAAAAGGCGGTCAAGTCAGAACCAATTACAGTTGAATATCGGATTGACTTAGTTTCTACAATTGACTCATCAGTAACCATCTGCCAATACCATAACCAATGATGTAGGGCTCTAATTGGTCAGTCTTGACCCCAGGGGAATCCACCAATGAGAATACAGCAGAGTAATGAATAATAGGAGGGTACTGCAGTATTAAGCTGGAAATGTGCGATCTATGATTATCAGTGGTGTAATATCCTCTTATCTACCACTCGATAAGAGTGAAGAGGAAAATGCGTGACGAACATTCTCATGAGGAGAATGGAATCAAACTATGTCCAAGGGGAGATAACCCGTGCATCACCTGACATTTCCGTGGCAGCTAAGACAACAGAAAAGGATATTGTTAAGTGGCTGGCATTTGTGGTAGATATCCCAAGCATGGTGTTATCAGAGCAATTGGGATTGGGTAATGCCAGCTGCAATAATCTATGATGGAAGACGAAGAATATGTCAGTGGGAGATGTTCCACAGCTTCACCTTCCAGTCAGGTGTGGGGGTCGTCTGTGTGCTGGAGTACTGGTGGCAGGCAACGTGCAGGAAAGGTGGGACTGTTGAAGAGAAAAGGGAAGGGTAGAGAGATAGGGTTGTGTTGGGCAGCAGTGGTTGTAATGTGTGAGGGAGGTGCAGATGTTGAAGAGAGAATGGAAGGGTAGAGAGATAGGGTTGTATTGGGCAGCAGTGGTTGTAATGTGTGAGGGAGGTGCAGATGTTGAAGAGAGAATGGAAGGGTAGAGAGATAGGGTTATCAGGCAGCAGTGGTTGTAATGTGTGAGGGAGGTGCAGATGTTGAAGAGAGAATGGAAGGGTAGAGAGATAGGGTTGTATTGGGCAGCAGTGGTTGTAATGTGTGAGGGAGGTGCAGATGTTGAAGAGAGAATGGAAGGGTAGAGAGATAGGGTTGTATTGGGCAGCAGTGGTTGTAATGTGTGAGGGAGGTGCAGATGTTGAAGAGAAAAGGGAAGGGTAGAGAGATAGGGTTGTATCAGGCAGCAGTGGTTGTAATGTATGAGGGAGGTGCAGATGTTGGAGAGAATGGAAGGGTAGAGAGATAGGGTTGTATCAGGCAGCAGTGGTTGTAATGTGTGAGGGAGGTGCAGATGTTGGAGAGAATGGAAGGGTAGAGAGATAGGGTTGTATCAGGCAGCAGTGGTTGTAATGTGTGAGGGAGGTGCAGATGTTGGAGAGAATGGAAGGGTAGAGAGATAGGGTTGTATCAGGCAGCAGTGGTTGTAATGGGTGAGGGAGGTGCAGATGTTGGAGAGAATGGAAGGGTAGAGAGATAGGGTTGTATCAGGCAGCAGTGGTTGTAATGTGTGAGGGAGGTGCAGATGTTGAAGAGAAAAGGGAAGGGTAGAGAGATAGGGTTGTATCAGGCAGCAGTGGTTGTAATGGGTGAGGGAGGTGCAGATGTTGGAGAGAATGGAAGGGTAGAGAGATAGGGTTGTATCAGGCAGCAGTGGTTGTCATGGGTGAGGGAGGTGCAGATGTTGGAGAGAATGGAAGGGTAGAGAGGTAGGGTTGTATCAGGCAGCAGTGGTTGTAATGTGTGAGGGAGGTGCAGATGTTGGAGAGAATGGAAGGGTAGAGAGATAGGGTTGTATTGGGCGGCAGTGGTTGTAATGTGTGAGGGAGGTGCAGATGTTGAAGAGAAAAGGGAAGGGTAGAGAGATAGGGTTGTATCAGGCAGCAGTGGTTGTGATGTGTGAGGGAGGTGCAGATGTTGAAGAGAAAAGGGAAGGGTAGAGAGATAGGGTTGTATCAGGCAGCAGTGGTTGTAATGTGTGAGGGAGGTGCAGATGTTGAAGAGAAAAGGGAAGGGTAGAGAGATAGGGTTGTATCAGGCAGCAGTGGTTGTCATGTGTGAGGGAGGTGCAGATGTTGGAGAAAAGGGAAGGGTAGAGAGATAGGGTTGTATCAGGCAGCAGTGGTTGTAATGTGTGAGGGAGGTGCAGATGTTGGAGAAAATGGAAGGGTAGAGAGGTAGGGTTATCAGGCAGCAGTGGTTGTCATGGGTGAGGGAGGTGCAGATGTTGGAGAGAATGGAAGGGTAGAGAGATAGGGTTGTATCAGGCAGCAGTGGTTGTCATGGGTGAGGGAGGTGCAGATGTCAGAGAGAATGGAAGGGTAGAGAGATAGGGTTGTGTTGGGCAGCAGTGGTTGTAATGTGTGAGGGAGGTGCAGATGTCAGAGAAAAGGGAAGGGTAGAGAGATAGGGTTGTATCAGGCAGCAGTGGTTGTAATGTGTGAGGGAGGCGCAGATGTTGGAGAGAATGGAAGGGTAGAGAGGTAGGGTTGTATTGGGCGGCAGTGGTTGTCATGTGTGAGGGAGGCGCAGATGTTGAAGAGAAAAGGGAAGGGTAGAGAGATAGGGTTGTATCAGGCAGCAGTGGTTGTAATGTGTGAGGGAGGCGCAGATGTTGAAGAGAAAAGGGAAGGGTAGAGAGATAGGGTTGTATCAGGCAGCAGTGGTTGTAATGTGTGAGGGAGGTGCAGATGTTGGAGAGAATGGAAGGGTAGAGAGATAGGGTTGTATCAGGCAGCAGTGGTTGTAATGTGTGAGGGAGGTGCAGATGTTGAAGAGAAAAGGGAAGGGTAGAGAGATAGGGTTGTATCAGGCAGCAGTGGTTGTAATGTGTAAGGGAGGTGCAGATGTTGGAGAGAAAAGGGAAGGGTAGAGAGGTAGGGTTGTATCAGGCAGCAGTGGTTGTAATGTGTGAGGGAGGTGCAGATGTTGGAGAGAATGGAAGGGTAGAGAGATAGGGTTGTGTGGGGCAGCAGTGGTTGTCATGGGTGAGGGAGGTGCAGATGTCAGAGAGAATGGAAGGGTAGAGAGATAGGGTTGTATCAGGCAGCAGTGGTTGTAATGTGTGAGGGAGGTGCAGATGTTGGAGAGAATGGAAGGGTAGAGAGATAGGGTTGTGTGGGGCAGCAGTGGTTGTCATGGGTGAGGGAGGTGCAGATGTCAGAGAGAAGTGAAGGGTAGAGAGATAGGGTTGTATCAGGCAGCAGTGGTTGTAATGTGTGAGGGAGGTGCAGATGTTGGAGAGAATGGAAGGGTAGAGAGGTAGGGTTGTATTGGGCAGCAGTGGTTGTCATGTGTGAGGGAGGTGCAGATGTTGGAGAGAATGGAAGGGTAGAGAGGTAGGGTTGTATTGGGCAGCAGTGGTTGTCATGTGTGAGGGAGGTGCAGATGTTGGAGAGAATGGAAGGGTAGAGAGGTAGGGTTGTATCAGGCAGCAGTGGTTGTCATGTGTGAGGGAGGTGCAGATGTTGGAGAGAATGGAAGGGTAGAGAGATAGGGTTGTATCAGGCAGCAGTGGTTGTAATGTGTGAGGGAGGTGCAGATGTTGGAGAGAATGGAAGGGTAGAGAGGTAGGGTTGTATTGGGCAGCAGTGGTTGTCATGGGTGAGGGAGGTGCAGATGTCAGAGAGAATGGAAGGGTAGAGAGATAGGGTTGTGTTGGGCAGCAGTGGTTGTAATGTGTGAGGGAGGTGCAGATGTCAGAGAAAAGGGAAGGGTAGAGAGATAGGGTTGTATCAGGCAGCAGTGGTTGTAATGTGTGAGGGAGGCGCAGATGTTGGAGAGAATGGAAGGGTAGAGAGGTAGGGTTGTATTGGGCGGCAGTGGTTGTCATGTGTGAGGGAGGCGCAGATGTTGAAGAGAAAAGGGAAGGGTAGAGAGATAGGGTTGTATCAGGCAGCAGTGGTTGTAATGTGTGAGGGAGGCGCAGATGTTGAAGAGAAAAGGGAAGGGTAGAGAGATAGGGTTGTATCAGGCAGCAGTGGTTGTAATGTGTGAGGGAGGCGCAGATGTCAGAGAGAATGGAAGGGTAGAGAGATAGGGTTGTATCAGGCAGCAGTGGTTGTAATGTGTGAGGGAGGTGCAGATGTTGAAGAGAAAAGGGAAGGGTAGAGAGGTAGGGTTGTATTGGGCAGCAGTGGTTGTAATGTGTGAGGGAGGCGCAGATGTTGGAGAGAATGGAAGGGTAGAGAGGTAGGGTTGTATTGGGCAGCAGTGGTTGTAATGTGTGAGGGAGGCGCAGATGTTGGAGAGAATGGAAGGGTAGAGAGATAGGGTTGTATCAGGCAGCAGTGGTTGTAATGTGTGAGGGAGGTGCAGATGTTGGAGAGAATGGAAGGGTAGAGAGATAGGGTTGTATCAGGCAGCAGTGGTTGTAATGTGTGAGGGAGGTGCAGATGTTGGAGAGAATGGAAGGGTAGAGAGGTAGGGTTGTATTGGGCGGCAGTGGTTGTCATGGGTGAGGGAGGTGCAGATGTCAGAGAGAATGGAAGGGTAGAGAGATAGGGTTGTGTTGGGCAGCAGTGGTTGTAATGTGTGAGGGAGGCGCAGATGTTGGAGAGAAAGGAAGGGTAGAGAGATAGGGTTGTATCAGGCAGCAGTGGTTGTAATGTCCTGGTAATGGTCCACCACAGATGTGGGATATAGAATACATAACTCCTCCACCGGTGTGGGATATAGAGTACATAACTCCTCCACAGGTGCGGTATATAGAATACATAACTCCTCCACAGGTGTGGGATATAGAGTACATGACTCCTCCACAGATGTGGGATATAGAGTACATAACTCCTCCACAGGTGCGGTATATAGAGTACATAACTCCTCCACAGGTGTGGGATATAGAGTACATAACTCCTCCACAGATGTGGGATATAGAGTACATAACTCCTCCACAGGTGCGGTATATAGAGTACATAACTCCTCCACAGATGTGGGATATAGAGTACATAACTCCTCCACAGATGTGGGATATAGAGTACATAACTCCTCCACAGATGTGGGATATAGAGTACATAACTCCTCCACAGGTGTGGGATATAGAGTACATAACTCCTCCACAGATGTGGGGTATAGAGTACATAACTCCTCCACAGGTGTGGGATATAGAGTACATAACTCCTCCACAGGTGTGGAATACCAAGTAGCTTAGAATCTCTCCCGCACCTCACAATGACAATGAGATGGGATCAAGATGGCTTCATGTGAGAAGGTCCACCAAAGTCGATATACAAAATTACATCGAGTCAACAATTGCAAGAGCATCTGTCAGTTTGTTTTGTAGTCTGAGTGCCAAGAGAAATGCCCCCGTATATTCTGCACATCCTGTACATGTAGATAGAGCTACGATTTCATCACGTCTTGTAAAAAATGATGTCTGGAGATACAGCACCTGCTTCATGAAGCAGTGTTATTTCATGTCTCGAAACCAGAATATAGCAACCAGCATCCCCTTCACATCATGTGACCTGCTGAGATTTGTTGTTTGAACTTTAATGTGTTCACTGTATGTGTCCCTTGGCAGAACTACCATGATCAGTTTTGTATCACTGCGGATATGTTTCAGACAAACTGCACATGAGGTGGAGACTGTATGCCCTTAACGACAGCCCATTCTTAAGCTGTCATCTCCCAATTCAGAACTGCTGTAAGAAAGATTGTGAATGTATACTGACGTGAAATTGCAAGACAATCAATATCTGATTCTGTTAAAAACAACAACATGGAAGACCTTGGCTCTTTGCCCTATACAGGACAAAGGAGGCATGGGTGGTCCAGTTGTCTGAAGCACTGCAGTTTGCTGTGCAGAGCTGCATCCCTTGGGCATGCCAGAAACCTATGATTGTGGGTTCGAATCCCGGTTTGCCCTGATTATGTTTCTAGGTTTGTCAGCACCATACCTGTGCTCATGGGTTTCACAGACGTGGTAAACGCCTGAGACCTACATCGCTATACAGGTCAAATTCCTGGTGTCTATCACGACATTGTTGCAGGAATATTAAGAGCAAGACCTAACTGATTGACTGAAGCTAAACACCATGAATGACTGGACATTGTAGTGGGCATGTATTTCCCACCCTGAAAGTAAAGCACTGAGCATCACTATTGAGGGATCACGCAGATGATAAGAGATAACCTTTATACCTTTGAAGAGTGCAGGTCAGTTGCATCTGGAGTGAATCAATTTCTACCCACATTTACTGTTACATGTCATAGATGGCATGGGCCTGGGCTAAACCACTTGTTGCGGTCAGGCATGAGTTTTGGGTAGTGTTTCTGTCGCCTTCAATCTTGCACTTTCCATTGTTTTTAATAGTTTTTCAAGATTCTTGAAAGCATCCAATCTGTGTGACATCGGTATAAACAACATACTCTTCAACGTTAACGACATTACGACCCGTGAAGATTCCGGGGTAGAATAGGTCTTTAGCAACCCATGCTTCCTGTAAAAGGTGACTATGCTTGTCGTAAAAGGCTACTAACGGGATCGGGTGGTCAGGCTCACTGACTTGGTTGATACATGTCATCAATCCTAATTGCGTGGATCGATGCTCATGATATCAATCACTGGATTGTCTGGTCCAGACTCGATTATTTACAGACCGCCGTCATATAGCTGGAATATTGCTGAGTGCAGCGTTAAACAACAAACCAACCAACGTTAACGACATTGTGAACATACTCAGACTTTCATGCTTGTTGACATGTTCATGTTTGACATCCTACACACCAAGGTAAACTTCAATAATGACACAGTTTATGTCACACTGGAAATTGCATTACCGGTATGTAATTATTTCTGGGTTCTTCTGGAAATGGCGGACTTGCAAGAACTTGCAAACACTTTTCAGCTTGCTCACACTATTGTCTGGTCCAGACTCAATTTCTTTACATGCTGCCATGGCAGCTGTATTGTCAAACATGATGTACCGGTAATGCCACCTTCACTCACTCAATCACTCCTATTTCATCCATATTTGAAGGTCATGGATGCTAAACAAGAAGACCTTTTGCTCCACACGCAGACAGTAAGTGTCAGGAAGGAATCACAATATTTGTCTTATACATGCTTTTTCGATGTTCTCTTATATTAGGCTTTGCAAAATATGACCTGAACATTATCAAAGTACCTCTAAGCCTACAATGTTTATTTGGGAATACATTAGGTTTATTTGTATTACAGACTACTTGTTATATTTGGGAATATGTGGAGGTTATTTGTACGAGAGACACAACATTACTAACATGCAGATATGTCTGTGTGCTTCCCTTCGTCTTACCAGTGGTGCTCTGCTACAGGGTTATTGTAGGTTTTACTTCCAGCTCTGTAATTGAACACAGGAGTTAGATCCTGAGGAGCAGGTGTGGAGTTTATCAAAGGGGCTTAGCGCACTGCATGACAAGTGTTGGACAAATCCTTCTTAAGTTCTGCATCAGACAGCGACCTGAGGAGGAGTGTTCTTGTTTTCTGCATGTGTCCTAGATGGTGTTGTCAGTGCAAGGAGATATGGAATACATCATATTGCAGGGTTAGAAACTAACAGTTTTTGTCCCCTAGTCCTGATAATGATAACATATAGCAAAACCCTTAAAATGGGCCAATTTCTACTAGTCCTTAGGATACCTTAACTATTGGGCAGTTTGGTAAGGACTACAGGACTAGTGCCAATTTCTAACGCTGTATTGCAGTTCAGCAGATTGTTTGACAGTCTCGCAGATGTAATACGTCTCTGTGTTGATTTGTTGAAAGAATTGTCTCAATTTAATAAATAAATAATCGCCACTATGCACGTAAAGCAGTGACCTAAAACGTGAGCAACACCCCATGTCATTGCTGCTTAATGACACCCATTTAGTCGCACCACTTAGTCTTTAGTGACACAGCCCTTACAAGAAGCATGGGTGACTGCGTACTGTTTTCCCAAGGAACTGCCCATGGGAATACTTTGATATTAGTGAGTCCTTCATGTCTGTTTCCTTTTTAATGCCGCACTATATATTCCAGTTGCATTTGCAGCCTGTAAATAATTAAGTCCCGCCCGGCAAACCACTGATTGTTATTTTGAGCAAGACCTACATGATTGGGCTGCGATGACACACTGTCAACCAGATCACCAAGCCTGACCATACAATTCATAATGTCACCTTGTACAACAAACATTGGTTCCGGGTACCTGTTCTATTTGTTTGTTGTTTGCTACCATACTCAGCAATACTCAAGCTATATGATGGCAGTCTGTAGATAATCGAGTCTGGACCAGACAATCCAGTGATTGTCATCATGAGCATCAATCCACGCAGTTGGGATACGATGACATGCATCAACCAAGTCAGCGAGCCTGACCTCCCGATCCCATTAGTCGCCTCATAAGACAAGCATAGTCGCCTTTTACGGCAAGCATGGGTTGCTGAAGACCTATTCTACCCTGGATCTTCACAGGTAGGACCTATTCTAACCCATGATAAAGTGCATTGGGGAATTATTGAGAATATGAAGAATTCCATGAAAAAAGGAAGTGTAATTTCACCACAGTTTCTACTCATGTGTGTAACCATGAGAATACAATATAGAAAATAAAGGTGAATATATACAGTTTAAAGGTTCATGATGATTGACGAACACAAACACATTTTCAATCAAACTTTTTCACTTCATGTAGGGTCTAGTAGTAGAAAGTCTGCCCAGAGAGCGGAAGGTCTGAGGTTCGATCCCTGGCTGTGTCATACCAAAAGACTTTAAAAGATGATACTTGTTGTTACCCTGCCTGGCACTCGGCATTAAGGGGCTAAACCAACGACTGGTCGGCTTTGAATCAGTATGCTGTGTCTGAGTGGGGTATTCATGTTAAACTGCAGCATAGTATCTCAGTGGGCTAGCACTATGAAATCGTCATTAGCCCGGACTAGTACAAGCAGCCACACACACACACGCATGGGTTTAACGTCGCATTCAAGATTATTCACCTCACTTCATGTAGGCTGAGAAACATTTATCACTTTAAAAATGTTGTGCATGGCTATAATTCTCATTTATTCCAAATGACATGTCAAACGCCACAAAAATTAGATTCTATGAAATTGATGTCTAGGGATAATATCCACAGTACTTACATGAAAAACATCTATTTCGGCAAATGACATGATAATGTTCTTTTGCTATAGATGACAGACAAGTAAAAAACATATTTTTGCGTTATGACTGGAGTCATTTGAAACAACCAAGACGTGTAATAAATGTCTTGAATGATAAATGTTAGTGATCATTGTCCAATACTGTGCCAAGACTGGCCTCTGCAGCAGACGGGCCAGGTGGAACCGATTTGGTCTCCATATCATCCAACAAGCAGGCATTCCTTCCACCCTGATAAAACATGTCTCCGTAAACACCAGCGTCAGACTGATAAAATTACAATGTCTAAGGTGCAAGATTAATGCTCCAGCATTACAGATATGAGGCTTTTTTTCTGTGAACACTGCTTCCCCTTGATTGGAAAGAGTTGCATTCTTCAGGACGCCTAATAGATTCGGATCTTTTTAAAAGGATTGGAGTTATGGATTCCGCCGATGATGTGGCGAGTGATAAAACGTGTTTTTGTTGGTTCCTGAGTCAAGTGGTGAACCTACGTAAACGGTCTGCACGGAAAGAGATTCAATGGATTCCAAAAATAAAACTTCTGGATGCTGGGGCATCTGCTTCTTTTGAAAAGTTATCATGTCTGTGAATCTTATAGCTGAAAATGATGGAATGTCACAGTATTTCTGAAGGGAATCGCCATGTTGTAATGCTTCAGTACAGTTTCCATGGAGGCTTCTGTAGAAAAGACCCACTTAAAATACCTGTCTTTGTAGAGGATTGGGTACAATGAAGATTTTTTGTATCTTAAGTGTTTTGATTTTAAGCATTTGGTGTTTTGTATGGAATATTTTGGAAGGTGCTTGTTTGGTTCCATGAGACCATGTCATAGTGGTAGAGCGTCTGCCCAGAGAGCAGAAGATCAGGGGTTCCATCCCCAGCAGCGTCCTACCAAAAGATGTTAAAAGAAGGTACTTGTTGTTACCCTGCCTGGTGCTTGGCATTAAGGGGCTAAAACAAGGACTGGTCGTCTCGGGTGTTGGTATACTGTATCTAAGTGGGGTATTCATGTTATACTGCAGCATAGTATCTCAATGGGCTAGCATTATTAAATCAGCATTAGTCTGGGCTAATACAATCAGCCACACTAGCACGCCTGCACACACGCAGGCCTGACCGCACGTCGCTTGATAAGTGCAATAGTCTTGAATGTGACAGTAAACCCCATTTCACCTCACCTCAGCTATCTATCTAACCAATACCACATACGTAAAGTTGCTTTCAATTCAAAACCGATTCAAAACCTGAACTAATCTTCCCTTTAAAAAGTGGTTGCTACCAGTCATCTCACCTGTGATTGATTGTTTGTGTGTTGTTTAACGCTGCACTCAGCAATATTCCAGGTATATGATGGTGGTCTGTAAATGACTAAATCTGGACCAGACAATCCAGTGATTGTTTGTGTGTTGTTTAACGCTGCACTCAGCAGTATTCCAGCCATATGATGGTGGTCTGTAAATTACTGAGTCTGGACCAGACAATCCAGTGATTGTTTGTGTGTTGTTTAACGCTACACTCAGCAGTATTCCAGGTATATGATGGTGGTCTGTAAATTACTGAATCTGGACCAGACAATCCAGTGATTGTTTGTGTGTTGTTTAACGCTGCACTCAGCAGTATTCCAGGTATATGATGGTGGTCTGTAAATGACTAAATCTGGACCAGACAATCCAGTGATTGTTTGTGTGTTGTTTAACGCTGCACTCAGCAGTATTCCAGGTATATGATGGTGGTCTGTAAATTACTGAATCTGGACCAGACAATCCAGTGATTGTTTGTGTGTTGTTTAACGCTGCACTCAGCAGTATTCCAGCCATATGATGGTGGTCTGTAAATTCCTGAGTCTGGACCAGACAATCCAGTGATTGTTTGTGTGTTGTTTAACGCTGCACTCAGCAGTATTCCAGGTATATGATGGTGGTCTGTAAATTACTGAATCTGGACCAGACAATCCAGTGATTGTTTGTGTGTTGTTTAACGCTACACTCAGCAGTATTCCAGGTATATGATGGTGGTCTGTAAATGACTAAATCTGGACCAGACAATCCAGTGATTGTTTGTGTGTTGTTTAACGCTACACTCAGCAGTATTCCAGGTATATGATGGTGGTCTGTAAATTACTGAGTCTGGACCAGACAATGACAGGAACCCCTGGGCTGGGGTACAAACACAAGGGCAGCAATCTGCAGTCATGTGATCAATGCCCTGGGGACTTGCCTGGCTTGGTACCGAACTCATGGCATTTTACCGATAACACTGACTGTTACACAATAATAAATTTATTTCTTGATAGCTGGAGTACGATTTATCTTGGTAACTATGACAACAGGCGTCCCTGCTCGCTCAGTTGTCAGATTTCTGTACCCCTTACAAAGGCTGCAATAGATTGCCTGTGTGATTTATTTTCCTGAAACACCCAACTTTGTATTTGTTTTTGACAGAGGCCATACATGGTGTAGATCATTTATTGTGATCAGGTTGACAATGTTGTGTGCTGGTGCTTGACAGAGCTACTGATTAAACAATGAATTGTAGTGTAATTTCATTGTGGATGTTGATGGTTCTGCTAAGGTTGTTTCCTAATGTTTTGGGGGCGGTCGGGTAGCCTAGTGGTTAAAACGTTCGCTCGTCACGCCGAAGACCCGGGTTCGATTCCCGACATGGGTACAATGTGTGAAGCACATTTGTGGTGTCCCCCGCCGTGATATTGCTGGAATATTGCTAAAAGCGGCGTAAAACCAAACTCACTCACTCACTCACTCCTAATGTTTTGTTATGGTTCTAAATCCCATGCTTGCGATCCACCTCGTCCCAAGTACCAGGTTTGTGATCCACCTCGTCCCCAGTACCATTGCTGTGATCCACCACGTCCCCAGTACCAGGGCTGTGATCCACCATGTCCCCAGTACCAGGGCTGTGATCCACCTCGTCCCCAGTACCATTGCTGTGATCCACCACGTCCCCAGTAACAGGGCTGTGATCCACCTCATCCCCAGTACCAGGGTTGTGATCCACCACGTCCCCAGTACCAGGGCTGTGATCCACCTCATCCCCAGCACCAGTATTGTGATCCACCACGTCCCCAGTACTAGGGCTGTGATCCACCTCATCCCCAGTACCAGGGCTGTGATCCACCTCGTCCCCAGTACCATTGCTGTGATCCACCACATCCCCAGTACCATTGCTGTGATCCACCACGTCCCCAGTACCAGGGCTGTGATCCACTCATCCCCAGTACCAGGGTTGTGATCCACCACGTCCCCAGTACCAGGGCTGTGATCCACCACGTCCCCAGTACCAGGGCTGTGATCCACCACATCCCCAGTAACAGGGCTGTGATCCACCTCATCCCCAGTACCAGGGTTGTGATCCACCACGTCCCCAGTACCAGGGTTGTGATCCACCACGTCCCCAGTACCAGGGCTGTGATCCACCTCATCCCCAGTACCAGGGCTGTGATCCACCTCGTCATCTCCCAAAGATGTCCACCATTATCAGAAATGAACATTTGCTGGTTTATCTTCACACACAGGTGCAAAGGAATTATTCAAATAATGTTTTCCATTTGTGATATTTGATATGCTCTGATGTGTGTCAGGTCTGAAAGTTTTGTTTGAATATCAGACATGATTACCAGCTCTTGCCCCTTCCAACAGAGACTATTTGGAACAAGGAATGTTTATTGGAAACACATGGAGCATTCACTATAATTAGTAAATATTCCATATAATTCAAGAACCTGCTGCATCAAGCAAACATAATCTGAAGAGAAATCAGTCAGCACTGATGTTGGCACTGATGTCGGAGAATGTTGGGCAAGGGGAGAGTAAAACATGAACACTAGTAGCCTAGTGGTTAAACTGTTTGCTCCTCATCCTGATGGTTGGTTGCCTGTTGTGTGTGAAACCCCTATTGGTGACCCTCCACAACAGTGTGTGAACGTTGCTGATGGACCATCCATTGGACATTCTTTGAGGACCTGGGATTGTTTTTGTAGAAAATAAATTGTTCCAAAAATACTTGAAAAAATCAAATCTAGCCCCAGCTTTTACAAAAAAATAGGTCACTGGACCTTAGTTCTGAAAGCAGTGTATATGACTAGTGCCAATTCCTAACACTGACATTTGAACTAGGATTGTACAGATTGAAAGATTGCTCGATTTCTGACAACAAATTTATGTTGTTGTGTATAGTTTTATTAAGCTGTTAAGATATATAGATTTAAAATACTATAGGTGCAAACCTCAAGAACGTTTATGTTGAACACTGCTCACATTTTCAGCATTGT
Source organism: Haliotis rufescens (assembly GCF_023055435.1). NCBI lineage: Eukaryota > Metazoa > Mollusca > Gastropoda > Lepetellida > Haliotidae > Haliotis > Haliotis rufescens. The sequence goes on from NW_025964112.1 coordinate 7,161,370, forward strand.
GTCCTGTGTTATCTCCGCCCCAGTTTACCATACTAACCTCTGTCCATCCTGACATTCAACCTTCCTAACTTGATTTCCAAGACCTGTCAGACAGTTGGAGATAATGTCGAAATGAAACCTTTGATTTGGTGACTAAACTGTCACCTGCAACTTCAAACGATCCATGTAAGTAAATTTGGTTTGGTAATTGTATTGTATGTTGAGAGACTGACAAAAAATCCTGATTGGAAGCTGCGGAAGACGTCCCGTTAATCCCAGAGGATTAAGTCTGACTGTAAGAAGAATGTTGATTGAGAAAATATTATACTGAAATCGCACACGGAGTCGTTACTGTAATATTATTTTTAGCTACGTCTAATTGCTGCTGTACAATCAAAACAGCAATCCCTCTACTCCTTAATTTGTGAGGGGAGACACTCTGCCGCAGGCCATGTGCCTTGGGTAACGCAAAGCTTCCTGCCTCCGTGTTTATAAATTTGCATAGCAGCTTCCAGAACATACATGGAATAACTGTGGAATGGAGACTTCTTTCTTTGAAGGTCCTTCTCGTATGTTTCCACATTTGTTCTAATTGTTGATCTTTTCTTGCTAAATCTTTTTCATGTGTCCGAATTTGCCTATTCAAGGACATGAAATGAACAAAAAACGGAGTTTGCTTTGGCTTATGTGTAGAGTTAGTGTGCTCCAACATACACTGTTTATTTCTCCAGACATTGTTTATTATTGTCTGCAGGGGGAAAAACGGGGGCGATTATGCACTTTATGTTGGATGCACAATGTATCTTTGTGTGGCTCTGATGTGTGAAGCATGGAGCATCTGTATCTGACAGGAACATCATCGGGCACGCGTCGGAGTGGAAGCTGAAGGTCAGCAAGACATGTCCTCTCGTAACATGGTGCAAGACTTTGTGATTATAAAGGTGGGGTATCAGTAGACGTACATAAAGATACGGTGGGGATGCAATACGATACATATCCCAATACTCTTAACATGGTGCAAGACTTTGTGATTATAAAGGTGGGGTATGAGTAGACGTACATAAAGATACGGTGGGGTCGCAATACGATACATATCCCAATACTCTTAACATGGTGCAAGACTTTGTGATTATAAAGGTGGGGTATCAGTAGACGTACATAAAGATACGGTGGGGATGCAATACGATACATATCCCAATACTCTTAACATGGTGCAAGACTTTGTGATTATAAAGGTGGGGTATCAGTAGACGTACATAAAGATACGGTGGGGATGCAATACGATACATATCCCAATACTCTTAACATGGTGCAAGACTTTGTGATTATAAAGGTGGGGTATCAGTAGACGTACATAAAGATACGGTGGGGTCGCAATACGATACATATCCCAATACTCTTAACATGGTGCAAGACTTTGTGATTATAAAGGTGGGGTATCAGTAGACGTACATAAAGATACGGTGGGGTCGCAATACGATACATATCCCAATACTCTTAACATGGTGCAAGACTTTGTGATTATAAAGGTGGGGTATGAGTAGACGTACATAAAGATACGGTGGGGTCGCAATACGATACATATCCCAATACTCTTAACATGGTGCAAGACTTTGTGATTATAAAGGTGGGGTATGAGTAGCAGACATAAAGATACGGTGGGGTCGCAATACGATACATATCCCAATACTCTTAACATGGTGCAAGACTTTGTGATTATAAAGGTGGGGTATGAGTAGACGTACATAAAGATACGGTGGGGTCGCAATACGATACATATCCCAATACTCTTAACATGGTGCAAGACTTTGTGATTATAAAGGTGGGGTATGAGTAGCAGACATAAAGATACGGTGGGGTCGCAATACGATACATATCCCAATACTCTTAACATGGTGCAAGACTTTGTGATTATAAAGGTGGGGTATGAGTAGACGTACATAAAGATACGGTGGGGATGCAATACGATACATATCCCAATACTCTTAACATGGTGCAAGACTTTGTGATTATAAAGGTGGGGTATGAGTAGACGTACATAAAGATACGGTGGGGATGCAATACGATACATATCCCAATACTCTTAACATGGTGCAAGACTTTGTGATTATAAAGGTGGGGTATGAGTAGACGTACATAAAGATACGGTGGGGATGCAATACGATACATATCCCAATACTCTTAACATGGTGCAAGACTTTATGATTATAAAGGTGGGGTATGAGTAGACGTACATAAAGATACGGTGGGGATGCAATACGATACATATCCCAATACTCTTAACATGGTGCAAGACTTTATGATTATAAAGGTGGGGTATGAGTAGACATACATAAAGATACGGTGGGGTCGCAATACGATACATATCCCAATACTCTTAACATGGTGCAAGACTTTGTGATTATAAAGGTGGGGTATCAGTAGACGTACATAAAGATACGGTGGTGTTGCAATACGATACATATCCCAATACTCTTAACATGGTGCAAGACTTTGTGAATATAAAGGTGGGGTATGAGTAGACGTACATAAAGATACGGTGGGGTCGCAATACGATACATATCCCAATACTCTTAACATGGTGCAAGACTTTGTGATTATAAAGGTGGGGTATGAGTAGACGTACATAAAGATACGGTGGGGTCGCAATACGATACATATCCCAATACTCTTAACATGGTGCAAGACTTTGTGATTATAAAGGTGGGGTATCAGTAGACGTACATAAAGATACGGTGGGGTCGCAATACGATACATATCCCAATACTCTTAACATGGTGCAAGACTTTGTGATTATAAAGGTGGGGTATGAGTAGACGTACATAAAGATACGGTGGGGTCGCAATACGATACATATCCCAATACTCTTAACATGGTGCAAGACTTTGTGATTATAAAGGTGGGGTATGAGTAGACGTACATAAAGATACGGTGGGGTCGCAATACGATACATATCCCAATACTCTTAACATGGTGCAAGACTTTGTGATTATAAAGGTGGGGTATGAGTAGACGTACATAAAGATACGGTGGGGTCGCAATACGATACATATCCCAATACTCTTAACATGGTGCAAGACTTTGTGATTATAAAGGTGGGGTATGAGTAGACGTACATAAAGATACGGTGGGGTCGCAATACGATACATATCCCAATACTCTTAACATGGTGCAAGACTTTGTGATTATAAAGGTGGGGTATGAGTAGACGTACATAAAGATACGGTGGTGTTGCAATACGATACATATCCCAATACTCTTAACATGGTGCAAGACTTTGTGAATATAAAGGTGGGGTATGAGTAGACGTACATAAAGATACGGTGGGGTCGCAATACGATACATATCCCAATACTCTTAACATGGTGCAAGACTTTGTGATTATAAAGGTGGGGTATGAGTAGACGTACATAAAGATACGGTGGGGTCGCAATACGATACATATCCCAATACTCTTAACATGGTGCAAGACTTTGTGATTATAAAGGTGGGGTATCAGTAGACGTACATAAAGATACGGTGGGGTCGCAATACGATACATATCCCAATACTCTTAACATGGTGCAAGACTTTGTGATTATAAAGGTGGGGTATCAGTAGACGTACATAAAGATACGGTGGGGTCGCAATACGATACATATCCCAATACTCTTAACATGGTGCAAGACTTTGTGATTATAAAGGTGGGGTATGAGTAGACGTACATAAAGATACGGTGGGGTCGCAATACGATACATATCCCAATACTCTTAACATGGTGCAAGACTTTGTGATTATAAAGGTGGGGTATGAGTAGACGTACATAAAGATACGGTGGGGTCGCAATACGATACATATCCCAATACTCTTAACATGGTGCAAGACTTTGTGATTATAAAGGTGGGGTATGAGTAGACGTACATAAAGATACTGTGGGGATGCAATACGATACATATCCCAATACTCTTAACATGGTGCAAGACTTTGTGGGGTATGAGTAGACGTACATAAAGATACGGTGGGGTCGCAATACGATACATATCCCAATACTCTTAACATGGTGCAAGACTTTGTGATTATAAAGGTGGGGTATCAGTAGACGTACATAAAGATACGGTGGGGATGCAATACGATACATATCCCAATACTCTTAACATGGTGCAAGACTTTATGATTATAAAGGTGGGGTATGAGTAGACGTACATAAAGATACGGTGGGGATGCAATACGATACATATCCCAATACTCTTAACATGGTGCAAGACTTTGTGATTATAAAGGTGGGGTATGAGTAGACGTACATAAAGATACGGTGGGGTCGCAATACGATACATATCCCAATACTCTTAACATGGTGCAAGACTTGATGATTATAAAGGTGGGGTATGAGTAGATGTATAACGATACGGTGGGGTTGCAATACGATACATATCCCAATACTCTTAACATGGTGCAAGACTTTATGATTATTAAGGTGGGGTATGAGTAGACGTACATAAAGATACGGTGGGGTCGCAATACGATACATATCCCAATACTATGAGTGCGATACAATTTGTACCTTTGTACAGTACTTTTATTTCGTAAGTTGATATTTTCCTTTTTGCAGGTGAATCAGTTCCTGAACCATTTGTTTTTAAATATCAGAGATGGAATTATGTTATATTATAGGGCAGAAACATATAACCTAGAGGGCACTGGGAATGTTCTATTTATAGCCAACCTGGAAATACTAATCTACGTAAGTTGGTTGTTGAACAGTTTCTGATATTTCTCATGTGTTTTTCCAACAATTATAACTTGTTTTGTATTGTATGTATTGCAATACTGGGGTTGTAAATCAATGTATTGTAACGCGGGCCTCGTATCAGGATACAATACTGTATTGCCATATTTGAAGACCACCACATATGACAAGGGATTTCATTTTCGATTAGTGGTGTCATCACTGTGCAACTCAGAAATCAAAGGGGGTCCAGGGCCCCTGAGGCCTTCTGTGGTATTTGAATCTTGGGACCCTCGAAATTTTGAACTCTTTTCCAAGGGTTGTTACAATGGCCCCTTGAATTTTGAACACTTAATTTCGAACATTGATAGTGTTTGATTTTTATCTGTATTTTCTTGTCTATTATCCAAAGTTTTGTGAAATGATTGTTTGGAATACAGAACTGTATATTGTCGTGTGTAAGTCAAGTTTTTCATGCCTAAAATTCGGGGGCTTTCAAGGGGCATCGAAAAATTTTGATGTTTTTTCTTTTTGGTATTGGTTCTCAGTTGCCACTACTTGTAGCCATGACGATTGCTGAAGAGTCGGTATTTGAGTATTTTTTTTTATGACTGGTGAAGTCAGTCAGGGCATGCACTGTTGGGGCAGTGCTTTCTCATAAGTCTTGATATGGCCTGATACGAGGCCCATGGTACAATACATCGTGAAAGTTATCTCATCTACTGAACGCCCTGTGTTGCTGTTTGTCTCAGAGCTGGATTGAAGTTTTATGCATTCCTCAAAAATAATGTCTGTAATGTTTTGTACCAACTGTATTTTTGCCTTTAGTTTTTAAAGTCTTGTCAGGCGGTGGGGTAGCCGAGTGTTTAAAGTGTTAGCTTGTCACACAGAGGGCCTGAGCGTTATCAGCGGACGGATTGTCAAATGTTTTAATTTTAATTTTTATGTGTAGGTTATTTTTTTAAAACACCTGTTATATTACCTCATTTTATTTTGTGTATGTCATTTATCAACTAAGCAAAGAATTCCAGACGACATACTTAGTCAAGAAGTATAAATGAAAGTGTCAGATAAGTCTAACCCTGCAGACCACAAACATGATGCAGATAGTCACCACAGGAGATAATTAATTCTTCCTGTCAGTGTAATTTTAAAATAATTTCAGCTGCAAAAAATTGTACCAGTACATTTATCTTAATCAACATAAGTGTTCAACTAATGAGAAAGGAGAGACGATTCGGTGAACCTTGAACAAACAGGTTTCTTGTAATGGTACGAAATAAAAAGTTAATTTGAAATAAATTGAATTGGTCCTGTTAACTTTAGTGTCTCTCATACAAGTTTTGACATGTCCTTTTTACTGTTTTGTTTCACGAAAAAGTTAATTGTAATAATTCCCAACAACGACCTCCTGCATGCAGATGAAGTGTGATGTCGAATAGTTCCCGTGGGCATTCCGTGTTATAATTGGTTCGAGGTAACCTATGTTAGAAGAACTGACTGTGGATTGGGTGTGCAGACTTGACTTGGTTGATTGTGTTTCATCGTACACGGAAAATGCTAGTGACTTCAATCACTGTTTTTTCTCATTGGGCATAATGTGTTGCCAGGCCACGGTCATACAGCTGGAACATTGCTGAGAGCAGCTTAAGTAACGAACACTCAGGACTTGTAAATGCTGACTCTGACTATCAAGAGGTTGGACATGTTCAGAGGCCACAATTCCTCCCCAAATCTGCAACAAATTTCATTAAAAATTCAAAATCATGTCCGAAATATTGGCCTGTCCGAGTGTGGCAGTAAACAATTCAAAACAAGGGTCACAAAGCCATAGACTGCTCGCAAGGTCACCACACTGAAGATACTTCTGTCTGTGTGTCCTGTCTCTGTAGCTGCAGCATGCAACCTCTACACTATCCCCTGTATCTGCTGTTTCGTTTCTTTGTAATAATTTCTGTTGGTTGTTACTGATTTTGTTTAATCCTCCAAACATCTTGACAAGTTTCATCAAGCATGTTCTCATGTAGAGGTTCGTTCTTTCAATCCTGGCCTGCTGGTCTGGTGTCCGATGTCAGCGTTTGTGTCTGTAAACGACATCTCTTGAAAAACCAAAGGACAAATGAAGCGGAAACTTGCTTCTTCCCACCAATGACGACACCCCGATTCTTTCAAGAGGTTTGAATCCATTTCTCAATATGGCCATGACTTAGGGTTGAACTTAAGATTTTCATGTTTGTAATATATATCGTAAGGGGTATATTATAGTGATCTGAAGTAGTACAACTCACTGTGCAGAGTTTCCTCCCTTTGCAGTGCCATGATCTGCTTGTTGTTGGTTTGAATCTCAAATTTGCCCAGTCCATTTTCCCGAGGCAAGTGAGTTAACTGACTATAAAAGTCCAGTGTCAACCCTTGCCGAACTAGGCTGGTATTATGGAGTTACATTTTGGCTGGACTAACGAGTCTATGCATAGTCCAATCAAAATCGCGCTTCGAAATCGAAATCCGGTTGTCATGAAGATTTTCGGTCGACTGCAGGATTTGCACAGCATGTGCACCGATAACTCATGGTCAACAGATATTTTCTAAATCTTTTCAAGCTTTTAATCAGGCGCTCATGTGATTTGATGCACTTTGCGATGTAAGACTCTGGGTGGAAACTGGACTTTTAAAGTCAGTTAACTCTCTTGACTCGTGAAGATGTGCCCAGTTATGAACCTTGGTCTGTTTGCACCATACTCACGCTTGTGGGTTTCAGGAAAGTGATAAACCAGCTTTAGAAATTGGCACTTGTCCCATAGCTCTTCCCAAACTGCCCAATAGTTAATGTATCACAAGTACTAGTAGAAATTTGCCATTTTAAGGGTTTTGCTATATGTTATCAATGTAAGGACTAGTGGACTAAATATGTTAGTTTCTTTCGCTGTTAACCTCAACAAACTGCATCCATTTAGGCTTTCCTCACATCAAGATGACACACCAAGTTATAACTGAATTACTGTTCAAAGCAACCTTTGACCAAACTTCCTCACTGTATGACGTTGATGGGACCCACATGGTGTCTAATTGCCAAAATCACGTGTTTCCAGACCCTTTTATCTCCTTTAAGATGACTATAAACATGGGAAACACTCTGCCTACTGACAACAGCATATAAGAAGCTGTAGATGTGTCATACAGCAGACTTCAGGCAATGAGTATTTTATATACACGTGGTGAAGATGCAGAGTCTATCTTATAATGCAGAATATGATGTAAGTATGCAAACACCCCATCAATTTACTCTTTGAGTAACCTCTGTAACAATGTCATATGACTTCAACATCCTGTCCATAAGATGATTCTGCTCTTGGGATAATGTTCTTCCGAACATGTCATTGAATAATTACTTGCATTAAATTACAATTTGTGTTTCAATAATGTGATTTTTAATAAACTTTGAAACTATGATTCATGTCACCTCTGGCAACAATTTAATTTTTTTCAATTTTTGGATTTGTTTGATTGAAGTCAAAAAGCACTATTGTAGTACCAAAGATAAAGGATTTAAAGTTATTTTCGTTTGTCCAACAGACATAAATGTGAGGGTTTTAGAAAATATAAAGATACAATTGCAAATATGTGTCACTAGGTAACCATAAACTTTCTAACTGATTATGATCCAATGCATTGTGTACAGTCTCCGACTGACTTAAACACCTTGTAAAGAGGACAGAGTCTTGTGGCAGAAGTAGATGCATATACATGTTACCTGTGTTTACAGTAGCAGTTCTTAACTTTACCTCAACTGTTCACAGAATTAACAGTTACTTTGTTAAGTAAGCTCACCACCCCAAAAACTTCTTTGTGCCATACCCGTGATGTTCCGGGTTAGAATTGGTCTTCAGAACCCATGCTTGTCCCCCGTGATGTTCCGGGTTAGAATTGGTCTTCAGAACCCATGCTTGTTCCCCGTGAGGATCGGGGTTAGAATTGGTCTTCAGAACCCATGCTTGTCCCCCACGAAGATCCGGGTTAGAATTGGTCCTCAGAACCCATGCTTGTCCCCCGTGAAGATCCGGGTTAGAATTGGTCTTCAGAACCCATGCTTGTCCCCCACGAAGATCCGGGTTAGAATTTGTCTTCAGAACCCATGCTTGTCCCCCACGAAGATCCGGGTTAGAATTTGTCTTCAGAACCCATGCTTGTCCCCCACGAAGATCCGGGTTAGAATTGGTCTTCAGAACCCATGCTTGTCCCCTGTGAAGATCCGGGTTAGAATTGGTCTTCAGAACCCATGCTTGTCTCCCACGAAGATCCGGGTTAGAATTGGTCTTCAGAACCCATGCTTGTCCCCCACAAACTTCCGGGTTAGAATTGGTCTTCAGAACCCATGCTTGTCCCCCGTGAAGATCCGGGTTAGAATTTGTCTTCAGAACCCATGCTTGTCCCCTGTGAAGATCCGGGTTAGAATTTGTCTTCAGAACCCATGCTTGTCCCCCGTGAAGATCCGGGTTAGAATTTGTCTTCAGAACCCATGCTTGTCCCCTGTGATGTTCCGGGTTAGAATTTGTCTTCAGAACTCATGCTTGTCCCGTGAAGATCTGGGTAAGAATCGGTCTTCAGCAACCCATGCTTATCTCCCCTTGAAGATCCGGGTTAGCATTGGTCTTCAGCAACGCATTATTGTTTGTCTCCTGTGAAGATCTGGTTTAGAATTGGCAACCCATGCTCGTTGATAGAGATGACTAAGTTTGATCAATCAAGTGGTCAGACTCACTGACGTGTTTGATGCATGTCATGGTATACTAATTGCGTAGATCAATGCTCATGTTGTCAATCACTGGATTGTCTAGTCCAAACTCTATTATTTACAGACTGTCATCATATGGTTGGAATTTTGCTGAGACAGAGAGCAGCATTAAACTACAAACAAATAAACTTTGTACCAAATAGATTAAATATAGAGATACACAAATCTTTGTAATTTTCATTTTGACCTAGACCAATATTATTGGCAGCAAAAGGGGCATGGTGGCCCAGTCGTCTAAGGTGCCGTAATTCACTGTGCAGAGTTGGCTTTCCTCACAAATTAAACTGACATGTCATATAAGTGGAAATACTGTTAAAAGTGGCGTGAAACCAAACCCACTCCCTCACTTACTCACTGTGTTAGTTCATCTTTTTATCATCAGCGAAGATTGACTTGCATGGTCAGATGGGTTTTTTTATTCCCACATTATGTTCTGGGGAAATCCTGATTTCTGGGACATGTTTCCTCATTGGGGAATAATAAAAAAAAGATGAAAGATGTTAAACATTGTCAATCTACCTGTCCGTCTGTCTATAAGGCTTTATATGGTTATATCACGGCCATCCCAACACCACACACACACACACACACACACACACACACACACACACACACACACACACACACACACACACACACACACACACACACACACACACTCACTCACTCACTCACTCACTCACTCACTCACTCACTCACTCACTCACTCACTCACTCACTCACTCACTCACTCACTCACTCACTCACTCACTCACTCACTCACTCACTCACTCACTCACTCACTCACTCACTCACTCACTCACTCACTCACTCACTCACTCACTCACTCACTCACTCACTCACTCACTCACTCACTCACTCACTCACTCACTCACTCACTCACTCACTCACTCACTCACTCACTCACTCACTCACTCACTCACTCACTCACTCACTCACTCACTCACTCACTCACTCACTCACTCACTCACTCACTCACTCACTCACTCACTCACTCACTCACTCACTCACTCACTCACTCACTCACTCACTCACTCACTCACTCACTCACTCACTCACTCACTCACTCACTCACTCACTCACTCACTCACTCACTCACTCCCTCCCTCCCTCCCTCCCTCCCTCCCTCCCTCCCTCCCTCCCTCCCTCCCTCAGGCTTGACAGGCTAGGCGGTCCTGATCATGCTGAATATTTCCATGAAAAACCTCAATGTTCATTTTTGACTCCATAAATGTTTTACTGCAAAAGGACATGAACCGTATATGATGGATTTCTTTGATCTTTGGTTTACCATTATTTTTGCCATGGTTCTAGCACCTGAGTCAGGGAATGAAGCTGCTTGTCCTTCCTGTCTGTCTGGCATGGAACAGCTCTATAATAATGGATTTGTTTTCCTTAGAATGTCGCTGCTGATTACTTTCTTCATTCAGGTTTCTCATCTGAAAGTAGAGTTACTGATTAAAACATTTAAAAAAAGTATCTTTAAAGAATTTTAGAGAGAATGCTGTCTGTCTCTTTGGTAATAGAGTTGCTATCTGCCATAATATTGCTGCCGAAGATGTAGTGCACACTCTACTTGCTTAAAATAACATTTTGGTGTTTAAGCCTGAATGATTTTGAGACATTGGCTTTAGGTGTGTGCGGTTTTATTCTATTATGAAAACTATTTAAATGATTTTTTGAAACGTGGAGAACATTAGGAAACTGTAATTGAAGGAAATGTGCCAGAAATGATTCTGTTAGATAATGTCAGGCAACCTTGATGTAAATTAAGTTTAAAAATATCATTGATTTGAGCAAGAAGGCATTAACGACGAATTATCTTAGACACTGTCATGCAGAATAGACAAGTGGGACTCGACAGCTGTGATAAAAAGCATGCACCAATATGGCTATGTGTCACTTGCTCAGGAACAGATTTGTTTTGGAAGATCAAATGAAAATTCTGTAACATTATGTTTTACAAATATTTCAAAGATATTTTAGAAATTCCGAAAGATTAAGATGCAAAATTTCAAAGAATGGATGGAACACGTAGAGTCTAATTTTTGTCTAAATAGTGGCATTCAATTAGTTGGTAGGATATCAATATCTGACAGTGAAAAGAAATGTGAAATATTATTTAAAAAATAATGTTGTAAATTAATTATTAACTAAAAACATTTCCATGTCTGAAGTAAATATTGAATGTGGCCGTTGTATTGGGAACTTTTATCATTACTGAACCAAAATACATTGGCATAAATATACAAAATAGGTACACAATATCAAGCTTTGTTTAATAAGGTGGAATAATATATCAGAGGAAACGCATGCATGTCCAAACAAATAATGTATAATTAATTAAGTCAGTGATTGCTTTGATTTAGGAACTGATTGATCTGGAAGTATTTGTCTATGTTATTATTTCAACCCCATCCAATCTGGTGATTGTGGTATGTTAGTTTCAATAATTAGCCAGAACAAATTCTAATTTTGCTCAGGAGTGACATCAGTGTGAATAATGTATGGCTGGGTTGTTTTTATGTTGTTGATATTGTGGGATATATCCCATAAACAACATCCAAAGTTAATCACTTCAGAGGGAGACATGAAGACACTGCACGATGGACAACTTTGTAATCAACTGACAAAGGAATAAATTCATGGTGTCAGAGATTCTGCTGATCCTCCTGTCTCATCAAAGAAGTTCAAATATCAGCAGTAATCATGAGAGCCAAATTCAATATGGCCGACTTCTGCCAACTTTAGAAGTAATGAAAAGTTAATGTAAGACACTGTTTTCTGGCAACTTTTTCTGGATTGAGGGCTTTTGTAATTCTTGAATCAAGGTTTAACAATTTTTTTGTTCATTTATGAGTGTTTTGTTAAGTTTGATTTTTCTGATCCATCCAAGTTTAGTTTCAGGCTGTATAGAAAATTGTATTTTTTTATCTTTGATAATTTTCTTTTCTAATATTGAAATCTGATAAGAATAACACTTCTTTTGACTTGCTGTTTTACTGGGGATTTGTTCTCTCTGGCACAATCCATATGAAGTATGGCATATATCCATATGCCTCTGATTATTGATTTGGCATGTTTGCAGCTACTCTTGAGTTCAAACTGTTTTTTCCAAAGCTCCAATTAATGACAATTTATTATTCAAAATTTGAACAAAGGATTTACAGTTTTTTTTGTAGATTGTGCTTGTATCATAGCTTAGATCAAGTAGGGTGATAAATCTGTTATCCTCCTCACCATCTTTATATATACCATGATCAATTATGAAATAACAGCAATTTACATACAGTACTGTGGTATCGGTAAACACCAGTCTCTGTCTCCTCCAGACCTCTGTCAATAGTGGTTTATTGTCTCCGGTGCCCCAAATGTACCGTTAATTCATCAACAGGTAACATCTGTCCATTACGAACTTCGCCACTTGAGATTTTGATCTGAAATCTTCAGACAAAGCACCAATTTGGCATGTTATTAATGTTTACTTATCCAGATTAATTTCCACACATCTCTTATCTTGCAAGTTCAGATCATGACAGGGGCATGGGTGGCCCAGTCGTCTAAGGTGCTGCAATTCGCTGTGCAGAGTTGCGCCCCTTGGGCACGCCAGAAACCTATGATTGTGGGTTTGAATCCCAGTTCGCACCGATAATGTTTCTAGGTCAGCACCATACCTGTGCTCGTGGCTTTCACCGAAGTGGTAAACATCCGAGACCTGCATCACTTTTGGGCTTTCCTCCCTCATTAAGCTGACACACTGTGATATAACTGGAATACTCTTAAGAGCAGCGTTAAACCCAACTCACTCACTCACTCACTCATGCAGATCATGACAGCAAGGGATGCAACTCTTGCAGAGTTTTACCTTGACTAACGAGTGGAGGCCCAGGGGACCCCCAATAATAGGTCCGTGCAGGCAATATGAGGATCCTGTAAAGTAATGAAATGGCGTAGCGTATTGTGCCTTTTGATAATTACTTTGGAGACTGGAATGAATCAATGATCGTGTGGACAGTGGTCACGATGGATGCATGAACTGACAGACGCCCATAACTGCTCTTGATGTGCTGTAGGTACAATGAATATTATTGTGCGTCCCTGGGGACACAGTATATTCTTTTTCTGCATCTTATCTCAACATTTGTGTGTACTGGATGCACATTTGCCTGTCACGTAAGTGTAATGGCAGCAGTTTATTTAGTGTATAGTGGAATCTGTGAACACCTTACTGTAGTTAAATTTGCAGTTTCACACAAGTTCAGCTGAGACAGATTCCCCTGTAAATATTATACCTATTTATAGTACAAGATTTAAAGCTTAGGCAAGTTACTCACTCAAGAATGTTTAAATCTGTGATTCCTTTAAAATATATACCGTATTTGCAGTAATAAACACTCTGGTTGCTTAGAAAATTGAAAAAGTGGAGGTGCTTATTGGAACCATAAGCTAGTTAAATTTCAATCTCATTAAAATCATATCTTTGTTCTCGCTATTGCTTAACAAAGATCTGAGGACATCCCATTAAGGGTCACGTCAGAACGACCTTCCATCCAACCAATCAGAGCTTCGCTTACCAGATCATGAAAGTGACAGTCGGAATGTGTTTTCTAATCATGCAATCACGAAATATTTAACACAGGGTATTTCGAACGACAGTTACGGGTTTTATGATTATATCCATACAATCTAGGCCATCAGTAAGCCATTCCAGAATGTTCTTCTTATCAGTTTTAATTTTTTTAATTGAGAATACGTCAAAATATGTTTAGAAGCGTAGTCGCCAGTTTGAAACTAGTGTCGTAAAGCTCGAGAAAGCTGCCTTCTGATTGGCCAATGTCGATTTCTTGTCAGTCATTTCATTGGTTGGTCAAAATTCATGAAAGGTCGTTCTGACGTGACCCTTAATGGGATGTCCTCAGATCTTTGTTTAGCGGTAGCGAAAACTAAGATCTGATTTTAATGAGATTAGTTAAATCTATTTTCAGAGACTGAAATGTAGTGAACAAGGTTAGTTTATATGTTGATGAAACTTATATTTTTTTAATAATAATTACCAGACAATTACCGTATTTTCTTGAGAATAGTGTGCACTTTTCCCCAAAAAAATATAGCTGTGTAGAAAGGGGTCTGCAATCGACACGCTATAATGAGTTTTGATGTTTATTCCCCCAACGCAAAGTCATTACCGTGAGCACGTAACACCGGAAATACCATGTTAACAAATCTGTACTGATGTACGCAAATTGATCATGTAATTAAACTGTCCATTGTACATCTGGACTTATGTTTGTAACTTATATCATGATTTTATTCAAAATTCCTTTCAATATTGTTTTAATTCATTTCAGCGAAATCGTGTGTGAAGCGATCAGAAGATCGCACAACTCAGATTACCACTATTGACGCCTTGAAACAAACTTTAGTTGACAGAGAATGGATACATATATCATAAATGCCATACTTGACTCGTTGAAAGTAATATTTGTTGTAGTTTGACGATTCTATTTCAACATGTTGTTCTCGCAATCATGTGCGTGGGAGCGTCAACGGTGACTGGTCAAATTGTTCCATGTGAAAAGAAATACCGGCAATAGCGATCAGCTGCTCCAAAGTGCTTCGCTAAGGGTTATTATTATTATCCCCCGCCGCGCGAAAGCGCGAAGCGGGGGATATAGTATTCACGACCGTCCGTACGTCCGTCCGTACGTCCCACCTGTTTGTTGCCGCGATATCTCAAGAACTAAACACTGGATTGTCTTCATGTTTGGAACTATGGTGTATATACAGACACCGCAGACACCAGTCGGTTTTGGTGACCTTGACCCCATTTTCAAGGTCACAGCAGGCAAATCTGCTTTTTGAGTTTGAAAACGGTGTTGCCGCGATATCTCAAGAACTAAACACTGGATTGTCTTCATGTTTGGAACTATGGTGTATATACAGACACCGCAGACACCAGTCGGTTTTGGTGACCTTGACCCCATTTTCAAGGTCACAGCAGGCAAATCTGCTTTTGGAGTTGGAAAACGGTGTTGCCGCGATATCTCAAGAACTAAACACTGGATTGTCTTCATGTTTGGAACTATGGTGTATATACAGACACCGCAGACACCAGTCGGTTTTGGTGACCTTGACCCCATTTTCAAGGTCACAGCAGGCAAATCTGCTTTTTGAGTTTGAAAACGGTGTTGCCGCGATATCTCAAGAACTAAACACTGGATTGAATTCATATTTGGAACTATGGTGTATATACAGACTCCGCAGACACCAGTCGGTTTTGGTGACCTTGACCCCATTTTCAAGGTCACAGCAGGTAAATCTGCTTTTTGAGTTTGAAAACGGTGTTGCCGCGATATCTCAAGAAGTAATCGCTGGATTGTCTTCATATTTGGTACTATGGTGTATATACAGGCGGGGGACATTTCGTCACTTCTGTGACAAATACTTGTTTTAAATATATTTAGTTAAAGCTGCAACTAAAATAACATGATATTGGAATATATTATTTCTGATAAAAAAATAGTTTCAGATACGATTTTCCCCGATCCTTGCATCAAAATCCTGTAAAGTTATATCATTGAGTAAGTTTTAACCAAATCACCGGTAGATTCCAAGATTGCTGTGTCTGGCTTAGTTTACAAGAAAATACACAAGGTAATCTTAATCCCTGCATGTAAAACAATGCTTCACAGAACAAAAACTACAATTTAAACGATAAATCAACATGTCTGGTGATTTTTTATCTCAAATTCCAAATTTGTGCTGACAAAGTTTCCTATCAGCCGTTTGTTTACTGGAATTCGCTGAAAGGGTACGGTGTAATTTTTTTCTCCGCAAAATATTCAAATTTTTTTCCCTCCAAAATAATTAATTTGCTAATGGGGGGGTACTCACTATACTAAAAAAATATATGGTATGTTCCCTTCTTTTCCTTCTACCCTGCTGTTTCCTGTAATATAGACAAGACAATACAGTCTGTCATGTTCATTTTCCGCCTTAGTAGGAGGTGCTTATAATGATTACTTACAGATTGGTCTGACAGTTGGTTGGGGGGCTTTTAATTTGGGAAATGCACTGTTTGTTGTCGTTTTACTTTCTGTGTACGTTTAGCTGTATGGAAAAGTGAAAATGTTTTGAATGAGGTGAGCGAGTGAGTATGGTTTTACAACTTATGCGAATAATATTCCATCAATATCATGGTTGGGACACCAGAAATAGGCTTCATGCATTACACTCATGTGTAAACTTTTATTTACCACCAGTAATGCTTTCACAATCAATAATCTTGCCAAGTTTACATTCTTTGCTCTTAAAATGAGGAGCAAGCAGTTGTCAATTATAAACTACTAATTCTACCACCATATGTATATGGTCTCAGATACCCTTGTACGGATTAGTATTGATATTACTACATGCACTTGTGGCGCAACATGTTTGAATGCTTGAATATATATATTGTACAATGGGCCTGTGGCCTGATTTACTGAAATAAACCACTACTACTACTCATGTGGGAATGGAACTCAAGTCTTCAGTGTAACAAGCAAACGCTTCAACCTCAGTGGCTTTGAGTAAGAGTGAGTGAGTGAATATGGTTTAACGCCGCTTTTAGCAATATTCCAGCAATATCACGGTGGGGGACACCAGAAATGGGCTTCACACATTGTACCCATGTCGGGAATCGAACCTGGGTCTTCAGCGTGACGAGCGAATGCTTCAACCACTAGGCTACCTGACCGCCCCCTTTGAGTAAGAAAGGAAAGTCATATCGGAGAGGACTGTACATCCTTGATGTGAAATCATCAAAGGTTTTACATATGTTTCAAACTGATACCTTGAAACCAATTAGATAGCATTATGTAGAAAATTTGACAATCTCAAAGGAAATGTCTTTGTCTCTTTTCTTTGTGCTCGGTCTTTAAAGTTACAAGTAAAGGAAAAGCCTTTTCCAAAATAGCTGTTCCATCTTTCACATATGTTAACATACCTAGGATTTGCTTTTGATCTGTAAATGCTTCTATTGTTTCAAATTAGATCCATGTTTATGCCCCATCAAGCCAATCTATTGGTAAGGTGTTAGTTCATCTTTTTATCATCAGCGAAGATTGACTCATCTTCAGATGTTGTTTGATTCCCACATTATGCTCTGAGGACATCCTGATCTCTAGGACATGTTTCCTCATTGGGAATAATAAAAAAAAGATGAAAGATGTTAAACATTGTCAATCTACTTGTCCGTCTGTCTGTAAGGCTTTATATGTTTTTTTCACGGCCATCCCAACACCTCACACTCACACACACACACTCACACACACACACTCACACACACACTCACACACTCACACACACACACACACACACACACACACACACACACACACACACACACACACACACACACTCACACTCACTCACTCACTCACTCACTCACTCACTCACTCACTCACTCACTCACTCACTTCTGAGTGGCTAAGAGTACTGCAACTGATCTGGGTGTCACTCATTTTCTGACACAAATTTACAAACACTGAAAACAAATTCCATGCACAATTATGGCAAAGAGGTGAACTTTATTTGAAGTGTGGGCAGTGTCTTGCACCAAAGACAACCACTATTGCAACAAGAGAACAACACATTGCCACGGTTTGAAATGCTCATAAAACATGTTTGAGATGAGAGGAATCTGTCAGCTTCAGTTTTGAAGCCCATGCACTCACTGTGTTATCTTAATATTTGAACTTAGTTGCCTGTCATGTCCAGGTGGTTGTCATTAAGAATATCAATTTCAACTGAAACATTATCATTGGAGACTTCAGTTGTATTGTTGATGTCAGGCAGGTTATAAGTTATTGTTTTCGATGTATTTGATCTGTGTCAAGGGCTGTTTTGTGACGCAGGTTGTAATTTATGGCCTGTAATTCAAATATCTTTTGAAAACTTGATCAGACACATCTGAAAGTTTTGAGAAATGAAATTTCTTAAGAAAACAGAGTTGTGTAAGATTTGGAAGGGAGATATTTTAAGTTTTATGTTTTGTGTATGATGACTTAAAAACAACTTTTTAGTCAGATTTGATCTTAATGCTTTGAAGAAATTTGATGATTTTTGTTGAGAGAATTTCTTCATGAGAAGAATGGAAAAATGATACTTGTAAAATAGACTTTTTGTGTTGGAAAACTTTCATTGTCAGTTTTGGCACCAGGAGATCAGTGTTTCTGTTGCCAGTAATTTACCAGTACAATGTACCGGTAAAGTCTAACCCTATATGTCCAAAATATGGAATATACCTGTATTTTAAAATGCTACTGGTCCAGTGAATGGTAAATATATAACTGAACAGAAACGCTGGAGATGACTGAATCATTGATTGTGCACAATTGACTTTTGTTCACACATAGCCTATATATGTTGAGTTCCTGGTGTCGAGCTAGATGACCATAAGAAGGTGAAAGTATAGAAACCCCTAGATATTGTGACTTTCATGACACTTGACTTCATGTTTGCTAATTGTCATTCAGTGAGATATGTTGACACAAGCACTGTGTATTTTGTCTGACAGGATCGTGAAGGAAGTGAATTTCAGATGTTTCAATTTAATGTGCAGAGATGCTGTTCTTTGAATATAGAATATGTTAACCTGGGCTTCTGTCACTTCCTTGAGTTTGAAGTATAGGTCATTCATTTTGTACGATTACTAGACTTTGAAGTATGATGTCATGGTTTGATACAGTTCCTAGACTTTGAAGTATAGGTCATTCATTTTGTATGATTACTAGACTTTGAAGTATGATGTCATGGTTTGATGCAGTTCCTAGACTTTGAAGTATAGGTCATTCATTTTGTATGATTACTAGACTTTGAAGTATGATGTCATGGTTTGATACAGTTCCTAGACTTTGAAGTATGATGTCATTGTTTGATACAGTTCCTAGACTTTGAAGTATGATCTCATGGTTTGATGCAGTTCCTAGACTTTGAACTATGATGTCATGGTTTGATGCAGTTCCTAGACTTTGAAATATGATGTCATGGCTTGATACAGTTCTAGGCTTTGAAGTATGATGTCATGGTTTGATACAGTTCTAGACTTTGAAGTATGATGTCATGGTTTGATGCAGTTCCTAGACTTTGAAGTATGATGTCATGGTCTGATACAGTTCCTAGACATTGAAGTAGGATGTCATGGTTTAATGCATTTCCTTGACTTTGAAGTAGGATGTCATGGTTTGATACAGTTCCTAGACTTTGAAGTATGATGTCATGGTTTGATACAGTTTCTAGACTTTGAAGTATGATGTCATGGTTTGATGCCTTTTCTTGCCCAGTCAGAATTGAGTATCAGAGCAGAAGTTTCTGTGAACCAGTTAGATAAAGGATAGGTTGAATTCTATATCATTTGGTGATATCTTTTTGGAAAACCACTCTTGTAAAGTACGGTCCTTGATGCTGGTGACATCCTTTACATGAGAGTGAAGCAGCTGATCGGGCCAAGTCCCCAGTGGGGCAGCAACTCTGCTTCAGATAAGTCAAGTCTGTCTGACAGGGTTATGGTCTCTGCTGCTAGGTAAACTTGAGGAATGTCTACGGAAGTCTCACAAGTAATGAAAGCCCTCTTTGGAATCTCATTCTGTTGGTACCGCCATCCAAGTCGGAGGAATTTAGTTGATTGAAAACGCAAATTGAACTCGGGCAGTTACTTAGCTGAGTTAACCACACGATACAGATAGGGGTTGAATGTAGGGTAAATTAAATTATTAACCTCCGGATCAGGTTTAATCTTGGGAGGCACACGTCTTTTATCCTTGGGTTCATGGCCTCAGTAGACTGGACACAGCCATGCATGGGCGTACAGTACAGGGCAAAAGTAACTGACTGTCCGGGATGTATGGGTGAGGTGATCAGCATGTAGCTTTTTGTTGTTGCTACACATGCTTTGACTTGCATTGAGAATTTTTGGACTTAGTTGTCTTTTAATACATGAAAGAAAGGCGCTACGAGAATCTAATCTTTAAACTGAAGAAATCTAGACAAAGTATTTTAGGCTTGTTCGGGAATCTTCTGCTGTCACTGACTTCTCTGAAGACAATAGTACTTAGCTTACTTAAATTGTCTCAGGTGTATTGTTCGACCTGTAAATATTTGGCAAAAGAGTGGTTGATAGCATGAGCAACAAACTAGGCATTACATGTATGATGACAGTTCAACCCGGTGACATCTTGTCTTGTGATAAGTACTGGCTACTCAGCCAGATATACTGCCCTGTGTGTGTCACATCTTGTCTTGTGACAAGTACTGGCTACTCAGCCAGGGATACTGCCCTGTGTGTGTCACATCTTGTCTTGTGACAAGTACTGGCTACTCAGCCAGGGATACTGCCCTGTGTGTGTCACATCTTGTCTTGTGACAAGTACTGGCTACTCAGCCAGGGATACTGCCCTGTGTTTGTCACATCTTGTCTTGTGACAAGTACTGGCTACTCAGCCAGGGATACTGCCCTTTGTGTGTCACATCTTGTCTTGTGACAAGTACTGGCTACTCAGCCAGGGATACTGCCCTGTGTATGTGACATCTTGTCTTGTGACAAGTACTGGCTACTGGATACTGCCCTGTGTGTGTCACATCTTGTCTTGTGACAAGTACTGGCTACTCAGCCAGGGATACTGCCCTGTGTATGTCACATCTTGTCTTGTGACAAGTACTGGCTACTCAGCCAGGGATACTGCCCTGTGTTTGTGGATGGAGTTGGGGCCGTTGCCTCAAGGTACATTACCAGTATTACTCAGCTAAAGACAACATTCTTCATGGTGGAAACTTGGACTAAGGCCACATTGTTCAGATAACTGGTTACAAATATTGAGTGGATTGCATATGGTGTGAAGATTTACCATCGTAATGTAATTGGTATCCTATTTCTGGTCAGCACAGTATCTGGCCATGGGAGCATCTCTGACCTCAGCAAAGGATTTCCATTGTTTAGTTTAACAGTCGCAAACACGAGCCTGTTATTGTGAAGGGATTTGCTCCTGATCAGCTGTAAATGAGGCTAACACTGTTATAGAAGAGGGTAGGCGGTGTCCCTTGACAGGGTCTCTCTTTGACTTCCACATTCCTGCCACTGTCATGTGTGCAACAAAATAGATTATGTCCAACAACCACCTTCTGCCTGCTGTGGTATAATCAACTTTTATGAACGTTGTAGACAAAGACCAGAAGACCTATGAACCAATGTGCTACTTGTGTGCTTCTGCTAGCAGAGTTTGTGTTCAGAATGGTCGCATTTGATGGGCATTTATTACTGGCTGTGTAGATAGCTGCCACACTGAAGAGACCAAAATAGGGAGATAAAAACTACAAAATGTCAGATTACCCCAAACTGTCTCATGCTGTTATGGAATGACAATTAAAATTTGTGACTTCTTTAACTAAGAATCAACCTATGAATTGTCATACAGCGAGGGCTAGACTAACATGTAGTCTATGAAACCTTTATTGGACGATACTTTTCTTTCCACTAATTTTATAAATGAATTTCCTTCTGCTGGCTTGACATTTATGTGAATCTAGAATGGTTTTGTTTGTAATAAAATATGTATATTTCACAGTCATCTTGGTGGTCTAAGTGAGGGCCAAGATGTATGAATTTGTGGAAACATTATGTATAATGTGCTGTAAGAATAGTGAAAAACTATTGAAATTTTACATGTTAAGGTTATCATTGCCTTGTCAAACAAATAGGGTTGATGGCAAATGAAATTATTGAAATGGTCTTTTTTCTTATTCATTCTCTTGTAAAATGTCCATACTAGGCCCATCAATATTCAATAGTCAGTTACAATTTCAAAACATCAGTCATGTTATTGCAGATGATAAGAACACATAAACTTAAATAGACGTCATCACAATGATTAGTCATGAGTTCTGAGGTGAATCTCAACACTCACTTTCAGCACATCTTGCCATGTCATCACATGGTCACATGCCCCATTGTCATCACATGGTCACATGCCCCATTGTCATCACATGGTCACATGCCCCATTGTCATCACATGGTCACATGCCCAATTGTCATCACATGGTCACATGCCCCATTGTCATCACATGGCCACATGCCCCATTGTCATCACATGGTCACATGCCCCATTGTCATCACATGGTCACATGCCCCATTATCATCACATGGTCACATGCCCCATTGTCATCACATGGTCACATGCTCCCTTTGTCATCACATGGTCACATGCTCCCCTTGTCATCACATGGTCACATGCCCCATAGTCATCACAGGGTCACATCCCCATTGTCATCACATGGTCACATGCTCCCTTTGTCATCACATGGTCACATGCTCCCCTTGTCATCACATGGTCACATGCCCCATAGTCATCACATGGTCACATGCTCCCTTTGTCATCACATGGTCACATGCCCCATTGTCATCACATGGTCACATAACCTATAGTCATCACATGCCCCATTGTCATCACATGGTCTCACAATCCCCATTGTCATCACATGGTCACAATCCCCATTGTCATCACATGGTCACAATCCCCATTGCCATCACATGGTCACCTGCCCCATTGTCATCACATGGTCACATGCTGCCCTTGTCATCACATGGTCACATGCCCCATAGTCATCACATGGTCACATGCTCCCTTTGTCATCACATGGTCACATGCCCCATTAGCATCACATGGTCACATGCCCCATTGTCATCACATGGTCTCACAATCCCCATTGTCATCACATGGTCACAATCCCCATTGCCATCACATGGTCACCTGCCCCATTGTCATCACATGGTCACATGCTGCCCATTGTCATCACATGGTCACAATCCCCATTGCCATCACATGGTCACCTGCCCCATTGTCATCACATGGTCACATGCTGCCCTTGTCATCACATGGTCACATGCCCCATAGTCATCACATGGTCACATGCTCCCTTTGTCATCACATGGTCACCTGCCCCATTAGCATCACATGGTCACATGCCCCATTGTCATCACATGGTCTCACAATCCCCATTGTCATCACATGGTCACAATCCCCATTGCCATCACATGGTCATATGCCCCATTGTCATCACATGGTCACATGCCCCATTGTCATCACATGGTCACATGCCCCATTGTCATCACATGGTCATATGCCCCATTGTCATCACATGGTCACAATCCCCATTGTTATCACATGGTCACAATCCCCATGGCCACCACATGGTCACATGCCCCATTGTCATCACATGATAACATGCCACAAACCAACAAGCAAGTGACTGACTCTATTGGAATTACATGCAATCCATGAAAGCTGGCAGTAATCAACGGGGTAAGAGCTGTGATACTGACGTTTATCAGTACTTGATATAAGCCATTTGTCCACGAGGGCCACAGATCGTGCCATGTGCATGTACGGCCTTGTCTGGCAGCCAGGTTTAGTGTCGGCCTATTGATTCTTGATCAGCATCCTTTAGTGCTGGTTGACTTTCACAGTAAATATTAGTTTATATTTCCAGGATGTATGACAGTTAACAAGAGTGTACGTAGATCCTTGTACAGAGGTTGTGTGTGTACTCTGGGTCTGGGGGGAGGGTTGGTTCTGGTCCAGTCACTGTTGGTTCTGGTCCAGTCACTGTTGGTTCTGGTCCAGTCACTGTTGGTTCTGGTCCGGTCACTGTTGGTTCTGGTCCAGTCACTGTTGGTTCTGGTCCGGTCACTGTTGGTTCTGGTCCAGTCACTGTTGGTTCTGGTCCGGTCACTGTTGGTTCTGGTCCAGTCACTGTTGGTTCTGGTCCAGTCACTGTTGGTTCTGGTCCAGTCACTGTTGGCCAGTGAAGGTCCGGGTTAGAATTGGTCCTCCGCAACCCATGCTTGTCTTAAGAGGCTACTTACGGGGTCGGGTGGTCAGACTTGGTTGATGCATGTCATCGTATCCTAATTGGGTTGATCATTGTGTAGATCATTGCTCATAATGTCTATCACTGGATTGCTTGGTCCAGACTCGATTTCTTTTCAGACTGCTTTTAGCAGTATTCCAGCAATATCATGACGAGGGACACCAGAAATGGGCTTCACACATTATATTCATGTGGAGAATTTAAACCCAGGCCTTCGGTGTGACGAGCAAACGCTTTAACTACTTAAGGTTACTTGGTTGGTTTGTTGTTTAACGCTCAGCAATATTCCAGCTATATGACGGAAGTCTGTAAATAATCGAGTCTGGACCAGACAATGGAGTGATTAATATTATGAGCATCGATGCACACAATTGGGATAGATAACATGCATGAACCAAGTCAGCGAGCCTGACCACCTGATCCCGTTAGTCGCCTCTCACTGACCACTAAGGCTACCCCACAGCTCCGGGCAGTGTAAGAAGATTTGACAGAGCGAGTAGATCAATGCAGTTTGAACTTTCTGAAGTGCTTGGACATGATATAGCACTGAAGTCATTAGCCTTGCTCCAAGTCTGTTCTGAATGGTAAGTCCATGGATGTACTGTAATTCTATACTTATGATAGGCAAGTCTTGATAATTACTCCAGTCGTCTATTTAATTCTATACTTATGATAGGTAAGTCTTGATAATTACTCCAGTCGTCTAAAGGGACAACTTGTTATTATTTCTATAATCTAGGAATATGATTTAAACTAATAATCATTACGTTGGAGACTTTAGCAAGTCTATGGAGACATTTACATCAAGGTGTGTACTGTATAATCTGTAATACTTCTAACCTTTATTCAGAATAGATAGATCATTTTCACCTGATTTTCACTGACAGTGATTCCAGATTATTCCGACCACTTCACACAATGTCGGCAGTGATTTGTTGGCAGTGATTCCAAAGGGTGGCCAGCTTATTTGAAAGTCAGATCAGTTTATATCCGCTTGTACATATGAATATTCACGAATCTAGATGGACAGCACTCCATAAAAACGTTTTTTTGTGTTTGAAGATCAATACAGCTTTCTTCATGATATATATTTTCCAACTAATTAAACATGACAAGTAAATTTGAGATCCATGTTTCCTTATATCACATTTCAAACTGATGTCTATTTATACAAGAGCTCTGCAATGGTTCTAGTTTACGATTCGTCAGAAACAGAACTTTATTGATTTTCAGTGTAATGTTGGACAATCTGACTATTAGCTTGTAGAAAATTTTTGTCAGAACTTTGGTAACTTTTCACATTTCACACTTTATTGTCTTTTGTGTGTGTGTGTGTGTGTGTGTGTGTGTGTGTGTGCGTGTGCGTGTGCGTGTGTGTTGCTGGCAATTTGAAGCTCAGATGCTGGGTAATCCCTGGCAATGTAACAATATGCTGAACTACGGTTTTGACGAACTCAAGGGACCACTTATTTTAGTTCATTATAACCGTTGTTAGTCATAAGCAGTTTGACTGTCAGCCATCTTGAATTAAGTCATGTGACATGTTTCTCAAGTAATCGCATTTTGTTTACAGAATATGTCCACTTCAACGGCTATAGCCTAAGAACTGTTTTGTGATTGTTAGTTGAGGGTGTAAATTGAAGACAAGGTGCCAGTATTTAATCCAGTTAATCAATTGCCTTCAATTGTTATATACTACTCAAAATAAGTTAAGAACCATGTGATTTTTTCATATGACTAGTTTATCTGTCATGGCATAACAGATTAACTATAGTAATATGAAATAATCGGTTGGTCCTTAACTTATTTTGAGTAGTATATTTCCATTTGAACAGCCACTTATGACTGCGGATGTTTTGATAGGTTGATTGGTGACACATGTACAGCTCAGAGATTAACAGGTTGCTGTAGCCGTTTTTTCTTTACAAGCGTGTTTGTTATATCCATCAATTTCATATGATAAAATGTACCGCAGAGTCCAGGACAAAAACAATTTGTTTGTTATATGCGTGTTCGTTATATAGATGTAGTTTAACTGAGTGTTGTAACATGATGTAGACTAACATGAGTCCATGGAATCTTCTTTTACACAATATGTTTCTTTCCCTTAAACTCTTTTCTTTTCCTGAGCTAGCTAGACTTGCTTTCTTAGAAGTGCATTTTGAAAAATGTAATTTTAACAATTTTGCAGCCATTTATTTTTGTATCAGCTGAATGTTGTGTGCATGATCCCAGCACATGCTTTGTTGTTTAACGCCACCACACTCTGCAGTATTAAGGAGCCAAGTACAATGTGCACCCACAGTTGAGTTTGTTGGTGAATGTGTTGAGAAAAAAATAAAAAGTGTTTCTCCCTCATCAACCCGTGAAGATCCAGGGTAGAATAGTCTTCAGTATCCCATGCTTGCCGTAAAAGGCGATTATGCTTGTTGTAAGAGGCGACTCACGGGATTGGGTGGTAAGGCTCACTGACTTGGTTGATGCATGTCATCGTATCCGAGTTGCGTGGATTGATGCTTATGTCAATCAGTGGATTATCTGCTCCAGACTCAATTATTTACAGACCACTGCCATATAGCTGGAATATTGCTGAGTGGGGTGTTAAACAACAAACAAAACAAACAAATCTCCCTCGTCACTTTTCATTTTCATTGTTGTTTTTTTTGAAGTCATACTTAACATCACTTTTAAGGAAAATGTGCACAAGAAACATTTATTTAATAATATTGCTGCCTTAGAATATATAAATGTCAACATGTACATCAACTGTTATTTCAGTCTGAGATACCGGTAGTTATTCAGTCCACACCAATCTTCCCGAGGCAAAAGCGTCCTCTAGCCGTTTTATCAAATTCTTGTTTCCAGAAGCTTGTTTGTAGAAACAAGGCTGTGATACAGTCTAGAGGATACGCTTGCCTTTGGGAAGATGGTGCACACCTGAAACCATCCGTTTTGTGCATAATGACAGCAAAGATACGGACACAAAAGTTACAGTGACCTCCAGAGCCTCCTGATTTAACAGATCTTGCCAAAACAATTATCAGTTTTAAATATAAACATGTAAACGTTTAGATTTCACCTCTGGGAGTATTCTAATCAGGATTCTGAGATGAGTTTTGCCAGTCTTGGCATTCAGTCGCATTAATTTTAGCATTAGTCAATGGAGACATCTTGACCTCAGCAAAGCGACTCAACTCAAGACAATACAAAAGAGGACAAGACTCTGAATGGCACGTGGCAAGGTGTCCAGTGGCCCACATAAGGGAGGCCACAGCCAGATACCATTGATCCATTATTCACCAATTATTCTCTAAATGTTTGACTTTGTTGCCCTCACACAAGGGAGACCATGTGGGGATTAAGATATAATTAAACTCATTGAAGATGTCTGCATTATTGATTAAGCAGCTGAGCTGTGTTTACATTGAGCCTGATTAAAATGACATGATCTGCCATAATGGTGTTAATTAGCCCGAAGGCGACTTGTCAACAAGCACCTGCTTTGTAATGTTGGAGACTTGCGAACTTTGCCTGATTTGTGTTGGGAGAATTAAGCTAATGAGCCTTTGGGACGAAAATCATGATCTAAATTTTTGAATGTGTTCTGATGATTAACATGATACTCATTCATCCAGGGCTTTCATTGTGTGAGGGTTTCACAGTGGAGTTTAAAGTTTGTGATGGTTATAAATCACATCTATTTGTAGGTACATGCACACACTTACTCATTCATCAAGCGCTTTCATTGTGTGAGGTTTTCACAGTGGAGTTTAAAGTTTGTGATGGTTATAAATCACATCTATTTGTAGGTACATGCACACACTTACTCATTCATCAAGGGCTTTCATTGTGTGAGGGTTTCACAGTGGAGTTTAAAGTTTGTGATGGTTATAAATCACATCTATTTGTAGGTACATGCACACACTTACTCATTCATCAAGTGCTTTCATTGTGTGAGGGTTTCACAGTGGAGTTTAAAGTTTGTGATGGTTATAAATCACATCTATTTGTAGGTACATGCACACACTTACTCATTCATCAAGTGCTTTCATTGTGTGAGGGTTTCACAGTGGAGTTTAAAGTTTGTGATGGTTATAAATCACATCTATTTGTAGGTACATGCACACACTTACTCATTCATCAAGTGCTTTCATTGTGTGAGGGTTTCACAGTGGAGTTTAAAGTTTGTGATGGTTATAAATCACATCTATTTGTAGGTACATGCACACACTTACTCATTCATCAAGTGCTTTCATTGTGTGAGGGTTTCACAGTGGAGTTTAAAGTTTGTGATGGTTATTAATCACATCTATTTGTAGGTACATGCACACACTTACTCATTCATCAAGTGCTTTCATTGTGTGAGGGTTTCACAGTGGAGTTTAAAGTTTGTGATGGTTATAAATCACATCTGTTTGTAGGTACATGCACCTACTCAGTCATCATGTACAGAGATATATTAATGCTTTTTGTCTCCAACTCTGAGATTATTCGGAGAACCTTTGAGACTGCATGTATGAAATAGCTCAACCATCAAAGTAACTCACATGTAATAAGTAATACATATCTAAATACAGTGAACTCTCGATCTTCTGCTGTCGTCAGGGTCCAACATCACGACCCATGGTTCGAGAAAACAGCATTATACAGATATTAATTGTTGATGATAAATGATGGTAAAACAACATGGGTGTTTGTAGTGACTGAAATCATCTTTTATGGAAATATTACAGCATTTGTTCATTTGGACACAGGGTGGTCGGGTAGCCTAGTGGTTAAAGCGTTCGCCCGTCACGCCAAAGACCCAGGTTCGATTCCCGACATGGGTACAATGTTTGAAGCCCATTTCTGGTGTCCCCCGCCGTGATATTGCTGGAATATTGCTAAAAGCGGCGTAAAACCATACTCACTCACTCACTCATTTGGACACAATAAAGTATTCCATTTCTATCAAATTTTTACAGAAATGTTTTGGTAAAATTTATTTTATGTTATATATCTTTTTACACAAACCGATGTGATTCACAGTAATGTTAAATGTTTGGTAAGAACAGTTATATGGTGTATTTTCTCAAGTCAAGTTTTTTTCTATTTTCATTCATTAGTTGCAGTACAAATTAAGAAGAACTTTATGAAACCGATGTTCAATTTTATTTTTTTGTAAACCAACTAATAAAAAAGGGTTTAGTTGGGATAGCTGCTAGACATGATCAATCACACCAGGTAATTAACACTATTGGAGTATTTGACTATTTTTTGTTAGTTTTTACATTTGATCCAAATAAATATATTACATGTTAACACATACATTTTGACAACTTAGAAAACCACAAACAGTTAGTATCTGTTACCATACGAATCATGTGATACAGCATGTGTTGGGTAACATTCGATGCATTGATAACCATGACTTCCTTTGCTATTTCTCCCAAGATGTAACTAGAAAAAGCAATCATCATTGAAAAACATGTTTTTCCAAGCAGTGACATGACATTGGACAAATCCTTATTGAAATTATTTACGGCTGTCTGTGAATAGTGTCACAACGGTGAAGAACGTATATAAAACTTAGAGCTGTTAAGCCCAGCTACTAAAGCACCAAGCACTAGCAATGCCTGGGGACCCTTCAATTGATTGTATATAATTACTGGTAGACAAGCACCTGCCAAGTGGAAGAGCCATGAGGAGGAGCAGATTCCCTTCCAATATTGATAATTCCAAGGTCCAGGGCAAGCTGACAAATGCCACTTGTTCTTGACCTGTTATTAATGTATGTCCAGTAGGAATTGGTCAGCTCACACTGGAGAGGTCAGTTTTATCATTGTTATCTCTAAGTCTAGTGTCTGGGATGATCTGTGTTATCTGTTGCGTAGGGGAGGTGTTCTGAATCATTGGCAGCCCTTATTAGGTATTCTAAGTACCAATGAGTGTTCACACGTTTCGGTAATTTCTACTGGATCAAGTGTTTTAGGAAATGCTTGTGGAGGATTATTTTGGAAAAGTGCCTAGTTGATGAAATATGTATTGTTTCTTAGAGCAGATTATTTCTTGGCCATCTGTGGATATTGGGAATAAAGTGTTAGTTCTATCGATGTGTTGCAGGTGTGATATGGTCAGGGCAGAGTTTGTTGAATGAATTCCACCATCGTAATGAGGGTACGGCTGGTGATAAATCAGTAAACTTTCCTTTTAAAGCCCTGAGCTGTGTAGTACATTTTGTTGGCAGCAAACACATTGTCACCATTTGAATCATGCTACACAATTAAACATATTTATGTAAATTAAAAAAATAGAACAGGAAAAAAATGGTACCTTACAAAACATGGAATACACCCAAGGGTACTGTGGGTAGCTTACAAAACATGGAATATACCCATGGGTACTGATGGTAGCTTACAAAACATGGAATGAATTAACTGAAAGGGTACTGATGGTAGCTTACAAAACATGGAATTAACTGAATGGGTTCTGATGGTAGCTTACAAAACATGGAATATACCCAAGGGTACTGATGGTAGCTTACAAAACATGGAATTAACTGAAAGGGTACTGATGGTAACTTACAAAACATGGAATATACCCATGGGTACTGATGGTAGCTTACAAAACATGGAATGAATTAACTGAAAGGGTAATGATGGTAGCTTACAAAACATGGAATATACCCATGGATACTGATGGTAACTTACAAAACATGGAATATACCCAGGGTACTGATGGTAGCTTACAAAACATGGAATATGCCCATGGGTACTGATGGTAACTTACAAAGCATGGAATATACCCAAGGGTACTGATGGTTGCTTACAAAACATGGAATATACCCAAGGGTACT
This sequence comes from Haliotis rufescens, assembly GCF_023055435.1. NCBI lineage: Eukaryota > Metazoa > Mollusca > Gastropoda > Lepetellida > Haliotidae > Haliotis > Haliotis rufescens. Next base: position 7,192,585 of record NW_025964112.1, read on the forward strand.
GATGGTTGCTTACAAAACATGGAATATACCCAAGGGTACTGATGGTAGCTTACAAAACATGGAATATACCCATGGGTACTGATGGTAGCTTACAAAGCATGGAATTAACTGAATGGGTTCTGATGGTAGCTTACAAAACATGGAATATACCCAAGGGTACTGATGGTAGCTTACAAAACATGGAATTAACTGAATGGGTTCTGATGGTAGCTTACAAAACATGGAATATACCCAAGGGTACTGATGGTAGCTTACAAAACATGGAATTAACTGAAAGGGTACTGATGGTAACTTACAAAACATGGAATATACCCATGGGTACTGATGGTAGCTTACAAAACATGGAATGAATTAACTGAAAGGGTAATGATGGTAGCTTACAAAACATGGAATATACCCATGGATACTGATGGTAACTTACAAAACATGGAATATACCCAGGGTACTGATGGTAGCTTACAAAACATGGAATATGCCCATGGGTACTGATGGTAACTTACAAAGCATGGAATATACCCAAGGGTACTGATGGTTGCTTACAAAACATGGAATATACCCAAGGGTACTGATGGTTGCTTACAAAACATGGAATATACCCAAGGGTACTGATGGTAGCTTACAAAACATGGAATATACCCATGGGTACTGATGGTAGCTTACAAAGCATGGAATTAACTGAATGGGTTCTGATGGTAGCTTACAAAACATGGAATATACCCAAGGGTACTGATGGTAGCTTACAAAACATGGAATTAACTGAAAGGGTACTGATGGTAGCTTACAAAACATGGAATATACCCATGGCTTCTGATGGTAGCTTACAAAACATGGAATTAACTGAAAGGGTACTGATGGTGCTTACAAAACATGGAATTAACTGAAAGGGTACTGATGGTAGCTTACAAAACATGGAATATACCCATGGCTTCTGATGGTAGCTTACAAAACATGGAATATACCCAAGGGTACTGATGGTAACTTACAAAACATGGAATTAACTGAAAGGGTAAATGATGATACAACAAGAAACAAAGAGATGCGATCATTTCTGCAGATAAGTTGGTCATCATCAACAGTGAGACGGAAGAATGGGGCAGATTTCTAGTAGTTAATAGCAAACTGCACACGAGATATTTAGCTGAAGTGTGAAATGACTACACAACATTGACAAAAACTGGCACTGTCACCCTCAGTCCCTACTGCAGACCTTGTGCTGGGCAATGGGGACGTTGACGCTACACATTCATGAATCAGATGAGCAGATTGCTTGATGAGGCGCAGTTCCTGTCTCTATCACCTCTAATTAATGCAATTTTACTTCAGAGGGGATATTGTTTAGAGAGTAGTGGTCACTGTTGAGATGATTGTTGATAGCTGTTCCGATGAAGGTGTGTGTGTGTGTGTGTGTTGGCAGCTTGATACATGCGTGTGTGGCAACTGTGGCAGTTATTAGCAGTGCGGAAGGACGGTGAAGCAAAAAAATAGAATATTTGTTGATGCTCTCTTGAAACAATGATTAATGATGACAAGGATTTTAAAAAAATTACAGACCTACAGGTGTTCATTCATGTTTCTTTGGTAATGAATAATGAAGACTGCTATTAGTATTGAGGGGTTAGAATTTTTTAAATGCGAAAAACTGTTTTTGAAATTAAAGATTATGGTTCGTTAAAGAACCACCAAATGGTTAAACTGAGAAGCTAAAGAACTCTTTTATTCCAAAAAGGATTATTAAGAGTGAAAATTTAGCACTAATTACTTACACATTTGAAGTTATGACTAGCTTCATGACAATTATGCTTCCCTCCTTCCAGTCATAGTGATCCAAATGACGACTGAACGTCAACAGAGACTTCAGCTGTACGTAGCACTGGTAAATAAATATGCTATTGTACTGATGAAGTCCTAATCTAATCTATTTGCCCCCCTCCCTCTCTCTCTCTCTCTCTCTCTCTGTGTGCATGTGTCTCTCTTTCTCTCTGTGTGTCTGCATATCTCTCTATCTCTCTCTCTCTCTCTCTCTCTCTCTCTCTCTCTCTCTCTCTCTCTCTCTCTCTCTGTGTGTCTGTCTCTCTGTCTCTCTCTCTCTATCTCTCTCTCTCTCTCTGTGTCTGCATATGTCTCTCTTTCTCTTTCTCTTACTCCCTGTCTCTCTCTCTCTGTTTCTCTCTTTTTCTCTGTCTCTGTGTGTCTCTCTCTCCCTCCCTCAGTCTCTAAATGCTGTCATAAGTATATTGTTTTTCGAATCATATTACTGTAATGTTCACAAAACCACACTGACCTACCAGACATTTTCCAGCACTTTTTCAGCTTCAAGACTCAGTGCCGAAATGAAAAATCTGTGACTTATTGTATATCTATTTCTAGGAACATAGGTACCATCTGAAGCAAGTTAATGAATATTTATTGTAGCCGTCTCCTCGTGCAAGAGTGCACATAGATCAGTTTATCTATCAGTTGAGTTGTGGTTACATTGTTATAAGAAGTAGACGAGCCAGCGAGAGATGGCCGATCACACACGGTTTGAATGATGTGCTTCTCATGTGGCTGCAACTTTCAGGCCAAGACATGCAGAGCGATGGGATTTACATGCCGTGCAAATAATAGAGTCATGAGGATGAAATTGAACTTTATCTGGACTCTAGCGGAATAATTATCGTTTTTGGTATGTTCGCTGACATTCTCCGCGTCTTCCTGCTCCTGGTTCCTGATCTTCTGCCATGTAATCTCAGGTCCCTGCGGAGTGTGAGGTTAGCAAACAGTAGGATCCTTCCATACAAATTTCCTGTCAAAGGAAATTACAAGATAGTTCTTTAGTAGCTTGTATTTGTACAATTTTCCAGATACTTTACGTCAAGCTGCTGTGTCTGTCTTCTGTGAACACCTCACTTGTGGGGGTCTGTCTTCTATGAACACCTCACTTGTGGGGGTCTGTCTTCTGTGAACACCTCACTTGTGGGGGTCTGTCTTCTATGAACACCTCACTTGTGGGGGTCTGTCTTTTATAAACACCTCAATTGTGGGGGTTTCTCCTCAGGGGCAGATTTCCGCCAATCATATTTACATCATATATTATGTTCAGATCAAAGAGGAACATAATTACATACAAATGTTGACTTCATCAAGTCATAATGTTGTTGTTTCAACCATAGGATGCTAATATTGGTCTGGAGAGTAACATTTGTTCTAATAATGGTAATTTTGGTAAAGTATTCAAGATATTGTTTTCATGTATTTCAGAATAAAAAGCAATAATATTGTTGGATTCAGCACCGATAATAACAGTAATCAATACCATTATATTTATTTTGGACCAACCACAATTACATCGGTGATCAGTTGTGAGTAGTCTTGTTTAGTAATGTGTTGCCCACATGGCTTATTCAAATATGGCATCCCATCTGTCTTCATTTGATTTTCAAATTAGGTAAAGACAGGAGTTGAAAATCAGCCACATTTTTCAATCTGTCAATCAGGTCTGGAAGTGTGTAAAGTGATAACTTTTCTATTTCTGTGTTTGTGTTAGAAAATGTTATGCATTGCATGATGGGATTTTATTAACCGTTACGGCTGCCTTTTAATCCATCAGAATGCATGGTGCAATTTCTATCCATTATGATGCAAGGTTATGGCAACTAGAGCTCAATCTGGCGTCATGCAACTTATAAACCCCATGTTTTCAAGGAAGTAGTCTCAGGCTTAGCTTCCAAACCTTCCCCATGGAACTGATGCCTGTTGATAGTGATTAATATTGTCTGTTAAACAAAAATAGTTCTGTGGCAGACACAAATATTGCACAAGGTAATGAGGTTACTTATGGATATGCAGCATCATGTCAAAGAGTATCTTAGTTTTTATCAATTATTTGATGCTTCGTATTTTCTAAAACAATAAAATGTTAGTTTTGGGTGAATTTTGGCGCAAATTGTGTCACCTGATGTGAATAATGGGAAAGTGAGAGTGTCTCACCTGGTGAGCAGCCAATAACATCGCACCCCATCCTAAGTTAACATAGTACAGTGTATAGTGCACCGCCTATGCTATAATTGTCTGTATAGACCTGTGAAGATCCGGGGTACAATAGGTCTTCAGCAACCCATGCTTGTCATAAGAGGCAACTAATGGGATCGGGTGGTCAGGCTCGTTGACTTGGTTGATGCATGTCATCGTATCCCAATTGCGTAGATCGATGCTCATGATGTCAATCACTGGATTGTCTGGTCCGGACTCGATTTATTTACAGACCGCCGTCATACAGCTGGAATATTTCTGTGTTCGTGTTAAACAACAAACAAACAAACAAACAAAATTATTTGTATAAACAATTGTGATTTGAATACATATATCCCAGCAAAATGTTGTTTTTTTTTATCAAGGTTATTCCAAGTAAGAATAAACACCACCAGCAACAAAAAATTTTTCATAAAAGGTTACTGAATGAATTGGGTGGTCAGGTTTGACTACTTGGTTGATGCATGTCATCATATCTCAATTGCATAGATAGATGCTCATGATGTTAATCACTGGATTTTCTGGTCCAAACTTGATTATTTACAGACCGCCGAGTGCAGAGTTAAACAAACGTACAAACAAACAAAACATTTCTGTTTATCCCTTCTGCCCACCAACTACAGCAGTCATCATACATCACTGAGTAAGTTGCTTCATCTTAGTCATACCAGAAACCTGTGAATTGGGTTGGAAACCCCAGATTGGCCTGGCAGTGCATGTCATGCCTGTGAGAGGCAAGAACAGCACCCAGACTGGAAACAATATGGGTCCTCACCAGCTGCATGATGTCAGTCAGAAATGTAATTAAACTTCACAGTTCATATTGCCAATGCATTGAGGTGAAACATTATGAAGGCTTGAACCTGAACATGTGAACAACACTTCTGCTGTGTCAGATTCTGACAAGTTTATTGACTGACTATTCACTACAAGAAAACTGTTTCAACTTGATTTAAAAGAAACTGGGCTTTCATTGGAGTTCAATTTTTTTAGACTTTCAGACTAAATTACTGTTATTAATTATGTTATCAGTACCTTTCATAAGGCCTGGCATTTTCCCTATCTGAATTCAGTGTGATTCTTTCAATATTCTGTCAACTTTGGTAAACAGGAAGAGAGCTTAGGACACTTGGATGGAGGCTCATTAAGATGCTGTATATAGGACATCCTGAGTCTTGGAGTCTAGACAGCTTTGTTTGTAGGTGCTGGGGAATATAGTGTGTGTCTCCTTTGATGGTCGATTGGCTGGAGAACTGCAGTGAGATATGATGAGACATGATGATGCTGTTTAAATGTAGATAACTGTCTCATGTGATGAAGGAGCCTAATAGCTCCTCCTCGGGATGTGTGGAGGGCGCTGAATTCTGCGAAAAGGGCAGGCTGTTGACAATTACTTATTTCATTGTGTAGTCGAATTCCAGGTTGGAATTGGTCCCCAACTTAAGCTGGTTGTGAGAGGCGACTTGGTTGATGGCGTGTCAAAGTTCCCCTATGGCGTGGATCGTTGCTCACAATATCGTTCACTGGATTATCTTGTCCAGAGTCTAGTATTTACAGGCTGTTGTCGTATATAGCTGGGACAGAGCTGGCTAATCTCCCACCTCTGCATCTCTTTCAGTGGTAGAAACTAACATTTTTAGTCCACTCGTCCTTACAGAGATAACATATAACAAAACCCTTAAAAATTGAAATTTCTACAAGTCCTTATGATCCCTTCACCATTGGGCATTTTGACAAGGCCTACAGGACAAGTGCCAATTTCTAATGCTGTCTTTCTGTGCAGATTTTACTTCTGTTGATTAACTTCAGAAAAGTATTTTAAGATAATAGCGTTGAAAAGTCGATTAGTTGCACGGAACAATAGATGGAATGAGAGGACATTATGTCTGCATGAGTGTGGACTCTGTACTGAAGAGTGAACAAGGACTTGTGTGCAGAACCAGAAGGTAGATTTATGTTTTCAGAAAGTGAGCACTGCGTTGCCGCAGATCCAGGTTAATACGGCCTCCAACCTGTCCATGCACAAGCACCAATGTCACATGGTGCAAGAGTAGCTGCAGGTGTTTCCACAACTTTTAAATTTTCCAAAAAAGCTGTTAATGCTCGAGATGTTAAATTTAGATATGAGTATTTTAAGGTGAAAAGATTTAAAGAGAGCCTTGATTTAAATAAAGAAATGTTGCAGGTGTTTCCATGACATCATTCATTTATTTTCAAAAAGGGCTGTCATTGTACAAGATGTCCAATTCAATTATGAGTTGTTCACAGAAGGCACCCTGACCCACAGAGTGATCTTAGCGGGTAGCCTTTTGGTTAAAGTATTTGCTTCTCATGCCAAAGACCTGGGTTCGATTCCCCACATGGGTACAATGTGTGAAGCACATTTCTGGTGACCACCACTGTGATATTGCTGGATTATTGCTAAAAGCGGCGTAAAACCATACTCACTCATTCACTCTTAGTGCTACGACTATTGCAAGTCTGTTTTAGAAAATAGGACTTATTATTGTCTTAGCTCTGAATTCAGTTTGTCAAATGGGCCCCCGAACAAAAATCAGTGCTTTGTCTTATGATGAGTCATCAAATGCTTAATGTCCTTCAGCATCACAATAAGTAGATTTTAATCCAAGTTCACGAGATCTATGTTTACTATCTCTGTGAACTCAATCACAGAACAAGAGGTTCACACTGCAGAAATGTTTATTACTTCCCCTCATTCAAAATGACAGAAACTGGATTCTTGTTTTATTGTACATGTTGCATCTGTTATGCAACTTCCAACCTTCTTTCAACCCTAAGATAAATGTCATCCGTAACTTTGTTTCACGGAGGGAAGGGAAACATAGATCAATGCCATGCTGCAACACCATTGTGAATGTTGAGCCAGACATTGGAGGACCCGACTCCCCTTGAACAACGACCTCCACGATCTCTCTGTACACATGCAAGGCATGCCAGCATCTGAACCCCCATCATTCCAGTGTGCCCCAGGTCATCAGCTTGCGCATCCAGCATGTAACATTCAGAATCCTGCATCCTGGAATACTCCCATCAACTGCTGTATCTAAGCTTCAGCAGGCCTTGAATTTGTCAGTCTGCCTTGAAATGGTGTTAAAAGTGAATCTGCCTTGAAAAGGTGTTAAAAGTGAATCTGCCTTGAAATGGTGTTAAAAGTGAATCTGCCTTGAAATGGTGTTAAAAGTGAATCTGCCTTGAAAAGGTGTTAAAAGTGAATCTGCCTTGAAAAGGTGTTAAAAGTGAATCTGCCTTGAAAAGGTGTTAAAAGTGAATCTGCCTTGAAATGGTGTTCAAATTCTTTTTGTCTTTTATTGCCTAAAACAGGATTCCGCCCAGGGTAGCAGAAAGCCCTGTGACATGCAAAGAATATTATACAACTTAGCAGTACATCATTCCTTTACAGAAAAAAAACATACTCATTAACACGTTGATAAAATGACTTGGAACTGCCTTGAACTTGGCAGCCATACGTATCTCTGCTGTAAAATAAACATTTAGAGAATAACCTACAAGCAAACAAGGAATTATAGATAAGCTGTCCCTCGTGAATGGATTTTAAAAGTTCCGAGCATTGGTGAACTTTCAATATCAATCCACAAGGGACTTATTATCCATAATAGCCGTGTTGCGTGTAGGTTAATCTATATATTATTCATTATGTGAAGAGATCAGCTCTGTCTATTGTTGGAACGATGTCACATAAAAACGTCATGATGTCATCTTTAGTTTTTAGTGACAGTACATTCATGTTATGTCAAATTGCTATCGGGTGCTTCTCAGACAATGAAAACAATGGAACAATTGTTGCAACATGCATAATGCTCTGTGAGAACAACTGAAAATAATTTCTCGTATGCCCATCACTTCTGGGTAATATGCTACAGTTAGTTTCTCCTCTGATAGTACATGATGACAACGACCGCCTCCGTGGTCTAGTGGTAGAGCGTCCGCCCGGAGAGCGGAAGGTCCGGGGTTCATACCAAAAGACGTTAAAAGATGGTACTTGTTGTTATCCTGTCTGGCGCTCGGCGTTTAGGGGCTAAAACAAGGACTGGTCGGCTCGGAGTCAGTATACTGTGTCTGAGTGGGGTATTCATGTTTAACTGCGGCATGGTATCTCAATGAGCTAGCACTATAAATCGGCATCAGTCCGGACTAGTACTAGCAGCCACACACACACATACGTGCATGCACGTCACTATATAAGTGCAATAATCTTGGACGCGACATTAAACCCCATTTCACCTCACCTCACCTCACCTCACATGACGACAACATTAACAAAAGGTTAGTCTGTAACTTGATTGATAAATGACATTATCATACCTCCATGTCAGAATAATGAGATCTGATTGGTCCACGTGGTCTTGATAAAATACTGTGTAACCCGCCTTGGAGGTGAATACATTTATCAGAGGGGGCATAAATCTCTTATACCCTGCCACAAGCAATACAGGCTGCACATGGATTTCTCAGAGGTACAATAAATCCCTTATTCTCTGCTTCAAAACAAACAGCCGCATTCTTTTCCCGATCAGTGGAAGTCACGTGACATAGCACAAGTTAACCTCAGTTCAATTGAACCGTTGTTTCTATCAATTTTGAATTTGTGTTAATTCTTTTACAATGTCACATTAAAACATGTCGGTAAGATAAATTTGTTGTAGCAGGATCACGAGGGGAACATGGGGTTTTATGTGTACCTCGTTAGGTTTTATCGTGGTATAAAACCTAACTCGGGACGCATAAAACCCCATGTACCCCTCGTGATTCCGCTGCAACTTATATTAAACCTCTTGTCTGTGTACTTATTTTAATAGTGTATTTGAATAGACACATGGAAGGATTGTGGCCATGAAATAAAGTAAGTCGCAATGGATGTTTGATTGGCATTCAAGAAGTTGGTATGTAAATAAGAAAACATTCAACGTTATTGATAACAATTCCTGGTTTATGCAAAGTAGAAAAATGCAATAAACCAGAAGCTACGGAAGCCTTTTAGGGCCATTTGTTTTTTAATTTTTTCGATACTATCTTGAAATTTCAAGATACTAAGTTGAAATTTCAAGATACTTAGTTGAAATTTCAAGATACTAAGTTGATATACTAAGATTATTCACTTCAAACGTATTTTTACATCTTAGGATGTTAAAAACTTAGTATCTTAAAATTTCAAGAAAGTATCTTGAAATTTCAACTTAATATCTTGAAATTTCAATATAGTATCTTGAAATTTCAACTTAGTATCTTGAAATTTCAAGATAGAACCCAAAAAAACAAAAAAACAAATGGCCCTAAAAGGCGTCCGTAAGAAGCTGTTATCCATAAAATTTTTTGGTATGTTTTCATATCCTAATGAAGCTGTTTGAAAGCTCATGTGGGTCTCACTTTAACTTTTCAAAGTTTAAACATGTTGAGACAAAGCGGCTGTGGGGTAGCCTAGTGGTTAAAGCGTTCACTAGTCACCCCTAAGACCCAGGTTCGATTCCCCACAAGGGTACACTGTGTGAAGTCCATTTCTGGTGTCCCCCACCGTGGTGTTGCTGGAATATTGCTATAAGCTGCCTATTACCATACTCACTCATTGTGAGAAAAGACCTAAAGTTACTGTTCATGTTCAAAGTGTGCATGCATCACACTGTTCATGATGGTGTCAGATAAGTACGGTTCAGGTAAAATGATTGTTGTACAATTTAACTTTGTGTAGAGTGAGTGAGTGAGTTTTATTACAGTAAGCAATACTTTTGTTTCATCGTGGCAGTCTGTAAGTCGTACAGTGAGCCAGACAAATCTGGGTAGGTAGCATGAGCAGTCTTCCATGCTGTCTGGTTTGATGAGACACAATCAACCAGTTGACACTGTAACCACCTGATTGTCATTTCAATCGGCTGCTGTGACAGGCGTGGGGCGTGGGGACCTAATCTGCCCTGAGACTCCCATGGGGGCACAGGGTCTCTAACAATCATGTGCTATATCGAAAGGAAGTTATACTTATACAGCTGTTATAAGGACTCAAAAAGGAGTCTTCCTTTGAGAAACTTATGTTCCACAGCCACAATTGTGTGGTTTGTAATGATTTTTTTCATGATTGGGGCATCACAATTTGCTGTGCAGAGTTGTGGCCCTTTGGCACACCAACCAAACTTTTTTACAAACAGAAGCAATTAATGTTCTTTTGGAAACTGAATCTTTGATGTAAATGCCTTTTTAAATGTCTGCAGGATAAGTCATTGGTGTAAATTGATGATTAGGTGTAAGTAAAATTTTTCAGATGTTCTTGAAACTTATAGAAGCAAACCTAGACTAATTGAATTGAAATGACTTCCGAAATTGAATTATCTTAGAATTTAGCCATATTTTGAAGTAAGGTGGATAATGTTATTTTCAAAAAGTCTCTTAGGGATTAGTAAACTAATTTCTTCAACAATTTTCTCATCATTGAAAGAATTCACCAGTCGGTTCACTTTCTCCTTCAGATGTCCAAACCGATAACATATGTTCTTTTAAGATAGAGCAAAATAAAAAAACACTGAGTAACTCCCAACTGCAGGAAAATGTTGTCAGTAAACAAGATGGTGAAGTGTAAAGAGTTTGTCTTGATTAAGATAAAAATCAGTTGGCAAGTTTGTTGCTGTTGTACAATATGGCGATGTGGACTTGGCAGACGAGATGTTGTGAGACGATGCTGGTGAAACTCTTTTAACGTTCTTGAGTCTAATTCAGTATTTTCACACATTAAATGTTAACTTACTTACACATTGCCTACACTGATGAGCCCATGCTTTCACAATCATCGAAGAAGCTTAAATTACTTGTAAACATTTTTTAGATTTATGTTTGAGTTTACCCTAAATTTGGCTTAAGATAAATAATGTTTCTTTCTAGTTTGGAGTATTTCACTTCAATGGCATTAAGCAAAATCAAATTAATTTCCTGATTAAGTTTATTGAATTAACAAGCACCATATAACTAGTTGGCTTTGAAATGAAGAAAATGTTTAATGAAACATTATTTAGTTTTCCTGTTTGTGTTGACCTTATAAATGTTTTTTACAAAGTACAAGGAAGATGTGAAAATACTTGTATATAAACGGGCTGTTTGATATTTCATTGCTGACTCATCATTAAAGAAGGAAATTTATTGGTCTGGCATGATATTGAAATGAAAGGTTTTATTTCCCTTTATCAATAAAATGCAGTTGTGGAGGGCACAGTGTTTTGAGGAAATGATGGAATAAATTTTCTATTTTGAACTTTAGATCATGTTTTGTTTATGAAAAGTATAAGATTGTTTATTTGTCCTGAGAATAGATAATGAGGCTTACCTCAAGAGCTGTAGAACTTCAGAGATAAGTCTGCCTGAACATAAAATAAAAGTTGATTGGTATGCAAGAGTAAAATGGGAATAGAAGTTCCATAACTTGATACCAGAAATAGATTCACGCTTTAGTCTGTACAACTTTCTTCCCGATTTATAGTCTCTTATGATCCCTGGTTTCAGTTAATTTATCTTGCATTTATTGCAAGTATGGGATACAATTACAAAGAGATGGGCGAGTTTGTTTGTACCCAGGTCTGATGCAGTGAGATAATGAAGATGATCACAGCTCCATGTCCATCCTAACGATGTAATTATTTATAATAGGCATGGTCTTATTTTGTCAGTTCTCAGTTTTCTTTGAAGTGTGGCAACACCTAATCCCCAATTAGGTGTAAATTGTTTACATTGAACATGCTTGATAGTTTAAGCCATCATGTTAAATACACTATGAAATATATGCCATGTTTAAGGTGGATGGTGTTAATCTTTTAATGAGAATGTGAGGAATGAATTTCCTCAGAAGACATTCATGTGAAGACTAGGAGCGGTCGGGTAGCCTCGTGGTTAAAGCGTTCGCTCGTCACGCCGAAGACCGGTGTTCGATTCCCGACATGGGTACAATGTGTGAAGCCCATTTCTGGTGTCCCCCGCCGTGATATTGCTGGAATATTGCTAAAAGCCGCGTAAAACCACTCACTCACTCACTCACTCACTCACTCACTCATGTGAAGACTGGGATTGTAGAAGGGAATGTGTGGACCATTGGGTGCAGAGTTGTGTCCCTTAGCTATGCCAAGATCTGCTAATTCCAGGTTTAAATCCAGGATTTGACCCCATTAATATTTAGCATAATGCTTTTGCTCATAGATTTTATGAAAGTGTGCTTGGACTTTCTTCCCTTATAAAGCTGGTACCATTTGTCACTACTGACTGCCTTTCTTTATGAAAGTGTGCTTGGACTTTCTTCCCTTATAAAGCTGGTACCATTTGTCACTACTGACTGCCTGCTCAAGGTGATTGTTAGGTTAGTGGATACATGAACTTAATCAGATATTTGAAGTTCAGTTATACACCTTAAATTCAGCTTTCTTTGATCACAGATACATTTCAGCAACAAATTGAACATAGCAATAAATAGAAGTCTCGGTTCCAACTACATCGTGGGCATGTGTTTATGAATCACTATCAAATAGTGATAGTACCAGGTGTTTGTGAAAGGTGAGCATATCCTGGCCGACTGGTGGCATGTGTCACAAACACATGCAAAGGCAAGTCAGTTGTTCAGCTGAAAAAAAACCACTGGCACATATGGTGCAACTCTCAAAATAGGGAATTGTGTCAGACATAATTTTTGTTACTGATGCAAAAAAATTGGAAATGACCTGCATGTTTAGTTTTAAACCTTTTGTGATCTTGACTGATCAAACAGCTTTTGATTCATATGACACTCTTCGAAGTCTTGGAAGGAAGAGCATGCTCAATTGTGCCTCTAAAGTTGTGACATGCAGACCTGCTGGAATATTGCTCGGAAGTTGACTGTTGGATGGTCGAAGTCATCCCTCTTGTCCGACAGTCTCATGGAAAGTTTTTGTATAAAGTTGAAAGAAGCAGCTCCTTAGTGAGATAGGATTTCTTGTACAGTTAAAGGTTATTCTCATCTCATATCAAAGATGCTGGCAGTCTATTTTGCCAAGTGATATTTTAATTGGCAAGATTCTGTTGTTTGAGGGTGCTGTATAGACTGTGTGCGGTTGACTTGGAGGGCCTACCAGCAGCTCCTGGGGACTCCATGCTGGGGAGGTCTGACAATTGATGCCATCGTGAGGTGAATGGCCTTTTTTTTTGCCTGAAGTAACTCAACTTTGAAATTTGGTTTTTTTTGTGTGTGACTTTCACCGTTTTGGGCTGAATGTACCTTGACTTGTTTGCTGTTTTGCAGAGTGAGCTGTTAGGCAACGTACAACAAAGAGTTCTTTCCTATACTTGTGCTTTGAAAATTAATACAGAAAGTCCGGGAACAAGTCACATTTCATATTTATGAGGCAATGTAATCAGATTGATCAGGATTTATTGCTATCATCAGTTTGAAGTATCAGTACCACATGGTGAAATCCCCTCAGCTGCCCTTATCAGAATCAAATATGTTGAGAAAAATCACTTTAATGAACCAAGAAATAAAAAGAGGTCAGCACTAATGACACATTGTGCTACAAGTCCTGTATTATAATGGGACGTCAAGCCCCCACAGAGTTGAGTTATGAATGTATATGTATAAAGAGACATCATTATACAGTATAAAATGATAGTGAATCGTTAGACTCTGACAGTATATGTCATGATGGATGCTCGTGTCATGTGAGGGGCGGTCGGGTAGCCTCGTGGTTAAAGCGTTTGCTCGTCACGCCGAAGACCCGGGTTCGATTCGCGACAGGGGTACAATGTGTGAAGCCCATTTCTGGTGTCCCCCGCCGTGATATTGCTGGAATATTGCTAAAAGCCGCGTAAAACCATACACACTCACTCACTTGTGTCATGTGAGACATCTTGTGTTGAATCACCTTTATTTTCTACTCAAAAGAAGATAGGAACGCCATGACAGATTAACTATAGTAGTATGAAAGAGTTAGGAGTTCTTCTTAACATTAATATCACATTGCTACACTGTAATCTTTTTATATGTTACTGTTGAACTTTATGGTTTCAAACACAGGCACCAGACAAAAATCTCATGCTTCATATGAAGACAGAAGCTAAGCTATATCTAAATTGAGGACATGTTTTGTTTTTTATTATCCAGCTAGAGGAACCATAGTACAAGGAAAGCAGAAACTGTTCCATGATAGATTGAAAGCAATATTCTCTGGGTTTTGTTGACAAGCACAATGAGGCAAAAATCTATATTGGTAACAACTTTAAAACCTGTCTGTCATTTCTCAGTGACAAGCCAAAAAGGTTTTTTAGGTGGATGGATCACTTTCAAAGCTAGGGAGCATTTTGAAATGAAATTTAGATTGTTCATAATCATATCACAATGGAAGTTCTGAAAGTAAGTTGGGGAAGTAATTTGCTTCATTAAAATGAATTTTGCTTCTGGGCAACTGGAAATAATTGATATTGTTAAACTAAAATTTGCATCTTGTGGATTTCTGAACAAGGCTTTGATTTCTAGTCATATCTGTATTTGATACAGAGAATTGTCATATCAAAGCTTGAATTTAGGTTCCTATATAATTATGTCAAACAACAAGGCTTATTTTCAGACTTAAAAGAAAGGTCAGTTATATTTCTTTGTACTAAATTGTATATGATCTTGAAAAGCTGAACACTTGGCTTTAATACTGTCCATCAAAATCAGGAGTTTCAAAGCAGGTCTTTGATCCATAGTTATGTGGAGAACCATTTGGTTCTCTTTTGTAGTTCGTTCCTTGAGGGTGTTGGCAATCTCGGTGGATAAAGTGGCCACTATTTCTTTGTTGTTTGGGATTACAACCTGATATGTATGTTTAGTTGTTTAGCTCACCTGGCTGGAAGACACATGAGGATAAACCTTACCATGGGGGCCTGTTTGTCCGTTGCCATTGTGTGGTGTAATTGTGATGGAAATTTTTAAGTGTCCAGAGTTGGAGGTTCATTCACGACTATGATAAGATAACATTCATGTCACCATCTGGTTGAAAGATCAAGTAAAGCTTGTCATGGGGAAACCAACTAAGATTTGTTCTCAATAAATGCGGACCCGTGAAGATTCCGGGGTAGAATAGGTCTTCAGCAACCCATGCTTGCCGTAAAAGGTGACTAAGCTTGTCGTAAAAGGCGACTAACGGGATCGGGTGGTCAGGCTCGCTGACTTGGTTGATGCATGTCATCGATCCCAATTGCGTGGATCGATGCTCATGATATCAATCACTGGATTGTCTGGTCCAGACTCGATTATCTACAGACCGCCGTCATATAGCTGGAATATTGCTGAATGCAGCGTTAAACAACAAACCAACCAACCAACCAACCAATAAATGCCACATGTTTTTATCACTGGTGTACTGCAGTTTGCTGCAAAAAATATGACTGTATTGAAATATTTATTCTGTGTTCTGGTATATTGGGTAAAATATATATAACAAGTTTTAACCTACATAGATATTCATTCACAAATGATGTTTCCCTTTGAAATTGATTATCAAAACAGCGGAATCGGGAAAGTGGTTTATCTCTCTCTTGTTGTTATCTCCCCTGTACCCCTGACAACAAAATGGCCTGACTGACCATGACTTTGTAATATTGACTTTAGTGAGTACAAAATCTACATGTTCAATCAGTGTCAGTCAGTGTCAAACACTTTAGCTCCCAATATATCGCAATACATTCTGCATTGCAGACACCTGTATCGCAATATATTGCAATGGTTTTGGTTTTCTCATAAACAGCTCTGCTCTACGAGGCACTGGTTTGTTGGGTACATTTGTGTACAGGCAGCCATGACAGTGGCTGGACCATTGCTCAATGATGCACGAAACAGTATTCCCTTGACCTCATTCGTTCATAGCAACATCATCTGGTGGCCCAGTCGTCTAAGGCGCGCGATTCGCTGTGCAGAGTTGCATCCCTTGGGCACGCCAGAAACCTATGATTGTGGGCTCGAATCCTGGTTATGTTTCTAGGTTTGTCAGCACCATACCCGTGCTCGTGGGTTTTTATCGATGTAAATACCTGAGACCTGCATCACTTCAGGCTTTCCTCCAACATTAAACTGACACACAATGATATAACTGGAATACTGCTAAAAACGGGGTTAAACCCAACTCACTCACTCACTCACTCACTCTCCTATGCAGAATAAACATATGTTGAAGCCATATGTGGGTGTTTGTCACTGTAAGGGAGTGAATTTGTTTCAGAGTTGAAAGTTGATATTTTTGAAAAACACGAAAAAGAAACAGGTGAGCTTCTATGGTGTCAAACAATTTTCAATACTTCGAACTATGATGTAATTTAGTCTTTGTGTGAACCTTTGTCTTTTTTGTAACTTTAAACCCTTTGTGAAATTTTGCTTTTTGTTCACTTTCTTTTCATCCACAGTTTAAAGCAGAACTTTTCTATAAAATACTTCGAATAAAGAGCTTGGTTCAGTTTTGTTGTACCTGCTATAAAAAATATCAGTGATGTCAACAGTTTGTGTGACAAAAATCTGATTTACTGGTTTCAGAAAATAACTTCATTTTGTTTAACATAATTGCTTTTTTTGCCTTTTGAGAAATATATAAATTGTGACATGTCTATATATTCTCTCGCTGTTGTTGTCCCCGATGAAAACTTAAAACCCAACCTTGTAGCTATATTGGATTTTAGTATTATGCAACTTTGTAGCAAAGTTTCCCTTTTGGATTTCTGGTCAGAATAGGGCCCTAGTACCTCATATATGTCAGACAAACAAACTGTTGTAAGAGCAAACCTGATAGGTGGTCTGGTACTGTGACTGATTGTGTGTCTGACAAAAGGGTTTATATTAGGGCCTAAACTTGTGACACATATGCCATATAAGGGCCGGTTCTTTATATTAGGACAGAGGTGCCATATTGGGGCGGTTCTTTATATTAGGACAGAGGTGCCATATTGGGGCGGTTCTTTATATTAGGACAGAGGTGCCATATTGGGGCGGTTCTTTATATTAGGACAGAGGTGCCATATTGGGCCAGTTCTTTATATTAGGACAGAGGTGCCATATTGGGGCGGTTCTTTATATTAGGACAGAGGTGCCATATTAGGCCAGTTCTTTATATTAGGACAGAGGTGCAATATTGGGGCGGTTCTTTATATTAGGACAGAGGTGCCATATTGGGGCGGTTCTTTATATTAGGACAGAGGTGCCATATTGGGCCAGTTCTTTATATTAGCACAGAGGTGCCATATTGGGCCGGTTCTTTATATTAGGACAGAGGTGCCATATTGGGCCAGTTCTTTATATTAGGACAGAGGTGCCATATTGGGCCAGTTCTTTATATTAGGACAGAGGTGCCATATTGGGGCGGTTCTTTATATTAGGACAGAGGTGCCATATTGGGCCAGTTCTTTATATTAGGACAGAGGTGCCATATTGGGGCGGTTCTTTATATTAGGACAGAGGTGCCATATTAGGCCAGTTCTTTATATTAGGACAGAGGTGCAATATTGGGGCGGTTCTTTATATTAGGACAGAGGTGCCATATTGGGGCGGTTCTTTATATTAGGACAGAGGTGCCATATTGGGCCAGTTCTTTATATTAGCACAGAGGTGCCATATTGGGCCGGTTCTTTATATTAGGACAGAGGTGCCATATTGGGCCAGTTCTTTATATTAGGACAGAGGTGCCATATTGGGGCGGTTCTTTATATTAGGACAGAGGTGCCATATTGGGCCAGTTCTTTATATTAGGACAGAGGTGCCATATTGGGCCAGTTTTATATTGTGACAAAGGTGCCATATTGGCCCGGTTCTTTATATTAGGACAGAGGTGCCACATTGGGCCAGTTTTATATTGTGACAAAGGTGCCATATTGGCCCGGTTCTTTATATTAGGACAGAGGTGCCATATTGGGCAAGTTCTCTATATTAGGACAGAGGTGCCATATTGGGGCGGTTCTTTATATTAGGACAGAGGTGCCATATTGGGCCAGTTCTTTATATTAGGTCAGAGGTGCCATATTGGGCCAGTTTTATATTGTGACAAAGGTGCCATATTGGCCCGGTTCTTTATATTAGGACAGAGGTGCCATATTGGGCCAGTTTTATATTGTGACAAAGGTGCCATATTGGCCCGGTTCATTTTGAGACACAAGGGTCATATCTGTATGTGGACATTGTAGTATATTGTAACATAGGTCATCCAGTATACTTGAATATGTCTGTCAGGAGAGGAAGTCCTGCCTGAACATGGGATTGGTGCTGTTACATGATGACACGGTGCCCATGAAGGGGCGTGGCATGTGTTTGTTGAAATTTATTAGCTTTGAATATCATTTATGTTATGTCAAGCATAAACGTTGGCATGTCGGATGAAAGTATTACAGATTTGATCACACAGGAAAGCTTGTCTATCACATGTGAAATCTGTGTTAACCACTGTTGACACAGAGACCGACATGATGTTATCCTGATACTTATAATATACAAAAACAGTTCATTTGAGCAGTGGAGTCAACTCCCAGTCTGCAGGGACACCAACAGCCTTGCTCCAAGGCTGTACTGAAATATAAGTCCGTGGATGTGTAGTAATTCTATCCTCCTATTAGGCAAGTCTAGATATGTGGACAGTGACTCCAGTCTCTTATAGGGACAACTTGTTCATATTATTTACATAACATAGAACTTATGATTTAAACTAATAATTATTACCTTAGAGACTTGTGCAAGTCTAGATCTAGGACACCAGCAGCTGTGATAAATGACAGTGTCCATTGGATTGTATGATGGATGAGGGCGTATCTGTTTATTCAACTCACTCTGATGTGTTAAAATTAAAGTCAAGTTGTCAGGAAAACAGTACACTTCTTATTTCACTAATATTAGTTGTTATAGATAAGAAGTCAGCGTGTTAAAGTTCATATTTTTTTAATGAATTTGTGTATGTAACTTGTAAATCCAGCTTTTAAACTCTTTAAAGATTCAGTTCTCAGAGAAGTTGGGAATTTTGCTGACATTTGAAAATATTAGTGTAGGATGTATAAATATTTAGGACAGTTCTTTTTTGTACAAATATACAGTGATCCAAGGCAAGTAGGTAGTCCATTTAATTTGGAATATGGAAGACATAAAGTTTGTCCCCCACTACAAGATTATCCCCCCCTTTGAGGTGTCCAATGCAGAACGGGCTGGTTTGCAAAGTGGTTAAAGCATTGCTCGTTATGCCGAGGGTCCTGGTTCAATTCCCTGCATTGGTAGAATGTGTGAGACCCTTTTCTGTTGTCCCTTGCACAATGTGTAGTTCATTGTCGGCCATTTGTGCTCCTCCTCCTTCCCCACCCTCCCCAACTCACTCACTCGAGACCTGCATCACTTCGGGCTTTCCTCCCACATTAAGCTGACATGCCGTGATATAACTGGAATACTGTTAGAAGCAGCGTTAAACCCAAATCACTCACTCACTCACTCACTCACTCACTCACTCACTCACTCACTCACTCACTCACTCACTCACTCACTCACTCACTCACTCACTCACTCACTCACTCAGGGATTTTAGGGAGCAATTTGGAAAGTATGCTATTTAACATCAATGCCAGAGATTAACCAGTCTCAGTCATCCGCTGAAACAGATTCCTGGGCGTGAGAATTCTATGAAAACAGTATGAACCATATGGATATATGAATTAAGAATAATTATATGAATTATTTGAATTTTGTGAATATGAAAATGATATGCCTGGATGGCATGGTTGTTCCAAATGGCTTGTTATTGAAACACAGTGTAGTTTAAAGTGCTCATTCAAGATGGTTTGTTGTCCCCCGCCGCGCGAAAGCCCGAAGCGGGGGATATAGTATTCAAGACCGTCCGTACGTCCCACCTGTTTGTTGCCGCGATATCTCAAGAACTAAACACTGGATTGTCTTCATATTTGGTACTATGGTGTATATACAGGCGGGGGACATTTCATCACTTTGTGACAAATACTTGTTGTTGATTGCTTTAGATGTGCTTAATCTTGTCAGGATCTCAGAAATTATCCTTTCCATGTTTGATTTTTACATTTGGGGGCATGGGTGGCCCTGTCGTCTAAGGCACTGCGATTCGCTGTGCGGAGTTGCGTCCCTTGGGCTAGCCAGAAACCTATGATTGTGGGTTCAAATCCCTTTGCCCCGATCATGTTTCTAGGTTTGACAGCACCATACCCGTGCTCGTGGGTTTCACCGACATGGTAAACGTCTGAGACCTGCATCACTTCGGGCTTTCCTAACACATTAAGCTGACACGCCATGATATATCTGGGATACTGTTAAAAGCGGCGTTTAACCCAACTCACTCACTCTGTGGACATTTAACACGACGTTCACTGCAACTTATATATTGCAACCTCTCCTGTCAGCCACAGTGTGTCAACCTCAACTCGGGGTGAGTTGACACAGACAAGAATATGAATGTTATATTCATAATGAAATTTGATGCAGTCATTAATATCTGTTGTGTAATGGTTATATTCAAGACGTTTCTATCTCAAGTCACTGTCTGGCATGTACGTGCCTGCTGTCATGGCCTACCATGACGGAGTTTAGGGAGTGGTTTAATCTCTGCTTGCTGTAAATGTAAATAATGAAAAAGGAGGTAGAAAAAGTCTAACCTTTCAATGAAAAGTCCTTATCAAAACTAAGAGGAATTAAATTTTGAGGAAAAGTAATCAAGATGTCACATTTTGAATTCTTCCCTTGTAGCCTCCTTTCAGTATGTTGTTCCCATGATGCAGTTTGTTTTATCAAGTTGCTGGGAGTGAATGTCGGTTTCAGTGGGTGTCATAATTTAAAGTGATAAATTCTAGAATCTCCTTAAATCTTGAAATGCTTGAAATGTCTGTTGATGGTACACGTGTATATTTTGGTTGGTTTGTAAGAGTGATATGTTTGCTCTGATCATGATGGAAGCCAAGAACAGCGTTCCTCGAGCAGCTGATATCAGTAGAGGAGTTCTTGTTACTGCAATTTTCACCAACTCTTTTGAAAGGGAAACTGTAAACTTGTTGGCAAGTTGATCTTACAGGCACATGCACCATCTGGTTCTGTGTCTGTCTGTCATCTGTAAATCCAATGGTGTCTGTCAATCCATCCCTTATCAGTCTGGGGGGCGGTCGGGTAGCCTAGTGGGTAAAGCGTTCGCTCGTAACGCCAAAGCCCCGGGTTCGATTCCCAACATGGGTACAATGTGTGAAGCCCATTTCTGGTGTCTCCCGCCGTGATATTGCTGGAATATTGCTAAAAGCGGCGTAAAACCATACTCACTCACTCACTCACTCACTCACTCACTCACTCACTCACTCACTCACTCACTCACTCACTCACTCACTCACTCACTCACTCACTCACTCACTCTGTCACCCATTGGTCTGTCTGACTGCCATCTGTAATTCCCATAAATACTGGTATTCGCCAATCCTGATTTGAAGTCTTTTTGTTTAATATTCAAACATACCAATCCCTTGTCGTCAAGCAAGCAGGCGTATGAAAAGCAAACATGGCACGCCTCAGCAAAAGATATTGCTATTTTAATATCAACAAAGTTTACATTGCCTTCATATATGGTATACATACCTCTGCGAAAGTTGACGATCTTCATTATCAGTAAGTGTTTCATTTGTCATTTTCAGTTAATATGACAAGAGAAAAATGAAAATAAAGATCGTGAATGTTTCAGTGAGTTTTTCCCTATGATAATTGTGTCCTTGACAATTAATACGTCTACAGATATTGTCAGTCAGCAATTACCCCGCTCCAAACAGGTGAGGTAACATGGACAAAGTAACATTCATACTTTCCTGAATGTGATACATGTTCGCAAATGAAGGTGCATATGTTTATGATATACTCAATAAATATTTTTAGATTTAGATTCACATAAAATTTGGAATATCTTAATGCTTTTTGCTCTTATGATACATATATAGCATGATGTAGGAGATAAACATACTGTGTTTTCTAAGCAGAACTAGGTTTCCTGTAGAGTTAACTGTGCTAAATTGAATTTGGAACTGAACACACAGCTTGAGGTTTCTAATGTTAAATTTATCACAGCTCTTCACTGCAAAACGTAGTATGTTTATCTCCATTCTACCTTTAGTATATAAAACACGAACTCTTTGGGGTTTGAAATATATTGAGTGAAGCAGCAGGGGTTGAGGCCACTCTTTTGAGTGATTTGTTGAACTGAATTCATGGAATCGCTGACCACAGCCTTTGAACAAAATATGGCATGGTAATACTTCACTCAAACGTAGGACAGGCACTGCAAGCATGTAGCACGGCAACTTTGTAAGCTAACATGAGGTGGGCACCCGAAAGAAAACTAAGCAAGTGTTACAAAGGTTTCGTTCTACCCCGCCTGTGACCATTATGACTTCATACCGATCATTGTGATGCAAAGATATGATGTCACAGTCCCAATCACAGTCACAGTCACAGTCACAGTCACAGTCACAGTCACAGTCGTACATTGAAAAGCACCAAATAGCTGGCTTACTGTGTTCCTCAATACTTGCAATACATTCTCCTAGCAGTATTCTATCGTGTTTTTTGCATTGCCAGAAACACTCCGAGAATATTGGAGTAACCTCAACCTCAAATTTTGTAGCCTATAATTGTACATATAATCATTTAAATTGCCAACCAACAATGACTGTAAAAAAGTTATGTTTTTAAAATAACTGCTCGGGAAAAGAGCACTACAATGATTTTCAGAAAAGTCACCACTAAGCTTATCTGTATAGCAAGTTTCATGAAGACATATAAAGCGGTTAACGTGGTCAATCAAACTAGATAGAATTAAAAGTAAAAGCCTTCGTTTCT
This sequence comes from Haliotis rufescens, assembly GCF_023055435.1. Classification (NCBI taxonomy): domain Eukaryota; kingdom Metazoa; phylum Mollusca; class Gastropoda; order Lepetellida; family Haliotidae; genus Haliotis; species Haliotis rufescens. The sequence continues at coordinate 7,215,455 of NW_025964112.1, forward strand.
GAGGCGTCCATGCTTTTCCAATTTGTTCTTTCAAGACCAAAGTTGAACCACGTACCTGTTACATTTTCAAATCAAAATGCAAATTTTAGAAGGAAAAGGAATCAAACAGACGGCAGATGAGAGATATTTCTTGATACCATCTTTCGATGAAATCCAGTTGTCATGTGACCAGTTTCATCCATTCTGATTACAATAGGCTCTCAAAGATTTTTTTTTATTGATAGTCAATATTCAGATATTCTTGCAACAATAGACCAATAACAGTATTATATTATTATGTTATATGTTATATGTTATATCTCTCCCCGCCGTCATAAAATAATTCGAAAATCATCAGCAAAGGAATCCATTGCGATTTCGGATTTTGATTTTGAGTAACCTTTACATTGAAATTTGACACTTTTATCATGTTCATGATTATCCTCTCTCAGACAGTTTGGCTGAAGAAACTGAAATTTAGCAGGCTGGCTTCTTCTTTTGAAAAATTCATATCTTGTCCAAATCAATACTTTTTTAGATATTTTACAAATTATATTTTGCAGTGCATGATCGGTTATCTGTGAATGTTACGGCCATATAGATCCAAGTTTGTTCATCACTATTTGCTCCCTAGCTCATCCTCCTGAGTGATGTTGCAACACTACTTTCTTTTATTTCCCCCCAGAATCTTTGCCCCAAATTGTCTGTTACTCACTACAGATGTTTGTGCCAAAATAAGGTTGAAGTGTTTTAAAGTTATTTCTTCCTAAGTCAAGTCAAGTGAACTACAGAGCTTTGCGGCTGAATCTTTTTGAAGACTAACCACTGAAAATCTTCAGTGACAGCAAAAGTTGGAAAGAAATCCTTGTGAAAATCAAAACCTCTGTCTTAGGCACTAAATATGTTATGAATGGTTATTCTCATGAAATGTATTTGGTTCCCCCTTCAGTGAGGCTTCAGTGTTGATGCAAAAATCCCCATTAATCAAGCACCGTGGCAAAAAATATCAACAGTTATTTGAATCTTTATTTTAAACGACTCAAAGTCTGAAATGTTCTCAAATAGAGAATTTGCAATGATTATGCATGAAGCTGTTTTGACAAACTTTAATTTGCTGTAAATCCATGGGGTATCAAACAGCGTGTTTCTCTTGACATTCTTGATTAACTGCGGTATTGTCAAGAATTTCCTAAATCCCCCGTAAGATTAATTTGCACCATTCAATTACTGTGTGCCATCTTCCATGAAAGATCAATAGAACTGCGCCTGACTTGAATTTCTGACCCATATAAAGGTTGCTTGGTGTGTACTAGTTTTTGGAACATAGTTTCTGTTGCTCAAACAAACTGTGAAGTGCAACTTAGGGAGAAGATGGAGGCACTCTTCGCACTTCCCGTGTTGTCATATTAGCTCTACAAAGACAGGCATTAGAGAACAACTTACAACCATTGAGGACTTACACATTTTCTGTCCCAAGTAAATTGGTTTTGTTCCGGGCCTTTGGCGAAGAACTTTCGATATTAATTCATGAAGGACAGACATTCTGTAATTCTGAGGTGTTAGTAGGGTTTCCTGTATAATACCCATAATCTTATTTTTATACAAAAAATGTAAATAATGTGGGCTTGCTGATCTCACGTTGAGACAGCCGCGGTGCGAGTTAGTTGTTGGGACGACATCACATGAAATTGTTTGTGACGTCTGAATGAACAATGGATGACGTCATCTTGAACTGTTTGCCTAGTAGTAGTATGTGCCTCTCTGCAAACATTAAAAAAAATGGAACAATTGGTACAAACTGACCAGTCATCATGAAGCAAATATTATTGTGCTCTTGTGAATTAATGAAAATAACTTTACCTATGTCCGTGCCCATATGAGCAATATTGGTTAATAATGATTTGAGGAGATGTATCTTTTGAGTCAATTTGGAAGAGAAACATTGGCTATGCTTCACAAGGCATCTCATTGTGTTGTTGGGGCAGTGAGGTAGGCTAGTGGTTGAAGTGTTCTCTGGTCACACCTGAGGCCTTTGTTTGATTCCCCACGTCCACACATGACTGTGTGAAGCATGGATATGTGTGTCCTCTGTTGGGATACTGCTGGAATGTTGCAGGTATTGCATTGCAGCATCACTTTCACTAATACCACAAGAATTACAAACCCATGTGCTGAAGTTGGACACCAGGTTTTTCACGTTTTAACCTAAACATGCATCATTTATGACAGAAATTTGTCAATGTGTTAACACTGGAAGTGAGCAGTGGGCAAGCTCCACTGCAATGTGGGACACCTTCACTACACTTTCATATTATAGCACAGGGTTCAAGATACCACTGTAAGGAGTGTTGTAGTATCTGACAAGTAAAACGGGCTTTTTGATTGACTTGTGTCATATATATGTTTTGCTACGCACACAGAAAAAAACTCTCTCCCTTTGGAAAATCAACAACTCATAGTTGTAAAGAGTTTTAAGACAGTATATTTTTTCAGACACAGAAAAAAAAAGACCTTGCATCTTGTAATGGGACAGTTGAATAAAACCATTTCCATAATCGTAAGGAAGCTCTGCTAAAAAGCAGAGTCTGTAATACGATTCTGACAAGTATGTCTTTATGAATCACTATCAGGCAGACTCTCCTATTCATGTATTTTGGGATCAGGAAGTGGAACAACAAGTAAAAGACCAAGTCTGTTGTACAGCACCATTGCCACTCGCAGTATGGGCAAAATGTCATCCTCAACAGACGGCAAATTTCAAGAGAAGTGGTTGGCTTATTTCCTTGGCTGTTTTTGTACTGAAATAGGAAATTAATGAGTTGTAAAATACACATTTATCACAAGAAATCAATTCAGTGACGAATGGATCGTCAAACTTCTTAACAAGCACGCCATGCTTGGATTAAGGATCACCAAGTAGTTTGTTGTGGCTCCCTCTTGTTTCAAATGAGCCCAGCCTTGTTTTATCCTAAGTGGGCCCGAAGAGGCATTCCTTTTTATCAACTAGAATGACCACTGGAGTACAAAGTGTGAAGACCCTTCTTGGTGTCCCCCTACAGTGTCCCTTGGAATATTGCTATTGGTAGCGTAAACTCACTTTAATGGTGCATCAAGCGGACATGCAAAGCAGCGTTAAGCCCAACTCACTCACTCACTCACTCACTCACTCACTCACTCACTCACTGCATGGAATCTATAGTTACAGTCTCTGTAGCTTTGCTAGTCCTGACCAATGACTGTGGAATGTATTTTTTTTATGAAAAAAATAATATTCTAGAAACGCATACAAAAGCAAGTCTGGCCAGCTCTAGCAAGCTCTATTCCACACAAATCAGCATAGGGAAATTTTTATTTTTATTTTTAGGGTCAAGAAGGATATTGTGTAATATAAGATTTCATAGACTAGATGTTAGTCTATAGCTTTGCATGATGACTGTTTATCTGACAGGTGCATTCCCTGACAAGTGTGCTTTTATTTGCTGCTTGGGAATAGTACAATCTTGTTGGGAGACTTGGCTGATCAATCAGCCAGCCATAAAAAATTCTACTCATCTTACACATTCTTTATTACGGTTTCCCTTCTGCGCCAGTATAACACCACTCTATCAATATTAAATTGACAATTATCTCAGCAATCGAGACATAAGTACAACAAACAGCAAATAAAAGAGAAATTTGCCATCCAGCCATTGATCAATAGATCGAGAGGTCGGTTAAAATCCAATAGTTGGAAGGCAGTTTCTTCACTGATGTTAACTTCTTCAAGTCCAAGGTCGCCTCTGTGGTCTAGTGGTAGAGCGTCCGCCCGGAGAGAGGAAGGTCCGGGGTTTGATTCCCGGCCGCGTAATACCAAAAGACGTTAAAAAATGGTACCTGTTGTTACCCTGTCTGGCTCTCGGCATTAGGGGCTAAAACAAGGACTGGTCGGCTCGAGTCAGTATACTGTGTCTGAGTGGGGTATTCATGTTAAACTGCGGCATGGTATCTCAGTGTGGACACACACACACACACACACACACACACACACACACACACACACACACACACAGACACAGACACACACACACGTGTGCATGCACGTCGCTATATAAGTGCAATAATCTTGGACGCGACGTTAAACCCAATTTCACCTCACCTTCAAGTCTGATGGAGGGTGTCCAATTCGTCTAAGGCACCACAATTCGTTAGACACATTGCTCTCCTGATTATGTTTATGAACTGAACAAAAAATGTTAAGGATCATGAATATTATGGCAGATGTTTTTCTCTCATGAAGACTAAGCACACAATTTCAAAATATATCCAAAAAATATTCACTTTTTTGTTCAGTATACATAACTGAAATACTGTTCAAGTGGCATTAAATCAATCTCACTTACACACTTTAAATATGGCTTATAAGGTCAGTAGCAGGTCTGTTTGGTAATGGAGATAATATTACTGAAAAATTAGGTCTGCAGGTCAAAATAAAAATAATAATAAAATGCTTTCAACTGGAAGTTATTTGGCTTTGAGATTTATAGATGGGTGGGAAAAGGTCTGGTCTCTCTGGTGTTAGGTCCCTATGTACAAGTGCAGTAATCTTGAACGCGGCATTAAACCCCATGTCACCTCTCCACACCTCTCTGGCTCTGAAATAATAATGTGTATTTGACACCATGTCTATTGTTTCAGTTTTCAAGATTTGTTTGTTTAATGCCACACTCGGCAGTATTCCAGCTATAATATGGCAGTCTGTAAATAATCAAATCTGGACCAGACATCATGAGCATGCATCGATCCACGCAATTGGGATACAATGACATGCATCAACCAAGTCAGCAAGCCTGACCACCCCATGCCTTTAGTCGCCTCTTACGACAAGCACAGTCGCCTTTTACAGCAAGCATGGGTTGCTGAAGACCTTTTCTAACTCAGATCTTCACGGGTCAAGTTGTCAAAAATTGAAATTTGCTTTCAAGACTGTTTTATTTCACCATTTCAGTTGATATTTTATAGAACTAAACTGTTTTCACTATCAGTGGCATAAAATTATTTTGAAACACTGATTATCTTTCTTTTTCAATTTTGAGTTTCTATATAGTCAGTGTATCTGTGAGCCGCATATGATTTTCCTTTATCAATCTTGTGATGATTCCTTGTACACACTGACTGTGTCAGATTCACACATGCACCAATTACAACACTGCGACCCTGCTTCTTGCAATGTGTGCAGTATTTTCACCCATTGATAGGGTTCTTGATCGCTACTTGCTGAAAGTTCTAGATATGTCTTAGTGCATTCATGGCTAAAATGGTCCAGATCTGAATAAGAGAGTTTGATGAAATTAAAGGAAATTGGTAGCATTAACAATTCTTGTACAACCAGAGTTGATGGGGCTAAGTCCTGAGAGCTGAAAAGACCATTTGTACCAAAGAGATTATACAAATGTTGGAATGAAAGTATTAGAAGGCTCATATATTGATTACATGCTGGTCGTATTATAAGGCTGAGATTAGATCCTGTTTTGAATAGAGATCGAAAGGAAATCTGTGGAATTTGTAGCTTCTTCAATAGTTGCTCACTTTGTAGTCTCTTAGGGGCAGTGTGTCAGGAAATTCTCCATCCGACGAAGATTAGCAACAGAACTGCTGTGAAAAGGCTTGAGAATTTCATAACTTGATTGATGTGTTTTGAAGGACCATGAACTTTTACAATCTATCAGAACAGACAGTGTTATAGCAGTTGATAAATTTAGGCAATTGATATGTTTTTAAAAAGTGGAATCAGAACACATCAAAATTAGCTCTGAACTTTGGATGAAAAGATGCTCTTGTGTTGCGATCATCCTGGTAAAATCATTTCAAGGCTGTTACGGAAGTCTGAAAACCATTGATTCAATTAACCCTAAAGGTGACAAATTAGGTGAATAGTTTCCACTTAGTAAGCCATGGTATGTAATTTGTGTCAGTTGAAGGCTGTTGCCGACCTTATTACTTGCAACTTGACAAGTTGTAAAGGAATTAGCATCTGGGGAGCTTCCTGTGGGACTGTCGGCCATCTTTGCCATTAATGATTAAACATCCCTAATGTCTGACTTGTGAGCTCATAGGATAATTTGTCTTCAAAATAACCTCATTTGAACTGAAAGTTAAAGAAGATGTATTGTTTCAGACGGATAGAACTTATGACATACCAACATTTTTTGTTTAAAAAACCTGATCCATTACAAGACCTTACTACCCAGGTGCTTGGTGCTCATGTACCCAAAGAAAAAAAATCGCTAAATCAATACTCAAGGCTCTCAATTCTCAACTGGGATTTGATAACAATTATGATCATTTACATATTCGTTCAATCACTTTCTATCTGTGTGTGCCGAAACATTATTAATTGCAATCCCTACCCAGCAAGTCTAAGTCTGGAGAATGTTATTGACTCAAGAAACAAGCCATATTACAGGTCAAAGGTAACACAGCCAGATTGTAATCCAATTGGCTCTGTAATTCATTCTGCAATGGTCGTTTTTAGCTATATGCTACACTGTTAAGTTCAATAATCACGTTAGGTTTGAAAGGAGGACGTTTTCTAGACTGAAATATCAAATTAGATACAAGCGTTTCTGTGTTAAGGCGAACACAGACAATGAAATTTGAGTGTGCTTGGGCGTGTTACAATCACTGATGGTGGCCTGTACCTACCAGACAGGCCTGCCAGCTATCGGAGGGATGTGTGCTGTAATTTGCTGCTTATTTCTTACATCATTAACCTCCCGGGACTACAAAGCTTGGGAAGCTAATTACAGCCCAGGGAGTTATTCTGGACACAGACAATTAGACAGGAGCTTCAACATGGAACTTATTAGTCACCGCTGGAGGAAATGATATTAAGAGTGCCACCGTACAGATGCTCTAGGTCTGAAGAACAGAAATCAGGCACATGTGATTCCCTAAACGAGCAGCTTCATCGGCCTGTCCTTTGTATTTTGGCTTGTCTGGCCTTGTTCCTGTTGGACCTCAATGGTGTCATTTGTGGTCAGGGATCTTGGTTGTGAAACTTGTGGACCCAGGTCCTTGATGTTGACATGATCGTTGTTTGATTAACTTTCTGTAAGGTGGCGAAGTCAAGTGTACCAGAAGTCTTCCTTCTATTCCCATGTTGTACATTGGTGATGCCCTGATTTCTGTTGCCTCCTTAGTCTTGGTTTATGTTGTTTTTTGACTGGATTCTAATAAGATAAAAGGCATCAATTGAACTGGAATAAAGAACCTTTTAAATAGTCCTTTGAAATCTGACCGTGTGTAGAACTAAATGGATGGCAAAGTGCAACAGTGGTTGGAACCAGGGTGAGTGGAACCAGGATGAGTGGACAGTGCTTTATGCCACAGTTGACAGTCAAGCAGCCTTAGAGATGTCTTGCAACAGGTTTAGGTTGACTGCATGAGCTTTGGTGCACGTCATCAGTGGATGAGGACATGAGCCTGCCGGGTCACACACAGCGTCCACGTGGTTGAGATTTCTGTCCACTCATATGAGGCAGGGGAGGCATGCACTCTTGGGTTTCACCAAAGTGGTTAAGCTTCTAAGATGTGCATCACTTTGGTTGTTCCTGACAAACCATTATATAACTTAAATACTGTTCAAAGTTCATTTCACTCACCCTACACTCACTCACTCACTCACTCACTCACTCTTCGAACTTGAGCGGAGTCCAGTATTTCTCAAGTGACAGCCTGCTTCACATTGAATTGTTCCTGGTCTTCTGTCACCAAACCAATATCATGGCGCCGACTCACAGAACCCAGTCACAAAAAACTTAGTCCCGAGTTAGTATCATGAAAGTATTTCCAACTAGCTTTGGCAATGCTTTTTTCATTTTATGGTTTATTGACTTTTGTGAGGCTCAATATTATAATGTGTGTTCTGAAAAGGCTCTAAGTTTTCAATTAGCTGCACACAATGCTTTCTATCAATCATTATATAAAAAATAAGTGGTTTTAATTTTGTATGATTCTTGTAGTTGTATTTTTTCATCAGACATGGAGAAGTCAAACTAAAATTGTCCTCTTTTACTTTGATTGTGGATTTTGGCTCTGGTTGTACAGATGTGTTAACTGAAAATAAATGTGTGGTAGTTGTTGTCATGGTAACTGGGAGGACCACACTGAACACAGGACAACCTGTTCCTTTGGTAGTAGAGTAACATCCAGCCTCTGAGGTGAACATATTTTACAGAAAAGGAGTTGTTGAAATTATCTTTATAAAATCTAATAAAAAATGAGCCCTCTCATCATTTCCAGATACTGCAGTAATCTAGACTTGCCTATTATTATAGACTTGCATGGGCAGTATTGGATATATTTGTTTCAGGATCTGTGTGACACACTGCCTTTGGAGATTCTGATACCTTTGTCGTGATCTCTGCACTGATTGTGTATTACTGTAAATTTCCACAGACGTTTCTTTGAAGATTATTAGACATGCCATGGTGCCATTCTCTGAAAGAATGACAGCCTGACCGTTTTCTGATGAAGTTTAGTGCCTTTATATGTTGCATAAGGATTCCATTGTTTTCCTTGCGTTTTTATGTCTTCAAGGAATAGACAGATTCTATTTTTATTCATGAAAAAGCGTAACCTACTGCAAGACTTTCTGCTGCTGTTGTATGTTTAGATGCTTTTTCTTGAAGAACAGTACAGTCTTATCAAGATGCATATTTTAACATGGAAAAAAAATACAGTAAATGATCTTGTAACCATTATATCAGAAGTTGTAGTTACATGGTGTTTTGAATTATTTTGTTCACTCTGACTTACTTAAGCCAAGACTTTACTGTAGCGAAGCTATTAAGTTATTTACTAAGCATTTTCCTTGAAAGTTTTTTAAAGAGTTAATCCACAAGGGATGTGTGGGAAGGGAAGTCTTTGTGAGCGGCATATTCTACACAGTTGCATTATATACAAGAAAACATCTGCTTGTCCGAGACTCTTGAAAATATGATGGTATCATAACTTTCTTTACTTGTACAATGGTACTGGTTAGGAATATCGATCCTGGCAACTTGTATCATTTTATTTGAACTTTGCTTTACTATGTGGACAATTATTAACTATTACTAGACTCCAGATTAGTTTTGGTCTTGTGTTATACCCTAGTAATCTACCAGTGAAGTTAGAATTGGTCATGTGTTATACCCTAGTAATCTACCAGTGAAGTTAGAATTGGTCTTCAACAACCTATGCTTATCGTAGGGGGAGATTAATGGGATCGGGTTGTTAGGCTCCCGACGTGGTCGATGACTCTCATCATATCCCAATTGTGTAGATAGCTGCTCATGATGAAAGTCACAGGATTATCTGCTCCAGACTCGATTATTTTCAGGCCGCCATCATGTAGCTGGAATATTGCTGAGTGCAGCGTTAAACGACACATAAAGAATCCTGTCATGTCCGCCATGTCCAAGGTTCTGTGGAATGCAGTTCCCTGGTATAATTGTGTGATAAAAAGTTTGACATGAGGACCATACTTCAGACAAGGTTGTCAGTGTGTATATTTTATAACATCCATCGACGATAGCTGGTGACGTCGAGTTTTTTCCCATACTATGTGGACAATTATGAGTTTAGCTTCTGTTGATAGTTTTTGTTGATATGTTATACCCTCGTAATCACTTTGTTCCTTCTGTTTCAGGTAAGTGTCGTGTGACAAGCGTCAGTGTTCCTTGTGTAGCAGCATGCAGACCCTGGCGGCCATCAGTCAGGGGAAGACACCCGCTGAGCTCACACATCTGTCAACTCTATTCAAGATGAGGTCATCATTAGCTGTGTTATACACAGAATTTAAATTGACGAGAGGGTTGGATTTGAATTCACAGAAAAAAACGTAAATTGTTGCTTTGAAAGTTGGAACAAATTGGACATGACCTTTTTTTATTTCGATGTAATTGGAATCCATCGCAATAGAGGAAGGTGGCCATAGTCAGCATGTATTGAGTGATAGGCAGTTATCTGCACAGTGTGGGGTTCCCTTCAAGGGGACCGCCTCCATGGTGTAGTGGACAGCGCTACCGTGTAGCCGTGTCGTACCAAAAGACATTAAAACATGGGATACATAGTATAACCCTGCCTGGCTCTCAGACTTAAGGGGATAAAGCTAGGACTGTTGTCTCAGTGTCAGTATACTTAATATCCATGGAAAAAAAAAATACACACACTTTCATCAGCGGGATAATAAAATTGAGTACAGTATGTATAAAATCACAGAAGCCAACATTGTAACAACAGACAAGGTTTCCAGTCCTTTTCTTAGGGCAACGTTTCCAAGTAAATGTGTATGTGTGAAAAAGTAATTTCTCTGTTTTGCTATTTGAATTATTATTCACTTGAAGGTTACTGTAGAGGGAGGACACTAGTTATAGGTTGTTTCTAGCCTCGTGACCGATCGTTGGGGCGGTCGGGTAGCCTAGTGGTTAAAGCGTTCGCTCGTCACGCCGAAGACCCGGGTTCGATTCCCGACATGGGTACAGTGTGTGAAGCCCATTTCTGGTGTCCCCCGCCGTGATATTGCTGGAATATTGCTAAAAGCGGCGTAAAACCAAACTCACTCACACTCACCATGATCGATCGTTAATTGATCATCAATTGCTTTTTCTGACCTATGATGAGATTTTAAGCAAATCCCATCACTATCTTGCTGTTTATGAGAAGTACATATGGACATTACTGAGTTAGTCTTCCAACACACAAAGTGGTCGAAATAGTCACAAATCAGGTTTGGGGTGAAACCTTGTATGCTTGTATCACTGTCTTAGTGGAATGGAGTGGGTGCATGTTTGCACTTATTTGTGAATTATAATTCTTTAACTTTTGTAAGGAAAGACAAATCTTGTGTGAAATGTGTTTGAATGAAGCTGGCAGTATTATCAAAGACTACAACCTTCCAACAGTCCACCATCTCAACAGCTGCTGATGTCACCCCAGTTCCACCAACAGTGTGGTGTGAGTCCAGTCGGTCATAACCTTCATTTGTAGGAGCATGCTGTTGATGAAACAAGCCCCATGCCTATCTGATAATCACAAGAAAGTGTTTGTGAAAAATAGTTCAAATCTCCCCATCAGGAAGTGTTGAGCTCACTGACAATGACATTGATGCGCTGGTCCCACGTTGGGCCACCTGATAAAGTTCAAGTAGACAAGCTATCAGTGATCTTCATTCTCCAGCATTGGCTTGCCCTGTTTGTTTTGGGCGAGTGGCAAATATTCATGCAGATGGAGTGTCAGGATTTGTTAAACTTCTAACATGTTTACGAAGATAAGTTCTGGAATTGGGGGCCATGAAGATTTAGATTTGAAGAATGTGAAAGAAAACCTTTGTGGAGACTAAGAGCTGGATAAACCCGGTTATCAAATGCCAGACGATTTGTACACTGTGTGTTGTTAACTTTATGATTAAGACACGTAAATTACTAGCTATATACCTCAATATAACTTTGTTTTGTCAAGGGGCCAATAATGAACAAGTGTGTATACCTTGAAAGATATGCATATCACCCTCACCTTCTCTTTTCCAAGTCTTTTTTGTGTGTGGGGGGGTATTGAGGATGAGTCTGTCCTGCGTTGATGAAGACGACGACAATGATGATGATGATGATGATGATTCATTTTTTGCTGACATTACACTAATTATCAAACCCCAATGTTAGCAATATATTTTCAGTTTCAGTTTATTTTATTTCAACCATATCCTGCCCTGCTACATCTTGACCCACTGCATTTAGAAAACTTGTAAAACAAGAAATATAACTGATCAGGTGTTTGTTTCGGTTTTACCAGCACCATATTACAGCATTACAGTATTATGGTGTATATCTTTAGCCTTAGATCATCAATCAATTGCCTTCCTCATTTGGAATACTTATTTCATGATCTACTTTAGAGTTAAACCAAAATGTCCATGGAATACGATGCTCTCACCCAGACTTGTGTCTTGTCCATCGTGGGGGGGCATGGGTGGCCCAGTCGTCTAAGGCGCCGCGATTCGCTGTGCAGAGTTGCGTCCCTTGGGCACGCCAGAAACCTATGATTGTGGGTTCGAATCCCGGTTCGCCCCGATTATGTTTTTAGGTTTGTCAGCACCATACCCGTGCTCGTGGGTTTCACCGAAGTGGTAAACGTCTGAGACCTGCATCACTTCGGGCTTTCCTCCCACATTAAGCTGACACGCCGTGATATAACTGGAATACTGTTAAAAGCGGCGTTAAACCCAACTCACTCACACTCACACTTGTCCATCGTGGGACGTTCCCAGCTTCAGACGGCCTCTGTGGTCTAGTTGATAGAATGTCTGCCCAGAAGGGTTGTTATTCGAACCCCTGACCGCCTCTATGCTCTCCTGGATAGACCATCTGCCCAGAAGGTTTGCTATTGGAACCCCTGCCCGCCTCTATGCTCTCCTGGATAGACCATCTGCCCAGAAGGTTTGTTATTGGAACCCCTGCCCGCCTCTATGCTCTCCTGGATAGACCAACTGCCCAGAAGGTTTGTTATTGGAACCCCTGCCCGCCTCTATGCTCTCCTGGATAGGCCAACTGCCCAGAAGGTTTGTTATTGGAACCCCTGCCCGCCTCTATGCTCTCCTGGATAGACAATCTGCCCAGAGAGTGGAAGGTCCGGTGTTTGGTTCATATAAAAAGATGAAGGGGATTAAACAAGGACTGGTATTGGAGTCAGTTGTCTAGCACTATAAAACTTGTTTAAGTCCGGCCTAGTACAAGCTGATGCTTGCTCACTCACTCACTCACTCACTCACTCACTCACTCACTCACTCACTCACTCACTCACCCACCCACCCACCCACCCACTCACTCACTCACTCACTCACTCACTCACTCACTCCTACAAGTGACAAGGACACACTTACCATGTGTGTATGCCCTACATATGCCTGTATACATTCACACTGAATGGGCTCCGTTGCACTAGTTCCCATTCTGCGTGTTAAGTTGGCCGAGACTGCTGAGTGATTATGTAAGGCTATAGGATGGCCCATGGAGCACGTCCCCCATGTGCAGTGTTTAGTCTATTGATCTGGTGGTGATACAGAAGTCTTGAAGGCCCCCGAGACCTGCTCCTCCTCTAAATGAAGGAGCAACATTACCATATTTACCCTATATTGCGTTCATGACTTTGATATTTGGGTCACTTTTAAGAATGTTATATTATAAATCCATGAATAATGTTATGATTTGCTACACTAACTGCTGCGTATAATGATTATGTGATCATACAATGTGATCCACATACAATGATATATAAATATGGCCCGCGACAGTGAAATTAGGGCATAAGGGTTTAACATAAACTTTGCTACAGGCGACCCCCAGTCCGACAGCACTCGGCCTCAGCTGTCTAAGCTGTTTCAATGGAAACTGAAGGCCTCCGATTGGAAGTGAGGATCATCTTACTACAAGAATATAGACTTTGTTATACAAAAGTCTTTGTTATGAGTTTGATAGCAGCAAGTCATCTTCCTACCTTCCATGTTTTGATTTCAAACTTCACACTCACCCACTATATTCCTCTAGCCCCCTAACCCAAGTCAGTTTTACCGGTCTCATTAAAATGAAAAATATTCAATTTCTTTATCTTGGAAACAAACATAAACAGGCAGTTCCAAATGGAAATAATAACGGATGGCTGCACTATTATATCCTTTTGGATATTGTTTGCATCTTGTTGTTCTGAACAATATGTCATCTAAATATGAAAGGAACGCTTTTCTTTACATTTAGATTTGTTTTAGAAATTTAGAGAAAGCTAGCATCTGATTGGCTCAGGAATGCCACACAGCCTATGGAGGGTTTTCTCGCAGCTCCCTCTGTGATGTCTGTGATATTGCTAAAAGCAGGGTAAAACCATACTCACTCACTCAATGCATAGCATACATCAGAATGTGACGTGGTGCTTCAAAGAAATGAGGCTAAATACATTGAATGCGGTAGAAAGGGAGACGACAGGCCAAGTGTGTAGGAGTTGTCCCAAATGGCTGAGGTGGATTTCACTCTGAGATGAAAAATGTCTAATCAGGTCCCAGGATCTTGTTTGTTGAGTTTAGAATTATTCACTAGTTATGGTGAGACTTGTCCTGGCCTGTTTGGGCATCTGTTAAACCGCTTGTATTTCTTTGCACTCTTAGAACAAGTAAGCTGGTCTCGTCACGCCCTGTGTACAACTAGTCAAAAACTACTTCCCTGCTTCTTCCACTCATTGGCTACTGTGTTATGAATGTCAATCTTGTTCACTTTCATGAAGTGCACTTTATCTTTTGCGGTCAAATGTCCTTGAAGTTGTTACAGGCACTCCTTGGTGACAATTATGTGGAATGACAGTCAGCACCTTCATCACTGGCAAAATAACCCAGTCTCCTGACCTTTCTGAACCACTGTTAACCTTAGGTATTAATAGCCTGCCTGTGTAAATTATAGAGCAAGGTTTGATTATAATGATTTGGAATGAGCTGTCGAAGATTGTAGAGCGAAAGGGTTTGGGTATAGACTAACACAATGTCAGAATAATTCTTTAATATACATGTTTTCTTTGGAACCATTATTTTCTGGACTGTAAAGAGCTTTAGGCCCCTTGAGATTCTTTTGTTCTTGTTATTCCCTGTGGATTACCAGTATCTTTTGATGTCATTTATTAATTTATTTATTTATTTATTTATTTATTTATTCATACCAGAAAACAAATCTAATATGATAAATATGCCTCCTTTTAGAGAAAAACATTGTGTCTTTAAGCAGTGTCCAAAAACATAATCTGTCTGTCACAAAATTGCCACCCCAATCAAGATTATTAGATGGGTCAATTCCTAATGAGATGGATGGGTTGTTTTTGAAGCTTTCAGTCACAGGTTTGTCCTGACTGACCATGATCACCATTCACTAACCCTATCTAGAGAGTGTACAATTGAATCCAGAAGGCTGTATAGGTGTTCCCCTATCTAGAGAGTGTACAATTGTATCCAGAGGGCTGTAGAGGTGTTCCCCTATCTAGAGAGTGTACAATTGAATCCAGGGGGCTGTAGAGGTGTTCCCCTATCTAGAGAGTGTACAATTGAATCCAGAGGGCTGTAGAGGTGTTCCCCTATCTAGAGAGTGTACAGTTGAATCCAGAGGGCTGTAGAGGTGTTCCCCTATCTAGAGAGTGTACAGTTGAATCCAGAGGGCTGTAGAGGTGTTCCCCTATCTAGAGAGTGTACAGTTGAATCCAGAGGGCTGTAGAGGTGTTCCCCTATCTAGAGAGTGTACAGTTGAATCCAGAGGGCTGTAGAGTTGTTCCCCTATCTAGAGAGTGTACAGTTGAATCCAGAGGGCTGTAGAGGTGTTCCCCTATCTAGAGAGTGTACAGTTGAATCCAGAGGGCTGTAGAGGTGTTCCCCTATCTAGAGAGTGTACAGTTGAATCCAGAGGGCTGTAGAGGTGTTCCCCTATCTAGAGAGTGTACAGTTGAATCCAGAGGGCTGTAGAGGTGTTCCCCTATCTAGAGAGTGTACAGTTGAATCCAGAGGGCTGTTGAGGTGTTCCCCTATCTAGAGAGTGTACAGTTGAATCCAGAGGGCTGTAGAGGTGTTCCCCTATCTAGAGAGTGTACAGTTGAATCCAGAGGGCTGTTGAGGTGTTCCCCTATCTAGAGAGTGTACAGTTGAATCCAGAGGGCTGTAGAGGTGTTCCCCTATCTAGCGAGTGTACAATTGAATCCAGAGGGCTGTTGAGGTGTTCCCCTATCTAGAGAGTGTACAGTTGAATCCAGAGGGCTGTAGAGGTGTTCCCCTATCTAGCGAGTGTACAATTGAATCCAGAGGGCTGTAGAGGTGTTCCCCTATCTAGAGAGTGTACAGTTGAATCCAGAGGGCTGTAGAGGTGTTCCCCTATCTAGCGAGTGTACAATTGAATCCAGAGGGCTGTAGAGGTGTTCCCCTATCTAGAGAGTGTACAGTTGAATCCAGAGGGCTGTAGAGGTGTTCCCCTATCTAGAGAGTGTACAGTTGAATCCAGAGGGCTGTAGAGGTGTTCCCCTATCTAGAGAGTGTACAGTTGAATCCAGAGGGCTGTAGAGGTGTTCCCCTATCTAGAGTGTGTACAGTTGAATCCAGAGGGCTGTTGAGGTGTTCCCCTATCTAGAGAGTGTACAGTTGAATCCAGAGGGCTGTAGAGGTGTTCCCCTATCTAGCGAGTGTACAATTGAATCCAGAGGGCTGTAGAGGTGTTCCCCTATCTAGAGAGTGTACAGTTGAATCCAGAGGGCTGTTGAGGTGTTCCCCTATCTAGCGAGTGTACAATTGAATCCAGAGGGCTGTAGAGGTGTTCCCCTATCTAGAGAGTGTACAGTTGAATCCAGAGGGCTGTAGAGGTGTTCCCCTATCTAGAGACTGTACAATTGAATCCAGAGGGCTGTAGAGGTGTTCTGATGCATGGGTCTGCCCGTTGTCATGTTGCCTCATTACATACCTGGACCACCTGCGTTTCTGATTATTGTCCGGAGGGCTCACTTCAACAAAAGTTATGTCCCTAAGGTTAAAGATGTGTTGAAGAGAGACTACTTACACTGAAAGAGGCTTCTGCTGTCAAATCTAGTAGGCAATTCCTACGGTTTTTGAGGCAAACATGATCTCATGGCGGTGCGAGAGAGCTTGTGTGGCAAGAGTCTACTCCCATTGTCTCTCCTGGCAGAGTGGCACCTGGTTGTTAGTGCCGTCATCAGCTCCGGACAATGTGAGGAATCTAGATGGTAAGAGGCCACTACTGGTGTCTGTCCCATCATGGGTGGTGGGTTGGTCGTATGGTTCTTGAGGCAGAAGTGATCTGATGGCTGTGTGAGTGGTCTGTCTGTACAAAGGCAGCAGACGCCCTGTGTGTTATCTTAAGACTTGTTGCCTAGAATTTCTTGTTATTCAGTATTTATGGTAACATCGAATACTTAATCGATCTGAGATTTCGTTTTAGCTGTCTCCTGTCATATAATACACAATTTTTATGACTTGCTGGGACTCTAGTTACAGACTTAATGATTCTCAACGTGTCTGTCATACAAACGTGATGAAGGTTTTCTGTAAGGAACCCATTAATAGGCATCTGAACATTTGCTAAGTGGGTCTTGTGCAATAGCCTCTCTGGTCATATATGTGTCATTATGTCATGTTGGCTAACTCCAGAGACAGGACATGTCTCAGTTCCATGTTTGAATTTGAATGATGAATGATTTCTGATACTGATTGTGACTCCCTATCTGTAACCCTGTGTTGGATCCCAGGTAGAATCGGTCCACGATATTGAATATACCTATCTATAACCTTGTGGTGACGCTTGTCTATAACCTTGTTTATTGAATCCAGGGTAGATTAGAGCTGTGCATGTCCAAGAGTCGACTAAGATGTATCCTCCCAATGTACATCATGACGAAGGACATAAACTCTGTCCACAGGGGAATAAGACTGTCACATGAAACCCTGTGTGCCTCATCCCTTGTTCGCCAAGACTGAGCAGGACAAATTCAGCTGCTCATGAAAAAGCCCAGTGGGTCCATTGGTTCTTTTCCTTCTGGAAATATTTTTGGAGCTTTTCCGACCACCCTGATCTGTTCCACCCAGCAGGACAAATGTCTAACATCAGCATGTATTCCTTAGATCCTGTTACAGAAACCCAGATCCATTAACAATTTCTCCGAGTTGTAATCAGTCTTTGTAGTCATTTTTGAGCTTTCCTGGCCACCCACGTATGTTCCCCCATGACTGATTATTGTGATACCTTTGAAACATGACATCAACATTACTTATGTCCTACACCCATCCTGAACTTCCTCCAGATTGTCTGATCTGGGATCTTAAGTGTTTAATATTTTAGGACATGGTGTGATCACTCTTATCTCCACAAGTGATTGATTCCAAAATTGTACTAAGAAAGTGCAGGAACCTTGATCATTTAATGTTATCTTTGTATCTTTTTTTGTATGTTTTTGTATCTTTGCCAACCTTAAAAGCTTTATCCTTTTACATTTTTGAATTTTTCACTGCCAAACATCGATTCTGTTGTCAGGTTCGTGCCAGTTTGTAGTATGTGCATGATGCAGAGGGTGGGAAATTAAATGTTAAACTGCTATATTTACATGTGTATCAACGTAGGTAAGGTACCTGGTAAGTGTGTGCTATCGGAATGCTGTCTGTTTTATCACAACCTCTTTGCCAACAAAATGAAAAACTTTGATTGTTTTTGACTGAGAAGCACTTTGTGATCCATTCCCTATGTCGAGGTTTAATACAGACAAAATGTTTGGAAGAGACGACAATGAACAAACAGAGCATTCCTTGCTTCTTTCTAAATAGAGATGTTTGAGGCTTTAACTATGGAAATTCTTAACAAACGAAGTGTATTTTGGCTTCTCGCACTTTTCATCTTGTGTCCTGAATTTAGTTTTAGGTAAATAGGTGTAAATTCCTGGACAAATTGAGCTTATTTCTATTAGCACAAAGTGGGGCGGTGGGGTAGCCTAGTGGTTAAAGCGTTCGCTCGTCACGCCGAAGACCCGGGTTCGATTCCCGACATGGGTACAATGTGTGAAGCCCATTTCTGGTGTCCCCCGCCGTGATATTGCTGGAATATTGCTAAAAGCAGCGTAAAACCAAACTCACTCACTCACTCACTATTAGCACAAAGAAATAATCAATTATGATTGTCATGAATTTTATTCTCCAGTGTTGTATTTGGTACCAGAATCCATTATTTGTTTGATTGAATGCAGTATTTGGCCTGATTATGATCCTTGGCGTGTTGGCACCATCCTCACGCTGTGGGATGAGTAACGTCTTTCTCCAGTGTCGCTCAAGGTTTTCCTCTCAAATTGCACTTTTTTATGACAAGGAGTAACACATGCAAGTTTAAGCAATTGTCAGGATTTTTTGCGACTTTGATCAATCGCCAATAACTGGCAGTGCTTCAGTTATCAATGGTTGAAGAAACCTAGCCAGTTTCACCCAATCAATTTGTCTTGTACACTTATTTTTGAAAATATTTCAAGCACAGAAAATTATTCCTGGTCCATCCAAACACACATGTTGTGGTCCCAGCATCAGTGGGGGTGATTCTTGCACCAAGCCTGTTGCTGTGTAAACACTCAAACACCACTGTAATTAATTCCTCTGCCAGCCACTTTTGTAGCTTGCCCTGACTCTTCCAACCCTACATCTACACAGACAGAACACATGGATTTAGAAGGAACCGACATTGAAACGGTGCAGCTTGTTTCACTTCTCCTATCTTCGTCAACCAAACACGGTGGACACAAATCTCTAAAGCACATCAAGTACATTGTTAGATCTCCCCTGACAGAAATTCCACTTGTCAAACAAGAGACTTCCAACCGCTTCAGTTACACCACCTGTCCTCCTCGCCAAACAAACTCATGTCCAATTTTCCCATTTTTACAGAAAACAAACCTAGTCATGATTCATTGAAGCAGAACCATCTTGGTATTTCCATGACAGTTACATTTGTCAAACAGCCTTTCAAGCTCTTCATCAGCTAACTGTTCCAGAGGCACCAAACACACACATCCCATTGCCATTTCCACAACTCTTCTCAACTAGGCCGCGGCAAATGCCAAATGGCTGACCGAGGCTTTCTCCATAGTTATCAGGGGATTCATTATCTTGAAAAAGGAACCACTTTAAAGTGAAAATCGATAAGTTCTTTACTTATTTTCCAGTATGTGGGGCCCTCCATGTTTGGCCATTACCTGGAGGACCACAGAGAGTGTCACATTAGAGTCCTTGCACTACAATACACAGTGCATACAGGGGGGCACGGGTGGCCCAGTCGTCCTAGGCGCCACGATCCGCTGTGCAGAGTTGCGGCCCTTGGGCACGCCAGAAACCTATGATTGTGGGTTTGAATCCTGGTTCAACCCAATTATGTTTCTAGGTTTGTCAGCACCATACCCATGCTCGTGGGTTTCACCGAAGTGGTAAACGTCTGAGACCTGCATCACTTCAGGCTTTCCTCCCACATTAAGCTGACACGCCGCGATATAACTGGAATACTGTTACCGTATATCGCTGTGTATAAGGCAAGTTTTTCGTACCTAAAATGAGGGGGCTAAGAAGGGGGGTCGTCTTATACACAGAGTCAAAGATCTCACATTTTTTTCCACTGGCGATGTCAACCGGCGTCCGATAGCCAGCCCAGCATTTGACAATAAAACTTCGCATTTCGTCCTAAATAACTGTTCCAATAACTATTTCCATACATAAACATGATTTGTATCTCTTTTCCTTGAATAAAGTTTAATAATTTCTACAAATAAAGTTGAAATGACCCTCGCCTCGATGCAGATTGTCAAACCACCTGACACGGTAAAACAATCAACATCCGTGAGCAGAAAGCCGGAAGTACCGGTAAGCATTTGCATATTGCACATGTGACCTAACATGTGATAACCGGTGAAGCTGAAATCAATTCCCGCTGTTTTTACAGTTGTATTAACAAGTGTTGGAGACGGTGTGTACAAGTGATTGTGGAATATACACGCTGAATGTGAAGCAAACATAAGCCTAGTTAGTTACAACATAGTTAATTGGCGATTAAATTACTCACCATTGTCTCTTATATGTTATTACTTCATAAATGAATTTTATTTTACGGGCACCTATTTGGTGTCGTACCATGTAAACACAAAATGGCGACGTGTGCTGGAGTTACACACGCGACTTATCATTGTAGAAAAAAAACAACGCAAGATAAACATATTTTTATTGCATATATAAGGTTTGTGTCGCACTTGTGATGTGTGCATCAGTCGGAAAGCGCACGTTAAATCTCCAAAGTAACTAACTAACTAACTAACTAACTTGTGATGTCCGTGTGCGAAATACGCTACAGTCGGAAAGCGCATGTTAAATCTTCTATATCAGTCAGACTTGTGATGTGTTTCATTCCCGGTCGCCTTATACACGGAGTATAGGATTTTGGGTTGATTTTTAAGGCGTGTACAGGGCGGTCGTCTTATACGTGGGGTCGCCTTATACACAGCGATATACGGTAAAAGCGGCATTAAACCCAACTCACTCACTCACTCACAGTGCATACAGAGGACAAGTTTAATGCTTGATCAATAGTCTTTGGTAGTTTGTGTTTTCTCTGTATTCAGGACTGGGAGAATGTTTTCAGAATGAAACATGATAATGTTGATGAAAATGTCAACTCTTTTCCGGCGTAGACAGAGGAGGTATACTGGATATATTTCCATCAGACAGGGGATATATTAAGGTTGGTAAACTTGGTGGCATGCAAGGTGAAGCATTGATGTAAATGGGTGTTCTTGAGGGGATGAATACAGACATCATCTGCAATCGGTTCTGACGGAAACATCAACAGTTTCGTTCAATGGAGCTACTTTCCAGCTCCATTTTAGTTATGAAATGCTTTTATTGGTTTGGGGATTATGTGATGATTTGACATGTTCTTCATAGAAACCAGCTTAACTTGTCAAATGTGAAGTAGGTTACTATCCAGAAGTAACAGCATTTGGTGGAAAGGCATCAGGGATGAGTAAAATGTCCTTGAGGAACAAAATTATATATTCTTGCTAGACTGAGTCAATTGAGGTGCCACCTCTTCTTCATCAACAAGAATTTTATAGGATGTTCTGGAATAGGCCAGATACCCTGTGTTAAGGGCTAGAGCTAGAGGATACCCTGTGCTTGGAGAGTCTGGACACCGAGACAGATACCTCTGTGTTGAGAGTAGCCAATGATGCTGGGGATACCCTGTGTTGAGGGTAGCCAATGGTGCTGGGGATAACCTGTGTTGAGGGTAGCCAATGATGCTGGGGATACCCTGTGTTGAGGGTAGCCAATGATGCTGGGGATACCCTATGTTGAGGGTAGCCAATGATGCTGGGGATACCCTGTGTTGAGGGTAGCCAATGATGCTGGGGATAGCCTGTGTTGAGGGTAGCCAATGATGCTGGGGATACCCTGTGTTGGGGGTTGCCAGTGGTGCTATGAAAGTCTGGACACCAAGATAGTTACACTATGGTGAGGGTAGCCAATGGTGCTTGGGCTTACCCTTTGTTGAGGGTAGCCAATGGTGCTTGGAGAGTCTGGACACCAAGACAGATACCTCTATGTTGAGGGTTGCCAATGGTGCTTGGAGAGTCTCGACACCAAGACAGATACCTCTGTGTTGTGGGTAGCCAATGGTGCTTGGAGAGTCTCGACACCAAGACAGATTCCTCTGTGTTGAGGGTAGCCAATGGTGCTTGGAGAGTCTGGACACCAAGACAGATACCTCTGTGTTGAGGGTAGCCAATGGTGCTTGGAGAGTCCGGACACCAAGACAGATACCTCTGTGTTGAGGGTAGCCAATGGTGCTTGGAGAGTCTGGACACCAAGACAGATACCTCTGTGTTGAGGGTAGCCAATGGTGCTTGGAGAGTCTGGACACCAAGACAGATACCTCTGTGTTGAGGGTAGCCAATGGTGCTTGGAGAGTCCGGACACCAAGACAGATACCTCTGTGTTGAGGGTAGCCAATGGTGCTTGGAGAGTCTGGACACCAAGACAGATACCTCTGTGTTGAGGGTAGCCAATGGTGCTTGGAGAGTCTGGACACCAAGACAGATACCTCTGTGTTGAGGGTTGCCAGTGCACAATCCTTCGTCAGCGTGGTAACAGTTCTCTGCTAACTTACCTTCTTGAAAGCAGCTTTGGTATTTTTATTGATTAATTGTAACATTTTGTCAGATATGAATAATGTTGTAGTCAATAAATAGTTCTTCACTTTCTCAGGGGAGAACATTTAATTTTTAGCAGTTCTTTGATCGATAGATGTATGTCATCTTTATGCATGTCTTGTTATCTGTTGTACAAGTGGCATATTTCTTATGATGAGCAGCCAGTTCTTTAGTGGATTTCTATTACAAAATTTTAAGTTCCTGTGGCTCTTTCAAACAAGTTCATGATCAATAAGCCATTTTCTTCCCCCAACACGAGGAAGGCTAGCTCGTGGCAGGATCAGTCCAATAACACGAGGAAGGCTAGCTCGTGGCAGGATCAGTCCAATAACACGAGGAAGGCTAGCTCGTGGCAGGATCAGTCCAATAACACGAGGAAGGCTAGCTCGTGGCAGGATCAGTCCAATAACACGAGGAAGGCTAGCTCGTGGCAGGATCAGTCCAATAACACGTGGAAGGCTAGCTCGTGGCAGGATCACTCCAATAACACGAGGAAGGCTAGCTCGTGGAAGGATCAGTCCAATAACACGTGGAAGGCTAGCTCGTGGCAGGATCAGTCCAATAACACGAGGAAGGCTAGCTCGTGGCAGGATCAGTCCAATAACACGAGGAAGGCTAGCTCGTGGCAGGATCAGTCCAATAACACGAGGAAGGCTAGCTCGTGGCAGGATCAGTCCAATAACACGAGGAAGGCTAGCTCGTGGCAGGATCAGTCCAATAACACGTGGAAGGCTAGCTCGTGGCAGGATCAGTCCAATAACACGAGGAAGGCTAGCTCATGGCAGGATCAGTCCAATAACACGAGGAAGGCTAGCTCGTGGCAGGATCACTCCAATAACACGAGGAAGGCTAGCTCGTGGCAGGATCAGTCCAATAACTGGTCGTTAATGCGGGAGGGCAGGAGTGCCCATCATTCAGTGTGCTTGTTCTTCAAGTACATTAAGACCCAGGAGCATGTATTAGACAGTGAAGCCTGAGATCTGACCACATTATTTACTCTATGGGGTTTGCTGTACACCTCTTACCCTGATGAACCAATCAGATCTTGTGTTTCATGTCCAACACCAAGGCTATCAGACTAATGAGGAGTTGTAAGCCTGATACTATCGTCCTGTTGACTGTTCATTATCGGAAGTCAGTACTCAGCTTGTCTTGTAGCTTGCCTGTCCTGAACTGACCCACACAACAGCCGGACGGCTATTTCTGGTTTCTTTGATGGTTTTGATGATTAAGGAGTTGGTTTATGTTTCTAGCTTTGTCTTTAGGTTGAGTAATTTTGATGGATTTTGTTGGAAGATCAGATATTTTGATTCTGTTCTCAGCAAACATATATTTAAAAATTGTGATTTTTCTGTCCCTTTTGTCTCACAATGGTTATATATCTATTGTGAGGGCACATGTGAATAAAGTGCTTAGACAAAAAGAAAGGGCATTCATGGGGCCTTAACTCTGTCCATCCTCATAGAGCAGGGGTTACACTGTTTTGTTCACTGGTGTGCTCCCACATTTGTTTAAAGGCCCCTCTTGGCATTCATGATAATTTCACATTTCAAATCCTCACTCACTCAATTTCTAGCAGGGATGTTTTAGTAGGAGACATTTGTGTCATCGGTGCTATCGGTAGAGCGGGACATGCCTATCCTCACTGATTTTCAGTGAACCATTCATATAGTTTTCACTGCTCTTTTGACTTTTACACCCAATGGTGTCTGTTTTGGAGGAGGATGGAGACTTGTTTTTCTCTGTCATCATTTTTGATTTTTGAAGGAGCATTAGCCTATAATGAGAGAGATAAGTCTATTTTTAACTTGATTGAACTGAGAACATAAGTGTCCATCAACTCTTTGTTTTAATTTTTAACCTTTTCTGCTACATAATGGAAAATTTCAATCTTGAGTAAATTTTACTTCTTACCGACTTATTTGACTTAATCTGTCTGATTTTTTAATATTTTTTTAGTGTTTTTTTTTCAGGTTTAAGGTATGGGAGACACAAGTCTACTGCATAATTCAATGACATGTTCTCCAGGCCTCATTTATATTGAATGATGGCCTGAGGTATCCCAGAAGTCCCGTGGGTGACTCCTTCCGATTAAGTCTCTGCAGAAATATCCCTATGGTTTAATGGAAAAGTGCCCCATTTTATGTCATTGTCAAGGTGGAAAAAGATCTTGCCAATTTAGGGTGTTTTTCCCCAGGTCTTCTCTGGTTGATCTAACTGTTTTCAGTAAACTTCACGACTCTTTTTGCCTCTCCCAGACAATCAGCCTAAGGTGTTACTGTAATAATGGTCTTGGTGGTATATCCCCTGTGAAGATCTGGGTTAGAATTGGACTCAGCGTCCCATGCTTCTTGTAAGCCCCTCAGGCAACCAGTGGGAACGGGTGGCCAGGCTTTTGCTGACCTAGTTGACGAATGTCATCGTATCCCATTTGTGTAGATTGATGATCATGATGTCAAATCACTGGATTGCCTTGTCCAGATTTTATAATTTACAGACCTCTGGCATACAGCTGGAATATTGCTGAGTGCAATGACATATAAGAGCAGAGCTCCAGATAAGCTTTTGGTGCTTTGGGTATTTTACCCATGCATTTTAAAATCATTGGGTATCAGTAATTCTATCTGGGTATTCAAATTTCTGTTACCCACTAGTTTTTACACATGTGGGTAATTAAGTTAAATATTTAAAAACACTATCCATCAAGTCCCTGCAGACTAGTGTTGTGTGGGTTCGAGAGCTTTATAGGACTAAAAAATACCACGATACTTCCACAAGAAAGTGTGATGGCAAATGATCGTGATGTAACTGTCATCGTGGAGTTTGGCAAGGTTGACGAAATGCCTGTTTATGATTTAAAAATAAGTTGCTGATTTGCTAATCGAATACGCAGGGTTACTTCACAATATTTTGATGATACGCACAAGTTTTATTTTTGTAGCTTATCTGTAATGTTCGTTGCGTATTTTATACGCTTGGATTTTATTTTACTGCATATTTCTGCATTTCTGATGCGTATTTTACGCAGATACGCAGCTTATCTGGAGCTCTGCAAGAGATCTGGAGCTCTACAAACTCAATGACAAAGGGCTGGGACAAATCCATATGTACAACCAGGTACCCAACCCCCTATTTCCCAACCTTACCGGGGACCCGCTGTTGAGATAAGTACAAAATATCTGATTGAGAATTGTTTTACTGGAGCTCTGACAAAAGTATTTAGATACACTACCCGACGCTATGAAACGCTTGTCATGTATTCACTGAAGTTGAATGAACCTTTATCTTTATTCTAACATATGAAAGTCAGAAGCTATGCCTCCATAGTCAGAAAGAAATGCCAATATAAGTGACTTGTAATGTAGCCATGGAGTTGTAGATCATTGTCGCCATTAAACAATATATGACGTGACTAACCACGGGTCCGGGTAGTTCTCTGGGTACACGGATCCTGCTCAGTACCCACCCGACCCGAGTACCCGAGTTACTCATCCCAGCCCTGAATGGTACCGTATATCGGTGTCTGTAAGGCGATCTCCTGTATTAGCCTTCAAACTCAATGCTAATTTATATCCCCTGTCTATAATGTGATCCAGAATGAAGCACAGCACCAGCGTATACACAATCCCTTTATTTGCAATAGAAATGTGTTTGTCTTCCATTGTTTCAAATCCAAGTATTATGCACAGAAAGAAATTACATCGTACCCCTTCAGCGAATTCAGGCAAACAAACAGGTGATAATGAACTTGCAAGGTCAGTACACATTTTAAATGAGAGGTAAAACATCGCACGAAAAATACATCAAAACACTTCTACACTGTGTAAAGGGCGACCCCACCCCACCCCCCCTTGAAACCCTCCTATTTCAAGGTACGAAACTTGTCTCATACATGGTGATATATGGTATATGCCACATGGAGTTTAGGCTTAATTCCACACTCATCCAGAAGGAAAAAACTGCTAAAAGGCTTTGTTTCCTCTGCCATGTATTGCTGAAATAAAGCTGAAAGAAGCATGAGACCTAAACCCATCCACTCGGGAACTCGGGAACTCACTCGGGAACGGTAGACTTGTCCACTGGGTAATAAAAGTTAAGATTTTGCCATGGGGAAAAACAACATGTCCTGGGGCTGCTTCTGACTGTACTTGAAAACTTGAAATATGGAAACTTTTCCCCTTTTATGAAGAAGTACAAACGAAGGAATTATTTTCACTTGGATACATCAGAGGATAAAAGTTACCAATATGTAATTTGTCATTAGGATCTGACCAAATTAACTGAAGTGCCACCGTTACCATAGTGATGAAGGAGATGATTGTCGAAAGCCTTATACAGACGGTCAAGCCCGCCCAATTTCCTGCGACCAAGCTGGAGGGATGTCCGGGACGGGTCAGCAGCAGATAATGCCTTTGTCAAATCGTTTAATGCAAACCAGGAGAAATCAATGTTCAACTCTTGTACATTAATGTAGTTATGGCAGCTGGCATTTCTTAAGAGTACCCCCCACAGAGGCATTTCTTTGGAGGCATAATATGCTGTTGAATTTGTTTTTTATTTTTTTATCAGATATTTTAAATGACTAATTGTTCACAAGAACAAATGAAAAGTTGTATATACTAAACAATAAAGTTAGGGATCATGAATATTTCAGGGATATATTTTTGTGCTGAAGTGTGAGTGAGTTGGGTTCATTGCCACTTTTCACAGTATTCCAGGTATATCATTGTGTGTCCGCTTAATGTGGGAGGATAGCCCGTAGTGGTGCAGGGCTCAGACGTTTACTCTTCCTCTTTGAATGTATTCTCCGCCATTTTGTTCAACTTCTTTGACCTTGAATTTGTTCAAAGTTTGTCTCCAAGGTCAAAATTTGCAATATTTAGAAAATATCTTCTTGATGTGTTTTCAGTTGATAAAAATATGACCATGTAAAGCACAAATGCTGTGATCTGACAGAAATACTGTTCAAAGTTACTTTAACCCAGCCCTCTCACTCACTCTCACTCACTCACTCACTCACTCACTCACTCACTCACTCACTCACTCACTCACATGATTTTTAATGACATATTTAGTGTTCTCTGAATACATATGTAAACCTTTATTTATTCGTAAGATAAGTTGTTATATCTGCAAATCTAAGTTTGCTACATTTCTAATGATTGCCACAGCTCAGGTAAGTTCTTAGCAGTGAACAAACCCGCAATGTTTGGAATCATACTATTTGCTTGTAGTTAACGATTCTTTCATATGACTAAAGTTACTCTGTCCTGGCTGGTGGGTATTGCAACACAGCCTTCCAGTTGTGGGTGTTCTTTACTTGTTTTGAGTAGTATATATATCAGAGGACTTGTATCGTAGAGAATGATATCTTTCTATGCTAGTATTAACATTGCCTTTGACTTCAGTTATAGAACTATTCTGGTCGAATCACAGTGAACGAATGCTGGTCTTGTACATTTTTTTCATTGTTTTCAGTCAAAAGATGATTAAGATGATCAAATAATCATTTTCAGTAAAACAAGCGATATTTAATATACATTAAACCTTATGTAATTAGTCGTCATGGAAACATGTCATCCACGAAGTAATATTGCAACTATTAATGTTTGTATTTGCCAATAAGCGTATTTTAACATTGTAACTTGAGATCACTGGTTGATGGTGCTGGTGTTTCATGGAAGTTAGACTCCAGACATTTCATACTTTGATGCCTTTGAATTATGACTGGAGTGAGAAGTCGTGTCTACCAACAAACACATTCAAGTTCAGATGTATTTTACTGACATGAGCATGTAGTTTTATTTGATTAGCGATTGTAGATGGAGACTAGTAACGGCCATTGTCTGTCTATCATCACAATCTATAATGAATTACTGTGTAAGTCCACAAGCTTGACATCTTGTTCTGTGTTGGTTAAGTATGCAGGGAGACGATCATATATAAGGTTACGGTATTGACACAAATGCCAGCAGAATTAATTAGTTTGGTGATAATCACTTGGGAGTGAACTGATTATGAATAATAGCCTCTGTGGTAGAAAGCATTTTGGTTGCAGGACTTAGCAAGTGGATGGCAGATTACAGAATGCTAATCTGAACATGCCAAGGGACAAATATTCTTTTGATTGTTGAGCTGATATACAAGTTGAAGCATGATTGTATCAGTCTTTGTGGAGGTGTGATAACATTCCTTATACAACCCCACCAGTTCTCAGGTTATCACAGGCTTCGCACATTTCCAAATTTATATCAGCAGAAAAAAGGATTCTGACTAATACAACGTAATTGTTGTTGGGCATTTTTTGCCAATTTGTTTATAAAAAGAGGATTGAGGAACTGTTTGTAATTGACCAGGAATTTGTGGAAATACTCCTCCTCTGCAGATTGTCTGATAGAGGTGTTGTGTTGTGTTGTGTTGCCAGCAAGGCCACCGCCTGTTGGTGATACTGTGGAGGTACCGATCCTAATTGTCAATGTCCTAATGGAACTTCCAAAATGGCTGTTTCCCTGTGGTTTCAGACCGTGTTCAATCAGATCCAAATCTTGGGGTTAAAAAGAACAGAAAAACGTTTGTCAATTGAATTCATGGTGGTTGTTTGGGGGGTTGTAATTCTGTGCCCCAGTGCATATGTTTTTGGTATTTTACAAGATAAACACTATTGGCAGTTTGGCAATGAGGCGTTGTGTGTGTGTGTGTGTGTGTGTGTGTGTGTGTGTACTGTGTGATGTGATATAATGCTGTTACATTAAACCAGCATCTGTACTTTAAACAGTTACATAAACTGAATATATCGAGAAGATTGTAATGCATTTGTAGATTGTATTTGTAACATTCCAATTGGATGTTTTTCTGCCAATGTTACAAGATGTGACAGTGTCCATTTGTGTCTATCGGAGAAGAAAGTAGCTCTGGAGATGGCTTGGCATTGCAGCAGTTAACTAATACTAATACCTATCTGCGTGCCATTACAGAAATGGGCATTGAGAGGCCCCAATGACTGCTAGTGCAGATGATACGTGTGACCTCCAGAGATGACCTTGCCGTGTGACCTACATGATTTGTCATTGTACCCAATGGTGCTGATCATCACTCATACCATCAAACACCGGTTTGCCTGGTCCAGACTCAACACACCGACCACCATGATATATCTGTAATATTCTGCTCACCCACCCTCTTTTTTCAAACACCTTACAAACTTTGTCAGTTGTTCTGTGATGTGGCCACTTCATTGACTTGGCCCCGTGGAAATTCCTGCTTATAATATCCCCCAGCAGCCTTAATTCTTGGCCGACTTATGGATCAGGTGGTCAGACTCAGTAGCTTGGTTGATTGTGTGTGGTCATACCCTGACTGCATGAATTGATGCTCGTACTATCAATCACTGGTTTGTCTCATACAGGCAGCCTTCATATAGCAGGAATATTGCAATTTTTGGGGTTAAACAATTAACAAGCATTTAAGTTATTGACTTTGTTTTGGTCATGCGTTCCACCGCACGATGCTGTATCCAACGTTCACATGGCTCGGTTTCGTGATTACTAGTGCTTGTGCTGCTGCTCCAGGCTCCCTTCTGTCAGAAGCAGGTTATTTATAGGTGCAAGACTGCTGTCACAAGTAAACACCACTAATCCAGACCAACCTAGTGATTATCAAAATTTATCTGTTTAAATAAAAAATATAGGAAAAAAACAGCTGGAGTTATTTTCATTTTAAGAATATTCACGTTCTCCGGGGACCGAACCCATAAATTGTATTGGGGAAGTTCTGTGCTGTATTAGTCACAGTAAACACCACCAGGGGACATTTACTGTCCTACGTTTCAAACATAAGTAAGGTTTACGAGGGCATGTATACTCCATTGGAATATATTCCTGTCTGTTAAACCCCTATAGGGATTGCGTTAAAAGAATGGCCCCCTGTTCTTTGCATGGCAAGTAAAGAGAGATCTGTGTGTCACAATGGATGTCCTAGAAAGGATGACAAAATGTGGGCGAGTTTAATTCTTCTAAAAAGAATTCAAATTATTTCACACCGTGTCAATTTAATGTGGGAGGAAGCCCAACGTGATGCAGATCTAACATGGACTCCCAGCAAGTGTGAAGTGTGAAGAGTGCATGTATTAGTGGCTACACAGGAAGACTTCTTGGTTGACATCCCGTTGATGTCCAACCATGCAGGGGACAGCTTGACTGACTTGTGTTGATTTCAGGGTTTTGTAGGAGCAGTCACCCCCTCAGGGTTTCCAGGCTAGAATAGATCTGTACTGCCCACACGTTTGTCATTGGAGATCTGTTCTAAGAGCAAGGGAACATGTGTTCTGATTCATCAATCCCAAAGAACATACTCGTACTCTCAGCCACTGGTTTGCCTGGTAAAAGAGTTGAATATGTACATTGATTGATTGATTGATTGATTGATTGATTGATTGTTTAACACCGCACCCAGCAATATTCCAGCTATATGACGGCAGTCTGAAAAATAATCGAGTCTGGACCAGACAATCCAGTGATTGACATCATGAGCATCGATCCACGCAATTGGGATTGATGACAAGCATCAACCAAGTCAGCGAGCCTGACCACCCGATCCTGTTAGTCGCCTTTTACGACAAGCATAGTCGCCTTTTACGGCAAGCATGGGTTGCTGAAGACCTATTCTACCCCGGAATATGTACACACAGGTGTGATGTGGGAATATGGTTGCCTATGGCATAAAACAACAATCAATAACTCCTTTACGAATAATGGGAATGGTTAAGTGAACAATTTTTTAGATAAATAAAATTCACCTCAAACCAAACTCGCCCACTCACTGAGAGCAAATGCAAGAAAGGGATTGACTGAGTACAAACAAAAATATCTTCCTCTTTATATTTTTTTAAAATTTTTAAGAAGAAAAAAATGGCTCCTGTTGCTCATTTATTGCTTGAATGCAGCTGGTTGCGCAGCAAATATCCTGATCCTTAAGTATGTGCTAAGCAGTTGTAGTGGAATAATTGTTGAGTCGGGGGCCTTGTAATGTTTGGCATTTACTGCCAGAAATGTGTTCTACAAGATGTACAAATTATTCTACATGATCCAGTACTGTGTGTTAAAAACCTGAAACGTAAAGAGGAAAGTTTCTCTGTGGAAATGTTGGTTTGATTATCGTCTGCATGACTCACATAAGAAAGAGATGAAACATTTCAGTAGAACCAAGGTAAATTTGCTGGATATCTAATTTCTAATTCACTGATGAAGCAATGTGTATTTTGATATGGAGTATGTATGATCAAATATATATGATATGGTAACCAACAGAAGTGTAGTGAGGTATTTGTGATATTTTATGCAGTGTTTATTTTGTAGTGCCTTTATTACATTTTATTGTATTGGGTGATTTTTGTGATTTTGTAATTTTTGATTGCAGTGTTAGACCTCACTCACTCACTCACTCACTCACTCACTCACTCACTCACTCACTCACTCACTCACTCACTCACTCACTCACTCACTCACTCACTCACTCACTCACTCACTCACTCACTCACTCACTCACTCACTCACTCACTCACTCACTCACTCACTCACTCACTCACTCACTCACTCACTCACTCACTCACTCACTCACTCACTCACTCACTCACTCACTCACTCACTCACTCACTCACTCACTCACTCACTCACTCACTCACTCACTCACTCACTCACTCACTCACTCACTCACTCACTCACTCACTCACTCACTCACTCACTCACTCACTCACTCACTCACTCACTCACTCACTCACTCACTCACTCACTCACTCACTCACTCACTCACTCACTCACTCACTCACTCACTCACTCACTCACTCACTCACTCACTCACTCACTTGTGTATTTACTTCAATGTTCCACTGAATTGCCTGAAGTTAAATCATGTTGAAACAGCTACATTAAATCCAACTTACTTGTGATCCACATGCTGAGTTCATTCCTGGATGCTCAATTACGCCGTTGGAGCATTCAATTTTGAAATGGCACTCATAGAAATTACAGAGGTGTTTGAATTCAATCCAATCTATTAAGTATCCTGATACCAAAACAACATGAATTTGTTTTCATTGTAATCTCATTAAAATTTCAAATCCTGCACTCACAAATACATGGCTAGAGCACTCCATATATGGCTTTGTGTGGAGCTGTATGACAGTGTTGTACTCTGCACAGTGCACACTGTATAAGCAATACTCACGCAAATTGAGTAATGTCATCAATGTTGCCTTTTTTAATCTGATTTTTTTTTTATATTTAAAGAATCCCTTAAAATATCGGAACAATTAGATGTACAGTTTGACAAACACAGTACGTATCTGGCAGATGTGTGCCGACTATCTGGTATTTACAGACATACATTTACACTGTTGGTCTGTTTGAGCAGCTATCTAAGTGGCCTTTCTGTCATGTCATTAATGATCAAATACCTTGGAAACTTATGGCTTTCTGGTCTATTTCCAGACAGATATCTATGTGTTCTTTCCGCCAAATTGCTATAATCAAATGCTGTAGACAATTCCTTGTATTTTGTTGCTATGAAATTTATTTTTATATATCAAACACTCATTCAGAATGTCATGGTTCCTGTTGCCATAGAAACAGATCATTGCTATGGAAACGTTTGAGTATCCTCAGATTCAATTGTTTGAGTTGATTTCTGTGTTCTCTTTTGATTTAGTTGATTTGGGGTTTTTTGGTTGTAGAAATGAATTTATACAGCAAAACCTTAGAGTAATAAAATCATATCAAACAAGTGATTGAATGGCTGTTTGCTTAACAAGTAGAAACTGAGCTGAATTTCTAAGACATCATTGGAAAAATACATTTATGATATGTTTTTTGGTAAAGCAAACATTATTACTTATTGTTGCAAGATGTACTGTAGAATCAAGACTCATTTGTTCTTGTTATTCATGGCTCAGTTTGATAGATTTTTTTTTGTCAGTAGAAAGATGGTGCTACCACATTTTTGTACTAATGAAATGAATATTACTGGCAAATGAATCTTTGTAGTACTGTAGTTTGGGCCATGATAAATTAATTATACATTGTCATTTCTACCTGGTGTCCCCCGCCGTGATATTGCTGGAATATTGCTAAAAGTGGCGTAAAACAATAACACTCACTCACTCACTCACTCACTCACTCACCATCTCATCTCATCTCATCTCATCTCATCTCATCTCATCTCATCTCATCTCATCTCATCTCATCTCATCTCATCTCATCTCATCTCATCTCATCTCATCTCATCTCATCTCATCTCATCTCATCTCATCCTCACTTTTTAATTTTTTTAATTAAAATGTTTTCCCCAGAAACATCCCTGTTACAGTATTAATGATTAATGATGAATTATTCAAAAATTCATCGCTGTTTATTGTTTGGAGAAGAATGACATGCTTTTGATAAGCCTGGCATCCTGATTGTCACTGGGAAATACATGTAATGTTAACTGCCACATCATTCACCCACTCAAGCAGAATGGGTACATTGTGGCTCCCCCTCCCCGCCATGTGTATTTCAGGCAAGTCACGGCCCCATTCTCACCATTACATTCCGCTATCTCAAAGCCATCTCCCCATGCTTGTTGAAGAACACAACTGTAATGAGGATCAGATGGTTGCAACCTGGGACCACTTGGCCGATCTATGTCATGGTCCTCCGTGTTGTGGAATGGGCTGCTCATGCTATCAACCACTGGTTTGACTTGTCCCGACTCATTTAGTGTCATCTCATTGATGGTAGTTGGCTAGCTGCATCATTAATGACATCCACTCACTCAATTGAGATGGATATGCTGGCATGTGTAATGTATGCTAATCAAAAGAAGTAAAAAAATCACCCAATTCTCTCAAAATATGAAAGAATTGTGTGTTCTTTAACTTGTTTTACGAAGTATATATATCAGTGATTAAAGAAGCTATGTTCAGAGGAAGAATGTGATGCATAAATATCAGTCTGCAACTTTAGCCACTCGTCTTTCGCCCAAGTCTAGTAAAATTCTGTTTGGTCTAGTAAGCTCAGCTAATAATAATCCATTTCATAAAACTTATAATGTTCTAATAATTATGCTAAGAGCAAAATTCGGACCAGCTGACTTTAGTGTCTTGGCACAGACTGACATATATGTATAGACATGCCAGCTTTGTTTATTCTATGACCTGTGAAGATTCCGGGGTAGAATAGGTTTTCAGCAACCCATGCTTGTCGTAAAAGGCGACTCTGCTTGTCGTAAAAGGCGACTAACGGGATCGGGTGGTCAGGCTCGCTGACTTGGTTGATGCATGTCATCGATCCCAATTGCATGGATCGATGCTCATGATATTAATCACTGGATTGTCTGGTCCAGACTTGATTATTTACAGACCGCCGTCATACAGCTGGAATATTGCTGAGTGCGGCGTTAAACAACAAACAAACAAACAAAAAACAAACATTTATTCTATCCTATGGCGACATGCATCAACATTTCAATATATTGATCAACTGTATTGCCCATGGAATACAAAATAACATCACAGTGAAAATTCATTGAAGTGCCTTGTTAAAATATCTTAGGGGAAAAGCTAACTCTGTATGTTTGTTACATGTATTTTCTATGTAAATTTCAAGGTTGGGAATAGCTCCCTCGTTTATCTCTGATTGAAGGTGATGACAGGTGTCACCCAAGAGGCTCATGGGAAATCATCCAGCTTGTTGGAGACTTGTGCATCGGACTGTAATAGTAACAGATATTTTTCCATGCAAGTGTATCAAGAATTTGTACAATTAATCACAGTTTTTCTTAATACGGTGCATGTATGGTTGACAGTAGATAACAATGAAATCGGTGTGTTAAATATTTATTCAATCTCAGACTTTTGTAATATGCATGAAGAGCACACCTGATTGGTGCTGATGGGAGGACATGATGGGGACTCGTCACTGTGATTGGTCATCTTGATGTAGAGATATCGATTGATTGGTTCCAGAGTGATCTGATATCCTGAGTTTTGATCTCAGTCAACGTTGTTATTTCGCCTGGTATATAGAGTTATGATCTCAATATTCAGTGGTTCTTTAAATATTAATTTGATATATAGATTCATGTCAGGAATTGAGAAAGACCATTAAAGATCTTGTCCTTCAGAAGACATTGATGTTGTTTTATTCTTTATTGTTTTCACATGAAGATTTACTTGTCACAGAAAACTGGATCATTTTATCTCTCTCTGGATCATGTTTCACGTGTCAAATTATTTAAATTCTAAGGGGACACGCTACATCAACATTGCAAGTATTTTTACCCAAGGCTAAATTTCAATAAGAAGCATATTTTGGGATCAGTTCAGTGCAGTCATGTTACATTTTTTTTGAAAATTCAATGATACTACTTTCCTCTTGTAAATATGTTTTGACACTGACCCAAATTTGATTCTGACACGCCATCTGTGTTTGTAAGAAAATGGCTTTCAAATGATGGTTGAATGATTATCTTAGTTGGCATCCTGCCAAGGCCTGGGTTTGATTCCCAACATTGGTGCTTTGTGTGGAGCCCATGACTAGTTTCTTCCGTGTTGAAATAGCTGGAATATTGCTAATAGTCGCATAAAACTATACTCATTCGGTCACTAACTCAAATTCTGGGTTCACCCTTATAATGATATTTGGCCACACTCATATTTCACCAAAGGGTCAATGTCAATGATATACATCATTGGACTTTGACAAAACAGACTGTTGTATTGCGAAATCCTGTACCATAATCCTGTAAGCGACATCAAACGCCACACGCTCCATCATTGCTCTCAGTTCAGTCCATGCAAGACTCCCTGATTACAGGACATCACGATGTCGCTGAAGGCTTGTCTAAAAAACCCTCACTCATTCTGTGATCAGGAAGAAGTCTGGCATGTTTCAGTGTCAATTGAATTGTGGTAACCGGTTTCACTTGCAAACACAATCACATCTCACACATTTCCACCCAATAGTTTCCATCTTGTTGCCGGTGAAACTAACTCAATAATATTTTCACCTCCTCCGTATTATGTGAACAAACTTCTCCCCTTCACCACTTCATCAAACCATACAAGTGAACTCGGGTGTGAAATTGCTGAAATCGTCTTGGCTTTTCCTCACTACTTTTTGAGGCAAAAGAAACAAAAATTCTTTTGGCTGGGCTGACCAATTACCAGTGTCAGAGGTTTGATTCCATTAACGCATAAATCTATTGTCCCTCCATGAGTGTTTTCCAAGCGGGTGACAGTGCTTCAGGCCATGTTGAGGAGGATCTTCATGTCTGTTGAAGGGCTGTGAAGATCCTGTAAAGACTTCCCGCGGCTATCAGTTGATTGAATTGCAGTCCTGGAGTTGCTATAAGCCGATCTGGTGGTGTTTGAATATCTAACATATAATCATGAAATGGCTGAATCCTTATTGGGCAACTACATTGAAAAGCTTAACGCATTTTCGAAAAGCGTTTACAGTCTGCTAGCTTGAAATTTATTTAGTTGATAATTAAGTCAAACTGATAGCTGTGTCAACTACAGTAAGGGTTTCTGTGTTGCTGAAGTTGTAACTGTTAATGTACAGTCATTTCGCCCTGATTATGTTTCTAGGTTTCTCGGCACCATACCTGTATTTGTGGGTTTCATTAGTGGTAAACATCAACAACCTGTATTACTGGGGATTACTCTGGGGCTGGCTAAAAAGACTTACGATCGGAATTATCATCGATGGGTAGAAATATTAACAATTGATATGGAATTATTGTCATCGATAATAACATACATAAACTATTGTGATGACATAAAGATGGCAGCATAAATAAGTAACACCCGAGAATTAATGAAAGTGCACTCACGAATGTTCAGTATTTTGTCACTGTCGGATGTCATGTAACAGGCATGTGTCCAATCTTATGTTGAAAGCCAGCAGGTATTTAGTGTTTTCAAACAGGAATCCAACCCTCGCTTGGCAAGTACCGAAGATGCAAGTCAGGCTGTAAAAGCTGTGGTTCAAATCCGGCAATGACTGCACAGTATCTCTAACTTCCACTCGCTGCTGTTGACTGTGGTTCAAATCCAGCAATGACTGCACAGTATCTCTAACTTCCACTCGCCTCTGTTGACTGTGGTTCAAATCCGGCAATGACTCCACAGTATCTCTAACTTCCACTCGCTGCTGTTGACTGTGGTTCAAATCCGGCAATGACTGCACAGTATCTCTAACTTCCACTCGCTGCTGTTGACTGTGGTTCAAATCCAGCAATGACTGCACAGTATCTCTAACTTCCACTCGCCTCTGTTGACTGTGGTTCAAATCCGGCAATGACTCCACAGTATCTCTAACTTCCACTCGCTGCTGTTGACTGTGGTTCAAATCCGGCAATGACTGCACAGTATCTCTAACTTCCACTCGCCTCTGTTGACTGTGGTTCAACTCTGGCAATGACTGCACAGTATCTCTAACTTCCACTCGCTGCTGTTGACTGTGGTTCAACTCCGGCAATGACTGCACAGTATCTCTAACTTCCACTCGCCTCTGTTGACTGTGGTTCAACTCTGGCAATGACTGCACAGTATCTCTAACTTCCACTCGCCTCTGTTGACTGTGGTTCAACTCCGGCAATGACTGCACAGTATCTCTAACTTCCACTCGCTGCTGTTGACTGTGGTTCAACTCTGGCAATGACTGCACAGTATCTCTAACTTCCACTCGCTGCTGTTGACTGTGGTTCAAATCCGGCAATGACTGCACAGTATCTCTAACTTCCACTCGCTGCTGTTGACTGTGGTTCAAATCCGGCAATGACTGCACAGTATCTCTAACTTCCACTCGCTGCTGTTGACTGTGGTTCAAATCCGGCAATGACTGCACAGTATCTCTAACTTCCACTCGCTGCTGTTGACTGTGGTTCAAATCCGGCAATGACTGCACAGTATCTCTAACTTCCACTCGCCTCTGTTGACTGTGGTTCAAATCCAGCAATAACTGCACTTGATATTTTACAAGCACTTCAATCATCTGCTGCCGCTGACATCACTACCAATACTCCACCAGTGTCTACTGCCACATCACACTTGTTGTGAAGCCAGTGTCACTGTTATGACACTGTTTCTTATGAACATCAAGCCTCTTTATAGTTTCAATAGCATGTGATCCAACTGAGACTAAGACAGAGTCATTGTTTTGATGACATGAACAAGGGCTTTGTTGACACTTTAAGTTGTTGCAGTGTCACTCGGGGCATAGGTGGTTTATGTGTCCCACCTTTGGTTTTTTGCTACGAGCTGGAGGCTCAATGAATTATCTTGCCGACATGTTTCAATTTGCCGTTTCAAAAGAATTTAAACAAATTGAAAATTGATTGAAAACAGCGCTTTGATTTAGCTGAGGTTAACTTGTACTGTGTCGCATGACTTACGTTAACTCGTAAACAACATGCGGCTCTATGCTTCGTAACCGGGGGCAAGAGATTTAGTCTCCTGCTCGGAAATCCATGTGCAGCCTGTTTTTTGTCATGGCGAGGTATGAGGGATTTGTTCTCCCATTCAGAAATGTATTTCCCTCCCCGTTGGGATACATAGTATTTTATCAGGATCACGTAAACCAATCAGATCTCAACATTCTGACATGGACGTTAGAAAACAAATGTTGCAAATCTTGTGCAGTGGCTTGATGACTAAGATTATTGTTTTCAAACCAAACCTTAAGTCATAACTTTGAACCGTATGTTATTGCTTCATTGTTTGGATATGGGGCAAAGTGGTCGGAGGCACCACAATTTGCTGAAAAGAGTTATGCCCCTTTGTTGCCAGGATCCGCTTGGCTAAGGATTGAATCTGAGATTTGCCATTTATGATCCTTGGTCTATGGGAAACATTGTGGTGACCAGTGCACACTTGTGGTAGAATGTTTAAGCCAAGAAGTATACCAGTGCTCATTGGTGAGGAAATATTTTAGCTAGGAACTATACCAGTGAGCACCAGTGAGGGAATGTTTCAGCAAAACCGAAAGTATGTTTATAACCAGATTTCTTTCTAAGAGTTAAAGGAACGTTATGTGAGAGAGTAAGCACATGAGTGAATGCTACAGTGAGCAATATTCCAGCTATACCTTGTCATTTAGAATGTAAAAAAAATTGCGTCTTTAATGCAGGAGAATAAAGAAGAGCGTTATGTTTGTACAGAATAAGGTTGATCTTCCTTGTAATCAGATATTTAAGTCCACTTGATACAGATTCAGAGCACTTTATATGTGCAAATCTGATTATACTCTTTGTTGATGGAGTCAAATTTGTTCAATTTCCTTTCCAATAAAATAAGAAACATTGACAACTTGAATAACTTTGGAAAATAAACTGATTAAAACCGCTGAAGGAGATTACAGGCGTTTTTCAAGGGGGTAATTGCTCAGAAATGTGTGAATACCCGACACATTTCTGGAAAGGGCTTTCAGTAATAAGATATGGATATTTCTTTCGATCACTGATCACTGAGCATATTTGTCTTGGGATTTTTCTTTGAAGTGTCAATTGAAGTGTCGAGGTTGACATTGATTCATTCATGGAAGTATTGCCGATTTTGTGAGATCATTTTTTTTGCCCCAGATGTTTGGATCTTTCTTCCATTCATGGAGAGAGGATTTTAGCCTGTAGTTTATTGATATAATCTCCATTTTGTAAGAGTGTTTAATTTTGTTAATGCCAATCAAGACATGTTATTGTTGGGTGTCGATACCATGTAACCTTGGCTTTTAGTCTGTCAAATGATGCTTCTCCAGTTCAGGTGGGTCACATGTGGCCAGTGAGATGTGGAGATTCTGAGCCTGATTCTGATCCTTGGTGCATTTGCACTAGAGCTGAGTATCGCCTGGTTTCTTGCGATATGATTTGTATTACGATACTACTGGTATCATGATACACCACATCAAATAGTAAGAAATGATGAAATCACTTAAATACAGCTCTGAAACCTCTTTCTTCCTACATTTCTGCGCATCCAGAAACTTACGTCTGAGACATGCTTCACTTCAGGCTTTCCCCCCTCATCAAGCGTACATGCCGTGATATAACTGGAATACTGTTCGAAGCATCGTTTAACCCAACTCACTCACTCACTCACTCACTCACTCACTCACTCACTCACTCACTCACTCACTCACTCACTCACTCACTCACTCACTCACTCCATTATTTGTGTATTTACTTCAATGTTCCACTGAATTGCCCGAAGTTAAATCATGTTGAAACAGCTACATTAAATCCAACTTACTTGTGATCCACATGCTGAGTTCATTCCTGGATGCTGAATTACACCGTTGGAGCATTCAATTTTGAAATTGCACACATAGAAATTACAGGGGTGTTTGAATTCATTCCAATCTATTAAGTATCCTGATACCAAAACAACATGGATTTGTTTTCATTGTAATCTAATTATAATTTCAAATCCTGTACTCACAAATACATGGCTAGAGCACTCCATAGATGGCTTTGTGTGGAGCTGTATGACAGTGTTGTACTCTGCACAGTGCACACTGTATAAGCAATAATGACGCAAATTGCAGTACCCATGAGACACTATCAGGTAAGTGCACTGAAACGTTTTATATCAAGCTCTTGTTTGATCCATATTGCCAGTTGTAGCCAATTCAATTCAAGGTGCATATTTCCATGTCATTGTCAAAATGGCAGGCCAGGATATTTTCATTCCAAAGAAATGAAAGGCAAATGATGATCAAGTTAAAATAGAAAATGAGGAAATGACAGCCAGCTCTTTTATATTTTATCGAGTTCCATGCAGGTTTTAGTACCAGTAGGGGGTATGTAACCTACATGCTGGCAGTGGTGAGACTGCTGAATTCTTGCAGGAGTCAGAGTCAAAGTGAGAGAATTAAAAAGTTTCCTTTGTTCAAGTGAGGTGATCTTTTTGTTTAAGCAGTGCTTTAAAACTGGTTAATTTCTTCACTCAACGTCTTTATGGATGGGATATAGGAATGGGTGCTGTCCATCTGTCCGTCTATCACGTTTCTTTTCCAGAGCAGAAAAACCATGAGAGATATCTTAACCAAACTTGGCACATAGCTAGGTCTAGTTGTGAACTTGTTCCTTTTGATAGTTTAGGATTTTTTACAAATTTATTTTTCGAGTTTCCATGGCAACGACTTTGACTTTGACTGAAAATGGCAGTAGTGCTCCTTTCCAGAGTAGATCTTGAAAACCATACCATATTTCTTGCTTTGCACACAACAGGACAAGTCATATAAACGGGATATGAGTATTTCATGCTTGTTCAAATAGGTACAGTTCTTCATGCTCATTTGGAAAGGATGTGTCATGTATGTTATCAGCAATGACCCAGATGATGTTCTAAATGGCCCACATCTAGGGGTCGATCAAGTGGGCCATGTGGCCCACCTATTTTTCCAGACCAGAATGAATTCAGAACATGCTGCGTAATTTTTTCCTGTTGTTAAATGGTCTTATTTGGTCACAATCAATTAAGTATTAGGTTTGTATTTATTTTTTTGCAAAATGTAAGTGGGGTGGGGGAGGGGGGGGGGTTTCACATTTAATTCTTTTGTTTTGTTTCTACACCCTGACCCAGGCCTCATGTCAGTGTACATTTTCTGTGAATGATTGTGATTCACACGAAGTATGAGTGTATGGAAGGACTAGGTATATGATGTATACATCCAGAGACGAAATAAGGGATCAGTGATTTGCTTTATCTGTGGGTGCCGGGGACAGGAGCTGATAGGAGGAAGGTGTCTGGAAGTGGGGAGACAGGGATGGAAATTGTCTCAGGTCGATTCCCAATTTGAAACATAAGTCTGTGCGTAAAAGAACTTTGTGTGAATCAACAAACAAGCAACAGATGGTATACGATCAACAGAATTCACTAGGTTTGCAAATCAATACAAATTACTGCACAGCAATTGCACTGGCAGTACACAATAGAGGGGAAGTACAATATTCAATGTCGGTATAAGTGGAAATGACAATGACAAGAATGATAATCACCTTGTCCCAACAGTGTTCACGTTTCTGATAGGCCGAGGCTGAACGCCAGGGTGAAAAGGGATATTTACATGAAAGCTGGTCTTGATGTAATGTCAAATGAAATGTGAGATAAGAGACAGGCACAGTTACAATCATTGTTTAAGAAGAAAATACACTGCCATATAACAAAATCTAATAATTTAGTTATTATGAACTCACACTTACATCATTCTATTGCCATGTCATTAGTTAGCCCCTGTGAATAAGTCTTCAGCAACCAATGCTTGATGTAAGAAGCCGCTAACAAGATCAGGTGGTCAGGCTCACTGACTTGGTAGATGCATGTCATCGTATCCCAGTTGCGTAGATCGATGCTCATGATGTTGATCACTGGATTGTCTGGTCCATACTCAATTATTTACACACCACATCATATATCTGGAAGTCGCGTTAAACAACAAACAAACAAAACAAAACAAAAACCAGGTTAGTTGCTTTTGGTTGATATGATGAACGATGACAATATCAGTTAGATTACTGGAACATGTCATCATCATTTATACCACCAACAGCTGAACCCACGATCTCAAATAGATATGTGTCAATTTTTTATTGATTTATTGCAGACAGTGGTATTTTAGGAAAGGAAAGAAATTACGCATATTGTTAAGAATATCAGTACAATTACTATGGTAAATACGACCCATGAAGATAGGTCTTCAGCAACCCTTGCGTGACATAAAAGGCGACTATGCTTGTCATAGGAGCCGACTATCAGGATCGGGATTGGTTGCTGCATGTCATTGTATCCCAATTGCGTGGATGTATGCTCATGATGTCAATCGCTGAATTGTCTAGTCCAGACTTGATTATTTACAGGCCGCTGTCATATAGCTGGAATATTGCTGAGTGCGGCGTTAAACAACAAACAAACAAACTATGGTAAACACATTGTTTGAAGGTCCTCCTTTCATTGCTAGGCATGCATGCAAGTCAGAAAGGAGAGTTCGTGAAGTAGGTAATAAATGGTTTTATTGATTCATAAAGTTGACATTAATAAAGTCTGGAAAGGATTAATAGAATGATATTGTTTCCTTTTTCCCATGGGTGAAATTGTTCAGTGCATTTATAACACAAGTTCACTGCTGTCTGTTGGCCGCATGGCTAATAATTAACACTGCCACTTAAGCACAACGAGAGCGGTGTGGGAGGGGCTGAACCACTGGCCCTGGCTGCAGCAAACACAAATATGCCATG
This sequence comes from Haliotis rufescens, assembly GCF_023055435.1. Taxonomy (NCBI): domain Eukaryota; kingdom Metazoa; phylum Mollusca; class Gastropoda; order Lepetellida; family Haliotidae; genus Haliotis; species Haliotis rufescens. Next base: position 7,259,465 of record NW_025964112.1, read on the forward strand.
AACAGGATTAGATTTTGGTAATGCACCCAATGAAGGAAAATTATCGACTGGATATATATACCAACTAGTTTAGCACTGTGCAACCAAGGGAAGATTACAATTGGATGTGAGAGACATTAGGAGTTAGCTCCCTTTGAAATTACTCTGTATCTGCAGCCTGAGATGGAGTTACAGCAGCCTGGCAGAAAAGTAATAATTTGTTTTAATTATTTGTCCAACCTATTTTTAAACTTCAAAACTGTATAGCAAGGCAACGGTTTGGAAGACAGATATTGGGATTGTGTTTCTTTTTATGATCCCTTATTTGATTTACAACATCAGATAATGTGTTAAGTATTTCAACTGTATTAATCAGCAAGTTACACGATACTTTTGAGTGCAACTCTCGACACTCCAAGGTGATGGGGTGGGCGAGTGGTTAAAGTGTTCACTAGCCACACCGACGATCTAGTTTGATTCCCTTCATGTGTGTCCCTTTCATCATATGGCTGGAATAATGCAATGTGACCAATATTATAACTATCTCACTCACTCCACACCCATGGAGAGCCTCTGTGCTGCCATAGTATAAGAAACAATAACATCCTATTGTATTGATAAAGTTATCCTAACAACTACTATTGATCCCATTGCCAGCTGCAAATTAAAATTCTCAAATTTCGAACACTTTTCTATCACCTACCTTAAGCAGCAGAATGTCTATCAAATCTGTTTGTCATAGTTGTGCATGTTATCTTTGTTCTATCATTGTACCTGACGTGGAAGAATAGGGTTTTCTTACATTCATTAAATGTTTGTAAATACAGTGGATTAATCAATATTTATCACTGACAATTAGTGCTTATGTATTATTCAGCATCATTTGTTGTGCTGCCTGATTTGGAATTATTTAGTTGACCTGAAATACTGCTGCCACTGACTTGTTGTTCAACGTACACACCCACAGTGGAGTTAAACACTGGTACTGTTCACAGCACTTGTTGAGAATACACAATGTATGTGTATTGTGTGTTCTGTTCATAATTAAGTTGTACGTTTCTGATGAAAGTTTATCGAAGAATTCCATTTACCATCCTTAAAAACCAGGATTTTCGCAGTGACCTCACAACACTTTTCTTGAAAAAGTCCAGATTAGTTTAATTTCTTGTTTTACTGACAAGCCAGTTTAGGTTGAAATACGAGTATTAATGGATTTATTACACTTTTCCATGTTGTTGTGTTGATAAACGGAGATTACTGGCTTTTTACACTTTTTTGTCTGGTTTTCAGGTGGAAATACAAGTCTTAACACTATTCTCATGTTGTTTTCATGTGGAAAAACAAAAATTATTGTCTTTTTAACTCATTTTCATCTTGTTGTCTTGTCGAAACTCAGTTTTGCAAAAGTTAAAAAAAAATTAAGATGCTGGTTTTAACCAAAGTCTATTTCTTTTCACACAAAACTTTTCACCTTGACCTCTTTTTCTTACCGGTACTTGTTATGGCACTGCTGCCTCTCCGCATATTGACTGATGTAGGCCAAGAAATTAATTTGTCTAGCCCAATCAATTCAATTCACAATAAATTTCTGTCATGCAGTGAATTTGTTTCACAATGAATCTGCAGCAACGTCTACATATTGAGTCAGTGTCAACATTGATGCTGCTACGGCAATATAGAACTGCAGCGAGTCGAAATAAATCGCACGTTTTATGATGAGCCAGAGCACACAGCTCGGCCAAGGAGAGAGGGGGTATGAAGGTTTATGACTTAAGTGGCCCAATATGATCATTTTGCCCCTCAACCTGTAAAAACTAATTAACATGCAGCTCTGTTTGTTTTTCATTAACTGGTCAGACCATACAGTTAGATTAATTTGTTGCAGCCTTTGATGTGTGAGCTGTTTGGACTATTGGTCTCCCACAGTCAAGACGTTCGTATTTGTAAAGATTCTCGCCTTACATGAATGTCACATGTAAAGTGGTAATGAGAAATGTGTTTCTGAAACTAATTTAGTTTTGTCTTTGAACAAGATATGCTACGGACACAAACATAGAATTTTATGTTTGGGATTTTTGTTGTCAACTTTAATTGGTTTTATTTGGTTAAATGTATATTATGTCCCCAAGTTATCGCTGAACACCAGTGGATCATGCTGGGTATTGTATCCCCGAGTTATCGCTGAACACCAGTGGAGCATGCTGGGTATTGTATTCCCGAGTTATCGCTGAACACCAGTGGAGCATGCTGGGTATTGTATCCCCGAGTTATCGCTGAACACCAGTGGAGCATGCTGGGTATTGTATTCCCAAGTTATCGCTGAACACCAGTGGAGCATGCTGGGTATTGTATCCCCGAGTTATCGCTGAACACCAGTGGAGCGTGCTGGGTATTGTATCCCCGAGTTATCGCTGAACACCAGTGGAGCATGCTGGGTATTGTATCCCCGAGTTATTGCACAACACCAGTGGAGCATGCTGGGTATTGTATCCCCGAGTTATCGCTGAACACCAGTGGAGCATGATGGGTATTGCCCATCACAAATGGCCCTGTCATCTATGGTTGCTGTGTAGAGTTGCATCCAAAAGGTGTCCCAAAACCCTATAACAGAGTTGCATCCAAAAGGTGTCCCAAAACCCTATAACAGAGTTGCATCCAAAAGGTGTCCCAAAACCCTATAACAGAGTTGCATCCAAAAGGTGTCCCAAAACCCTATAACAGAGTTGCATCCAAAAGGTGTCCCAAAACCCTATAACAGAGTTGCATCCAAAAGGTGTCCCAAAACCCTATAACAGAGTTGCATCCAAAAGGTGTCCCAAAACCCTATAACAGAGTTTGGAATCCAAAATTCACCCTGATTGTGGTTTTGTTTACCTACAAGCACCATACCTGGGCTCTTGGGTTTCCCGAAGTGGTAGTGGTAAGCATCTGGGACCTGCTGTGACAAGCTGTATACAACTGACATATAACTGTAATACTGTCCAAAGCAGCGCTAAAACCCGACCCATCCTCGTATTATGATGTAGCACCAGTGAACTGCTTCAGCCTTAAGTGAAAATGAAGCAAGTGTGTTTTCTTAGGGGTCCAGAATTCCTGGCCCAGTGCTATATCATGTCAGATTTTATAAGTGCTTGAATTGACAAGACAGCAACCAAAAGTCCTTTTTAGGGACAGGGTTGCTTGAGTGCCTGGAAAGTCCTTGAAATCCAATGACAGTCCTTGGGAGCACTTGAAGTTCAAGAAGGGAGCACATGATTCATGCATGCATGCAGTGAATAGCATCAGAAAGATGGCTACAGCCCAGTGTTTACTCTGCAATCGCGAGTCATTTCGGTCAATCTGTGGAGTGAACTCTGAGCTTTCAGTGCCATCATTCCTGAAACTCTTACACTAAGATGGGTAACCCGCTAATAGGAGTCCTCTTAGCTGAAGTGTTTTCCATGAAATGTTTTTGAAAGTACTTGAAATTTTGTCTCCCAAAGAGTGCAATATCAACCTTAGCTACAGATTCTATCTGACATAACTATGAGCTGCACTGCCTGACACTGATGGAATGTTCACCATTTGGTAGGGAATAAAACCCAGACCTTGTCCATGACAAGCAAACTTGCTAACCTACAACCACCTGAGGGGGCACGGGTGGCCCAGTCGTCTAAGGCTCCGCGATTCGCTGTGCAGAGTTGCGTCCCTTGGGCATGCCAGAAACCTATGATTGTGGGTTCGAATCTCGGTTAGCCCGATTATGTTTCTAGGTTTGTCAGCACCATACCCGTGCTCGTGGGTTTCACCGACATGGTAAACGTCAGAGACCTGCATCACTTCGGGCTTTCCTCCCACATTAAGCTAACACACTGTGATATAACTGGAATACAGTTAAAAGCGGCTTTAAACCCAACTCACTCACTCACTCACTCACTACAACCACCTGTAGAGACATAAGTGTAGATATGAGCCAGGGAATAAAAACCAACTAGAATAAGAATTCCTGCCCTTTAGTCATCTATTCTGTGCATTAAAAATAAATATGACAAAACCCTTAATCAGAAAAAAAAAATCTCTGCTAAGAGCATGAGCCTGTGTTTATGAATCACTGTCACATAGTGATGATACCAGGTGTTTGTAAAAATGTGAGCTTATTCTGCCCCACTTGTAACACCCATCACAAACACATGCAAAGGCAAGTAAACTGTTCACCAAAACAAAACAACCATGGGAACATAAGCTACAAGTAAAATACGGCATTGCATCGGAAATTAAATTTGGAAATAAACTTGATGCTGGGGAGGAATTGTTACAATAAGCTCATACCTTGTTCCATGAAGTTTCTTGGTCAAAACATGAAATAGCAAAAAAATGAATATAGTATCGAGATGGATTTGAGCGAAATTTCCTTTTATAAAAACTCTTAGCATAAGATTTAGACAACATGTAGGTCTATTTTCAACCAAAGACATCATTCTACTTTAGCAAAGTCTACAATATGTTCTTATGTAGAACAAGAAAATATTTTGGTCTTATTATCAAGTTGTAAGATCAGATTTGGGCTGGGAATTCACATTGTAATGCAGAAACAGATGACCCCGTTTAGTTGTAGAAAAGAGAGAGATAGAATGGAAAAGCTGGGAATTTTATTGTTTAAATAAGTATGAAATGTTCCATCTGTACATTGAATTTCTTATTTAGTTTTTATGACTATAAATTATGTGCCGTTTAATGTCGAACACAGCCAGGATCCTTCGTTGACTGCTCAATAAACTTCCTGCTTGGCTCAGTTATAGCTCATTCCATTCCCATTGATGTTTCAAACTAATGAAAAATAGACACATGTGCAACTGAAGGAGATAATATTATCTTCTTGGTGTATTCTATTAATCAAGTGTACCGGTGTAATGTCAAGCTGTGAACTAACTGGAATACTGTTCCAAGCGGTGTTAAACCCAACCCACACACTCTTGTGTATCGTCAACTGACAAGTGTACACAGCTGTCTTCAAACTCCAACCTTTCATTTTAAGTCAATATTTGGAGCCAATTCCACCAATACAGTTAAGCGAAATATATTATGTATTTTGTCCCCCAAAACATCAACACTTGATAGTGTCCTTGCTACAGGCTTTGTCACATACAACCAGTTGATGAGCCATTCACAGTCCCTTGTTTCCACTTGGGCTGGGGAGGGTTACAGGTTTTGAGCAGTTTGCGTGAGGAGAGGTAATACAAATGATGATATATTTTCACCACAATCATATAGTCTGCCATGCTAATGATGATTACTGGTTCTGAAGGAGTTGCTTATTTTAGACTCCAATTATCCAAGACATTCCTAATTGCCACAGTTGGCATCTCATCATTTGTTTTCTTCATGAAATTCTTGATAACATTCCATTGCTTAGCAGCTAAATGATGTACAATAAGACTACTGCTGGCATAAAACAAATATTTACCTGTTGGAAGTGTGCACTGAAGCTGAGGCAAACTTGCTTTTGTAAGCTCATATTTCCAACAGCTTTTAAACACAGTCATGCTTCAGGTACAAAACAGCATCTAGAACCAGTTTTATTCTCCAAACCTGTCCTCTTTCGGAGAATAAGTGAAAAATTATCAAGTAACTTTACAACCACACCAACTCTGAACACGATCTCCACAGGGGCTCGAAGGAAATGTGCAATACTGCACTTCCTACTTGCCCCGTTGGAATGTGTCACATAACACATCTGTCGCATCACCACAGGGAGGCTTACGAAAAAGATAGTTGAGACCCACCCAACTGCATTACCTGATCTGAAACCGGGTTCCAATCGTAGGCAGGCCAGTTAATAAAGGGCCCACTGATTGTAAAGCACTATCACTCAATCAAGGAGTTCAGTAGCTAGCAGTGAGAGTGTTGTGAGCCTGTGAGCCAGTCTGTACGCTGCTCGCCTGTTGGTCCGCGACCTACACGCCTGCTCCATCCCTTAGCACATGCTTGTACAGGAACACTGGTAGAGGGAGGAATCACTTGGAGAATTACATCAAGGATTCTACCTCGTGTTCTGATCTCACCTGCCCGGGAAGGATTATCGCTGTGCTGACAGACGAGGATCTGTGTGGTGGTGTTCCCAGCAGTTGTCATTCAGTGTGAGGGATATACTTAGCTTGTTTCACTACGGAACATGATGCCTGTCGTGTACAGTTAGTGAGTACTGCTTTGTCATTAGTTGCATTAACTTGGGGTTAGATACCGGCCCGGTGTCCCTAGGGCTGGTGTGCTACCCTGGAATTATATTTACATTGAGATTTATAGTGAAATAAATTCTGTTTTGAGTTATTTGATCACAAATACATGTATGCTGTAACAGTTATAGGTTTTGAAGTTGGTTTGTTAATGGAGTTACGTATTTGAAGTTAGTTTTATCGTTTTGAAAAATTGATAACTCGACTACAAACCTTTGATCAATCCTGTATGTTGATGTGACTCCCCAAGGCTTGCAGCGCGACATGACAGAGTCATTTATATGTAACTATGCAAGGGTTCTCCACAAGGGCATAGTCTGGTTTAGGATGTGTTGATTATTGATGTAATTTACAACACTTGGAAGCTATGAGACTCGCTTTCAAGTGTCTCACCTCCGACTGGGTTAAGGAGATACTAGAAGTTTTTGAACTCTCACTAATTTCACTTTGTTTTCACAATCAAACGCAACTCCAGCCTGTGATCCTCAATACTGACAAGTCTGCTTACTGCAAGCTGACCCATCATGATGAATGGGAGGACAATTGTGAAACGTTTAAATGTGGGACTTTGAAGTGTTATGAGTGACTTTTCAATACATTGTAGAAAGTCAAGGCCTCAGACTTAAAAGAGTCTTTTTGAAAAACTCTTTCAGTTAAATGTTAAGTTCAAATCCTACCAGGGGATTTTAGGAAAAGGTGGGTTGTAAGTGTCTGAGCTTCAGCAATTATGAATGATTTGCATGAAAACCTAAGGTACGTGCCACAAGATTGTGCTGTGATAATGTAGAGTGATGTGTATGTTGTGTTATGGAAGCTGCAGGAAAATGTCACCCCAAATCACTAAGAAGGGAGCTCAAAGATTCCAACTCTGAAATTGTAATTTGGTTCACAGATCAATACCCTCACAGGGCCAATTACAACAGAAATATATCATCACCTGGTCTCCATTACACCAATAAATCCTGGAATCCAATATTTTCACTGAAGCCTTTTCATTATTATTTCTTCAAACATACTTGACACGCATATGGAAAGAAGTATCAGTTTTGTCTTTTGTTATTGCGTAAGCATAATTGAGATTGTAAGTCACTTTAAACTAACACCCAATGATGTATCTGATGTACTTTTCAAACCAGTGGTGAACCTAAATCCATTTGTTTTTAAGTGTAAATACATGTAGTGGACAATAAATCCCATTTGTGCTATTGAGACGGTCCCTGAAAGACAGCATGGCTAGTTTCTGTAATAAACTGTCTCAAAGTGTGTTTCCCTCAGTCTTGAAAAGTCCCGTGCTGTCATTTAGATATATGGAGACCATTGAATACAAACTAGACCATTGTGACTGTTAGTTGTTCTGTGGCCTATTATCATCAATATGCAACACAACATGTTGCACAGCTAGCACATGTCACAATACAGCAAACATGTTGCCAGGTTTAATCATTTATCATTAAAAAGATAAAGAAAATTGCAATTAATTTTATAATTTTAAAGTTTTGTCAAAGCGATCGAGTTTTGTATTGATCATTTAATGGAAAGCTACCATGCATTTGCAATATATTGATATATATCTTGGGGTTAGGAATGGATGCAGGAAGTGAGTGGGTATATTGCAGTTTTAGACAATTACAGAATGCAGTTTATCCCATGGGTATATACAGCTATATGGATTGGTTAGAATGGTCAATTATTAAATTTGTTTAAAATAATTCCAGGTATGTTCTACCACAGTAATATATTTTAACATCACCCATTGTTTGTTACAATAGGTTTATGACAAACACCCGTTAATTTCGAACATGGATATCAGTGTTGTGTTTGCTGCTAACTGAAATTGAGAATGTATATCCCAGGACGACAACTTAATGACTCGCATCAGCATTTGAGAATAACATCCATAGTTTGTTGGAATGATAACATTTATCTCACACCCTCATCTTGCCGGGAAGTAGCGTATGTGCCTATTGCAGCCAAGCAAAGCAACAATTTTAACAGAAGTAGATTTTTTTGGTAGAATTACAGGCTAAATGGCTGAGTGTTATTGATGCTTGAGAGATTGTCCTGACTTTCTTGAACACAATACAACAGATGCTTGTTCGTAATGGTAATAATTGAGATTCTCCATGTGGAAGTTAGCAAAAAACGGTATTGTTTGAAGCCAAGTTCTTCCTTAATCTAATTGGACAGCCGGTGTTTCTCAGACACTTAAAAGTATATCCAAGTTTTAATATACCTGGTAATAATATTCTACAGACAACACATGGAAATATTCCTCATGAGCAACTTCACAAAAACCAGTCCTGATACAGAAGCCCACTTTATAGCTTGTCAAGACAACAACAAATGTATCGTACAAATCTTTGAACGGGTGTCCTTGGAATATAACCAGATACTATAGCCACTTTTTCTTAATGAAAAGAAATCACGATTCCCCTAGAGTAACTCAGCAAAAATGTGACTTGAGATTGACACAATTTATTCCTTAATCTAATAGGACAACTAGTGTTTCGCAGACGTGTTTGAAAGGGCATCCTTGTTTGAATAAAACTATACAGCTCGGACACTTTTTCTGAATGAAAAGAAATCCTGATTCATCAAGAGTAACTCAAGAATTGGAGCACAGTTTTTAGCCCTAATCTAGCATGACAACTAGTATGTTTCAGATGTGTTTGAAAGGGCATCCTTGTTTGAATAAAACTAAACACCTCAGAAACTTGTCCTTAATGAAAAATATGGAGATTCCCCAAGAGTAACTAAAAAATTGAAGCGATATAATTTTTTGCCTTAATCTAGCAGGACAACCAGTGTTCTCAGACAGGTTTGAAAGAGCATCCTTGTTTGGATAAACCCATATCCAACATCCCTAGATTCTAATGGGAAAAATAATCAAGATTCACTTGAGTAAAAACAAGTATTGATATTGAAGTGATTTATTGCTTAATCTAACAGGACGGCCAGTGTTTCTCAGACATGGTTAAAAGGGTGACCATGTTTAAATATAACCATGTTCTACAAACGCCTGTTCTTAATGAAAAAAATCAGGATTCACCTCACGTAAATGAGTAAAAACAAGCATTGTCATTGAAGCCGATTATTAGATAACCCGAAAAACTAGTGTTTCTCAGACGTGTTTAAAAGGGGATTGTAGTTTCATTAAAATAATATGCTACAGATGCTTTATCTTTGGGCCAAGAAGTGCTGTAGAGGGTCTGATGCAAAGAACTTCAAGTATTGATTGTCCAGTGTACGTACAAGAAGGGAGACTACAGTAGTGGCACTTCGGTCTCATTGGAGGGAAGAAGAGCCGAGATGTTGCCGTTGTTGTGGACATTTCTATGATGTATTTCATCTTAAGTTGCCTTTGTGTTATCTTTGAGGGGAAAGGTCGAGGTGCTCCACTATTTGATTCCAGATTGAAATCCAATTTTCTTCATGTTGCTGTAAGTTCTTTGGTAGATGACTTCACCATTTGGTTAGTTTTATTTGGTTCAGTGTTCACTTGGCAACATTGGGGTGGTAACGATGGGCTGTAGAGTCACTCGGTGTGGGGATGTGGAGAGGCGTTGTTGGTTGTTGGTTGTTGGTGTAGCATTAAACAGATGGTTGGAGGCATGGAACCATCACAGTGTCATCAATTAGGTAGCCAGGCAATGGGGTGGATATTATTTTGTATATTTTTGTATGTCAAGTATTATATTTGCTTACCATTTTGAACCGTTCTTGCACTTCTGGGTGAAGTTTTTTTCCACGTCTTATGATATATATTTTAAACATCCGAGATTTACTCAGGCCACTTTATTTGTAAGTCCTTGGTGCTTCCAGTCATGTAAGTGTTTGTTGTTTGTCTGTGAATTCAGCAATATTCCAGCAATATTGGGTGAGGTGAGGTGAAATGGGATTTAACGTCACGGTCATGATTGTTGTACTTGTATGGCGACATGCATGGGCGGACGGGTGGGCAGGTGTGCATGCGTGCAATATTGGGTGAGGTGAGGTGATATGGGATTTAACGTCACGGTCATGATTGTTGCACTTGTATGGGGACATGCATTGGCGGACGGGCTGTCAGGCGTGCGTGCATGCGTGCCAGTGCCAGTGCCAGTACCAGCCGGGACTAATGACGATTTTATGCAGTTTGTACTAGACAATCCAGTGATTCAGTATTTGTGAAGTCATTTGAGTAATATATTTACACATAATGGGATGTCCTTGTTTCAAACCAAGATTTAGTAGTTGAGTGAAGAAAATCTGACATAGACAGTCAGAACATTTATACTGACATAGACAGTCAGACCATTCTACTGACATAGACAGTCAGAACATTTATACTGACCTAGACAGTCAGAACATTTATACTGACCTAGACAGTCAGAACATTTATACTGACATAGACAGTCAGAACATTTATACTGACCTAGACAGTCAGAACATTTATACTGACATAGACAGTCAGAACATTTATACTGATGTGTATCTGAACAAAAATGTCTATGAAACAAAAGAACATTTATACTGACATAGACAGTCAGAACATTTATACTGATGTGTATCTGAACAAAAATGTCTATGAAACAAAAGAACATTTATATTTTCACAGCAGTAATTTTCATGCACATCTCTGTTTAAGTGCAATAATCGGCAATAATCTTGAACGCGGTGTAAACCCCATTTCACCTCACCTTTCCTATGTGCACTATTTCATTCAAGCATGTTATACTTCAGATAGTTTTTGATCTGATGTTCCTGTGGTGTACAAAAACTATGAAAGCAATTGTGAAAACAGATGTGATATCGTATTAGGGTTCTAATTCCTTCCCTGTTTAAATCGGTATCATAGATGTTCTGAAATAAAGGTTAAACGTCAGTGAGATTTGTTCTGCCATCACCAGGACTTCACGTTCTGGCAGATCTATGGCATGTTTTGAGAATCCACAGTTTAAGCTCTGCACCAGAGTGAGCTCTGCTAATGTCAAATCTATCAGGCAGCTGGGTACAACTGGGAGACCCACCCCATGAGACTGGGATAGCCAGTTTGTGTTGTGAGCTGCAGCCCCGTGACACCCTGCCAGGAGAGGAGACCTCCATGCTGCCTTGCCCCCTGTCTCACCCCTGGAGTGCAGTCTTGAAATGCTATCAGGAGATGCACATGCTGTCATTGTGAGTGCAGCAGTGGTAAATGGGCATCTTCGCACCACAAGATGCGAACGCCGTTATTGTGGGTGCAGCAGTGGTATCTCCCCACCAGGAGATGGGAACGCCGTTATTGTGGGTGCAGCAGTGGTAAACGTGCATCTTCCCACCAGGAATAAAGTTCGTAGTCAACAAGGACATGTCATTAGTCCTGCTACAGAGTTGCCATCTACCTAATGGTAAAAGTGGTAGTCCACAAGGACATGTCACTAGTCCTGCTACAGAGTTGCCACCTATCTGATGGTAAAGGTGGTAGTCCACAAGGAAATGTCACTAGTCCTGCTACAGAGTTGCCATCTACCTAATGGTAAAAGTGGTAGTCCACAAGGAAACGTCACTAGTCCTGCTACAGAGTTGCCACCTATCTGTTGGTAAAGGTGGTTGTCCACAAGGAAATGTCACTAGTCCTGCTACAGAGTTGCCATCTACTTGATGGTAAAGTGGATGTCCACAAGGAAATGTCACTAGTCCTGCTACAGAGTTGCCACCTATCTGATGGTAAAGGTGGTAGTCCACAAGGAAATGTCACTAGTCCTGCTACAGAGTTGCCATCTACTTGATGGTAAAGTGGTAGTCCTCAAGGAAATGTCACTAGTCCTGCTACAGAGTTGCCATCTACCTGATGGTAAAAGAGGTAGCCCACAAGGAAATGTCACTAGTCCTGCTACAGAGTTGCCATCTACCTGTTGGTAAAGGTGGTTGTCCACAAGGAAATGTCACTAGTCCTGCTACAGAGTTGCCATCTACCTGTTGGTAAAGGTGGATGTCCACAAGGAAATGTCACTAGTCCTGCTACAGAGTTGCCACCTATCTGATGGTAAAGTGGATGTCCACAAGGAAATGTCACTAGTCCTGCTACAGAGTTGCCATCTACCTGTTGGTAAAGGTGGATGTCCACAAGGAAATGTCACTAGTCCTGCTACAGAGTTGCCATCTACTTGATGGTAAAGTGGATGTCCACAAGGAAATGTCACTAGTCCTGCTACAGAGTTGCCATCTACCTGATGGTAAAAGAGGTAGCCCACAAGGAAATGTCACTGGTCCTGCTACAGAGTTGCCATCTACTTGTTGGTAAAGGTGGATGTCCACAAGGAAATGTCACTTGTTCGTTCTGAATTTTACTAGTCTCAGACAAGCAGATTTAATTTCCAACCCTGTCAATATTGTGACAGCAGCAGTGGTAAGTGTGCATTCTCCTCTGTTTGTCACCGTTTGGAGATCAGACCAAGTACAAAAATGCCAGAGGATTTATCTTGTTCTGGGAATTGATCTATGAAAACAAGCCAACATTGGTCTCTTGGAACGGTCGGTGGTCCGATATCTCTGGGAGCCATGAAGGAAAACAGTCAGGAATTAATCAAAGATAGAGTTCTATTTGTGAAAATATTTCCCTTGGTATCATGTAGGGTGCTGATATTTTGATAGTTTACCATCGCAACTGAGTAATTAATACTGTTCACTTTTCATGATCTCTTATTTATTTATTTATTTATTTGTACCACATTGGCGTCTGTGGTAATAGGGTTTAATATACACTGAAGGTATTGATTAAGTCATATCTGTTGGGTTTCTTCAGTTGTACTGATACATGCTTGAGAATGTTAGAAATTACACTTACCAAGATTTGATTTGAGGGATGAACAGGGTGTTTTTGTACAGTATTGAAGAACTAGCACATCAGCATTTATATATTCAAGACTGGACCATGCATCTCAGTGTTTGATAATTGAGCAAGGACCTACTCTGTTAGTGCCTGACAGCCCATTGGTACAGGTCACATGTTGGCGGCAACACATTCCCTGTTATGTCCTCTCATGCAACCGGGGACCAAAGGGGTCTGTCCTGTCACAGATTCCCTGTTATGTCCTCTCATACAACCGGGGACCAAAGGGGTCTGTCCTGTCACAGATTCCCTGATATGTCCTCTCATACAACCGGGGACCAAAGGGGTCTGTCCTGTCACAGATTCCCCTGTTATGTCCTCTCATACAACCGGGGACCAAAGGGGTCTGTCCTGTCACAGATTCCCTGTTATGTCCTCTCATACAGCCGGGGACAAAAGGGGTCTGTCCTGTCACAGATTCCCTGTTATGTCCTCTCATACAACCAGGGACCAAAGGTGTCTGTCCTGTCACAGATTCCCTGTTATGTCCTCTCATACAACCGGGGACCAAAGGGGTCTGTCCTGTCACAGATTCCCTGTTATGTCCTCTCATACAACCGGGGACCAAAGGGGTCTGTCCTGTCACAGATTCCCTGTTATGTCCTCTCATACAACCGGGGACCAAAGGTGTCTGTCCTGTCACAGATTCCCTGTTATGTCCTCTCATACAACCGGGGACCAAAGGGGTCTGTCCTGTCACAGATTCCCTGTTATGTCCTCTCATACAGCCAGGGACCAAAGGGGTCTGTCCTGTCACAGATTCCCTGTTATGTCCTCTCATACAACCGGGGACCAAAGGGGTCTGTCCTGTCACAGATTCTCTGTTATGTCCTCTCATACAACCGGGGACCAAAGGGATCTGTCCTGTCACAGATTCCCTGTTATGTCCTCTCATACAGCCGGGGACCAAAGGGGTCTGTCCTGTCACAGATTCCCTGTTATGTCCTCTCATACAACCGGGGACCAAAGGGGTCTGTCCTGTCACAGATTCCCCTGTTATGTCCTCTCATACAACCGGGGACCAAAGGGGTCTGTCCTGTCACAGATTCCCTGTTATGTCCTCTATTACAACCGGGGACCAAAGGGGTCTGTCCTGTCACAGATTCCCCTGTTATGTCCTCTCATACAATCAGAAATGTTAATTGGGTCTTGGAATACTTAATTTCATCTGAACTATTTCATATATATTCCAAGCATATATACTACTCAGAACAAGTTAAAGAACAACAAAAAATAGAAGGGTATGTCGCAATACCCATGACAGAGTAACCCTAGTCATATGAAAAAATTGGGTGATCTTTAACTTTTTTTGAGTAGTATTCTTTAGGGCTGGGATGAGTCCAAATTTACTACCCAGGTACCCACACCCCTGTTACCTGACCCTACCTGGGTACCCTCTGTTGGTTTCAAGAGATTGGTACAAAATTGGGAATAGTTTGACAGTAGCCCGAGCAAAATGTATTTAGATACACGTAAAAAATGATCTGGTCATGCATATACACTGAAGCTGACTAAAGTTTTATCTTTATTCAAACATATATAAGTCTGAAGGAATGCGTTCATAGTCTTGAAGAAATGTGAACATTAGTGACTTGTGTAACCATGTCGTTGTAGTGAATTTTTGTCATGAAACAATTTATCACGTGACTAACCACGGGTCTGGGTAGTCCTGTGGGTACCCGGGTCCTACTCAGTACCCATCCGGCCCCTACTCAGTACCCACCCGGCCCGAGTACCCGAGTTACCCCTCCCAGCCCTAGTATACTCACCTTCTCCACTCTTGATTGCTTACATACCATGATATAGTGGAAATATTGCTGACCGCGGCATAAAACAACACTTGCACATGACATAGGAGGATGTTCCATTATAAACTAAACCTATTCTAAGTCCAAGTAAATAGTAAATGTTTTTGTCAGTATGCCTTATGAATCTCCCTATAGATTAGGACTGGGACGATACAACAACTGTGCGATCCGATACGTATCGCGATACCTTGCTCACGATTTGATACGTATCGCGATACTTGCATGTGCACTTATGGCGTAAGCCATCTTTTTCAAAGACAGGATTGCAAAATACCTGGCACACTAACGATTAACAGTTGGCAGTGTCAGGTGTAGCATAATGGATCAAAATATTTATGTTTTCACTAACAATTAGTGTTTGGTGTAACACTTATTCAAGAAAACATTTAAGGTAAGAATCGATACTTTTTACTTAGTGTGTGACTGTGATCGATGCTTGTATCGAGAAGTAAAAAGTTGTGATCCACCGATGCATCAGTGTATCATCCAACTACTACTATAGATGTTCTTAAATGTGTTCTTATCGGAACTGCTGTAAAAATACAATACCAGGATCTCGTACCCTGTAACCTTATGATATGACATGAACCAACTGACTGACATGGATTCAAAATCAATAATTGTTAGTATACTGTCGCCTTCTTTAGACTATAATAAATGGTATCATGTATTACTCACTCAATCCGCTTACACAATATTGATTGTCCAGTGTCCTGGAAATTAGCCTTTCGCAATAATACCTCAACACATGAGCTCTCAATGCTGAATGCTCAGTGCCTAATAAGCTACAACCACATGCTCTGCTTATAGGTTAACTCTCCCTTTGCCAGTAGCCAGTATTTTACGTTAATCTGTCATAGAGATATGTTGATTCACCTCGATTGAATCGAAGACAGGAAGC
This sequence comes from Haliotis rufescens, assembly GCF_023055435.1. Taxonomy (NCBI): domain Eukaryota; kingdom Metazoa; phylum Mollusca; class Gastropoda; order Lepetellida; family Haliotidae; genus Haliotis; species Haliotis rufescens. The sequence continues at coordinate 7,275,218 of NW_025964112.1, forward strand.
TTTTAGTATAGAATTTGTGGGACGAGTCTGAGCGAGAAATTGATGTTACTTCCTTCCTTGGCGCCGCCATGCATGACAGTTTGCGTGTTAACCTGCAGAAATCTGTGACAGGTAGTGGGGACTCGGTTGAAAGGATTATTGGTTATTGGAACAGAGGTAATCAATTACGCGACTGGGGACTTCTTAGTGTTTTTTGTAGATGCATATTGTACACGTTTGAGTTAGTTCTCATATCGCGAATAGTTTGGTAGAGCATGCATGGACGAACAGAGAATGCTCTGTGAGTACAGCACATCTAGGTTAGGCTTGGTTCAATTCCCAACATGGTACAATGTGTGAAGACCCAATTCTGGTGCCGACCATTGTGGTGCTGTAGAATATTTCTAAAAGAAGTAAAAAACCTGACTCTTGCACCAATGTTTTATTAATCTGGAAATTATTATGGTGAATATGGTCCGGATTATCAAGGTTTCAATGTAAATTAATCCATCTGTCTCAAACCTCTGGTTGTCCCTTAGTTTTTCTGGCTCCTGTTATCTGGAGCTGACGGAGCCACAACATGACGGAGCCTACTGTAGTTTGCTGCTTGCTGGATGAAGAGACTGAAGTGAGGATGAAAGTTTCAAATGGTCATGTTTAAACATGACTTGTTTCAATCAAATCCCAGACACTCAATCTGTTGCAGTATTTAATAAGATGACTGGTCATTAATATCTGTGATTCCTACTGGCTAGAGCAGACGCACTGTTTATGACCATGAATAAACTGTCTTCCTGATAACTGACTTCCTTATCACAACCTTTTTTTATCATTCTAATCCTCGCTGAGAATCACCGGCAGTGCTTACCATTCAGAGGAATGCCAGAACTGGGAGCACCAAGGAAATTATTGTCAGAGGACCCCTCCTGCACCCTCTTCTGCACCCTTCTGCACCTCCTGAACCCCCTCCTCCTGCACCCCCTCCTGCACCCAGTCAATCCATGCACCCTTATCAAGCAATGAATGTCCTCCCAGCTCTTCTTCAATAAACACTGGTTAATGCATTTTAAGTGTAAATCTCTTGTGTATAACAAAAACTTCAATTTCATTTTCACATATTGCCGAGTATGATAAGATTATCCTTTAACGAGTGTACAATAAATACATGTAGCTTCCTAAGTTTACACCCACCCTGTCTATCTTCCACTCCAACTCTCTGGGGGCAATGAGCTAGCCTACTGGTTAATGTGTTTGCTTGTCACGCTGAATGAAGTTTGATTCCCCACATGGCTTCAATTTGTGAACGCCTTATCTGGTGTCCCCTGCTGTGATAGTGATCAAATATTGCCAGAAGGGGTGAAAAAACGTACTCACTCACTGAAGCTCTGATGCAATTTTAAACATCTTTATCAAGATCTGGAGCAGAAACTGCTCTTTGCTTGAGCCAAACCGCCAGTTATATTAGATTCTGAGTCAGTTTTCATTTAATAGATGCATTGTCCTGTCTTTTGATAAGACACATACAAGCTGTTGGTTGAGTTGGATTTGATCTTCAGTCAGGTTTGATAGATCATGTTGAATATCACCATGTCATGATTGAGGTTGTATTCACTTCATCAAAGGGTTCCAGCAATATGTATGTATGTCATCATGTCCTGAGGACTGATCAACATGGTCTGGCTTGTGTTCAAATGGTTTGGTAGAGTTTGGTGATTTTTAAGCATGGATTCCAAGATATATTCTATTCCTGTTTTGAGAAATTTGCCTGACAAGGTAATTAATTGTTGTTGAAAGAAGTCTTTTCTTGGGTAGAAAAATACCCTGGTTTTAAGTTAGTGTAAACATTTCAGTGTTTGCAGACATGTATGATTGCCTGCAACAATTGCCGCCAGTGATTGGTGTCTGTAGTGGCAGACTTTATGACCTAGTTGCTATAACACAGATGTTGATTCTAGAGTTTGGGGACAGTTAATGGGGAAAGTTGGATTCTGTATGGAAGCTTGTCATAAATGCTGTAGGCTGAAGAGGAAGCCCAGTGTTAAGTATTTGCTTGTCATGCTTAGCCAGGTTTAATTCCCTGCATGGGTAGACTTTGTATTTATCATTAACTTAATACATGCTGCGCAACTCGCCAATGAAGGAATGAAAGTGTATATGAGTTCCACCGTGGGGATTTGGGGTTGGAATTGATCCCCAGCAACCACCATATTAAGTTGTACAAGGTGACATAGATGTCAGCCTACCCAATGGCTAGGATTGTTACTCATAATATCAATCACTGGTTTTGATGTCTGTAATAAATTGGGGGCACGGGTGGCCCAGTCGTCTAAGGTGCCGCGATTCGCTGTGCAGAGTTGCGTCCCCTGGACACGCCAGAAACCTATGGTTGTGGGTTCAAATCCCGGTTCACCCCGATTATGTTTCTAGGTTTGTCAGCACCATACCCGTGCTCGTGGGTTTCACCGAAGTGGTAAACGTCTAAGACCTGCATCACTTCAGGCTTTCCTCCCACATTAAGCTGACACGCCGTGTTATAACTGGAATAATGTTAAAAGCGGCGTTAAACCCAACTCACTCACTCACTCACTCTGTAATAAATTATTTACAGGCTGCTGTCATATCGTTGGAACATTGCATTGTGTGGCATTAATAAACAAAATAAAGCAAGCACTGAGCCTTTGTTTGTGTTTATGGAGGTGCTGTGATGGAGCTGACGGATGGCATTGTGAAATAGCCATGTCTGATTGGCTAACTGCTGTATTGCGATCAGCCATCGGACTGCGACAGATAGTAATAATGTCATCTTCCTTAAATCTCATGTGAAGATGCTGGTGTACAAAAAATCCACAGATGCTTGTCATTAGACCTGACGAATGAGGATCGAGTTGTTTCATTGTGTGACTACTGATTATGTTTTATTGTGCTCTGACACGTGGATCATTGTCCACATTGGCAGCCATTAGCCTCCCAGGCTTGATTACTTGTAGACTGCCACGATGTTGCTGACTACAGTAACAACAGTCACACACTTCATTCATTGACGGGGTAGCCAAGGGGTGGAAATGTCTGCTTGTCACGCTGAAGACTGTACGTTCAATTCCCCATTAGGGTGTAATGTGTTTAACACTTTTCTAGTCTCCAACCCCAGTGACTGGTTACTGATACCGGCATGAACCCTATTCACTCACTAACTCATTAACTGCTGCTAATTAAACATGTACTGAAATCATATGTATATTTGGGTTGGAATTCATGCAAGAGCAGCCAGCTCATCCGAGAGTCCCATGCAAACTGGATCTCCTTGTAGCTGTAGGGGGCGGTGGGGAAGCCTTGTGGTTAAAGCATTCATTGTCACGCCGTAGACCTGTTTTCCATTCCCTGCCGTGATATTGCTGGACTATTGCTACAAGCAGCATAAAACCATACTCACTCACTCACTTGTAGCTAAGGGGTGTTAGGGTAGACAAGTGGTTTTACCATTCTGTCATTACTCTGAAGGCCTGGGTTTGATATCTCATATACAAGATGTAAGCCCATCCTGTCCTCTGTCATCATATTGCTGGAACATTACTGGAACATTGCTGGAACATTGCTGGAACATTGCTGGAACATTGCTGGAACATTGCTGGAATATTGCTGGAATATTGCTGGAATATTGCTGGAATATTGGTGAAACATTGCTTGAACATTGCTGGAATATTACTGGAACATTGCTGAAACATCGCTGGAATATTGCTGAAACATTGCTGGAATATTGCTGGAATATTGCTGGAACATTGCTGGAACATTGCTGGAACATTGCTGAAGCCAGCGTAAAATCATACTCACATTGTGTCATTGACATGATGAATGCTGGTAAACGTCATTGGAGGAAGCGGATTGATGACTGGAGGCAGCTGGAGCCAGGGTTGAGGCTTTAAAGTGAGCACTGTTAAGTCTGGGGTGGTAGACAAGCCACTGACATGCAAGTCATGTTGATCAGTCTCACTCCTTGGATGTTAGTAATCTGGGCTGCGAGATCCTGTGACCGGACTGGCACAGAGTCGGATTGTCATTATTGAGAAAAGGTTGAGAGGAGTTGATGTTTATTTGGTAGACAGGTAGATTATAGACTTACATGGAGACATTTCGGAACATGGATAGGGAGCGGCTGTCCCAGTAATAAATTCTGTCAGGACTGGTGAGAATCTAAAACGTCAATCTAATGGACAATATTGGGAGATGGTGCCCTGTTGTGAGTCCTAGTTGGGTGTGGAAGTAGATTACGGTCTTACAGAGGATGAGGTTGATCTGGGAGTCGGTGATGGACTGCTGTGATATACTGGTGTATCTAGGTGTCTCTCACTCAGGGCCATGATGGAGGAAATATTCAATTTGGTTGGTGCTCATTTGGGAGACAGCAGATTGCAATCCAACAAGCTCAGGTTAATCAGACTTATCTTCGGATGTTGTTGTAAAAATGTGGTTTCATTTACTTCCTGATTGCCGTTATGGAAGGTGTTGCTGGAATGACCACCTGCTAGGTCGGCTCTATGGTGGTGTCAGGAAGTCCTGGTGGATTCAGTGGGTCTTTGGCTATTCATTCATTATGGTGGAGAGGAGAAGGGGGAGCATCTGAGAGGTTGACAGAAATTGACTTTATGAGTTGTGCGAGCACACAGGGTAGAGTGTGTGAAGAGTGTGAAGCCGATTCTATAACTAATACTGATTGACACATAAGGAGGGATGATGATATGATGATGATGATGATGATGATGACATCTGTCAGTGATTTGTACACAGTAAGTTATCCGTGGGGATTCCCCAGTGACCTAGGTTATCAGGCTCAGTGACTTGGTTGATGGCATGGCATTGTGAACAGGCAGCATGGATCGTTGCTCACAATATTATAGCTGAAGTGCAGTTTAAAACAAACAAGGTCATCTTGGTCGACAAGTTGTAAAATGTGTACCACAGGGTTTGATCATGTTTGTGCAAGAGTTACAAACCACACACACTCTCTCTCACACCCTCAGACACTCACACACCTTCACACACACTCTCTCTCACACACACACACCCTCACACACACTCACTCGCAAGGCATGCCAGAAACCCATGATCTTAAGTTTAGTTCCAGGTTCTCCCTAATTACATTTACATTTCTAGGTTTGTGGTCACCAGACCGTGCTCGTGGGTTTCATCAAAGTGATTAACATCTAAGGTCTGCATCACTTCGGGATTTCCTCCAACTTTAGGCTCACATATTATGATCTGATTGAAATATGATTCAAAGTTGTGTTAAACCCAACTCACTCACTCACTTAACTCAGTGAGTGAGTGAGTGAGTATTGTTTTACGCCACTTTTAGCAATATTCCAGCAATATAATGGCAGGGGACACCAGAAAATGGGCTTCACACATTGTACCCATGTGAGGAATCGAACCCGGGTCTTCGGCATGACGAGCCAATGCTTTAACCACTAAGCTACCCCCAACCCCACTTAACTCAGAAAAGATCTTCTGAGCCAATGGAAACCTTTTCATAAACCGGACCAGCGGCTCCATGATTCAAGCACTAACACAAGGGTTCCCGCACTGCCTAATTTCCACTTTCTAAAGTACTGCTGTGCTGCAAATATTGACGAATATTGTTGAGGAGAAAGACTATCAAGATGAAACATTGGCTCAGTTTCTTTACAATTAGCTGCTGGATACCAAATATTGATCTATACCATTCAAACCTTGTTCTCCAAAACTGTTATGGTCATAGTACCAATACTTCACCATAGACTTACCATAGCCCTAGCGCCAGGGGCACTTTGTGCAAGTAGGCACGGAATGGGAAAGGGGACCTTGTCTGAAAAATCTTCATACTCAGGAATCACTGTGCAATTTCCTATAAGACATATCAATACAGCTCTCAGTCTGGAGAAATCATGGACTGTCAAAGAGAACTGGAGACATACTATCCAATGGTCAATATTGCGATCACAAAGGAAACTATCTCATTCTGGCTCCAATGACAGGTACATTAGTATTATAGGAAGGTATGTCGATAGTAGATGGGGCTGTAGAATTGCTGGTGGATCTGTAGACGGATCTGTTTCATGCTATTGGTGTCATGCTATCTGATTGATGGGGTCGGACAGATGCTGCTTTGGCCCTTGTTCCTTGTCTGTGATCGTTACCAGGGCAAGTATTGGGAGGCTGACTTTGTGTTTGGTTTTTGGGAATCTTAGGACTTGGGAAAAAAATGTTGATGTTTTTATTACCTCTGACTCTTTTTGATCTTAACAATTTTATTGACATTTTTATCAAAGGGATGACAAGAAATCTTTGAATTGAGTGGCTGTTAGAAAAGAAATAACTTGTTGGAGTTTGCAGGTTTGAGGTTAGGTACTGAAGCTAACAGTGACTGACTACTTCAATAGCAACACATTCGTGATGTATTATATAGAATGATATTAATTTATATCTGAATAAGTATTTCTTTCAGAATATACAGCACATGTGATTTGGTAGATGGCATAGTAACTGGGGTATAAGATAAGATAAGATAGTATTTATTGCAGAAACGTTCCATTACGGGAATTTTAAAAGACAAGACATTATGATTCATATATACATATATACAGACATACATAATTTACATTCCTGTAGACACATCCTAAAACAAAACAATCAAAATTACATATTTGATGATATTATTATACATAAAATGTCAACGGTAGATTATGAAGGGGTATTTATTGTTTGAAATGATAGATATGGAAACAAATGCAGTTGATATTGACTGCTTCATTTTTGACGGGATGTAGTGAAGAATTTGTCTTCATGACTGTGGACATTTACATTTACATTTTGTCTGGATAATTTTTCAAAGAGTATATTTCTTTCTTGAGTGTGTTTAATAGATTGAAGTAAGTAGTGTTTTTCGTCATCAATGGTTGAACATGTAGAGCATAGCCTCTGATGTAGTGGGGTTGGTGGCTTTGTGTGTCTTCCAAGTTCAATATTTAATTTATGGTTACTTAATCTTAGTTTAGATGTGGATGTCTCTGTGGAGGAACAGCACCTGATGTGCATCACAGATCTGTAACACGCCATGTGATGACTGAGGCTGGTATGTGGCTCATTGCTGTTGTATAATGTACAGCATGCCCTAGAGAGTTGTGTAGCATTCGGGGCATGGTACATCCTCAATTAGGTGTCTCAGATTGTAACCACCCTGTGTGTTGATCTAACTAGGGCAGATAAGGTCAGTGACTTGCACAGTTGAGTTTTCTTTGCTGGATAGCTCCGTAGGTAGGGTGTTCACTTGCTGATTTGATCTTAGTCGTTGCTCCAAGGCAGCATGAGTCCCTGGGTGTACAGTGATTCTATCTTTATAATAGGCTAGTCTAGCTAGGACAGTACAGTCAGGACGACAGTCTCTTATAGGGACAACTTGTTCTTATTATTTATATAATCTAGAACTAATGATTTAAACTAATAATATTTGCCTTTGAAACTTGTGCAAGTCTAATTTGATCTTAACATGGGCCCAATTTGTGAAACATGGTTTAAAGTGGTTCTAAAATTCTGCTTCTAAAAATCATGAGCAACTGGGATATGAGAGCATGCACACTCGATCTGTTAATTGCCTCGTGCCATGAGATGCTGTGGAACAAGTCTAACCTGGATCTTCATTGAGCTTCATCGTTCATGGCGGATCTGACACTTGACTGTGACACCATTAGCTTGTTATTACAATTAGCACTCCCACAATGCCCTGTTCCTGACTGATGATGCCACTAGAGATAATATGAAGATGGTATGTGTTGGGTGAATCAGGAATCTTATTGTTTTGTCCCGTGAGTAATGCTATGATACAGACCCCCCAGGTAATGGGACTTCTGTCATGATGTGAGCAACTACCTGACAAGACCGGTCCATATTGGCAATGGCAGGCAAGTGCAGTATGAGGTAGAACTCTTTGTGGTGGGACATTTTACACATAGAGTTATGGAGACCTGCCACCAGTCTTGTCATGTTATTTGTCAGCAGTTATGTTTAAAGCAGCAGCATCCTTCCATACTGCCACTGACAATTACACTGCTGTGATAAAACAGCTCTATCAGTTACAACTGTGGATGCTATGATCCAACCTCTCTCTCTCTCTCTCTCTCTCTCTCTCTCTCTCTCTCTCTCTCTCTCTCTCTCTCTCTCTCTCTCTCTCTCTCTCTCTCTCTCTCTCTCTCTCTCTCTCTCTCTCTCTCTCTCTCTCTCTCTCTCTCACTCACTCACTCACTCCATTCACTCACTCCATTCACTCACTCCATTCACTCACTCACTCACTCACTCACTCACTCACTCCACTCACTCCACTCCACTCCACTCCACTCCACTCCACTCCACTCCACTCACTCACTCACTCACTCACTCACTCACTCACTCACTCACTCACTCACTCACTCACTCACTCACTCACTCTGATGTAACTGTACTGCACCTGTGTACATGCAAACACTTCATACCCTCTAAAACTGCCCACTTGTATGACCTGAGTATTATAACCCCATACCACCCACTCACAAACACACAGAAGGCAGAGCATTGATGCATTCCTTTGACATAAAACCTATTTAATATGCCGCTTTCCCAAAGGACTTGTTCAGATATTGTTTCTCCATAATCATTGTGATTCCTCATTTCAGGAATATCAACAAATTTATCTCATTCTTTCTCATCCTTCAAGCAAGATCTTGCTTTTGTTAAAAGCCTTAAAAAAACCTTTGACAAGTCGTTGAGACATTTTACGAATTTAAATGTGGCATGTTTTGTATGATGAATGATGTTGCTGTTTGCTCTAAAGTTTTAGATGAAATACATTTCTGCCGAATATTAAGTGGTATATTGATTGATGGTTAAAACTCCAGGGATGAGCCAGATATTCTTGAAGATGCTTTAATGGCTAATTTGTGTGCAGTATTCAGTCAACAGGGAGGCTCCATGGGGATTTCAGGGGTCAGCTGAATCTAAATGTCTTGTTTCTTTGGGTTTCTTGAAGGCTGTCCTTGTTGGCCATGGTTTGGAAATTTATTCATGACGTGTATGTCCTTTGCACTGTTAAGGGGACCCTTCCATTGAGTGCTCCTTTCTTGTGCCTCCACTGACAGTTTAGGATTTGAATGTGACCCCCTATTGGTCCTTTTAGGGCTTTTCCATCCCCATTATTCCTTTAATGGCCTTCCTGATGTCTTGTTCAAGATATCAAGGTTCTCTAATGTCTTTAGGCTTCAACTGACCCCTATTAAGTCTTGGGGTTTGACCCCACTTCAATGGTCATTGGTCTTTTTCTGGACAAGTACAAGTTTCTCAACTGATGTTTTTTGGGCCTGAAACAGACTGCTAGGAGGTATGGTTAGTCATCTATGACAACTGAGTTTCAGGGGTTGATTTGATCCCCATTTTTGTGTTAATTGGTCCCCCATTGTTCATTTCAGGGTTTTTCGTTACCAGATGTATTGATATTTTGAGGCAGACCTTGATTTGCTGAAATATAAACCCCATCATGGTGATTGCCCCCCACGGGCAGACCTCGATGATACACCTAAATGGTTGCAACTTTATGTAATGGTCTATGTAAACTTTGATATCATAGCATGTTCTTCCCATTTCAAACTTCAATAAAGAAGTAGGAGTAGCTGTCAGAGTATTGCGTCAGTGCAGATCGGTAAAAAATGTTTGCAGGTGAGTGTTCAGGAAAACGCTAGATGATAGGAGATAAAAGCAACAGGGAATATAATAAGTTTAAATAAAACTTCAATACTTGAATCTCCCATTTTCAAAACTCCATTACAGAGAACATTTCCATGTGTTTGATTAGAACTTTGCCAACTTTACTGTTGAAGTGCAGTGTCAACGAATAAAATCATAAAGAAATTGCGGAGAAAGCAATTATGCCATATGTCTCGTTTAAGGGCATTCAACTGTAGAATAACCTCGTCCTGTCTGTTTAGACAGAAATGTAGCACAAAGGCACACCCAGTTTGAACATATGAAATTCTTCACCTTGTTTATGAATTTATTTCAAGAAAGAAAAAAAATCAAATTTATTCTAAAATTCCTTTTAAGTGCCTGTAATTGACCATGTGTGGCGGTTATTTATCTTGGCTGTAGCAACAAATCTGTGGAATCACTGCTGGCTTCCATAACAAAGCCCCTACTCCATCGGAATGTTTTTTGGCCATCAAATTTGATAATTTCATGTGTTTTGTTTAAGTTTGATGTGTGCTTTGTCATCTGAACTACCTATTGCTATTATTGAAATTTTATTCTTCTGAAAATGTCTTTGTGTTTGAGGAGGGCAGTGTGTGAGATTGAAGAATAAAAGGGAAAGGAGTGTGTATGTAAATATACAATATTGTAACAAAAAAATTGAACTTTAAAATATATGGCTGATGTCAATGCCTAAAATGACAGAAATCATGCAATGTTATAATGATTGTTTTTGTTTCATGTTTTGAAAGTTTCTCGTATCATTTGTCTCTCTAGGGTATTTTGTTGCTTCCTAAGAAACTGTTGTTGTCATGCCTTGAATTCCTGACAGGCCTCGCCATTTCATGTGAAAGGTCTGTGATATTGAGATGGGACTGGCCTCCCTGCTCTGGGTCTCAGACACAACTGGCAGACTTGACATCCATCTTTTTGTGTTGGTGGAGCACCATGCAGTAGGCATGAGCAGCTGTTATCCCTGTTCCACTGCTGTGAAAATAATCACGTACTCCTGCACTCACGAGATGTAGGTATGAAATACGACAATATTATTTACTATGTGTGACCAGAGGCCCTCACTGTCCCCTTCTGTAAGCATGAACAAGCCAGTGCCTTGTGTTGTTGATTTGTGATCACTCACTCACTCACTCACACTCACTCACTCACTCACTCACTCACTCACTCACTCACTCACTGTGCTGCCAACTGCTCTAAGCACACTCCATCCCCCTGTTGTTGGATTGTAGTATTTCAGCGATTTCAGATATCGTTCCGCTATCAAAGGCTGCTGCTCTAGACTAGCCAAGCAGTAAGATGCAAATAATTGACAACCTGATATACATGTATAACTCTTTCTTTCTACATTTTCTAACATGTGACCAACATGTGACCACTGATCTTGCTGCAGGTATAGTCAGTGTGTGATACTTTGATGCATGTACCCAGAATCCTTGGAGAACTGTCACATACAGTGTGGGGTTTGTTCCAAGATGGCCAATGTACTGGCTGCTTGGGACACTCCAGTTAGTACATACAGACTGGCTGGATGTTGTAAGTCATGATGCAAGCCTCTAGATGCAGGGTCTTCACGTTGCTTTACGTAAAGTAGTCCCGCGGAGAGGACACAGATTTCGTGCTGCCTTCTCTGCAGGTTAATGACTGGGAATCCTGGGAATGGAAGCTGACTTCCTTGCACCTGACTTATGACAACTTCAGCCTTTAGTGCCCAGGCACTTGTAGGCTATACACTGCACCCACTTTTTTCATAGAAATATTCTTTGGGATTGTGACCATGTTTTTTGTTTATTGCTCCTTTTTTAGAAAATTGCATTCATGGTGTGTCGATCAGTTATATATCATGATGTGTCAGTTATATATCATAGAGTGTTGGTTATATATCATAGTGTGTCATTTATATCAGCGTGTCAGTTGTATATCATGGTGTGTCATGTATATCAGGGTGTCAGTTATATATCATAGTGTGTCAGTTATACATCATGGTGTTTCAGTTATACATCATAGTGTGTCAGTTATATCATGGTGTGTCAGTAATATCATAGTGTGTCAGTTATATCATGGTCTGTCAGTTATATTGTAGTGTGTCAGTTATATCATGGTGTGTCAGTTATATCACTGTGTGTCAGTTATATCATGGTGTGTCAGTTATATGATGGTGTGTCAGTTATATCACGGTCCGTCAGTTATGTCACGGTCTGTCAGTTATATCATCATGTGGGAGAAAGCACCTGTCGAAATGTTGGATGTGCAAGTAAGTATTTCGTACTTGTATCCATCCATACTTCCAATAGACAGAGTCAGAAGGACCCTGGCAACTCAGGAAATCTCTCTCAGATGTATTTATTTATGTTCCGGATGAAATGGTGTAAAGTGTTAGTAGTGTATATTGTTATCAAGGAAGCAGCCATGTGGTCGTAATACTTGACAGTAAATATTAATCTTTGTGACACACTGCCTGCATTTAGTTTCTGCCTGAAGATGTTACGTTTATTTTCTTTCCTCATCAATATTAGGTTGGTTAAGAAAAACATATGGGCTGTTCGAAACAGAGCCTGTTTTGTACCTAAAAGACACTATCCAATGTTTAAGGAAAATATTAACTTGTCTGGGGGTGAAGATTGTATGCAATTTTGTGTTTTGAGATGGAAAATGTGTGTTTTTTGTGAATATTAAACCATTTTTATTAAGAAATAATATCTACTTTGAGGAAACACAGCACACATGACTTTCAGTGCCGCCAGTTCTTGAAAAAATTGTTTTCAGGCCATATGTTGTTGAAGAAAGTGTCTATAATATACTGATTCCTGCATTGATTATTAATTTTACTTAAGATTCATTGGGGGGAAAACAGTAGATGTATCATGTATTCTTTTTGCAGAATGAAAGTTTCAGTAAACTCTGCTTATGATGACGATACTGTGAAAACATATTTACTAAGAAGCAGTTCACTGCTGGAAAGGGCTGAAGATTTATTGAAAAATGTAATTGAGAGGGGGGAGGGGGAATGAAAAGAATATTTTTAATGTAACTTTTGGATAGATCTGGGGGGAATAATTCGAAGTTTGTTTTGTGTCGTCTGCTATTTTTTGATGAATGTGAAAATAAACAGTGGACAAATGCCTAATTGTCTTATTCCTACCAATTTGGACAATAGCATGCCTAAGACACCTGCAATATTATTAGGTGTGCCCATGCCCCCTCGAGACCAGAGGACAACTTATAATGTAGCGTGCAAGACGGGTAGTATTACAAATAACACGCACTATGAGGCATTCTAAAACCTCATGTGACTGATGTTCGCCAAATACCCAGAGAGATATTATTCCGAGCCTCCCAAGTGTCGAAGGAAATATATTTGTCCAAAACAACAAGATGAGACCGTTTCTTTCGCCTCCTTGTGGGATTGTGAAAAAGTATATACTTTTCACACATAATGAAATAAACTCTTTATTCAGTAGAGAATACTTTCATCTTGCATCAACAATCCTCTTGATTATTTTTTGAAAAAAAGTACACAAGAAATACATTCTCTGGCCTGGCTGTTGTATCATGTTGCAATGTCGCGTTGTCTTCGGTGTTCGCGATCATTAGTCCGCAGTATTTTCTTATCAGCTGCGCAGTAATTCAGCAGCCATGCCATAAAAAAGGATGTTTATTTAGAAGAAAGAGACCCAATTTATGTAGGCAGGGTGAGCAATGTCTTCATGGCCCTTGGGACATAGCTGTTTTAATTGTTCTTCTACTAACATTTCCTGCAAGACGTTGAAGATTATCATAACAAGGGCTACAGAAAATGATTTTGCCCTTGATAACATGAAACTAATTATGTTTCATTTGTTTTATTGTACTTTAGTTTGGGTTGAATTGTTATAAAACAAGCAGAAGAAATTAGTCTTTGCTTTTCTGAAAAAATAGGCCATTAACCTTCCCTTGAAGCACCATTTGTGTTCTGTAGAGTAACTGTTTTTATTATGTTCAGGAATGGTAATTTACTGCAAGATGCACCCATTACAAAGTTTCGGAAACGTTATGCACTGAGTCTGTCCTGGGTGTGGTCTGAGTACAAAAGACTTGTGTGTTGTGTCAAAGGCTACAGACAGGAGGACTCAACAATACAAATCAAATACAGGTCACATGAAGGGACCTGTAAAACATGAAGGCATAAGATGTACCTTGTTGTATATTCCTAATGTAGTTGGACATCTGGTATTCATTACATTTACAAAACATTCTAATGTGGATTATACAGATGTTGAAGGGGAATAAATCTTTTCCTTAGATTAACAAAAGTCATACATAAAAGTAAGAAATGAAACTCACGATGTATACTGACATTCTGTATCAACTCCTTTCTATGTCCAAGTTGAACCATCTTGAAATCAGTTCTGAATACACAAGCTATGGATGGCACTGTGGTTAGTGTGTTAGATGTGCTGATGTGTCCTTGCTGTGAGTTTGAATCTTGTATTTGCTCTGATCCTTGGTCTGTTGGCACCGTACCATGCTCATTAATTGTATGGCTACCCTGTGGAGATTCAGGGTTAGAATATGTCCTCAACAACCTTGGTTATTTGAGGCAATATAATGGATTGGGTGATCATGTTCGGTGATTGATAGATTGTGTGTCATCGATCCAATCGATGCTCATGATATCCGTGACATGTTTGACGTATTCATACTTGGTTTTTTACAGAGTTTAACATCAAACAAACTGAAAACATTGTGCTCAGTGTTTCTGGCCTATCCTTTGGCTGTCCTTCAGTGTAAGCTGACATGATCTGATGGGTGCCATCTGATACACACGAAGCAGTGTACAGTTGAGCCTCACTCACTCTACCAATGACCTTCTTGGGCGCCTTTCAAGGGGACAATTTGGCACATAATATGTAACAATTTCCTTGCTGTACCAGCAAGTTTTCTTTCTGTAAGTGGCAAGATGAAAGATTTTCTTGGATAACGTGTAATTGTATCTGACCTTTTGTTCCAATCCGTTTTACAACTCTGTTGTCTGTGAAGGCTTTCGTGGCCATAACCATTATACTTGCCTCTTTCATGTCATGAAGGTGTCATCACTTTCAGACAGATATGTTGGAATTTTGAAAGATATTTACAGACAAAATGCCATGGGAGAACTGATTTAAATTTTTGTAATTCTTGTGAGACTGTTTGGACATACACATTGTGAGACATCAACTGCATGACAGTCAAAGATAAATCGAAAAAATTCAAGACATTTTGAAACTTTCCAAGGCTGAAAATAGACATAATTGCTTCTCTGTGCTCTCAGGCAAAGGCTTTTGAAGATTTGGTGGGAGAAATGTGTACCTTTCTGTGTTTGAATATGGAACAATAGTTATCATTGTGTATAATTCTAAGACTACAACGATCCCATTTGGAATCCAAGGTCCATAACAACTCTCTACGCTTGTAACAAGATGGATGAGGATCCAAATGAATCGGATTGGTGCCGCAATCTGGTCAGAGTCATGGGAATCCATTTACCAACACGTTCATAAAACAATCTACCTACTTGAAATCCTCAAGTAAGCAGATTAATAACAAGTAATTATAATGAATTAACTGTGAAAAAACTAATGAAACAAAGGTGTGAAAGATCAAACTGATTGTGAGCTAAACATGTTGGGGGCCATGAGGTTATGTATTCAAGGGTACAGTGTTAGTTTGGTTTAGAGCAGAAAAAGTATGTAAATTCATACATACAGGTTTTGTAATATCCATATCCGTGAAGATTCGGGGTAGAATAGATCTGCAGCAAACCATGCTTGCTGTAAAAGGCAACTATGCTTGTTGTAAGAGGCAACTAACGGGATCGGGTGTTCAGACTCGCTGACTTGGTTGATGCAGTCATCGTATCCCAATTGTGTAGATCGATGCTCATGATGTCAATCACTGTACGACTATTTACAGACTGACGTCATAAAGCTGGAATATTGCTGAGTGCCGTGTTAAACAACAAAACGAAATCGTAATATCCTCACCTAACAGATAAATGGCTGTAACATTTCATTAATTTTTAGTTGGTCATTCTGGAAACTGATCTGTCAATGGCCTATCAAATGACGAACTCTGAACTCTGAACTCTGTCCTAAGAGCAGTAAAATGTTCTGGATTGAACTATATAAAGAATATTATTATTTTATCAGCCAAGTATAAGGAATTAAGATCCAAAGTGACATCAGAGTATTATGACAGTGTTGGGAACCCGTGTGTCCAAATGTCAGAGGAAAAAGAGTACAGGTGGTGCATCTGACAACCGATGGTCTGAAGAAGTGGGTCTGGGAGTACAACTAATACAAGCTGACTTGTTACGATCGGGAAAACGTACCCTCTCGGGACGTGATAAAATTCTGTACAAGGACATTGTAATCTAGACCACAGTACATCACGATGACAATACGGGATAAATCGTCATTACATGAAGCTGTGGACAGAGGATAAAGAGTTCCGAGTTCTGTGGGGCGACCTGCTGGGTGATGTCTTGTTCCTTGGGACTCGGGCTTTGAAGGATGACACAGTTTAGACAGTAAGGGAATGTTGAGGGAGATCTGTATCTCCTCAGATATGCACAGGTCATACAGATGGCAATGTAATAGGATTAAAACTCAGCTGAACATTGACACATTGGGAGTGGGCCTCGGTGGAATGTGATTATATTGCAGTCTGGAGATGGGCCCGGATGGGTGGGGTTTGTTTGGGTCATTTGAGCAGGCTCTGGAAAGTATTTGTGTTTATGATTATGGGGAAAACAGTTACATGGGGAGTATTTATTTGACACAGTCTGCAGCTGAAGCCACCAGTCTGAATTCTGAATCTAGTCAAACATGTTTCAGTTCAGTAAGCTTACGACTGCCCTATGTGGGTAGTGCATAGCTGGAAAACATGAAAGGGGATGTACGGTCTAATAGACACAAAGACGGATGGAAAATATTTCTAAGCATTATTATCATGTTTAGAAACAATAAATCTCACAGTTTCCCAACAGGCTTCCTTCACATTTGCCATCAAATTGCATGGAATATAACCAGAAGAACTAGTTCAGTGTTACATAGAGAATCTCACCTGAGTGTCTTTTGATGTCAAATATATCAGCAAGTGTTGATATATTTGATATCAAAAGACACGAGGGTGAGATTTTATTTATCATCCAAAATCATTCTTCCAACTTTTTCAGTTTGTAAACAGTCATAAGCAGTGTCTTAAGTGTGAAAAGTACTGCTAAGAGCTTCAGTACCAGAGCCATTAGTGATGTCATTTGATTGTGAGGTCATGGTAACCACTGACGTCACAATGGTCTGCAAAGCATTGTGATCCAATTTCATTGTCTACAGTGTAGATATCCTTGATCTCACCCAAGCGATATCTCCTTTGGGAGCCAGTTTTGGATGATAAAATATGTATCACTGAAAGAGTGAACCTCAATTTACCGAAATACGGGTAATACTGCACACCCATAGGTACACTCTCCAGATGCCATCATGGACCTTTTGTCTCTACTTGACTCATCTTGTTGCCATCTCTTTCTGTCTGGAAGAGGAAAACCTGCCTCATGCGCTTCATGATCTGGATTCTCATGGAAAAACAACATCAAATGAATATAAGTTGTTTCAAATAGGGATAGTTCCCAGATAAAGAGACAGTTATGTTCGCTATTACTATTCATCACATGAAGATTTGATGTAGGACTCAATTATTACTCCACAATATTCACATAACATGTGTTCCATGATGTCACAGTCAGAAGTACGAGCCCTGCATTTATGCTAACAAGGTCTCAAGTATTTGCAAAAACTGGCAGTTTGGATGATGGAGATTGGTGTGACTGTATCTGAAGTGTATGGTGTTCCTTCGAACAAACAACTCTCATTGGTGTGAGACCGTCCCTGTAGGTGGTGCTGCAAGTCGATACACATCTCACAGCACTGAACAGACAGGTGGGGAGAGGAGGTGCATTAGAAGATGTATCGTCGTTGCTTGATGTTTTAAGAGCTGTGTTGTGGTGCAATGCAAAGATAGTTAGACTTGTAGTTTCTCTAGGTTCATGTGCTGTGTGGGTGCAGGGATGGTTTAGTTGTCTAAGGCGATAAGTTGCTTTACAGAATTGTGTCCTTAGGGCATACCGGGGGCCTATGATCTTGAGTTTGTATCCTAGATTTGCCCTTATGATTCTGCAGAACGGGCTCCGTCCGTCTGTCCGTCCTTACGTCCGTCACGTTTCATTTCCGGAGCATAACTCAGAAACCGTTCAATATGTTTTCATCATACTTTGCAGGTCTGTCAAGTACATGCTGAACTGGTGCCTTTTGCTATTGAGAAATTTTGGAAATTTATATTTTTTACGTTTCCATGGCAACAAGATGGACTTAGGTTCTGTGAGGGTAGGGTTCGTTTCCGGAGCATAACTCATAAACCGTTCAATATTTTTTCATGAAACTTTGCAGGTCTGTCAGGTACATGCTGAACTGGTGCCTTTTGCTATTTATAAATTTTATAAATTTTATTTTTTACGTTACCTTGGCAACAAGATGGACTTAGGTTCTGTGAGGGTAGGGTTTGTTTCCGGAGCATAACTCATTAACCGTTCAATATTTTTTCATGAAACTTTTAAGAAATTTTTATATTATTTTTGTTTCCATGGCAGCAAGATGGACTTAGGTTCCAAACTCTTCTTTTTTTTATAATTTCCATGACAAGTTCCACCTCGGTTAAGAAAGGTGAGGGTTTGTTTAGATTTAATTATGTCATAAATACTGCAACAGGGGCGGGGGATATAGCCACGTTAGTGGCAAACTCTTGTTTGTATTTGACTTCAGTACATTTTGGTTGAGAATAGTGTATCCATATTTACGAGCAGAAACGTGATGTAAGCTGGTGATCATAGGCCTATGGGAGACACCACACCACACCACACCACACCACACACTGCAGTATGAGTGGGCTGTCAAACCATGGCAGACAGTGTTGTAAATCAACACCACTGACCTATAATCTATACATAGAGAATATCACCCGAGTGTCTTTTGATGTCAAATATATCAACAAGAGTCAATAAAAGTTTAAATCTCCAAGGCTTTATCGACAAGTGTTGATATATTAAGAGACACACTGGTGAGATTCTATTTATCATCATTCTTCCAACTTGTTCAGTTTGTAAACAGTAATAGGCATTTTTTTCTAGGATAAATACAAGTACGTTAACCTGGAATTGGCCTGTCATTAGACAAGGGGATAGTCCACCTTTTTTCTTTCAGGTTTATTTGTTTGTTTGATGATGCACTCAACAATATTCCAGCTATATAACAGTGGTCTGTAAATAATCAACTCTGCACAAGACTATCCAGTGATTGACATCATGAGCATCGATCCACGCAATTGAGATACGATGACATGCATCAACCAAATCAGGGAGCTATACCACCCGATCCCGTTAATTGCTTATTTCAGGTACAGGTTGGGATATGAATTATTACAAACTGCATTTTGCTATGAATGTACTTTTTTATTTATATTTAGATAAAGCACATCCAATGACTTGAGAAGATAGGGTTGTCAGGCTCAGTGACTTGTTGATGACTTGTAAGGATTCAGGGTTAGAATTGGACCCCAGCAACCTTGCTGGTCGGTAGATGCGACTAAGTGGATCAGGTGATCAGGCTAGGTGACTTGGTTGTAAGTCAACAGCAAGCAGGATTACAAAATCTCAGAGTTGGACATCATTCGAAAGGTCACTGCCAACTGTTTAGGCGTTTCAGGCGATATATTGACACGGGTGGAATATGATAAAATCATATTGCCTGCTCTGAGAGGCGTACAAAGAAAGCGCCATGCTCCTTGACCCATGTAACTTGTGACTGCATTTCACAAAGTAGCAAGGGTTAACGTTGCTTCCAACTGCCTCCCTTCTGTGGCAGAGGCAGCACCCTGCTGATAGTATATGCCTGTCAATCACAGGTCTTGGGTCAAGTTTGTGTAACAGGATCACATTTAACCCTTTTGCTTTTGGAATGACATCAATAAATTTGATGATTGAATAGGTAAGTTTTGTTCTGGCGCAACCCTGAACACTGAACAGTCTGTTGTTGGTTGGTTGGTTTGTTGTTTAACGCCGCACTCAGCAATATTCCAGCTATATGACGGCGGTCTGTAAATAATCAAGTCTGGACCAGAGAATCCAGTGATTGACATCATGAGCATCGATCCACACAATTGGGATCGATGACATGCATCAAGCAAATCAGCGAGCCTGACCACCTGATCCCGTTAGTCGCCTTTTACGACAAGCATAGTCGCCTTTACGGCAAGCATGGGTTGTTGAAGACCTATTCTACCCCGGAACTTCACGGGTCTGAACAGTCTGTGCCTTAGCCCCTTGTCCAAAGCCTGAGTCATATTTTACAAGCACAAACTGTGTAGGTTCCACCATTGTGCTGTAACCGTATACTCTGACATTGTGTGTTTTCATTATCATCATCATGATGTATAGGATAAAACACGCCTCCTCAGGTTGTTTTTTGTTTTTTGTTATTGTTTTTTTTTTAAATTAATTATTTAAAAAAAATTATATATTTTGTTCATATTTTTATTTTCATTTAATACTCTAACAAATAACTGACTAGCATGTTTTGTGATCTTTTCACTGGTATCATGAACTGCCTTTTTATTTTCGTTTTACAGTTGTGATGTACAGTGGTATGAAAGGAATACCTTTCCTTCTTCCCAATATGCATAAAGGTACCAAGCTTCTGAGATTGATCGATTTATAAAGTTGTATTGTCTATATCTTCTCCTTGTTCACTTGATATAGTTTCATTGGACCAGTTACTTTTCCCTTGTGTGAGATAATATCTTTCCCCAGCACTTGAAGAACTTGTCTTGAAAATCAGTGCATTGGAAATCTGAAGTGTTCCCCATGGGTGCCAGGGATGTGAAGCATTGTGGTACATAACTTGTAAATACACAACAACCTCTTGTTGGTTTAGATAACTGGTGATTATGAAACAGTGTGTACGTTCTGTACTACACTGGTAAAACATGGCTAACGACCAGTTGGATTAGTTGAGCCATTACCCATTCAGTGTTTCGAAAACTTGCACAGCATTTGATAAATTAGTCAATTCTGTTCTTTCTCAGCAACATTTTATGAATTTCTTTTCTGGTATTTGAAGGAAATCTATTGATTTGTAGTATGTGCCATCGTTGGAAATTCCCACGATCTATGGAACAGCTAAATCATCTTCATGCTTGTGTTTCTGGTGCCTTTGTGTAAAGATATACCATGAATTGGGTTTTTCTGTTATGAGATTCCAATATTTCATTGCTTAACAGATTGGATTTTTCTCAATCTTAAAATTGCAATATTTCATTGCCATAAAGGTTGAATTTTCTCATTCTGGAAATTCGTTTGATTCAACATTATAATATAGCTCTGTACAAAATCAATCTGAAGATTAAAAATCATGAAATATAGTCAAGGATCCATCACGATGCTGTGTTAGATGCAATTTACTACAAAGCATACTGATTATTAGCTGTAATTCCATGTGTAATTTGATTAAGTGGTGAGTTTCCTTCAATGATAAGAAAACTGGATATGAAAACCTGTTTGATGCGGGATCCATATGCAGTTATTACTGCCAGTGATTGCAGGGCTCTGTTTGATGCAGCTGGTTCCGCAACGCTGTTATCACCAGACATGGTCTGATGGTCCAATCATACAATCGACAATCATAACACATTAATTTAGGGTTTCACCCTTAATTTTATTGGCACTGATGTATGTTTTTGTGTTGGGGTTAAGTGTCTTAAGTTTTGGAGACAGAACTGTTGGGATTCTGGGCTAGAATGTGTGTCGAGCAAGTTAGGCTTTTTGTAAGAGCTTAATGGATTGCGTGGTGAAACTTGGAGACTTTGTTGATTGTCATTGAAAGAAGTTATGTGGATCAATGCTCATGATATCAATCACTGGTTTGTCTGGCCCAGACTCTATCATTTAGAGGTTGCCTTCATATGCTGGACTTTTATTTAGTGCAGCGTTTAGCAACAAACACACGTTACACAGAGACTATGCTCCAAAGTGTTCAGGTTTGAGGTGTTCATCATTAAGGCGTTCATCAATAAGGTGTTCAAGTTTGAGGTGTTCGTCAATAAGGTGTTCAAGTTTGAGGTGTTCGTCAATAAGGTGTTCAAGTTTGAGGTGTTCGTCAATAAGGTGTTCAAGTTTGAGGTGTTCATCAATAAGGTGTTCAAGTTTGAGGTGTACGCCAATGAGGTGTTCAGGTTTGAGGTGTTCATAAAAAAGGTGTTCGTTTATTAAGGTGTTCAAGTTTGAGGTGTTCGTTTATTAAGGTGTTCAAGTTTGGGGTGTTCATCAATAAGGTGTTCAAGGTTGAGGTGTTCATCAATAAGGTGTTCAAGGTTGATGTGTTCATCAAAAAGGTGTTCAAGGTTTAGGGTTTTTCATCAATAAGGTGTTCAAGGTTGATGTGTTCATCAAAAAGTTGTTCAAGGTTGAGGTGTTCATCAATAAGGTGTTCAAGGTTGAGGTGTTCATCAATAAGGTGTTCAAGGTTGATGTTTTCATCAAAAAGGTGTTCAAGGTTGAGGTGTTCATCAAAAAGGTGTTCAAGGTTGAGGTGTTCATCAATAAGGTGTTTAAGGTTGAGGTGTTTATTAATAAGGTGTTCAAGGTTGAGGTGTTCATCAAAAAGGGGTTCGAGTTTAAGGTGTTTGTCAAAAAGGGGTTGGAGTTTGAGGTGTTTGTCAATAAGGTGTTCAAGTTTGACGTGTTCATCAATAAGGGACCCGTGAAGATCCTGGGTAGAATAGGTCTTCAGCAACCCATGCATGCCATAAAAGGCGACTATGCTTGTCATAAGAGGCGACTAACGGGATCGGGTGGTCAGGCTCACTGACTTGGTTGATGCATGTCATCGATCCCAATTGCGTGGATCGATGATCATGATATTAATCACTGGATTGTCTGGTCCAGACTCGATTATTTAGAGACCGCCGTCATATAGCTGGAATATTGCAACAAACAAATCATCAATAAGATGTTCAAGTTTGAGGTGTTCATCAATTAGGTGTTTAAGTTGAGGTGTTTAGTTTGTTGCTGGATCTAATACAGTAATTGTCATTGTATTTTAAATAACATATTTAAAAAGCCATTTTACATAGAAATAGTATGCTACAATAAGAAAATCTGATGATGTCTTTGAACAGAATTTAGAAAAACATGTCACTTGTTTGCAGTTTTTCCATGGTAATTTTTGCTATTTATTTTGGCGGTAAAGTTTCCCTCTCAAGTCAAATACAACAGTGCATTTCTCGGCATCTCACAAACAGGTCTGGAGTTAATATCTAAATCTTCTGTCTATAGTTTTAGCAAAGAGATAACTTGCTAAGCACACAAACAAACACTTATTGAGAATGATGTTAAGAAAACTGTATGCAATCTTTCCCATGCAAGAGAAGCTGTCAGACAGGTTATGCAAGACTTGCCCTACACACAGTCATTAGGCAAATTGTGATAAGTGCAGCAATCGAGTTGGGAATTGGTTTAGCCTACTCAGCACTAATTTCCACTAAAGGGATAGGTCACCTATGTTGAAAAACATGATTAACTGGGTGTGAAAACACTGACAGTAGACTTGTTATGAGGGGTAATAAGCTAGTAACAAGATATGTCACATTTGACATTTTTGGTGGGCGTCAATGACACGCCTGGTGCAAGCCTACGGGAGATTCCCTGTGTGATATACATGTTATACCATGGGAGGTTTCAGCTAGCTGTCAACACTGGTGTTCATTTTCAAGGGCAATTGGCATGATTTACAAACTTTTGAAATCTTAAACCTTGTGAATTCATTAAGACTTTGGCGAATATTTTAAAAGTTTAAACCCCGGTTTTCAGAAAAGTCATTTGAATGGCATGATTTTGAAAAATTAAGATAATTAATTTTAGGTTAGGCAAGACTAGTTCATATTCCTATTGATGGAATAAGCATTGTGTTACACTGTTAAAACACACATTGTGTTAAAAGTTTAAACCCCGGTTTTCAGAAAAGTCATTTGAATGGCATGATTTTGAAAAATTAAGATAATTAATTTTAGGTTAGGCAAGACTAGTTCATATTCCTGTTGATGGAATAAGCATTGTGTTACCATATTTTTTGATTACCGGTAAGTTAAAACTTATTTTGAACATCTTTTATGTTTTTTATCATATATTTTTGTTTTGTTTTGTTTATATATTTTTTAACTTTTCAGGAGTACTGTTTTGAAATAAACTCACACAACCATATTTTTGTTGTAATTTTGCATTGGATGGGAAAAAGTGGTGAAATAAGTGTGATTGATTTTATTTTTTATATTCAGAAGTTTGTAAAGTTGGGCCAGGTTTGCTAGCAAATTGTTGACACAACCCATATATTGTCTATTTAGATAAACATGTATTTCACAAAGGATTCAATTACTCAGAAAAGAAAATTTCAGGAAAAACAACTATTTTTTTTCAAACTGCATTTTTTATGAATCCCTTTATATGAAGCAATCAATATATATAAGAACTATAGGATTCTTTCTCTCACAAAACTTGCAAATTCAATACCTTTTCCCAGCACCCACTTCACTGATCAGGCAGAGTTATGAGCGTGTGTTGAGTACTTGTTAATAACAATAGGTCATATATGAGGAGGGGCACCGACAGCTTGCCAGTTGCACATGGAACAGATATTGAATTTTGACAAACGTTGAAAACTCCCATGCTTACTGGTAGCTAGGCCAAGCTAATATTTCACATGATCTCAAGAGATTTACCATAATGATTCAACCAATATGAGAAATAAAATGAATAATGATTTTCCTGATAAGAAGCAGGATTCGGGTGATAGCAGATTTGGCTGGCTGATAATTGCTTTTCTCCTAGGCTCATCAGGCCTGGCAAGTGAGCAGCGCTGGTTGCCATTATCTCAATCATGCCAGTTCAAGATTGCAAGTTTTTTTCTGATGCTAAAGGATATTATGAACGATGATGTGATGATGTCTTTGAATCTGTTCACACTCATATAATCAAGAAAATTCAGTTAAAGGTTTTTGTTCTATCAAAGTTCTTTTAATCTCCTGTTCTTCATGTTCGGGGGGTCTCGTTTCAACATGCCTTTACAAGAGTGTATTGTGCTCTTGGCTTTGATAGTGGAATAGCTGTCCAGTTTTTGATGTGGCATGAAACTCATTCCCTCACTCACTAGTCAGGTGTGGAAGAGGCTTTGAACAGCACTTTTCCCTTGTATGATCAACTAATTTGGCGTAAAGACTTGAGATGAATTAATAAATAAAAAAAACATGCTCTTATGAAAGACTTTGATTGGTCAGATGTTGTATGGCATGCACTGATTGGTCCAATACTACATTCATTGATCTTGTCACTATTGGGAATGTCAAGTTTATTAACATGTCATGTTGTGATGATGGATGACATATAAAAAGGATATATGGAGACCAGCTCAGACGCTGATATTCGGCCAAAAGTCTGCGTCAAATGACAGTAAAAATTCCCAATTTCTTAAAATTTTCAAAAATAAAAATAAATCCAATTTAGGAAAATGTCACTGAAAGGTGCTGACTGTCATAAAACAATATTCATTCACTTGTCAGTTGTCACCCTGCATGCTTCCTATAGATCATAAGGGGGCGGTCAGGTAGCTTAGTGGTTAAAGTGTTCACTCGTCACGCTGAAGACCGACATAGGTACAAAGTGTGAAGCCTATTTCTGGTGTCCCCCGCCATGATATTGCTGGAATATTGCTAAAAACGGCGTAAAACCATATTCACTCACCCACCTATCCATCATAACCATTGTCTCTAATACAGACACAGAAGGGAGAATGTCCAAAATGTTCCAAACAAGTTTAGATTTCTTTAGACCAGCCTAGAAGGTCTTGATTTCTTTAAACCAGTCTGGAGGGATTTAGTATAAGCTGCAAATGGCCATTAATGTTTCTACCCTCAGTAGAGAGCAGAACTGCCCCCTACTGTTTCCAGACCTAGAAGCATAAGCTTTGATTAAAGACTTGGTTAAAAGGTTCCACTTTGACATCAAAGGTACTAATCCACACTCCAATTCATTTAAACATATCAAAAGGCGCTTCATGCCTATTTACATGCATGTTGTTTTCGTAGACTGAAAAAAAAACGTCTGGGAAGATATTATTCCTAGGCAACATAAACGGCTGGGCAGTATCAAATAGTGAATATAAAATATACATCACCCATATGTTAACACCTGTATCAGCTGTATGGAAGCCAAATATTTGCCAAAGCTAACACTGGCCCATCTCGTCAAGAAGCTGATAGAGGTAATGACCCAGGAAGTCGTTTAGTGGCTTGCACAAGGGGAGGTAATCAGATTCACGGCTAGGAGGCTGTATGGAGCTGTGCCATGTGTTTGTAGCAGACCATGATGGACTTGGACTAAACATTTAGGGTTCAAATAATTTGTACTCAATTACAGAAACTCAAACTCGAACTCCATTTAACACAATATATTTTTAAAGATAATGTAACTTTTTCACCCAGAGAGAATTCTTATCTGAGCTAGGGTGTAATATCAGCACACCATTGTCGCAATGGATAAATTGATAATTTGTTCATGGAGTTAATGTCTTTGATTGTTCTTGATACTCTTCTGGTTAAAGAATTTGAATTTTACTGTATTTTACTATATTTTACTATTTACACAGTGAAAATATACAGACATATGAACATTCATCTTTGGTGAGCCTGAGTGGTCTGTGCCCAAACGTTTGGAGTCTGTTAGCCAGAACATAGCATCTTTTCAGTAAGTTTTTAGTGTTATTATATGGTCTATTATCAGCTGAGCTTACAAGACCAACATAAGTTTACTGTACTGGGGATTGGGACTTGGGCAGAAGTCAGACTGTGCGTGGTAGTTCTTTAGACATAATTACTACCACGCCAGGCTCGTTTATATACAGCGAGGCCCCCATCAAATCTCGGGACTATTGCTGACTGTGTCATAAACAACTTAAACAAACAACTCGGAAGGGATTCAATGCAAAATGATACTAGTCTGATGATGCTCTATATATACCACTCACTCACTTGCTGTGGTACAGTGACACTCAAGTCAACTCCTGTTTAGACTGCAACTCGATCACAATCACGGTACAGAGAATAGTTTTCTCAGGCCAGAGATAGAATGACCTGTAATAGTCCTATGACATTTAACAAACATTCCATAACATTTGCTCAACCTTGAAAGTTGACTGATCAACATTGACTTTTGTCCATATCACTAAAAAAAGTAAATGCCTGACTGTTTTGCTGGTAATGACTACAAAAGGGGTAAATTATGTGATTATTTCCTCCTAGAGCTGAGATGAAAGTGATACAGCATTTAGCCAGTAGCCTGTATGGTGTGTGGTATAGGCAGAAGGCTGCAGTAAGCAGGAGAGCCCCAGTAGTCCCAGCCTACGGGGTGATGGGATCCAGCCAGATGGCTTGTACAATTTAGCAGGCAATTGGAAACTCCTCCACAAATACACCCTTGAGTTGAGCAGGAGAAGGTAGGTGAACGAGGTTTGGTTATGTTTACCTGTGTTGCGACTCCATCGGTGATTTATTTGCCGTGATTTATCAATGAAGCTCCACTCTCCTCAGATGTATTGGACAATCGGCAGCATAGATGGCTGTGTTCTGGTACAGTGTGGACAATCGGCAGCATAGATGGCTGTGCTCTGGTACAGTGTGGCTCACGTTTGCACTGCAGGTGTGGGGTCTTAAGCATGTAGAGCTAAGCTTGTGTGTAATTGCTGCTTCTTCTTTGTGACAAAAGGGGGATGGATGGTACTTGTTGATGGCATTGATGGAAGTTTAATGGCGTGCTGAAGCGGTTAGTGTGCCATGTTGCCTCTTAGATGATATTCTTCATGGTGGCATAGATATGTGTGTTGGAGGTGTTAAGGTAGAATGTGACTTATAAAATGTATTCTAATTCTGGACATAGTGTTTCGTGGTGTAGAAATGTTGAACTGGTTAGTGCGGTATATTACTTCTCAGATTGTATTCCTAGTGATGGACATGGTGGTTTGTGGCATGTGTGTGTTGAACTCGTTTTACTTAAGGGGTCCTTGAAGCTTGCTGCTGTATTATAATAAGGGCCCCTTGGCTCCCCTTGACATGCATGCTTCATTTCAAACAGTGTATTTTGTACATGTTTGGTGTCATAACCACTGGTAGCTTGTTGAAGGTATCAATGGTGAGTGTTTCTTCTCTGATGCTGTTCTTATTGATACAAGATATTATCATGCAAACATTGCAGACAGTGACAATATTCAACTATATAAACATGGTCCTGTGCACAGTGTACATGTTACAAATCAGGTGAATTTAAGCAATGTTGGTCGTGCAGAGTCCTTGAATGGGTGACCGCATTTCGGCAGCTTGGCTTCTGAGAGATTCTAGGGCTTCGGCCCTGGCCCGCATCGAGGCACAGGTAACACAGGTGGTGTCCTTTGGGCAAGTGACTTTGTTCGAAATGTGCCTCTGTTCACCCAGCAGTGAATGGGTACCCGGTAGGATGATATGG
Source organism: Haliotis rufescens (assembly GCF_023055435.1). Taxonomy (NCBI): domain Eukaryota; kingdom Metazoa; phylum Mollusca; class Gastropoda; order Lepetellida; family Haliotidae; genus Haliotis; species Haliotis rufescens. The sequence goes on from NW_025964112.1 coordinate 7,303,578, forward strand.
CGATGTGGTTGTTAACCTTCTAGCGCCTAACAGGCTGCTTGTGTTGTATACTCCCCAGGGAGCTGATTCTTCAGTGCACACTGATCCCGTGACTGGGGTAATAATAGCGCTTTGAGCATGCCCTTGCGTGGTGTGGAAATATGCGCAATATAAATAGCCTATTACTATTAAGTGTACATAATGATATAATACAAAATGGCAATACAGTGATTGTGTCGTCAAATGGTGGGGTTGCAATGTTAAACAGTTTTCCTTATTATGAGCTGATTAAAACTGTATCCAATCATGCGGCTGTATCCATATTCAAACAAAATCAGTGAACCTCTTTTTTTTTTACTTATACATATTTTTAGACTTAGAAGTGTCAGACTTTTCCAGACACATTTCCTTTTTTTCTTCTACATTTTTGATAAAATCTTGAATATTTGATATAGCATGAGAACCATATCGCGACAACATGAACATTGTTATTTCAAAACTGACACCAGTGACCCATGACCTTAATTACACAGGTGAATAGGTTGAAAGTGATATTCTAGTCTTTGATAAAAAAAAGTCACCGATCATCAAGGGTAAAATCAGTACTTTTGAATGGAATGGTTTGGCCACCAATTTGCTGCCAATTTCAAGCTATGTCAATTATGTTATCCTGGCTTTTCATGCATACTGACTCTCTCAAGATTTCAATCTCCTGATTTTATCACACCATCCTGACAGCTTTATTAATAGGGAATATGATACAGTTGGAGCATGTGCCCTTGTAATGTGTGCAGATTAGCCTGTAATTATCACAAGAGAATCTGGCATCCACAGTTGACAAGAATGATGTCGGGAACACTGGTCGGGGACACTGGTCGTGGGGACATTGAAATAGAATTTCTTCTGCAATAAGATGTGAGAATGTTTGTCCTATAATTGTATTGTCTACCTTTGGCAGAGGACAGTCCTTATTGACCTTCAGAGTTGGGAAATATTTATAAGAGACTAATACAAATATTTTGGTTACTATGGCTATAGACTTGCACAAGTCTCCAAGGCAATAATTGTTAGTTTAAATCATAATTTCTTGATTATATAAATAATAAGAACCAGTTGTCCCTATAAGAGCCTGGTGTCGTTTACTTGCCAATTAAAAGGATAGAATTACTATACGTTGGACTCGCCATTCAGTACAGCCTTGGAGCAAGTCTACTATGGTCACCATGGTTGGAGATTTCACAACATTTGACAAGTTTGTGTCAAATAATGATGTTAGATGTTTGGCCTTTGTGGGAGATGTGGAAATTGAAATAATGTCTGTCATTTTGTAATTTTCATAAAATCTGAACAGTTGAAGACGAAGCCTTTCAAACATGAGTGAAAATATCCGAAGTAGCACACAGCTCTGGCGCATAAGGAAGTTGTGCTGACTGACAATCAACTTCAGAATCCTTCTGCTATGACAAAAAGTGCTGTTCGTGTTGGATGCCATATTCTGTTGATGTTTTGCTCCTGTGGGATGCTATAAGCAGGTGTCTCATGATTAATTCACTGATCTCTCAGGTAGTACAAGCCGGATAATCGACAGCATGTTTGGAGATATCAGATCATCGGCTGCCCTTACAGAAATACCTGATAAATCGACTACATGTATGGAGATCCTTGATATCAGCTGCATGTACGAACATACTGGATAATAGACTGCTTTTACAGAGATAACGAATAAGTCGACTGCTTGTATGAAGATACTGGATAATCAGCTGTTTTTTACAGAAATACTTGTGATGTCCTCATAGTCCAGGACACAAGGAACCTTGGAGCTTATAGCCTGGTGTCCTGACTTGGACAACTTCATAGATCCAGATTTGATTGCCCAGCTGTCAAACATGTTGACACCTCAATGAGGAACTGTTGAAAACAGGATGACCGTGCACTCTGGGAATGCAAGACTTGGAGATAAGGTTACAGACCTCGACCTGGGCCTCCCCTGTCCAGTCTGGTCAGCCCGTCAGCCCGCCTTCTGTGCTGACAGCTGCTGGTTCTGTCAAACATATTGCCAAACATAACCAAACCACAACCTGCAATACGCTCTCAGAAACATGCATTTGGGGCATTGTAGGGAATAGCTGCAGATCTTTGAAAGTTTGTGTGTGAGCTTCGGTATTCCTATGTTGGTGTTCTGTTCTTCCTTGAACTTCTCAAGAACCACTGATATTCTCACCTTTCAAATGAGCAGCTGCATTCTATTCAAACAGAAATTGTTTATTACTTTTTGCTGTGAAAGTCAACATTGTTGCCTTTATGACCTGCCTACAGAGTAGCTCAGTTGGCAAAAGTGGTTATGGATATTTGGACCAATCTTTTCACAGTTATTGTTAATCAGTTTCTTGTGACTAAAGAAACTCAACTCCACTTCACATCAACATCAAGTTGCAAGACATAAGATAGCAAGTTTCATAAACCCATTAATCACTGCAATAGATATGTGAAATGTTTAAATGAAATCTACCATGACTTTAAAGAATGCTTTATTCTGACAGCTCAAAACAGGATGAAAGTCAGGTATCAAATTCCATTGGATACTTAATAATAATTGCCCTTTTCACACAAAACCATGCATATGAATACATCAAACTATCGATAACTTCCATATTGATGCATAACAAAGGTTGTTGATAACTAATATATGTTGCAATATTATCATTACAAGAAAGGTCAACTCCTTGAGAAACACGTGGATTAAATTTCTCATGACAAAGTTCCTTTTTCTGTTGTGCTCTGATTAAATTTTGATGTTTGTTGTTTTGAAAAACTCATTTTCAAACACAAGAACAGATGAAATGCCAAAGATGAGGACATGATCTAATGAATATTTGAATGTGTATTGAACTACATTAGAAAGCATGTATCTTCATGAAAACCTACGCAAAGCAGTCATGCAAAAATCAAATCATTTCTAAATTAAGTTCTTGCATGCTGTAAGTTTTCACTGAAGAAGAATGCCTGGAAGTAAGATTGATTGACATTTGACATTGCCGATGATTTCTTTAGGCTATTCTGCATCTTGTGTTGGTCCATTCAGTGTTGCATGTCTATACACCCATTCATCCGAAGGTGTTCCAGCAACCAGGTGATAACTGAATATATTCATCTTTGTGTTGGGAAGTTCGCATTGTTGAGGACCTGTGGCAGAATAATCACTGTGACTGAAACTGTAGGTCGAGGTGACATAAGGATTGTTATTACGCCAGATGTTATTTTCCCCCGAAAGACATTAAATCGAAGACAGCTGCTTTTTCAGAAAATATCATACGAGACAATGAGCATATTAATATTGATCATAATTATGCTACTCAGATGAGTAAGATCTCTGTATAATTGAAACTCATCTTTTTTCTAAATTAAAGATATCAGCGTCGAAGTTTCATTATCAGCAGCATTGCTGTTCAATACCGGGTGCGGTTTATTTGAGAAACAAACGATGAGTGGGATTTGTTTATTGTAGAATAAAACAATGCAGGGAGAATAAACCATGAGGGGCACTATCTTATATTACAGCATCATGTGGCAGGCAGGATCAGTTGGGATGAAAATGAATTTGTGATAAGTAGGTGTGTCAGTTGGGATGACATTGGATTATGATAATGGTTACAGTGTATCAGTTGGGATGACATTGGATTATAATAATGGTTACAGTGTATCAGTTGGGATGACATTGGATTATGATAATGGTTACAGTGTATCGGTTGGGATGACATTGGATTATGATAATGGTTACAGTGTATCAGTTGGGATGACATTGGATTATGAAAATGGTTACAGTGTATCAGTTGGGATGACATTGGATTATGATAATGGTTACAGTGTATCGGTTGGGATGACATTGGATTATGATAATGGTTACAGTGTATCGGTTGGGATGATAATGGTTACAGTGTATCGGTTGGGATGACATTGGATTATGATAATGGTTACAGTGTATCGGTTGGGATGACATTGGATTATGATAATGGTTACAGTGTATCGGTTGGGATGACATTGGATTATGATAATGGTTACAGTGTATCGGTTGGGATGACATTGGATTATGATAATGGTTACAGTGTATCAGTTGGGATGACATTGGATTATGATAATGGTTACAGTGTATCAGTTGTGATGACATTGGATTATGATAATGGTTACAGTGTATCAGTTGGGATGACATTGGATTATGATAATGGTTACAGTGTATCGGTTGGGATGACATTGGATTATGATTATGAAAATGAATGCTTATGATAAGTAGGTTTTTCATAGTGACGGCAATGGGTTATAAGAATGGTTACAGTATATCAGTTGGAATGACAATGAATTTTGATAATGAAAATGAATGATTATAAGTACGTATTTCAATTATGATGACATAGATTATAATTACAGAATGTCAAGTTATACATGTACCCCGATCGTCTTGCTTGTCACAAGCTGCAGTGTTCATATCGTGTGCCTTGTACCCCAATCGCGTGGATCAGTGTTCATTGGTCTTCTGCCTCCATTATTTACATGACAAAGCTTGAACACTGCATCTTGACATTAAATAACATTCACACACTCACTGAAAACAGAAGCCACATGTGACTTGTGGTTTGAGTTGCATTATGCGGTGTGTTTTTCATGAGGAAGTAAACACGATTAGAGTCCTATAACAATCGACAAAATCAGAACACTGGTGATCGAGAGCCTGTTTCATAAAGCGATCACAACGTTATGACTCGTAACACCATGTTGTAGTGTGGATGTTATGATAGTCGTAATGCTGTGAGTGTTTTGTGAAATGGGCCCAATTACACATAATTGTGTGACACTTCTATCAGTATATCCACCATTTGATCAATACCACTTTACAGATATAAGTCAGTGCTATTTCCCGAGGTAAGTAAACAAGCTAATTATTGATGTTTTTCAATTGACTCAGTTCGGACAATATTTGATATTTAGATCTGTTTGTTGGGGCCTGACGCCAACGGGATATTACAAATTGACATCAATTGGGATAAAACGACAGTTAGTCTCAGGATGTGTTAAAGGGTTTGGACAATCCCAGTCTTGTGCCATTATGGAATTTCGGAACTGTGAAAATTTGCCATTTTCATATTGAACCTTAGCATATGTTATTGGTGGTAGTGTCATAGCGACTGATTTAAGACAACCATTGGCTACAGGGTAATTAGCCTTTTAAATCAAATGTTCTTCAGACAATGGTTGTCTTAAACCATCCGCTATGACAGTACATGTAGTACAATGTATACAACTCAAAAGAAGTTAAGGAACACCTGATTTTTTTACATATAACTAATATTAATCTGTCATGCTGACAAATTAACTATAATCATATGAAAACATTTCTTTCCTTGTAGATTTGTTGCAGGTCTTTATTGCAATATCGCAACAAGTTATTCTTTGTTTTTCAATTCAACTCCATCCAATATGAAGGCAGCTGTTGGTCGATCTGCTCAGCACATTCCTGCAGGATATAATTTGTTTAAGAAGTGACAGTCATCATATTTGCAGATGATTTAAATAACAATGAACCATACAGGGGAATAATTTGAATGCCTAATACATTCTGTACGGATCTTATTCACTTAGAATCGAGGTCTGTGTTGTGAACTCACATCCACTTAATGAGAATCCTTCAGATTGGCTGGTTCTTAAATCTTCGTTAGATCGAAATTGCAATTCCAAATAATTGTTTAAATGGATTGTGCGTCTTTTAGCTTAAACTCTAATTTGTTTATTTTTCATCAATTTCCATGGTCCCCTCCTTAACCAAAATTCCTTGGACTTGGAAGACAATGCAGCCTTGGCTCTCTGCTCGCAGATCAGAGGATATCTTCCATTGATTGCCTACTAATTCCAGTCACATGTTCGATTACCTTGCAAAAAAATGTGTTTTTTGAAAATAGAGAGTCCCAATTGCACAGCACTATCATGAAGAAGGGGACAATCTAAGGGATTACATTCTGGATGTTAGTTAAGGTCCCAGGAGGCTCTGCTTATTGACTAAAGAAAACCGCCTTATTTGCTAGAAAACTCTTTGCGATGCAGAAATGACTTGGGTTGACTTCCAGCATTAAGTGTACCCTTATCGCGGAGAGATATTCATAAGCCCGGTGACAATTGGATTCATGATGGCTTGTTAATGAGAGCTGTGTTAAGCTTATTTACTTGCATTACGTTTTCAGTTCTCAACCCGTCTAACTTCATCATTACCATGTGCAAGATTTTGTCCAAGAAGGATATAAGATGGAAAGCTTTCATACAGTAGTTCCAGTCCGTTCCCCAGTTGAATTGTATTTCCCTTCTGTGCACTTGTCAAATTAACATTGCTATTAGTGTTAGGCACCAGTTTGACACAGGAAAAGTGCAAGAAAATCAAATCAAATTTTTGAGTATTTTGGGGCTAAATTAATCGTCTTGTGTGAAGAGTTTAAGAACACATCACTGATATAAAATTTGATCAAAAGTTAATTTGAAACCAATTTTCTTCATTTACTGCAAATATTTACACATTGGAATCAAGTTCCTAAACTGAAATCAAATGGCTTTTTTTCACCACATCCTAGCAATGGTTAGCTATATCTTTTGGCAGTCATTATGTCAGGGAAACAAGTTGGGGCCGAGTTATGGCCATGTACTTAGGGGGTGTCTGATGCAAGTCTTAAGACCCGTGAAGATCTGGGGTAGAATAGGTCTTCAGCAACCCATGCTCATGGCATCAATCACTGGATTGTGTGGTCCAGACTGGATCATTTACGGGCCGCCTTCATATAGCTGGAATATTGCTGAGTTCGTCGTTCAACAATGTGTGTCATGCCTGCTATCTATTCAAGTTTTAGGTCTGAAAATACATTACCATTTACTGAAATAATATCATGGTCACTTCGTCACTCACTCATACTTTTGGATTCACGGTGTTTGAAATAAAAGTTTGTGTGGCATAAGGAAACATGCCGAAATACACCTTACATGGTCAGAAGTTGATACATTGTTACCAACAGTGTCAAGAAACAGACATACTGACTGCACCAGTAACAGCAATTTCTGAGGTGTCCCTGCTAATATACGAAGCTATGGGTTGAAACACAACGCATTCACTACAGCAACGTGCTTGTAGATATATCCCTTGGCAGTCACAGGGTTAATACTCAATTAGAACATCCATCATGTGACAGACCAAGTGGCTGTGTGAGTGGAAGTGTCTCCAGACATGGTCCTGAAGCATATTGCTTCTATACACAACAGAGCATCTTGGGAGTTGCATAGACGATATGTGGACAGTGCAGTCTGTGCACGCCAAGGCTGTGTCATACACCAGTCCTCAAACAGTGCAGTCTGTGGACATCAAGGCTGTGTCATACACCTGTCCTCAAACAGTGCAGTCTGTGGACACCAAGGCTGTGTCATACACCGGTCCTCAATCAGTGCAGTCTGTGCACGCCAAGGCTGTGTCATACACCAGTCCTCAAACAGTGCAGTCTGTGGACATCAAGGCTGTGTCATACACCTGTCCTCAAACAGTGCAGTCTGTGGACACCAAGGCTGTGTCATACACCGGTCCTCAATCAGTGCAGTCTGTGCACACCAAGGTTGTGTCATACACTGGTCCTCAAACAGTGCAGTCTGTGCACGCCAAGGCTGTGTCATACACTGGTCCTCAAACAGTGCAGTCTGTGCACACCAAGGCTGTGTCATACACTGGTCCTCAAACAGTGCAGTCTGTGCACGCCAAGGCTGTGTCATACACTGGTCCTCAAACAGTGCAGTCTGTGCACATCAAGGTTGTGTCATACACCGGTCCTCAAACAGTGCAGTCTGTGGACACCAAGGCTGTGTCATACACCGGTCCTCAAACAGTGCAGTCTGTGGACACCAAGGCTGTGTCATACACCTGTCCTCAAACAGTGCAGTCTGTACACACCAAGGTTGTGTCATACACCGGTCCTCAAACAGTGCAGTCTGTGGACACCAAGGCTGTGTCATACACCGGTCCTCAAACAGTGCAGTCTGTGCACACCAAGGCTGTGTCATGCAGATTGTGGTGAAAGTGTGGCTCCGTATTCAAGATACTTCATCATGGGTGTTCAAGTAGAGAGGGGCAGTCTTCCTACCCCCTGCTAAGATATTAATTTTAACATAACTGACACTAAATACATACAGCGTTACACTCTCTCATTCACTTGTGCTTCACCTCCCCGAGCGGGCATAACAATATTTTTGCATCTCTAGCAGCATAAGAGTTAATGCAGAATTATCAGCAATAGGAACTCTCCTTCAGAAAGAATAATGGTGGCGTTGTGCTTCAAGTCGCTATCTGTAAATACCCGCTGACATGAACATTTATCTACATACATGTAATGCATGGGGGAAAAACACTTGAGCAGTGAAAGGGTCTATAGACAATTGTCACGGCCAAAGTGACTAGTAAGTGTATTAAGAACATGATATTTCTCCCCTCCGTCAGCCTGCAACATGGGCAGCACATGCTGCGCTGCTGCGCTTGAGGGAGATGCATGAACTCAGCCCATGCACAAAAACTGCATTCCACAACATGCGATATGCAAACATATCTTACAATCAAAGCCTTAGGAAATGAATTCCTTGCAAGATGGCTTACGTTGCCCAGTACAAACATCAGCGTCAGTGAGAGATTGTTATGTGTGGGAAATGAAAAGTATTGCTTGTAACTTTTGTGCATGTCCAGTTTAGGGAACCTGGATGGGTGTTTATATGGGATGCCGTCTTTGTGCAGGTCTTGTTTTCATTGTCTGGGAAGAGGTCATTATGTTAAATGTTCTCTTAGTTAGTTAGTGTGATAGTGTGTGTGTGTGATAGTGTGTGTGTGTGTGTGATAGTGTGTGTGATAGTGTGTGTGTGTGTGATAGTGTGTGTGATAGTGTGTGTGTGTGTGTGTGTGTGTGTGTGTGTGTGTGTGTGTGTGTGTGTGTGTGTGTGTGTGAGAGAGACAAACATGGCTATCAGAAGGGCAGTTTTCATGAATTGACTGCCAGAAGGGCAGTTTTCATGTATTTACAGTCAGAAGAGCAGTTTTTGTACATTTCTTCTATCTATGATATAAATATTATGGAAATTGAGTCAGAAATTTGTTGAATGGCTGTGTCTGTCCGCTGTGCCGACTGATCGTCATGCCAAGTTATTGGCTGCTGTAGGAGGTTTACATTACTGATAATGGAAGCATATTAGCAAATAGTAGGGTGGCTGTTTTTGTAAATACAGAAACACTGGTGTCTTTATTAATGTTCCTTTCTCCAACCAAGAGACATGTTTGTGATTGTTGTTCATGTCAGGATTGCAGAGAATATGTCTTCCTGAACTTTCTGTGAACAAGACTCTAAAATAGGAACTGGTAGACCTAAATGGGAGGAAGTTTATGTGGTATGCTTGAATGTGTAGACACAGCTTCAGACTGCCCATTTTGAAAAAGCACAGAATGATCTATAAATGGTAAAATCCTAAGTTGTGAATGGTTGACAGACTTGTATAACAAGTTTTAATGTGATGGATGTACTTTTATATTGTTTTGTCTGCTGCATGCTCTAATACCTGCTCAGACCACCCTGTTGCCACACTGAGACTGACATGCCTCTGAAATGATATGTAAGTTGTAAATCCTAAATTATTTTAACTTTATGTGACTGGATGATGGACTTGCTGTGCAGGATCCCCTTATGTGATTGATGTACTCTGGTATTGGTTTGCCTGCTTATTGCTTTACTGCGTTTTTCAGACCTCCTTAACATAGCCGAGATATTGCTGTCTGCAGCATAAAAACTACGTTGACACTCTGCGTTCAACCAGACATAGCTGTTCAGCTGGCACAGGTGTAGCCAAGCTGCTTCAGATTCACTTATCAATCGGGCGGTGGGGTAGCCTTGTGGTTTAAGCGTTCGCTCATGACACTGAAGATCCGGGTTCAACTCCTCACATGATTCCTGCCCATTTATTGTCTTCAACACCATGATATTGCTTGATTATTGCTAAATAGCAATAAAACTATACTCACTCTCTCATCTATGTTTGAAATTTACAGCCCTTGAGGTTTGTTGCTATCATATGTGAATCTTAGGCCCCTTAAATATTTCATTTTTGGTAATGACAAGGATCTTTGGACTTTCTTGCTTGATTTCAAACACTATGGAATTTATGAAGGCAATTTCAACACATCAGTTGTTTCTCGCTGTCTTTATGAAACTAAATCATTTTGACAAGGCAGTTATCCTGGGATTGAGAAGCTGGTTATTGTAATTAGCGGGATGTATTGTAAAATGACGCTGCAGTAACCCCATCAGTTAAACCATGGTGTGTCAGTGTATACAGCATGATCAATACCAGACGGACTTGAGAGCAGAGGGTCCACGGTTCAACTTATGACAAGCCTCTGTGGTCGAGTTTTCTGATCTCCTTCACAACCAAAAAGACTTAATTAAATTTCAGACGTTTGACTTGAATCTTTCGATCCCAGTCCTTCTTGCGAATGATCGGCCATGATTAATGAGTTTATGACACTGCAATAATAATGTTCAAATTTAAAACCAGATAAGGAACACATAGCTTAGCATCATGTCTCCACGGAGAAGCAAGGGAGATAACTGTCCTCGTGACAATATTTCCAGTTCTGGTATTCACAAATCAAATTATTAGGAGTTTGTTTTCGCAAACTGTGATGGTCGTAATGTGATCAACAAGGAATGTGAAGTTCCATTAGTGGAGAGACATCTTCCACTATATGTCATTGTACTGACTGTGGCGGCATCGATGGTTGGGGACAGGTCGGTTGGGGAGAGGTCGGCCACGCCCGGCTGTCAATAATTGATGGTAATGCAAAAACTTTTGGTTCTTACCGTTTTTCCGTGGTGCCATTGACAGTAGCATGACAAGGAGTTCCGATGTTGTGCTGTGTTACTCAGGATGTGGCTCCAGTAGCATGGAGCTCCTGTTACAGGGCTGATAAAGTGCGACATGGATGCTGGCTTGGTTCGCATCTTACTTAGGAACCCCCTTTGGAATACTGACTTGGATGTGTAGAACTATGGGATTGGGATATCAGTTTGGACATGTAGAATAAGGTTTGTGTCTTTGGAATGTAATTTCTCTTTGTAATATTGACTTGGATATGTCGATTAATAGAATCGTACTTTATATGTAAATGAGATTATCTGTTTCAAGAATTATATGTATGAAATATTTGAAGGCTTTTTTTTATAAACTTTGTTACATTTGCTGTTTGGTATCATAAATAGTTTGCCAGGTTGTCATTGAAAACTATTCTTATTAATCACAGACCCATGAAGATCCGGGGTAGAATAGGTCTTCAGCAACCCATGCCTGCCATAAAAGGCGACTATGCTTGTTGTAAGAGGCGACTAAAGGGATTGGGTGGTCAGGCTTGCTGACTTTGTTGATGCATGCCATCGTATCCCAATTGCGTGGATCGATGCTCATGATATTAATCACTGGATTGTCTGGTCCAGACTCGATTATTTACAGACCGCCCAAACCTTTCTTTAAAATGTTATTTTCCTCGAAAGAACCTTTACTCTCCTGCTGTTTTCATATGTGGAATCAAGGAAACTAGACTTGGTTTAGTTTGATCTAGACTTGCCTAAGCTTTTAGTAAAAAAAAATATATATATAAATTCCACAGTCAAAGCTGTTAAAGGCAGCGTTTTACCAAACTCACTCATTTGCAACCTTATATATTTCCTTAAAGACATCACCTCGCTTTTTGGATATTAAAACCCCCTGTTGTATTAACATGCAGCATAAATATTTTTTTAATTGTTTTCCTTGACATAAATGACAGTTAAAACTCAGTTTGTACATGGTAAGCCCGATGCATGCATTTGCCAATGTCAATATGATTAAAGGCTTGAATCAGAAGGATGCAGGTGTACTATCAGAGTCCTACCCAACAATATAACATGCAGCTATGTGATCAATAGATCAGGCCCAAGGATCATTGCAATATTCTGTTAGTGTCTTGACCAGAAGATGAACATAGAATTGTCTTCAGACCTAACAACGCCAAGATCAGATTCTGTGACATTGCTGCTATAAATTGTCAGAAGCTGAAAGAAATTAATCAGTGTTGTCTGTCGACATGTGCAGGGGATCTCCTTTTGCTGCATGGCAACCATTTGGAGGTGAAGACAGTGAAATCCAACTCCCACACAATAATACATCTTCATCGTTGCTGCCATTTCATTGGAACCCTATTGTGCAGCGATAACACCAAGTGAAAAGACTCATCCGACCGCGGCCAGTTTTTACATGCGATTGATCCGCTGTGAATGAATACAAGATCTTGCTGACAGCTGCTGCACTTCTGAGACAATTTCTTCGTCAAAAAGGCGTGGGTTTTATTAGAAAGAAAAGGGCATGATGGGTGTAAATAAACTGGGAATCCCCCGAGATGACAACATTTGAGTCCGAGTCTGTCATTAGTCAGTTGAGAGAATTGTCAACAACAAAAAATCAATATCGATTGTCTTGAAATGGCATTGAAACCAGGGACAGGTCTGCAGGATTTATTTTCAGGAAAATCATAACCTTTGAAATAGATAGAACCTCATCAGTGCTGGTTTCAAAGAGAAGATGTCTTTATTGTGTGGTTTTGATCATGTAGCGAATGACAGGTTCATTGGTTACCCTTACTCTCAGTGCTTCTCGTAACATCAGGTTGTGATAATCACCATGGATTGTAGGTGTTCAGTTGATGTTGAGACCACCAACACAGTGATATATTTCATCTAGTCTTCAGAATTAAGATCTAAAAGTCGTTCATGATGTCAAAGGGGTCATGGGGAAGTTGGCTCCACTACAATTACCCCTACAGGGTTGGTTCCCTTAGATGTGCCAGGATTCTGTGATCATGGGTTTGAATCCAGGTTTGCCCTGATTATCATCCTTGGTTTGTTTCACCAATGTGGTCAATATCAAAGATATCTAAGACCTGCATCACTTCCCACAACATGATCTGTTCATCCAAAGGCTACTTAGTCCAACTGACAATTTGTTAAAACCTAAGATCACTGTCTTACAAATGTAAATATTCAGTGTGCATATTCACTTAACTCCAGGTGATAAAGCAATACACTGAACAAGCTTCACCACACAACAACAGCTGCGAGTGGCACGTTACTGAACCAGTTGTCTCACAGCGACTTCTCTTGCCAGTGATCTAACTAAATTAGATTTGTTGCAGCTCGAAACTACGAGGCATGTCTCAGTTTCCTGAGCGTTAGATTACCACTGTATGTGCAAGACTTTTCAGGAAGCAAATGAGGTTAACGGAAGGAGAAATTATCCATCCCTGTAAGGGCTGAAACCCAGACCCCATGTTAGCAATTGTAAAGACTGTTACCTGCTTGCTTCTGGTAGTCACACATTGACAGCAATATACTCAGTCCATGGCAAATACTTCCAAATTGACAGAGAAATATTTTGTGTCGTCTTGATCATGTCTCTCTTAAGTTGAATCGGTTATTTCTGGAAACTGAGCCTACCATGGACTGGGAGACTAATGTCAGGCTTAAGGTCCCAAATTGTCTGAGAGACTGCAGGATGGAAATACCACCACTTTAATCTCTGATTGATTACAAAGTTTAGTGCTTGCTTTTTACTCTGACCTGACTTTGTGCCAGTGTAGAGAGTTGTGGTTCCTTTGATGAAGATTTTACTAAAGAAACTTGTCTGCTCTGTTTTCTTCTTGCAGATGCTTAGAATCATTGAGTTTCTTTGTTAAATCTACAGATGGTAGACTTTCTTAGGTTTTTTGTCAAAGCATTTTCTCGTAGATAGTGCTCTATATTTCTGGTGATACATTTTTTATTTGGATAAGAAGTTTGACTGAGATCGCTATGGAGAAATGAGCCAATGTTTTGTGTAAGTATTGTCCAAATCCTCTTGTTATCCTTTCTTAGATATTGAGTTCTTGGATTTACAGCGCCTTGAAAGACTCATGTCTCAACTCTTGTTAGTCCCGACCCAATTAGTCTTTCCTGATGATTATTTTGGGATGCAGGGGACGTTACTCTAACGTAGGATTCCTTAAGCTTGAAATCTGAATATACAGATGATTTCACTGGTTACAGCATTGTCCGGTTTCAGTTAATCAAATTAACTGTGTACATTGTCAACACCATTAATCGTACATGTGACATGGAACCTTTCAACGTTTCTGTTTTGTCTCGATGGAAATAAATGCAATAAAGTCTTCTTCCTTTGTCAGTTTTCGATTGTGTTTCCATTTCTCTTCTCCTCCTCCTCCTCCCCCCCCCCCCCCTATTGAGCCTTGTGTGGGTTTTTTATTAGCCAATCATTTGTCACATACTTAGCAACTGACATATTATATTAACCAAGCTCCAATGTTTCAAATTAACAACAGTAAGGCAAATCTCTACAGCAACAAGAGAAGTTGCATGCTATGTCATGTTTTCTGAATGTTGTGCAGGTTATGGTGCATTAAGGTCTGGAATGACCACTGAATATGTGTATATATGTTGTGACCCTTGAAGATCTGGGCTTTTTTTTCACCACATCCTAGCAATGGTTAGCTATATCTTTTGGCAGTCATTATGTCAGGGAAACAAGTTGGGGCCGAGTTATGGCCATATACTTAAGGAGTGTCTGATGCCAGTCTAATGCGGAAGACCTGTAAAGATCCTGGGTAGAATAGGTCTTCAGCAACCCAGGCTTGTCGTAAAAAGCGACTATGCTTGTAGTAAGAGGCGACCAACAAGATCGGGTGGTCAGGCTCTCTGACTGGATTGAAGCATGTCATTGATCCCAATTGCGTGGATCGATGCTCATGGCATCAATCACTGGATTGTCTCGTCCAGATTTGATTATTTACAGACCGCCATCATACAGCTGGAATATTGCTGGGTTCGGCGTAAACCAACAACCTACCAACCAATATATATGTTGTACAACAGGACATACGAACACCAGGGGTTGTTCAACCTGCAGACAGACATATACCCTTTGATATCTCCAAACCTTATATATAGATCGTCGATCATTGTATTTGCAAAGCTAGGATCGTCTTCTGATGATAATAATGAAGGGACTGAAATCTTGCAAAAAAAGCAGTGGTGGAAGAAATATACTTGAAGTAGATCAAATCACAATAATGACTGTCTAAATGTTCCGTGATTATCCGGCATCTTCAGGTTGTGGCGTTAATCAACTGAATCACAGTAATGATTCTTGACCTTTGCAGAAAAGCATACAAGAGTCGAAGTTCATCAATAGCTTTGTGTGTGACTCGTCTTTAACCCTCATGCTCAATCCACTCAACTCAGCTGCAAATGTAATTACAAAAAACAGAAATTGGGACCAATTTATCTAATTCCATGAGACTCTTGGAAGTTCATTTTAACGAGGTAATTGACTTTTTGTGAGGACTTTTTTTGGTGATCATTATCTTGCTATCTGTATTAAAGGTATGTGTTCTTTTGGAAGAACCGATCCATCATTTAGGTGTTTTTTATTTAAAGGAGTCTGCACGTTTTCAAGTTGAGGTGTTTATAGGTCATACATAACAAATTGATTATTTTTTAGTGGAATTTTGGTTAAAAAAGATACCGATGTTTTTTAATCTGTGTAAAATGGCAACAAATCCATCATTAAATTGAAATGATAGGAAGGTGGGGTCACATCTAGGTTGAGTTTTTATCTCGCCTCTGTGGTCTAGTTGATAGAGCATCTGTCCGGAGAGCAGGAGATCATAGCTCAATCCCCAACAATATCATACCAATACATGTTAAAAAAATGGTACTTGTTTTTACCCTGCCTTGCACTCAGCATTAAGGCGCTAAAACAAGGACTGGTCAGCTAGGAGTCAGTATACAGTTTCTGAGTGGGTATTCATGTTAAACTGTGGTATGGTATCTCAGTGAGCTGTCACTATTACTGTTATTAGTCCGGACTAGTACAAGCAGCCACACACATACATGCATGCACATTGCTCTATACCTGCATTTATCTTGAACAGCACAATGTTAAACCCCATTTCTCCTCACCCGGTAGTACTGATATCCCTGTGTCCATGACCAGAACCACATACAAGAAAATAATTTAGTTTGTAATTCCAAATAACAAACAATATAATTGTTTCGCTGTAAATCTTCAAGTTAGACAGGATCAGGTGTCACCAGTTTTGGGGAAGCAGAATATTTAATGAAGATGTATTTTTTTCTGTTTTTTTAATTATGGTTCTTAGATTAACTATTGATTTTGGTGAAGTCTTCCTTCAGATGAGAGTTTTTTCTGGTAAGAAACTGACGTGACAAAGTTAAAGGACAACACTTTATTTTGCCCCACAGTCATTATACCTTGATTTAGTGTGTAGTGCACGATATTCAAATGGAGCTTTGAAAATCAAGATAGACATAAGTAGTTGCGAGGGAACTATTATCAGGCTGATCAGTACATTACTAAAAACTATTACCAGGAACAACAAAGTCAAGACTACAATAATCCTCTGTTTTACTGCAGGGTTGGCCAACACATCACTAACTAAACTCATTTACAGCAATAGACAGGGTTTATAGCATCTTTAGCTGGGGTTACATCTTTGAACGTCCAGAGCTTAATTGCAAGTGAAAGTGGACCTGAGCTAGCCAATGTTGTTCACCATGGAAGATTAACTGGCTTGTTTAATGTGGGCAACAAGGTAGAACAGAGACTCCTGGGAGTGGAGAGACAAGACGCCCAGATTGCCGGGATTACAGTTCCACTTGACAATGGTGCATCATGGGAAGCATTCAGCGTAGTTTCATCAGTGTCATATATTGGAGAAATGCGTTTAAGGGCTGTCAGTATAATGTTTCATTTTAACAAAAACATTTACTGAAGTGTGACAATTCTTGTGAAAATAATTTGCCTGGATCTTCAAGTTTCCATTCAGTGGTATCTTAGTCGGTAACATTTCCTGATGAGGATCAATTTCAATTATGTAACAGGTGCAAATTGATTTATCTGTACCTGTTCAAGCCTTTTTGAACTTGTTTGAACGAGTTTAAGCCTGTTTGAACCTTCTGACGATTGAAACTCTTAAGTCTCCTGAACTAATGGACTGAAATGTCTTCAGCTCCGCTTGTCTGTATGTAATCTGTGTCAGGTCATATTGATTAATTTTTTGGTATCATTTTGTATCTCGGATGATTTCTTCTCCCACAATTCACGATTTGCTTTGTTCTGTGTTTTAAGTACCAAAATATGATGGTCTTCATCCAGGAACAAATTGTAAGCTTTTAGGCCCAGCATAAAGCTACCCACCATCTGAATCTTAGAAGCAGATTTAGAGAGACATCCCACATGAGCTTGATGAGGGCAAGACAACTATCTACTTCAGACTTGATAAGCCTTTAAGTACTCCAAGATTTCTTAATGTCTTCTGTGCTGACAACAAACATTTTAATTTCTTTATCTGTTAAAATGGTCATTTTATCGTCAAAGGATTTCAGTTGAGATTCCAATTGTGACTTCTTTTAAGATTAGGTCTAGCACGTCTCCTGTTCTGATCCTTATTGTAAGTCGACGTCAACTTTAATTGCAATCTTAGGTGGGGGATCATTTGTCTTGTGTTGCTTGTGTTCAGCTGACACGATGATGTATACTTGGCAGCACTGTTGTTGAGGAAAGGCCAGCAAGGCACTGTCTTGTACAGTGGGTAGGTTGCTTTCAAAGCAGTTTCTCCAACACTGAATCTGATTTACCTGGTGTGAATTTACTCATCTGCAGTTTCTGTGATTTAGTTTTAGCGAAATCATTTAAGGATGAGTCCATAATTTTTGGATTTGCTAGAAATGCAGGTGAATCGAGAAATATGTGAGTGTGAGTGTATTTTGCTGCAGGAGAGTTGAAATGTCATGCCTGTCTTTCTCAATCTGGTATGAAACTTCAAACAGAATTTGTGTTGTGGAAAACTAGAAACCAAATGAAATTTTGTGACCTTGTTTTGTCGACAGAAACCATGTGAGTCTGAGGTGTCATTACTTTGAGTTGACCAGGATTTCATGACATGACTACTTGGGCATGGGAGTGAGTTACACATTACGACTTGAAACTCTAGACAAATTAGCCTTTAGACACAAATGCCAGCACCAAATGTCCTGACTGTAATGCCAGATAAGTGTCTGATTGTTGAATTTCTGTTGCAGATGCTGTAGAGAAGAAGGCCAAGAAGAGGAAAGCTCAGGAGGTGGGTGGGCTACAGGAGGAAGACATCAAGGAGGAAGAGGTTGCAGCAGCAGAGGAAGAAGAAGAAAGTGGGGAGGAGGCGGCTGAGCCAGACGCAGACGGCGACGACGAGATGTTGGGTAAGAAGAGGGCGTTCCCCACACATGGGGCAAATGGACACACGCTGAAGGCAAAGAAACGGAAAATGCATGGGCCTCCCACGCCCAAAAATGCCCTGATGCAGCTAAACGAACTGAAACCTGGACTGACATTCCAGTTTGTGTCTCAGACTGGCCCTGTGCATGCCCCGGTGTTCACAATGTCCGTGGAGGTCAATGGGCAGGTGTTTGAAGGAGCAGGGACCACAAAGAAAAAGGCCAAACTGTTGGCAGCTGAGAAAGCTTTGGGATCATTTGTCCAGTTTCCTAATGCTTCTGAGGCACATCAAGCCATGGGGAGACAGATCCTCAATGCGGACTTCACGTCAGACAGTGCGGACATTGATGTCAATTTGTTTAACAACTTTGAAGGTGAGAAGGGCAAAATGATGGAGACCACGGAGGCAGCCCCTGCTGCTGTTCAGAACGGCTCCAGTCACCCTCCGGGACGGAAGACAGCTGTTCCTTCTCAACCTACTGGAAAGAATCCTGTGATGATTCTCAATGAACTCAGGCCAGGTCTGAAGTATGACTTTGTATCGGAGACGGGTGAGAGTCACTCCAAGTGTTTTGTGATGTCAGTGACTGTAGACAATGAAACATTTCAAGGATCAGGTCGAAACAAGAAACTGGCAAAGGCTCGTGCAGCACAAGCCGCGCTGACCAAAATCTTCAACCTTGAGTTCAGCCATGCTCCAGGTACGTAAATTTGTTTAATCAGAGATGTAGCTATTATGTTCTTTTTTCATTGTCAAATGTGACTAATTGGCAATAAGATTGTCAATTGATTTTTGTATATCAATACAGGCTGCCTAGCCAGCCTGGGCCTAGACGTCTTGACATAATGTGTGTGACGTCACTTACTCAGCATGTCACAACCTACACTTTGAAAAGTCACTGAGCGTCCACTTGTTATGTATACAATAATAGCTGTTGAGGAAAAAAAACAACTTTTGACAGGAAAGAAGCTATGATAAAGATGAATATGAATCATACAATCTCACTCCCATGTAACCCAGTCAGCACCATCATACAATCTCACTCCATGTAACCCAGTCAGCACCATCATACAATCTCAATCCATGTAACCCAGTCAGCACCATCATACAATCTCACACACATGTAACCCAGTCAGCACCATCATACAATCTCACCATCATACAATCTCACCATCATACAATCTCACTTACATGTAACCCAGTCAGCACCATCATACAATCTCACACACATGTAACCCAGTCAGCACCATCATACAATCTCACACCATGTAACCCAGTCAGCACCATCATACAATCTCACACACATGTAACCCAGTCAGCACCATCATACAATCTCACTCCATGTAACCCAGTCAGCACCATCATACAATCTCAATCCATGTAACCCAGTCAGCACCATCATACAATCTCACTTACATGTAACCCAGTCAGCACCATCATACAATCTCACTCCATGTAACCCAGTCAGCACCATCATACAATCTCACTCCATGTAACCCAGTCAGCACCATCATACAATCTCACTCACATGTAACCCAGTCAGCACCATCATACAATCTCACTCCATGTAACCCAGTCAGCACCATCATACAATCTCACTCCATGTAACCCAGTCAGCACCATCATACAATCTAACACCATGTAACCCAGTCAGCACCATCATACAATCTCACTCCGTGTAACCCAGTCAGCACCATCATACAATCTCACACACATGTAACCCAGTCAGCACCATCATACAATCTCACACACATGTAACCCAGTCAGCACCATCATACAATCTCACTCACATGTAACCCAGTCAGCACCATCATACAATCTCACTTACATGTAACCCAGTCAGCACCATCATACAATCTCACTCACATGTAACCCAGTCAGCACCATCATACAATCTCACTCCATGTAACCCAGTCAGCACCATCATACAATCACACTCCATGTAACCCAGTCAGCACCATCATACAATCTCACTCCATGTAACCCAGTCAGCACCATCATACAATCTCACTCCATGTAACCCAGTCAGCACCATCATACAATCTCACTCCATGTAACCCAGTCAGCACCATCATACAATCTCACATACATGTAACCCAGTCAGCACCATCATACAATCTCACTCACATGTAACCCAGTCAGCACCATCATACAATCTCACTTACATGTAACCCAGTCAGCACCATCATACAATCTCACACACATGTAACCCAGTCAGCACCATCATACAATCTCACTCCATGTAACCCAGTCAGCACCATCATACAATCACACTCCATGTAACCCAGTCAGCACCATCATACAATCTCACTCCATGTAACCCAGCACACACCATCATACAATCTCACACACATGTAACCCAGTCAGCACCATCATACAATCTCACTCCATGTAACCCAGTCAGCACCATCATACAATCTCACACATGTAACCCAGTCAGCACCATCATACAATCTCACTCCCATGTAACCCAGTCAGCACCATCATACAATCTCACTCACATGTAACCCAGTCAGCACCATCATACAATCTCACACACATGTAACCCAGTCAGCACCATCATACAATCTCACTCCATGTAACCCAGTCAGCACCATCATACAATCTCACTCCATGTAACCCAGTCAGCACCATCATACAATCTCACACATGTAACCCAGTCAGCACCATCATACAATCTCACTCCCATGTAACCCAGTCAGCACCATCATACAATCTCACTCACATGTAACCCAGTCAGCACCATCATACAATCTCACACATGTAACCCAGTCAGCACCATCATACAATCTCACTCCCATGTAACCCAGTCAGCACCATCATACAATCTCACTCCATGTAACCCAGCACACACCATCATACAATCTCACTCCATGTAACCCAGTCAGCACCATCATACAATCTCACACATGTAACCCAGTCAGCACCATCATACAATCTCACTCCCATGTAACCCAGTCAGCACCATCATACAATCTCACTCACATGTAACCTAGTCAGCACCATCATACAATCTCACTCCCATGTAACCCAGTCAGCACCATCATACAATCTCACACATGTAACCCAGTCAGCACCATCATACAATCTCACTCCCATGTAACCCAGTCAGCACCATCATACAATCTCACTCACATGTAACCCAGTCAGCACCATCATACAATCTAACACACATGTAACCCAGTCAGCACCATCATACAATCTAACACACATGTAACCCAGTCAGCACCATCATACAATCTCACCATCATACAATCTCACTTACATGTAACCCAGTCAGCACCATCATACAATCTCACTCCCATGTAACCCAGTCAGCACCATCATACAATCTCACCATCATACAATCTCACCATCATACAATCTCACCATCATACAATCTCACTTACATGTAACCCAGTCAGCACCAACATACAATCTCACCATCATACAATCTCACCATCATACAATCTCACTTACATGTAACCCAGTCAGCACCATCATACAATCTCACTCACATGTAACCCAGTCAGCACCATCATACAATCTCACTTACATGTAACCCAGTCAGCACCATCATTCAATCTCACTCACATGTAACCCAGTCAGCACCATCATACAATCTCACTCCATGTAACCCAGCACACACCATCATACAATCTCACACACATGTAACCCAGTCAGCACCATCATACAATCTCACTCCCATGTAACCCAGTCAGCACCATCATACAATCTCACACACATGTAACCCAGTCAGCACCATCATACAATCTCACTTACATGTAACCCAGTCAGCACCATCATACAATCTCACACAAATGTAACCCAGTCAGCACCATCATACAATCTCACTCACATGTAACCCAGTCAGCACCATCATACAATCTAACACACATGTAACCCAGTCAGCACCATCATACAATCTCACTCTATGTAACCCAGTCAGCACCATCATACAATCTCACTCCCATGTAACCCAGTCAGCACCATCATACAATCTCACACACATGTAACCCAGTCAGCACCATCATACAATCTCACCATCATACAATCTCACCATCATACAATCTCACACACATGTAACCCAGTCAGCACCATCATACAATCTCACCATCATACAATCTCAGCATCATACAATCTCACTCCCATGTAACCCAGTTGTCCAAAGTTGTAGCCCTGAAAGCTGAAGAGGCAATGAGACCTCACCTTGAAGTCATGTGTTATTGTTACTGGGGGGAAATCCTTTTGACATTATGAAATTCGAACATGAGTATGAGAATTGTCTTCCAGGACATTAATTGTAGGAAAAACTGCACGAGATAAATCTCATAAATGAAAGTGTATCTACCCAATGGCTACATGATGCGCAGTTTCCACTGAAGACCAATTTGATTTCAACCAGGGCTCAACTGCGTCTCAAGTATCATCTGTTTTGTGAAAACAATTGCTTTTTTGGCACAAAGTTTAACAACAGCTAAGCTTTTTCCACACTGGAACGCAAACTTGATGTTCTGATGAAATATGTCTCTCAGAAGGCAGACAGGTTTACGAGCAATTCCAAATTGAAGATATTCTGTTGCCTCGTGGGAAGAGTTATGATGTGAGTGTTCCCCGTTTTGGGGTTGTGAATACAGTTATTGACAACTTTGGTAATCGTGTGTGATGGACGCATAGACCAGACTCGGCATAGCTGCAACAATAGCCATAAGAAGAGATTGAAATGAAGGATGTCACGCCCTGACAATCTTGCGCTTGTGGTTTACATCAGTCTCCTGATGGGGAAGATGTAGTTTGATGCTGTGCAGTCTGTATTGGTGCTTAATTCCCTCTCAGCTGCCCCATCTAGAATATTGCAGTCTTAATTCCCATAAAACGAGAATTGTGCAAAGATCATGGTTATCAAATACAGTGGATGGAGGCCAAAAATATGATTATTTGACAATAATTAAATGGATGGATGAATTATTTAGTATTGTCATCAGGGTACCTTTGTCCCACTGGGATATGAGTTACAGCACAGGATCTCAGACGTAGGATTTGAATGAAAGTTGTTTTTCCATAGGGATTTTGTAACTCCGACTCACATTTATTTTCATTGGATTCTTCTTTATAGTTTTCGATTGATACAATCTCAAAATCAAGACTGAATTTTTAGATGTCCAAGTCATAAGTAGATTTGAATAGTTGTCCTGATAACAGAAGGGTGAGAATCTTCCGTGAATTCAGGAATTTCCACAAATTTTAGTGACCACAAATGTGTTAAAATCTGATGGCTTCCCCATAAACACCCCCAATTTATGGACCATGCTCCATTGCAAATAAGTTTCAGCTGAAAAGGAAAATATCCATTCTCATCACTGTATCCTGTTTCACATGGAGAGAGATGCTTTTGTTGGTTCTTATTTATTGAAACAGTTTTGTTTGATTCTTTCATAACGACACAATACTGGATGATATGGGAATCAAATATTATTTTCAGTTAATCCAGAAGCAATTTCCAGTTTAAGTAGAATGGAAGTACCAGGGTCATTAAATCCACATAGACCAACCAATTAAAATAGGATTTGTAGGCATTAGGAAAAAGTAATTTCCCTGAAGTGACATTGCCTAATTGCCATGACAACAGGATTCCTGGAACCAGTGTCCACATTGTATGGCTAGAATCATGCTCTCTATCTATTATACAAGTCGTGATAGATTCCTGGGTCCGATTTCACCTCTCATTACTTCCCTTTGATCTTTTGTAACGTGAACAACTAAGGTTGTTTTTGCAGTTTGATGGAATCGGAGCTTTTTGTCTTGATAGCCTCTAATGAGCGGCAGAATATTCGTCATTAGCTTGAATTTCATCAGAATGTCATCTTCCAGGAGAATGGAAAGGAGTATTACTATAAACTAGGTTACATTTTGATTTTGATGAGGTCATTACTAGGTTCGTTTGGTTTAGAATTTCATGACATATTAAGCCAGAGACTGCTTGTTAAAATTTGTTTGTCTTGTAGAGAATAAGGACTAGAAGTTGTCATGTCTGCCTTACTGTAGGCTTCCACACCAAGTCCAGTCTGGGTAGTCTTTATGAATGATCACCAACATTCTTGGGTACCTGGTGGCCCAGTGGTCTAAAGCCCAGTGTAGCTAGGATCTGCTTTTCTGAGTTTAAAACCCAGATTTTTCGAATTTTGATCCTAGATCTGTCAGCACCATGCTAGTGTGTGTGACTGTCACCAAATTAAATGTCTATAGTCCCAAGGTCTTTTGGTCGTGTTTCAAATTCCAAGTTCTTTCCCTTTTTTATCTTTGATTTGTCAGCACTGTTTCCATACCTGTGTCTGCTGCAGCCTGCAACACTTCTGGCCAGCCTCTCACATTCATCTCTCTGACTGCTGCCACCCAGTTTTCCTGCCTGAAATTGTCCTGCCTCATCCTTTCAGTCAAGTTTACTCCTTTTACTGTCATAATTAAGTTGAGCTTTCTTGAGCTTTGGGCTTGTGGCTGCAGACTGTCATCAAGGTTTGCACAGGCTTCATAAGGTTGAATTGAGCAGCCCTGCCTGGAAAAGGTCTTCAATTTGACAAAATTTGCAAAATTTGGCAACGATTGTTAACTCTGCTGTTAGATAAATATATTAGAATAATGTTTTCCTCTAGTAATTGTGGGGGCCGTAGGAGAAACGGTTTGCTTGTCAAGCCGAAGACATGGGTTCAATTCCCCACATGGGTACAATGTGTGAAGCCCATTTCTGGTGTCCCCGGCCGTGATATTGTGGGAATATTGCTAAGTACTAGTAATTGTGTGATATCATCATGTTGCAGGAGAAAAATCAGTAACTTGATCAATAAATAATATTGAAACACTAGTGTGTGGCTGAAGTAAAAACGTCCTAAACAATTTGTTTGAAAGCACACTTGGATGTTACTTTGGACCTTGAGAAGTGTGATTGTTGCCTTGAAAAAGTTCTTAGAAAGGAGTTAATTTCAGTGGCTCAAGCTTTGTAAGAACCATGGATATCATTTAGGTCTTGTTCAAGTTAGAGTTACACCCAACTCACTCCCTTGGCACTATACCCTGCATTATGTGTCCTGATACCAGAGTGAAAGTATGCTTTAAACATTTATTCCCCTTTTTGGGGTGAAGTTATTGAAAATATTTTGACCAATTCATATTGTGACTTACCGTAATTAAAATCGGTTTAATGAAATAATGTAAGAAAAGTATTAGAATGAAAGGTCGTATATTGTAGATGAAGTTTGATCCTTTTGTTTTTGGCTCAATCCCTAGAGAATCTCATCCAACTTAAATTCAGCTATCTTATCCTCTATTTCACATTTGAAATTTTGCCAAAGCAATTATTATGTCCAAACAGTATGGGTGATTTTGCCATTCCAGCTAAGGATGTCATTGAGTGCTAATAACACAATTCTTATGTTTGTCGTGCTATCTTTTCTGGTACATGTTGTGCTCCTGGATTGTCTCCCTTGAACAACAAAGTTCAGTGTTGTGCCATATGTGATACAAATGCTGCATTCCTTTGACTAATTTAGATCTAATTATAGGATATGACTCAAGCTTCAATCTAATATCAAGTTTTTGATACAAGTGAAATTATTTTTTGTTTTGGCCCGAAGTTTACCTCTAACTTTAACCCTAGCCCCTATCGGAAATATGTGCACTGATATGTTTTACCCGTGGGGTTATAATTTGTCATATAATAATCATTTCACCATTTTTCTTTTTCATGAAAAATCATTCCCATCATATAGTAGATTAAATTTTGATGATTTATTCATCAGTTTTGCTGAAACCTTTGCCCCTTCATATTCATCCGAGCAAGTCTCCTCAAGTCTGTCTTTGTATGCTACTATGTATGCAGATGCCTTCTGATTCACCCTTTGGGAGTACATTGTTTTACTGGT
The DNA here is from genome assembly GCF_023055435.1 of Haliotis rufescens. NCBI lineage: Eukaryota > Metazoa > Mollusca > Gastropoda > Lepetellida > Haliotidae > Haliotis > Haliotis rufescens. The sequence continues at coordinate 7,329,858 of NW_025964112.1, forward strand.
TTCATACAAAGTATGGATTTTGTAAGTTATGAAAAATAATATGACTTCATTTAAACCATAATCAACACTGAAATTTTATTCATAGTGTGACAGAGGAAGATGATTGATGAGAGTGCATGGGCATGTTAAACAATAGTGAATAAAACATGCTTACATTTCAACTGGAAATGAGGGAATCAGGGGTTCAATTCAGATCAAAATAAGTTCATTCTCAATATGTCTCTGGCGCCTTTATTGAAATTCTCTGATTTTGAACAACTTGTGGACAATTTCCTCACATGACTGTAACAATTCCACCTACCCCAAGCGGTACTATGGATTCATCTCTGGCACAGGGAATAATAGAGTCACTTCCCCTGTGGGGATTGATATACATATTGCATGTGTTGCAGACTTCCTTGTCAAATATGGCCCTTTGGGGAGTCTACGGTCATAGTAGCAGGCTCTGGCTGAAATTGGGTAGTCTTAGGAAATTTCAGTTATTTCTTAAGTAGTTTTGTTAAGTCAAGCTCTTCCATTTTTCTGTTATTTTCAATGTGTGTGTGTGAAATAGTGCACAAGGAGAAAGATGCTTTTGAGCTTTATGTTTTCAACCTGTGATGGAATTGCAATACATTTGCCTCCATTCCTTGATTTCCCACCACCTCCAAGGTCTTGTAGTAGAGCATCAGCCCGAAGTGGAATGTCCGGGGTTCCATCCCCGGCTCCGTCATACCAAAAGATGTTTAAAGATGGTACTTGTTGTTACCCTGTCTGGCGCTCGGCATTAAGGGGCTAAAACAAGGACTGGTCGGCTCGGAGTCAGCTGAGTGGGGTATTCATGTTAAACTGTGGCGTGGTATCTCAGTGTGCTAGCACTATAAATCGGCATCAGTCTTGACTAGTAATAGAAGACACACACACACACCTGCATGCACATCGCTATGTAAGTGCAATAATCTTGGATGCAACGTAAAACCCCATTTCACCTCACCTTGATTTCCACAATGTTGATGTAGAATGATGTACATGCTGTACATTTTCTTCTTAATATCATATTTTATACTGAGAGTACATTACACGCTACCAATCATTGTGCTCTGTCATTAACCTTTTGTTGAAGTTATAGATGAGGGGGGGCTCCTAGATTCTGTAGCTACTCCAGCAAACTTCAAAGACCCCCTTTATTCCGGCCTCTGGGTGCGATATGTGAAGCCCATTCTTGGTGTTCTCCAACTGGGATATGGCTGGGGAAAATGGCATAAAACAATTTTCACTCACTCACTCACTCACTCACTCACTCCACATGTTAGGTCTTAATAAGGGAGAATTAATGGTTTTCATCCGGTGCCTGTGATGTTGCGAGCTCTTGACCATGGAGGTATCGCAGACTTGTAGCACGTGGTCAATCACTACCTTGCCATGATTAAGGAGATCTGTGAACAAACTCTGTGGTCTCGTCAATATGGATCTACATGTATTGGCTTCTCGCTACATAAGAAAATCCCTTTTGTAATGTTCAATAACCTTGCTAAATCAATTTATCTTCTCCATCCAGGCCGCTATGGTTGACTGACTATTATCAAAGGATGATCTATGTGGTATTCGCTAGGTTTTCTCAACTACTGACTCAAATTCTCAAGAGCCTGTAGTTACCCGATGTAAAAAGGTTCCTGTTTATCATAGAAACATAACAACTTGACAGAAGTAGGACATAATGTCAGCGATGTAGGATGTTTACTGACAAGGACAAAACATGTCTCGGAATACAATGGGTTACTTTGGGAAGGTACTGTCATTTGAGAATGTATTTATTGAGTTTTTATTATGGATAATTATGGTCAACTCCATTGTCATGATGGATGTCTCCAGTACCCATTGTTGTCGAGAGAGTGAGTGAGTTGGGTTTTATGCCACTTTTAGCAATATTCAAACAATATCATAGTAGAGACAGAAATGGTCTTCACACACTGTACCCATATGGGGAGTCGAACCTATACCTTAGGCATGAAGAATACTTTGACATGTAGGCTACCCTTGTAGGAACTGACTACTGTGGAAACTTAGTAGGACCTGGATAGTCCTGAAACTCTCACACAACACCTATCAGCATTGTGTTTATAAGGGAGGTAACCCTTGTGTCTATGATGGATGGGTCGCCACCGTCGGGAATATTATCAATATTGTGTAATCACGATCCATAGGATTTCTCTCCTCTCCTCTCCTCTCCTCTCCTCTCCTCTCCTCTCCTCTCCTCTCCTCTCCTCTCCTCTTTCTTCTCTTCTCTTCTCTTCTCTTTTCTCCTCTCCTCTCCTCTCCTCTCCTCACTACCGCTCCACACAGGGCAACACACCTCACTGCACCACTCACTCACTTCACTGGATGATTGGATGAAGAGTGCTGCAGCAATCAGTGTTAAATGTCCCGTAACAGGAGGATGCAGTATCTCTTCAGCTGCCGGTACTAATGGGTCACATGTCTCCAGGTTGTCTTCTAATGTCTGCAATGTTCATTACACAACTGCCAAATGAAGCTGTGCTGATGTGATTGTGAATTATACAGTGATGAGATTATGAAGCTAAGCTGTTGTGATTATCAAGCCTCTGGTTAAATGTGGCAATTGTGGCCAAGTTGAAAGCACTTCAGTACCTTAGGTGCGCAATTTCTGTCAAATGTCTTCCTGTGCTTTGATTTTGTTGTAGTAATTTCCAAAACTAGCTGGTTTGATTTTTCTTTTCTAAATTTGTTTAACGACACTGTTTTCCTTTGAGTCAGTGAAAGCCATGTAACCACACTTTAAGAATTTCACTTCTTTGTACACACATTTCTACTATTTCTTTACGGTTTATTAGTGAGTGAGTTAAAATTTAACATGACATTGGCAATATCTGAGCCGCATCAAGCTGGTAATGGTGTAAGAATCGCCATCAAAACATTGCTGAATGCAATAAACCTGAGGTTGTTATCCATGAAGTTGTATGTTGTCTTCTCTCAGCCACATAGTCACTTCCTGCTTATTAACCTTTGGTGAATTTTTGTCTTATTGAAGTGTGCTGCATGTCTTATAGAATATTGGGGATTTTAATGATGATTGTGAGCCTGTAACATGTTAACCATAGCTATAATTGGATTCTGGGGCATAATCTCCAGTACCCGTGCTTGTCTTCCCAAGTAGGATTCAGGGCAGAATAGATCTCCAGTACCCATGCTTGTCCACCAAGTAGGATTCAGGGCAGAATAGATCTCCAGTACCCATGCTTGTCCACCAAGTAGGATTCAGGGGAGAATAGATCTCCAGTACCCATGCTTGTCCACCAAGTAGGATTCAGGGGAGAATAGATCTCCAGTACCCATGCTTGTCTTCCCAAGTAGGATTCAAGGCAGAATAGATCTCCAGTACCCATGCTTGTCCTCCATGTAGGATTCAGGGGAGAATAGATCTCCAGTACCCATGCTTGTCCACCATGTAGGATTCAGGGCAGAATAGATCTCCAGTACCCGTGCTTGTCTTCCCAAGTAGGATTCAGGGGAGAATAGATCTCCAGTACCCATGCTTGTCCTCCATGTAGGATTCATGGCAGAATAGATCTCCAGTACCCATGCTTGTCCTCCATGTAGGATTCAGGGCAGAATAGATCTCCAGTACCCATGCTTGTCCTCCAAGTAGGATTCAGGGCAGAATAGATCTCCAGTACCCATGCTTGTCCTCCAAGTAGGATTCAGGGGAGAATAGATCTCCAGTATCCATGCTTGTCCTCCAAGTAGGATTCAGGGCAGAATAGATCTCCAGTACCCATGCTTGTCCTCCATGTAGGATTCAGGGGAGAATAGATCTCCAGTACCCATGCTTGTCCTCCATGTAGGATTCAGGGGAGAATAGATCTCCAGTACCCATGCTTGTCCTCCAAGTAGGATTCAGGGCAGAATAGATCTCCAGTACCCATGCTTGTCCTCCAAGTAGGATTCAGGGGAGAATAGATCTCCAGTACCCATGCTTGTCCTCCATGTAGGATTCAGGGGAGAATAGATCTCCAGTACCCATGCTTGTCTTCCCAAGTAGGATTCAGGGGAGAATAGATCTCCAGTACCCATACTTGTCTTCCCAAGTAGGATTCAGGGGAGAATAGATCTCCAGTACCCGTGCTTGTCTTCCCAAGTAGGATTCAGGGCAGAATAGATCTCCAGTACCCATGCTTGTCCTCCATGTAGGATTCAGGGGAGAATAGATCTCCAGTATCCATGCTTGTCCTCCATGTAGGATTCAGGGGAGAATAGATCTCCAGTACCCATGCTTGTCCACCATGTAGGATTCAGGGCAGAATAGATCTCCAGTACCCATGCTTGTCCACCATGTAGGATTCAGGGCAGAATAGATCTCCAGTACCCATGCTTGTCCACCATGTAGGATTCAGGGGAGAATAGATCTCCAGTACCCATGCTTGTCCTCCATGTAGGATTCAGGGGAGAATAGATCTCCAGTACCCATGCTTGTCCTCCATGTAGGATTCAGGGGAGAATAGATCTCCAGTACCCATGCTTGTCTTCCCAAGTAGGATTCAGGGGAGAATAGATCTCCAGTACCCATACTTGTCTTCCCACGTAGGATTCAGGGGAGAATAGATCTCCAGTACCCATACTTGTCTTCCATGTAGGATTCAGGGGAGAATAGATCTCCAGTACCCATGCTTGTCCTCCATGTAGGATTCAGGGGAGAATAGATCTCCAGTACCCATGCTTGTCTTCCCAAGTAGGATTCAGGGGAGAATAGATCTCCAGTACCCGTGCTTGTCTTCCCAAGTAGGATTCAGGGCAGAATAGATCTCCAGTACCCATGCTTGTCCTCCATGTAGGATTCAGGGGAGAATAGATCTCCAGTATCCATGCTTGTCTTCCCAAGTAGGATTCAGGGCAGAATAGATCTCCAGTACCCATGCTTGTCCACCATGTAGGATTCAGGGCAGAATAGATCTCCAGTATCCATGCTTGTCCTCCATGTAGGATTCAGGGCAGAATAGATCTCCAGTATCCATGCTTGTCCACCATGTAGGATTCAGGGGAGAATAGATCTCCAGTACCCATGCTTGTCCACCAAGTAGGATTCAGGGGAGAATAGATCTCCAGTACCCATGCTTGTCCACCATGTAGGATTCAGGGGAGAATAGATCTCCAGTACCCATGCTTGTCCTCCATGTAGGATTCAAGGCAGAATAGATCTCCAGTACCCATGCTTGTCCACCATGTAGGATTCAGGGGAGAATAGATCTCCAGTACCCATGCTTGTCCTCCATGTAGGATTCAGGGCAGAATAGATCTCCAGTACCCATGCTTGTCTTCCAAAGTAGGATTCAGGGGAGAATAGATCTCCAGTACCCATGCTTGTCCACCATGTAGGATTCAAGGCAGAATAGATCTCCAGTACCCATGCTTGTCCTCTATGTAGGATTCGGGGAAGAATAGATCTCCAGTACCCATGCTTGTCCACCATGTAGGATTCGGGGAAGAATAGATCTCCAGTACCCATGCTTGTCCTCCATGTAGGATTCGGGGAAGAATAGATCTCCAGTACCCATGCTTGTCCTCCATGTAGGATTCAGGGCAGAATAGATCTCCAGTACCCATGCTTGTCCTCCATGTAGGATTCAGGGCAGAATAGATCTCCAGTACCCATGCTTGTCCACCATGTAGGATTCAGGGCAGAATAGATCTCCAGTACCCATGCTTGTCCACCATGTAGGATTCAAGGCAGAATAGATCTCCAGTACCCATGCTTGTCCACCATGTAGGATTCAAGGCAGAATAGATCTCCAGTACCCATGCTTGTCTATCTGTGTACAGTTCCTGGGCAGGATTACAACAAATAATACAATTCAGCTCTATTTCCATCAATTCCCTGGACCCATTCTCCTCATGGTGTCACTCTTGGAAGTGACATCACAAGTTCCATCTGATTGATCACTAACTTGGCTGCCTGTGAAGATCTGAGTTAGAATTGGTCTTCAGCAACCCATGCTTGTTGTATTGGGCAGCTAAGGGGATCGGGTGGTAAGGCTCACTGACTTGGTTAGTGCATGTCATCATCCCAATTGTTGAGGTCTATGCTCATGATGTCAATCACTGGATTGTCTGACTCAAGTATTTACAAACCACCATCTTATATCTGGAATATTGCTGAGTGTGGTGTTTAATATATAAAAAAAAAGAAATTAAAAAAACTCACTCAGCACATCACCTCTCTTTCTGAGTTACTTCATTGCAAGGTTGTTTGTTAGCATGTACCATTGGGATTAGGCTATAGTAGCAAATGGATCTAGGGTATTTATCCTAACAATTAAAATGATATTCCCTGGATGACTGGGAATGGGCCCTTGTATCCTTGTTTCTCTTTGACAGTTTATCTGTGCAGAAATACTGCTGACTGTGCAAATCCTTGTACCCCTGTGACTCCAACCTCTTGTCTGTTGCAGGAACCCTGCCAGTTCCACGTGACGGTGCCCTTCAAGTTCCCCAGATCCTGGCTGATGTTGTATCCAAGCTGGTTCTGGACAAGTTCAGTGAGCTGACCGACGGCTTCACCAGCCAGTATGCCCGGCGGAAAGTCCTGGCGGGGTTTGTGATGACACAGGGTCCCGAGACGGACAATGCACAGGTGATCTGTGTGACAACCGGCACCAAGTGCATCAACGGGGAATACATGAGTAGCCAGGGCCAGGCGGTCAACGACTGCCACGCTGAGATCATGGCCAGAAGGTCCTTGTTGAGGTTTCTGTACTCCCAGCTGGAAATGCATCTTGGTTCTGATCCTGCCATGGCTGAGGGGTCCATATTTATCAAGAAGGAAAATGGAGGCTATTGTTTGAGGGAAAACATTCAGTTTCATCTGTACATAAGCACTGCACCTTGTGGTGACTCCCGGATATTTTCCCCCCACGAGAAGGAGGCTGAGTCGGCAGACAGGCATCCTAACAGGAAGGCTCGGGGGCAGCTGAGGACGAAGATCGAGTCTGGGGAGGGGACGATCCCGGTGAAGACATCGGGAGCGATACAGACGTGGGACGGAGTACTGCAGGGGGAACGTCTGCTCACCATGTCCTGTAGTGACAAGATCGCCAGATGGAACGTCGTTGGTATTCAAGGTGAGTTGATGTTGGATGTTCTTAGTGACCTTTTTTACAAGATGGACCATCCTTGCAATTAAAGGTGAGAATTGGGACACCATGTTTGTAACGTAGTGAACAGATTGCCAGATTGATTGCCCTTTACATTTAGGTGTGTAGATTTGCATGTAGGGTAGGTCACCATCTTCCTGTGGTGACAACCTTATGCTTGTGATTCAATGTGAGTGAAGGTCGACCTCCTGGTTCATTTGTGTCATGATTGTCAATTGTATTTTGATGACAGTCTGATCAAAGATGAAAGTTGCAGGTTAAATTCTGAAACGTTTTCCGGTTGCAATTTGATGACAAACCTTTGGGAACAGATCATCACATGGTAGCAACACAAGGTAGCAATGCAAAGTCTCATCACACGCAAGCATCACATGACATCACATGGTAGCAACACAAGGTAGCAAAATTAATGCATAGTCTCATCACACGCAAGCATCACATGACATCACATAGTGGCATCACAGTTGCAGCACATGGCAGCGTTAGAAATTGGCGCTATAGTCCTTGCAAAACTACCCAAGAGTTAAGGTATCATAGGGACTAGAAGAAATTTGCCAATTTTGAGAGTTTTGCTATGTATGTTTTTATTATAAGGACGAGTGGACTAAAAATGTTAGTTTCTATTGTTGCATGGTGTCATCACACAGTGTCATGTTGTACAGTGACGTAGTCATAGTAGTAGGGTTTATGGGCCACTGACACATGGATGTAAGAATGCTTAAGCAAGGAACCAAACCTTTTATATATTTTTTTCAAATGCAGAAAGGGATCCAAAGTTTGACCCAGGTGATCTGTGTCTCAAAATGTGTTGAAATGACAGGATTACTAAAAAAAAATTGCTTCAAATTAAAATCCAATAATTCAAAGTCAGGAGAATCCTTCATATCTCCCTGCCTGAACACCCAGACGTGACATGCCGGTGAAACGGTAAACTACACGTAAGTCGCACATTGGGAAACTCCATCAACTACATCAACATCCCCATCTCAGCATCCACCTGCACCAAGATAGGGGTAATGGACCTATCTCTACACATCCTTCCAGTAATGCAAAGATTTGTTCAGCTTGTGGCAACTTTTTTAACAGTTAATGCATCATGAATAGCTTCTGTCGACTTGCAAGGACTCACCCTTTTTCGTTATCATTCACACCTGCTGTTCGGGGAGATTCCAAGAAACATTTTTTTATTGGATTAATGGAAGGAAATTTGCAACATGTGTTTGCTTAGATGGGGCTGTTTGTTAGATCAACTCATGGCCGCGTCTGGATCTGACAGTTCAATTATTGTTAGGAAATTATCATTACGCTACTCCCTCAGGGGAGGTAAATTGTACAGCCAAAGGCTTAATAGTTACATTGGAAATGGAAGGTCCTTACGTTGTGTCAGTTATTTGCCTGCAGATGATTCTGGCTTCGTTTCATTTTGCCAAGAAAGTAAATTTATTAATTGGCTTTTAGACATTATTTGTTGAATTATACAATGCTTCGAAGGAGGGAAGTGTAATTATGTCACATTGGTTTGCATTCTCCGTTTGAGGTTTAATTGGATTTGGTACCTAGTGTTGATATAAAGTTGTGGAAAAGAATTAATTAATTAATTACATTTGTATTGATTTAAAATTTATCAAGATTCGTTTTGGAGCAGAATGGGTTTTTTTATATTTTCGTGAACAGTTTACTGGTGAAAGTGCTTCATGAGTTTGAGGTCCAGTGGGATCTTGCATGAAAAGCAAACAGGGTCCTCCACTAACATTTATAGACCCGCCTGAAATCAGCAATAGGATATAATTATATCTGTAGTTTTTTACTGTTCTCCCTTACCGCTGCACTGAGAATTGTTCTGTTCCCAAACCACTGAAACATGAATATGTCGCTCTGTATTTCCTGCCCTTTGTCTAAGTAGTGTTTTCATTTTGAAAAGTTCAAAATGGCTGCCATTGCAGCACTCTGCATTAATGAATGTGAATCAGCTAAATGTTGCAGAAGCAGTCATAATTTGTTCAAAGATATATCTTCAACTAAACAGTTTCATATTTGTAAAAGTTCAAGCTCCACTATCCTAAAAAAAATATTGTCTGACTTGCAATATCGTCTGGCTTGCAACATCGTCTGGCATGCAATATCGTCTGGCTTGCAATATCGTCTGGCTTGCAATATCGTCTGGCATGCAATATCGCCTGACTTGCAATATTGGCTGGCATGCAATATCGTCTGGCATGCAACCACATCAAACATTTGATAATATTATTTGCATCATTTTGGCATGTCAGTCAAGGCCCAACTGTATAGGTAGGTAGATGCAGTACTAGGATCTGTAGCCAACCTTTGTTTGGCATGTGGAAGATAGCTACATCCTGCTTGAAAACCAAACTACTTGCCTTACAACTGTCAGTATTCTCTAGCAGACTCGGTCTTGAACCATGTAAAATGGCAAAGTTATTAATAAAAGATATAAAAAATTACAAAAGTTAAGAATGGCAATAAGTGTTTATGTGGAGTGTAATCAGTTTGACAATGATTGTGGGAGTATTTCATTTGTACACTGGGAAGCCAACCGTTATTGCTGATAAGGACAAAATAGCGTTATTAATACTGAGGAATTATTACCTCTGACTTGAAAGAGGATCATGTGGATGATAATGAATGTCAGCCAACTCATCGTACACTTGCTCTGACAGTCGGCACCAATGTCATTAGAGACAATTAGGTCATATGACTGCCGTATTAACATTGGGAAAGAATAGAATCTAGTTGAAAATTATCGACAAGTTTCATCCATGTACCATTAGTACTTCCCCAGTCCCATGAAAGACATGAGTCGTCCCTAGGTGAAAGGCAGTCACATAATGAGCTTTAATAAACTCCCCTTGAGAGCTGTTTGTGAGAAATTTGCTCGGCTGAAACGTGTCTTGGGTGATTTCCCTGGAGGAATAACGTGGTGGAAGCGCCATGTATTTACAGCAGGGGTGATTCATGGGGTGATGGGTGCAAGATTCAATGAAAAAATCATGGAATCGAATGATGTGCTGCCCTTATCTGTTCCCTCTCCATAAAACTGCCAGCTTGCCTCAGTCTTTGTAGGTTCATATTGAGGGATATTTTATCTTCTGTATGCATTCGTTGTCATTTCTCATCAGTTTTGTGTTGATAAAAGTTTATGTTATGGGAGAATTTAATCTCTGCGACTGCTCTTTCTGGATTTATGTACTGATCATGTCTCCATTTCTGATTATACTCCTTCGGCTGTGTTACATACCAACATCTGTAGGATATGGACTGTTCTTCTGTACCTTGTTCTTGAAACATGGGCTTTACAAAGACAATAAGTGTAGCACTAAGAGTGGAAACAAGCTCTCTCACTGCCGATCAGCCAACATGGTCAATCAATTTCAGTATCAAAACGATACCTTCAACGTTTTTTGGCCATAAATAAGATACTTGTGGTAGTTTATTTGTCTGCAACACAGTTATCATCTGGACGAGGGTGAATGTTTCCGAGACAGAGTTGTTATTGATTTGCCTTGAGGTTTAAGGTGTAGTCTAACTATACTTGGATGTAAGTATGTAGCTTGTATCGATGATGTTGTCGACACTGCTGGCGACACTGGGACTACATGGCCGTCTGCTAGGTTCCCAGTTCTGCTACTAATACGTTTTTGAATACGGTTAGTGTTAGATCGTTGTATAAAGTTTCTGATAGATTGTTGACCATATGGATGCTGAGAGATTGTTGGCAATACTGAAAGACTGTTGACATCAGTTGTTACTGAGAGATTGTTGACAATATTGCATCTGATATATTGGTGACAATACTGCTACTGGTAGATTGTTGACAATACTGCTACTGAGATTGTTGACTGCCTTAGTGTAGAGGTGTGAGAATTGCCTAATACACTTGCCATGAATAAAGTACCATTAGTACCTACAAGTTAGTGTGTACCACACAGACCCAACTCTACTCCAGGTGTATACTCCACAGTGTTGCAGTTGTGATGACAGGCAGGGAGGTTATTTACCGTATTTTCTGGAGTATAGTGCACACCCATGTATAATGCGCACCCCCCTCTAGCGGATTCAGTATTTTGGAAAAATAAGTTTGAATGTCAAGCGCAGAAAATAATTACACCGTAGATCTACCCCTTCAGCAAATTCCGGTAAACGAACGGGTGATGAGAAACTTGGTCAGTACCAATTCGAAATTTGAGATAAAAAATCACCACACATGTTGATTTACCGTTTAAATTGTATTTATGGTTCTGCTAGGTAGTGTTTTACATCCAGGGATTAAGATTACCTTGTGTAGGATTGGTGATCGTGGGAACATTGGGATCGTACCATATAAGCTAGCCTTGCTCCAGTACTGTACTGAAAGTCCATGGGTGTATAGTAATTCTATCAAGTCTAGATAAGCAGCAGTCTAAGGACGCCTGTTTCTTATAGGGACAACTTGTTCTTATTATGTAGATATTCTAGAAATTATGATTTAAACTCATAATATATGCCTTTGAGACTTGTGCAAGTCTACATGTAAGCGTCCTTTAATGTTAGCATCATACCATGTGTGCTTGTAATACCACTTGTACTTGAAAGAATATTAAGATTTGCTGTGAAAGGATATCAGGGTTAATCATAACATGTGTGCTTGGAGAGAACACAAACGATTGCAGGAAATGTATAATGTAATTTTTCATGATAACACAGATTTAATGATCCAGTATTCAAGTGTTTAATCAGAGGTTTTTTTTCATTAACATGGTACTCCTTGACCTGTTAGGTAGACTGTACAGAGAACTGATGCTGGTTAGTTGTGGGAGAGAGTTTCCTATCACTGGAATGATAATACTGCTGTGCTTACTTAGCCCAAGCTGTTTGTTGTTGAATGGGAGCTGAATGACAAGAAATCTGCTCTGCTTCCTAACGAGAGTCCAGGGGTGATTGCCTATGTTGAAGTACTGGTTCTCGGACAACATTTAATATCAATTTACAACATGGAATCCCAACATTTTGGAAAGAAACCAAAAGCTGACAAATTCCTATGAATTATTTATGATTCAATTTTCCTTCTTGGCAAATTCCTATCAGTCCCCTGGGAATGTTACAGTGGAGGGCAGTTCTTCGCAAGATGGCTCTCCTCCTCCTCGCTCTCCTCTCACCCCCCACCCTCCTCCCCGACATACACTTAGATGTTTTTGCCTGATTTATGACATATTAAGCAACTGCGTAGGAAGAAGTTGGGATATTAACATACATATACGTTTCCTGTCAATTGTGGTAACTGCATCTATATAACTGCTTCTCTCTCAGGGATCTCAGGGCACAACAGGCCCTCAATAGGGGGAAGATACAGCGACACGACGCCCACAGTGCAATACACCAATTTACAACCCTGTATCACGTAACATGCGATACATTACGTTACAAGTTATATTGTTGTAAAAACACGTGAAAAATAACAGATTAGTAATTTTTTGAACAGAAAATAGTGATGCGCTTTGGTGATGTCCTCTCGTGATCCTTGTTAATGAATTTGGAAGTTCTTGTCATTTCATGCATCTTGATTCAGGGTTGTGATTCACTTGAAAAAAAAGAAAGAATATGAACTTATGGAATAGAAATACTGTATTGGGATATGAATTGTATTGTACCCATTGTATTGGGTTATGTATCGTATCACCCCACCATATAGTTACACCACAGTGCTCACTTACCTGGGCTTGTCAAGAAAAGTATCAATGGATCGTGGTTACAATGTGTGACCTGCTAATGTTGTGTCATTGTAAGTAAAGAAATAGTGTTGCTCATGCTATCAACCACTGGTTTGCATGGTCCCAACTTGATTATTCATAGACGTCTGTCGTATGACTCGAATATCAGCAACTGTGACGTTAACAACAGTCACTCTCTGCAACTGTGCTATTAGTGAGTGAGTGAGTGAGTGAGTGAGTGACACATCAGTCAGCTATATTCCACCTTCATCATCACACCTTGTTCCCCTCAGATATTCCGGGTTCAAATAGGTCCCGGCAGTGAGGTAGCCTAGTGGACAAAGCATTCGCTCGTCACGCCGAAGACCTAGGTTCTATTCTCCACATGGAAACAGCCGTGATATTGCTGGAATAATGCTCAAAGCGGCATAAAACCCAACTCACCTGCCCGCTCCCTCACCACTTCATACCTCACTCACTCACTCACTCACTCACTCACTCACTCACTCACTCTGACGACAAACATAGGGTCCATATGCTTGTTCAGACACTTAGAGACAAGAAGATGTTTTGCATTTGTGCTGGAACTATACTACTCAAAAGAAGTTAAGGATCACTCGATTCCTTCATACTACCATAGTTAATCTGTCATAAGACAAAACTGATCGACTATGGTAATGTGAAAGAATCGGTGGTCTTTAACTTCTTTTGAGTTGTATACTTCTGGCACATGAGCAAGTTGATTTTGAAAGGAGTGCTGCGAATATTCTCGCCTCCAGGATTGAGATTTGGTGCAGTAACCAACTGAACATAAACTACCAGCACCATCATAAAGCCATGCCCATCAGAGCAATGCACGTGGGTATCATGACTCCATCAATGGTATGGTGGCACGGGTGGCTCAGTTGTCTTAGGCGCCGCGATTCGCTGTGCAGAGTTGCGTCCCTTGGGCACGCCAGAAACCTATGATTGTGGGTTCGAATCCCGGTTCACCCCGATTATGTTTCTAGGTTTGTCAGCACCTTACCCGTGCTCGTGGGTTTCACCGAAGGGGTAAACGTCTGAGACCTGCATCACTTCGGGCTTTCCTCCCACATTAAGCTGACACGCCGTGATATAACTGGAATACTGTTAAAAGCGGCGTTAAACCCAACTCACTCACTCACTCACCATCAATGGTATGGCTTGTCTAAATATACTAGGTAGTGCCTTAACTAAGGTTCATGGAGTGGAACAAATTTGGAACACTTTCTAAACTGCTCCCTTGTCAAAAAGTGTTGTAGACCACCAACTAGGATTGTTTGTCTTGATTATATGTGAAGTGTCCTCATATGCAAGGATTGCCAAAAGATCCTGAGAGATTTCCAGACACTTCAATACTGCATTCCTACAGCATTGCCGGAATGGTTTGAAAGTTATGTCAATAAACTAAAATACAATTCCTCCAGGGAAATGATTGGGTCAAACTATATCGTTTCTTTTATTATGCTAGAGTCCCTTTCCCACAGTTGAGAAGTAAATGTCGAAAGCCTGTTTGGGTAAAGACAATGATTTGTGTTGAAATTGTAAAATAAAAGACGAGAATAATGTGTAAATTGTTCATTTAATTTGCAAGGACGTCACTCAGCTGATCATGCGGTGCCGAGTTTCAGAGCCCTTTGTAGGAACCTTTTTGCTGCTGAATATTGAGTGTATTTGACATCCGTTGTCACTGGGTCTGGTTTGGGTGGCTTGTTCTTTAACACCCCACTCAGTAATATTTCAGCTCTTTGACTTTATGGCTTGTGTTTAATCATGTCTGGACCAGACCATCCAGTGATTGATATTTGAGCAACAATCCAAGCTGATACAATGACATAATCAAGCAAGTCACGAAGCCTGACCATCCGATCCATGAAGCTACTTCTCACAAAGTCGAATGTATGATGTATATGTCTTTGCTTCTCACTACCAGCGTAAGTTGCTGGGGGCTGCGGGCGTATTCTAACCAGGAATCTCCATGGGTGAGCTGCACACAGAAATTCAAATGAGTTTGGATATTGGTAGAAAGTAGGCAAATATCAATAATTCTATATTCTCGGAACGTCATAAAATGTAATATGTGAAATCTCATTGATAATGTTAATGTCTGATGTATTTTATATGGAGGAAAAACGTCATGTGTAATTTACTTTTCGCGTGAAGAAACTGCAACATGTCAGGGTTATTAGCATCACTTGTTCCGGGACTTAGTCTCCTTTGTCCAAGGAATAAAGTTTCCAGCGCTGAACAGAAACATCATGCGATCCATCTCCATAAAAAAACACAGCCAAAAAGAGTTTCACCAAAATTTAATTCGGAGTCTCTAAAACTGATGGAATAATGAGGCGACATGGAATTACTGCGGCATCCATCTTGTCTCTAACTTTGACAAGATTGGAGTGTTGTTTTCTGCTGAATAGAATTAAATGAGCTGCGGCATGAAGCCAGTGGAAGCTGGTGGAGAAATGGCTTAGTATGGTACTAAATCAACTCTTTATTCTGTCGTTAGGTGGTCTTCAGTGAAACTTGCTCAAAGTAATGACAGTTTGATGCTGCTTTTTTACCCATTTGTGCAAACCTTCTTTCCTGTGTACCGACATGACGTTTTTTTATCCTTGAAGTTCCTGTCTCAGAGATATGATGATGGATGCAATTTTAGCGAATCTGATGTGTTTGTAGAGACATTACCAGACCACCTTCAAGCTATAATGAACCAGGAGGTTTAAACACTTCATTTTGAATATTGATGGTGTTTGGGCTGAAAAATTCATCTCTTTACATTTTTTTAAGAACTATATAAATTGATATTTGTGATAGGTAGATTCTGAATACAGACACTTTTGTAACGATTGCAGTATGAAAATGTGCAATATCGGAGACTCATGTGTCCATTATGATCAATAAAAACATGCCCGTTTTAGAATGATTATTTCATTTATCCATAAATTTGTAATGAAGAATATATCTTTAATTAATAGGAAATAATGTTTTGATTGCAATCATGTTATATTTGTCATAAAATGTCTTTTATGTGTGCTAGTTTGTAGAGGGAGCTGTCAGGTAGCCTAGTGGTTAAAATGTTTGCTCGTCCTGCTGAAGACCCAGATCCGAGGTAGTCTAGTGGGGTAGAGAGAAGGTGAGGTAGTCTAGTGGGGTAGAGAGGTAGTGAGGTAGTCTAGTGGGGTAGAGAGATGGTGAGGTAGTCTAGGGGGGTAGAGAGGTAGTGAGGTAGTCTAGTGGGGTAGAGAGACAGTGAGGTAGTCTAGTGGGGTAGAGAGACAGTGAGGTAGTCTAGTGGGATAGAGAGATGGTGAGGTAGTCTAGTGGGGTAGAGAGGTAGTGAGGTAGTCTAGTGGGATAGAGAGATGGTGAGGTAGTCTAGTGGGGTAGAGAGGTAGTGAGGTAGTCTAGTGGGGTAGAGAGACAGTGAGGTAGTCTAGTGAGGTAGTCTAGTGGGGTAGAGAGATGGTGAGGTAGTCTAGTAGGGTAGAGAGAAGGTGAGGTAGTCTAGTGGGGTAGAGTGATGGTGAGGTAGTCTAGTGGGGTAGAGTGATGGTGAGGTAGTCTAGTGGGGTAGAGAGATGGTGAGGTAGTCTAGTGGGGTGGAGAGATGGTGAGGTAGTCTAGTGGGGTAGAGAGAAGGTGAGGTGGTCTAATGGGGTAGAGTGATGGTGAGGTAGTCTAGTGGGGTAGAGAGAAGGTGAGGTCTAGTGGGGTAGAGAGATGGTGAGGTAGTCTAGTGGGGTAGAGAGATGGTGAGGTAGTCTAGTGGGGTAGAGAGACAGTGAGGTAGTCTAGTGGGGTAGAGAGACATTGAGGTAATCTATTGGGGTAGAGAGACAGTGAGGTGGTCTAGTGGGGTAGAGAAAAGGTGAAGTAGAGTGATGGTGAGGTAGTCTAGTGGGGTAGAGAGATGGCGAGGTATCTAATGGGGTAGAGAGATGGTGAGATAGTCTAGTGGAGTAGAGAGAAGGTGAGGAAGTCTAGTGGGGTAGAGAGAAGGTGAGGTAGTCTAGTGGGGTAGAGAGATGGTGAGGTAGTCTAGTGGGGTAGAGAGAAGGTGAGGTAGAGTGATGGTGAGGTAGTCTAGTGGGGTAGAAAGATGGTGAGGTAGTCTAGTGGGGTAGAGAGATGGTGAGGTAGACTAGTGGGGTAGTGAGGTGGTCTAGTGGGGTAGAGAGGTGGTCTAGTGGGGTAGAGAGAAGGTGAGGTGGTCTAGTGGGGTAAGGACTTCTGCAGGTTTGATTCCCCACATGGGCACAATAAGTGCAGTCTATTTCTGGTGTCCCCTGCTGTGATATTGCTTGAATATTCCTAAAGCAACATAAACCTAACTCACTCACTGTAGAGAAATGTGTTCATGTTCTGAACTCCCTGAACTAGTGGATATTGCTTTTCGTAGTTAAGATCCAATAATCTGATAAAGAAAGACGTTATCTGGAGCTGTTTGACAGGTAAATTTGATAAATTACATAAACAAGATCTAATAGCCCCATTGAAGTCTGGAGAATGGATTTCTTTATTACATATAAGTGGCTCCTCCAACTAGAAGGGGGATTTCATCCAAATCATGATCAGAATCAAGATGTCTGCCCTTGTGGACATAAAATTGTGGATTTGTGTTTGAAATCATATGTCAACCAGGCGATTTCAACCAAATCCCTGAACGGTAGGTTGACTGTGAGAAGATTGACTCTAGGAGTATGGTACAATCACCAGGTTTAAGTCAAGGGATTTTCACCACAAAGTAAGCTGATCCAGATCAAGATATCTGCCGCATGAGTGGATGATAGATCATGTTTGTACATACAAATTGGTCAGCCGATGTGAGACTGTCATAAACAGTTGGTGAAACAAATCTCAGTGATAGGTTGGTGTTTATTTACCCTTCTGGGCGGTGATGATGAAGGGATGTGCATTGGTAGTTCGTCATGTAGATGTCGCAGCGCTTATCTTCAGTGTTGATTGTGGTTTTTGCTTAGAATATGTTAGAAGTTATTGATTCGTCAGTGGAATCTCTTCATTACTCGACACCTTTGTCCAGAGTATGTCTGGGTCTAGATTTGTCTGACAGAAGAATCAAACTGCAGTTTCATTTACTGGCACAGTGCCAGTGTTTGTCTCTTTGTTGTCAAATAAAGCTGAATAGAGCAGAAGGTCAGAGGTTCAATCCCAGGCCACGTCATACCAAAAGATGGGAAAACATGGTACTTGTTACATCATGGCGATAAACAAGGACCGGTAGGCTCTGAATCTGTATAGTGTGTCTGAGTGGGGTTTCCATGTTAACTGTGGCATGGTATCTCAGTGAATTAGCACTAAGAAACTATAGTTTGTTTGTTGTTTATCGCTGCACTCAGCAATATTCCAGCTATATGATAGTGGTCTGTAAATAATCCAGTCTGGACCAGACAATCCAGTGATTGACATCATGAGCATCGATTGGCGCAATTGGGATACAATGATATGCATCAACCACGTCAGCAAGCCTGACCACCCTATCCTGTTAGTCGCCTCTTATGACGAGCATGGGTTGCTGAAGACTTATCTCTGCCCAGAACTGTCAAACTATTGGAAGCAAGCACCATCCCCCACCTCCAGGCTTGGGCCAGACGTTCATCCCCCTTTCCATCCCACTTTACCTCCCCTCAAATAAAGGAGGGAAATTACAGGTAGGAGTTAGTCTCATTAATTCTAAAATCTAGTAGTACAATTAAGAGTTTGGGATTTCAAGAAAGAATGTTTCTACACAAGATATCTGATGTAAATAAGAAACATACTTCATTGGAACACCATCAAGGATATCGAGGGAGCCTGGTGGAATATCAAGCGAGACTGCTAGAACATCAAGGGAACGATCTTGGAGAAAGATATCGCAGTGAATGTCTGTGGTTGAACGATATCTAGCAAGGAGGTAATGGTGGGATTGTATGATGGGGGTCAGACAGGGAGGTGTCACGGAACAGGGAGATATCAGATAATGAGGAAGGCTAAATGAGAGGGAGAGGGAGTTTTCCCAGTGCCCGTGACCACAACCACCCCATGACGAGAAAATGTCTCTGATGTGTGATGAGACGCGACCTTTGACATTTGGCTAAATTAAATTTGTGCAGGAGAAAGAAAAGGTGGCTTGATTAGCCTGGGAGGAGAGGATCATGAGATACCGATTGATTTGTTAGATCTCCTTACACCATGACACCTCTCACATCATGGCACTGTCCAACTACTTCGCTGACAGTAAGGGGAGGTGTCACAAACATCACAGCCATTTGATAGGTCCAGTGTTCAATGGTATTAAAGGGAGAATAAGCTCAGAACTTTTGGCAGACCCAGCATGTATGTTTCAGAATTAGAATCCTCTTTGTAAACTCCAACTGTACAGTGTGTATGTCGAGATGTTGATGTTACCCTGATAACAGACAGATAGTGACTCCACCTGGGCTCGATCCAGTCCGTTCATGGATAAGATGGGTCCATGTTGGCGTCCCCTACTTTGTTAGTGCTGGAATATTGAGAAAAGTTTCCTCACTCCAGCTTGTTCAGTGGATGCTATTGCGGGGGTTACACTTGATCTAAACTGGTATTTGGATAGTCTCTCTGAAACAGTCGGCCCGCCTCCATGGTCTAGTGGTTGAGCGTTCGCCTGGAGAGCGGAAAGTCCAGGTTTTGATTCCGACCGCGTCATACCAAAAGATGTTAAAAGATGGTTCTTGTTGTCACCCTGTGAGGCACTCGGCATTAATGGGCAAAAACAAGGACTGGTTGACTTGAAGTTAATAAACTGTGTCTGAGTGGGGTATTCAGGCATGGTAACTCAGTGGGCTAACACTATAAATTGGCATCAGTCCGGACTAGTACAAGCAGCCGCAGGCACACACACACACGCACGTGCATGCACAACACTTTATAAGTGCAATAATCTTGGACGCGACGTTAAACCCAATATCACCTCACCTCACCTCACCTCACCTCACCTCACCTCACCTCACCTCACCAGAAACAGACATCCCTCATAATAACGCTGTCCCTTGGGTCCATGCACAACCCATGTTATCAGTTATCAGACACCTGTGTTATTCCTAATATGGAATGTAGGTCGGGGGATATTTTCTTGTGTAAATTGAGCCCTTGAGTATAAAACATATTGAATTGACAGACCCTTAAAGGCCCAGCTCCTATTTGAAGCCTTTAACCATAGGACTGTCCCTTTATAGAGGCTGACACTTACCTGAGGAACTACTAGAATTTAAGAGTTGACACTTCAGGCATTCTCCATAACAACTTTAAAGTCATTGTTTACTTCAGAAATTCCTATGAAGAAAACATGATGCATATTGTGTTGTGGGGAGATGCCAGGTCTTCACTAGAGTGTGAATGGAAAACGACTCAGAAAGATTTGAGATGATCCCTCAGAATAATGTCAGTGGTATGATCAGTTTGAATGGAAAACGACTCAGAAAGATTTGAGATGATCCCTCAGAATTTTGTTTGTGGTATGATCAGTTTGAATAGAAAATGACTCAAAGTTTTGAGATGATCCCTCAGAATAATGTCAGTGGTATGATCAGTTTGAATGGAAAACAACTCAGAAAGTTTTGAGATGATCCCTCAGAATTTTGTTTGTGGTATGATCAGTCTGAATAGAAAATACCCCAAAGTTTTGAGATGATCCCTCAGAGTAATGTCAGTGGTTTGATCAGTTTGAATGGAAAACGACTCAAAGTTTTGAGATGACCCCTCACAATAATGTCAGTGGTATGATCAGTTTGAACCACAGAATTACAACATTTTGATACAAGGACAACATTCTGGAATTGGCGAGGAATGTTGTTCATCTGAATAAAAATATGTATGTTTTCTTTCCAAAATATTCTCTTGCATAACAGTCCCAGTACGTCAGCCAGGGAGTCTTAATTTCACAGCATGTTGATTCGCTGAATATCCCATGTCAGATTTGTTACGTGGCCTTCAATCATACAAATTGTTTATCATTTTCTCATGAGAACAAAACCGGCATAATGTCTTTATCCCACGATATAAGCTTTCCCTTGAATATTGGTTTCCGAACTCAAGGTCGTTTGTGCCAAGAAGTTGTGTGTTTTATGACGCAATCAATCTTTAATGAGGTTTATCAGGGACTATTTAATTCCTCGTTCGTGCACATGAACATCTGTTGGGTGCAGTTTCTCCGTAATACAATAATACAGAGGACCTGTGGAACATACCATGCATTATAAAATCATTATCTACATTGACAATGGAAAAGGTAAATGCCACAGGGATGAGGGTCCATTAGCAAAGGAAGAGGTCAATACTCGCTGGCTGATGACAGAGATGGGTAGATATCACTGATTCTGACCTACCTGGAGAAGTAGTGGGGAAGTATAGTCGGAACTGTTAACCTAGACTTCATGCATAGGTCTTCTTGCAGGGGCGTACATGTGGGAGACTTCATCTATAGGTGTTCTTGCAGGGGCGCTCTTGCGGGAGACTTCATCTATAGGTGTTCTTGCAGGGGTGTTCTTGCAGGGGCGTACATGTGGGAGACTTCATCTATAGGTGTTCTTGCAGGGGCGTTCGTATGGGAGACTTCATGTGTAGGTGTTCTTGCAGGGGCGCTCTTGCGGGAGACTTCATCTATAGGTGTTCTTGCAGGGGTGTTCTTGCAGGGGCGTACATGTGGGAGACTTCATGTGTAGGTGTTCTTGCAGGGGCGTACATGTGGGAGACTTCATGTGTAGGTGTTCTTGCAGGGGCGTACATGTGGGAGACTTCATGTGTAGGTGTTCTTGCAGGGGCGTACATGTGGGAGACTTCATGTGTAGGTGTTCTTGCAGGGGCGTACATGTGGGAGACTTCATCTATAGGTGTTCTTGCAGGGGTGTTCTTGCAGGGGCGTACATGTGGGAGACTTCATCTATAGGTGTTCTTGCAGGGGCGCTCTTGCGGGAGACTTCATCTATAGGTGTTCTTGCAGGGGCGTACATGTGGGAGACTTCATCTATAGGTGTTCTTGCAGGGGCGCTCTTGCGGGAGACTTCATGTGTAGGTGTTCTTGCAGGGACGTACATGTGGGAGACTTCATCTATAGGTGTTCTTGCAGGGGTGTTCTTGCAGGGGCGTACATGTGGGAGACTTCATCTATAGGTGTTCTTGCAGGGGTGTTCTTGCAGGGGTGTTCTTGCGGGAGACTTCATGTGTAGGTGTTCTTGCAGGGACGTACATGTGGGAGACTTCATCTATAGGTGTTCTTGCAGGGGCGCTCTTGCGGGAGACTTCATCTATAGGTGTTCTTGCAGGGGTGTTCTTGCAGGGGCGTACATGTTGGAGACTTCATCTATAGGTGTTCTTGCAGGGGCGCTCTTGCGGGAGACTTCATCTATAGGTGTTCTTGCAGGGGTGTTCTTGCAGGGGCGTACATGTGGGAGACTTCATCTATAGGTGTTCTTGTTGGGGTGTTCTTGCGGGAGACTTCATGTGTAGGTGTTCTTGCAGGGGCGCTCTTGCGGTAGACTTCATGTATAGGTGTCGAAGCAAGAGTGTTCATACAAGACATTTCATGCTGCCTGGACAAAATGGCCAGTGACAGAAAGTTAAGCTACCATGGAGTGTCGGTGCCATGCTTGCCCTCTTCCATAAGGTCTTGTGAGGGGATCAATATTCCCATGATCCTCAGTGCAGCAGACAAGTGTTGTGGGACTTCTGTTTGAGACAAGACCAGACATCCACAGTCGGGAGATAGCATGGGCCTGCTGGGAAGAGAAAGCACATCTCAACTGTCATTTCTGAGACGATTAATTCCATTCCACCAAAATATATCATTTCATAGAATGGGAATATTCTCTATGGATGAATTCGTCTCTTTTACCTGAACATCAAGCTTCATATAAAACTTCGATAAAGAGAGTTTTATTTCTAGATCTAGAGTTCGTCAAAAGAATTGGTAGTGGCTGAATCAATTATTATTTTTATTTTTATGCTTTGAGAAAAGGAACAGTGTGCCATGTTTGCTGCCCAGTTATCCGTTGTGACTAGAAGTAGAAGTTGTTGTGATTCCATGCTTTTGAGACCATCTTTGTGGTCTAGGGTAGGGCATCTGTAAAACAAGGACTGGTCAGCGTGGAGGCAGTATACTGTGTCTGAGTGGGGTATTCATGTTAAACTGTGGCATGGTATCTCAGTGGGCTAGCACTATAAAATCGGCATTAGTTCGGACTAGTAAAAGCAGAGAAACACACACACACGTGCATGCATGTTGCTATTTAAGTGCAATAATCTTGGACGTGACATTAAAACCCAACTCACCTCAACTCAACTCAACTCAACTCAACTCAACTCAACTCAACTCAACTCGCCACACCTCACCACACCACACCACACCACACCACACCACACTACACTACCTTGCTTTTGGCTGTGAGGCCATTTCCAGGTCCACTTTGTGGGAGGATGACTTAGTTGATTCAGGTATGGGATCTTTCAATGGGGGTGCATCTTGATCATTTTGTCAAGCAGCTATAGCTAGCTTTGAAAATAGATTGTGTTATTGGAAGTAATGGACCTAAGAAATTGTGTACTTAGTTGATTCAGGTATGAAATCTTTCAATGGGGGTGCATCTTGATCATTTTGTCAAGCAGCTATAGCTAGCTTTGAAAATAGATTGTGTTATTGGAAGTAATGGACCTAAGAAATTGTGTACTTAGTTGATTCAGGTATGGGATCTTTCAATGGGGGTGCATCTTGGTCCGTAAAGTGTCCATCTCCTGCCGAGATATTTCTACAAATAGCCAGTTCCTGAAACTGTCCTAACGTGTTCAGTTCAGCAAGCCATGAAACTGGGGAGTCAGAATCTGTCCCGGCAACCCGTGCTGGTCGTAAGAAGTGATAGTGGATCGGATGGTCAGTGAGTTGGTGGATTGCGTGTCATCTTATCCTACCCTAACAGTGGGGTTTGTGTTATACTGTATCAGTCACTGCATCAGTCACTGCATCAGTCACTGCATCATCTAGCTTCAAGGAGGTCGAGTGCAGCACCGAGCAATTAACAAAGCAAACAAGGGCGTACAGCTACAGACAGACCAGGTGACAATCAATCCTTGATTTCAGTCACACAAAAACAATAGCTGGTATTCAGGATTATGACCCTGACTGGAACCACACATGCCGGAGGTAGTCTTCCTCAGTCTCATTATTGTGTGCTATTGATTGCTTACATTCCGATATTGATGAGGTGAAAGACAAGATTGGATTAGCTTTGGAGTTCAAACAGCTCTCCCGGTTTGGAAGAATAGATCAGAATAGCGAATGTGAAAGATGATCCTGGACATGTGAACATCAGTCGGCCTCAACAGATAAAAACTACACACACCATGGTCAAAAACAGAAATCTGGATCAAAATCGACCAGGAACTCATGTGAAATGACTGATGCACTTCTGGCAAAGATCACAAGAACTGGAACAGAAATAGATACATAATCTTAATCGCTGGGTAAAATGGATAGGGATAAGTTTTGACTCGACAGCCATCATTCCAGATGGGGAGAGATCATTCCATTGATCTCGTCAGCAGAAGAGAAACACTGTTTTTATACCAGGACAATATCTGTTGGAGGATATGAAGGTGTTTTATGTTAGGTTTCCGTGAGGGAAGTTTCCGACAGAATTGACTTTATCCACCGAATTGTCGGTCGTTAATCTTTGTCGATCTTCGTCTTCCTGCTAACGTGCGGTGGTTTCGATGAACACAATGGATGAAGTGATCAGGGAGTGTGGCTTTCTTCACAAGCTCTGTCATGCAACATGAAAGAATTGGGGCTTGCTTGTCTTAAGTGCATGTGATCCAGAGGAGGAGTCTTTTTGTAAGCCAATGTCAAAAAACATTATCGAAACAACTTAACATGTCAGCATGCGCTGAAAAATTATTGCAAAGACTTTTAAGAATTTTAAGTGATTAAGGGTTCTTAACCATGGAGACACAGAGCCTAATATGTAATTTGGTTCCTGTCAAATGGTGGAAATGCAAGTTTTACTCTGATGTGTTTATAAACATTGGAGTGGTTATTGTTCAAGGCCCCATGGAGGTCCAAATTCCGTGAAGCAATCGTAGCGCTACAACTGTCGTAAGACTATGTGAAAGTATGAGAGTTACAATCACCTTAGTGCTACGATCACCTTGTGGGACAGGGCCCTGGAGCAGATTGGATTAGTTACATGCAGTTTCCTGAAGCTGGAATATAGCTTACTGTGGCATTAAACAAACAATACAAAACATATGCCTATGTATTTTCAAATGTCTCCATGAATTTACCAGGAGGCACTGTATCAATACTTTATTACAGTGAGGATCTTTTTCAAAAATCAATCTCTGACAGTTTGGGACCAATGAAGTACATAGAATAGGACCATGCATGGCTGCCAATTAGAAGTAATTATAGCTTTGCTATCTGTGTCGGTTGTTGTCAGTAGGTACCAGTCTTGGCAGGCCATCACTTCAAATACTTCATGCCTCGTCTTGGCCAAGCTTTTTTCATTTCAGATGTCAGATCACAAGTGCTATTTAGCAATTTGGAAGAATGACATGGTAGTAATTATCTGTATTTCATCTCTGAAAAACGAAGTATATTTCCCCGTTTGATGGTGAAATTGACTAGGTAATGTCATGCTACATTAGCCATAACGACATGATATAATTAGTTGTTGTGATTGAGTCGATGTAAGTCCGTTGTTAGATGAGATTAGATGTCATCACTAGACTGGTGGCTTTAGGGGTCTTGATGATCCATGTCAACATGGAGAGTCGGGGATGTCTGAAGAAATACATGAGTTGATATACTTCTGTGTATGCTGGATCAGTCGTACTGAGAAATGTTTTTTGTTTACTGATACATCGATTTCTGATAAAGATCAGATCTGACAAAATATATTCTGATAATTTATGGAATGCATTTAGATTTTGTGTGCAAATGGCCATAGTAACAGTATTGACAAATTTGGACAACAGATGTTGTGATGCCCTTGGACATATTTCCCAGAAACCTGTGATCTTGACTTGGAATCCCACC
Source organism: Haliotis rufescens (assembly GCF_023055435.1). Lineage (NCBI taxonomy): Eukaryota > Metazoa > Mollusca > Gastropoda > Lepetellida > Haliotidae > Haliotis > Haliotis rufescens. Next base: position 7,355,792 of record NW_025964112.1, read on the forward strand.
TCACCCTGATAATGATTCTAGGTTTGTCAGCATCAATATTTGTGTTTGACCAGTGTTTTTATAGAATTACTTGGAAGTATGTTGACTTGAAGTTTCCAATCTGATCGAAATGTATCTGTATTACATGGTCTAGAGAGTTTAGCCTCGTCATTTAATTCCCCATATGGATACAATGTGTGAAGCCCTTTTCGGGTGCCCCTGTTGTCATTATATTTAGGAATATTACTAAATACAGCCCCAAAACATACTCACTCACTCCTTAAGATGTTCTTTTTCGGATTGTATTGATGGAATTTTCCTGAATGTATTTGATGTGTATCGGGATATACTTCTTACAACTAACTGTTACCCCAGTTTGGACTAGACCATAAATAGCATCTCTGTGAAGGATGCTCTGTCAACGCACAACGTTCAATTATCCACAAAGTCGGAGTGTACACATTATTAATTTCAGCAGTCAATCACTGAATATTTATCTGACATGGGAGTTTGATTGGTCAATTGACTCAGTGCTTTCTGAAAGCATTTTGTTTGAGCAAGGAGTAAAGAGTATGGTGGACAATACGTTAAATAGGGAGCCATATTTGTCGTTTTGATGTGTTTCGGACAGATATGTTTATAAAGCAAACTTTTTCTGCATTTAGAAAGATATAGATAGCAGAACTTTGACATATTTATTGTGAGCAAGATAGCTGACGTCAATCAACGATGATCAGTCAATTTGTTTGGGAGAATGTGTGTGACGTACCTCTGACTTCAAATGGATCGTGAATTAGAACCAAACTTTGTTATCGGCTTATGCAGGTTCATTTTAACTGATCTTATGGTCATAGTTCCCAAAAAAATCATTTTTAAATGCAGTTGAAAGGAAGTAAAATGGGTTTTAACGTCACTTTCTAGATTTTTGCACTTATATAGCGACGTGCATGCATCTCAGTATTAAGGGTTGATGTTTGCGTGTCACTGCAGCAAACTGGCAAGGATCATTGCTTACAATTTCAGTCACTGATCGGGGATGGCGGGGTAGCCCAGTGGTAAAGCGTCCGCTCCTTATGCCGAGGGCCTGGGCCTCAATAAATATGACTGTCAGGACAAACAAGCCCAGATTCAGGACAAGCAAGCAGTTCTGTATATTACACTGCAGCCATGTGCACCATGTGGTTCTCAGTGTACTTACACCACGCAAGAAACCGATTGTGCATCATGACGTGAAATGTGAGAAGCGGTTGTTCTGATACATGTACCTTGTATTTATTGGACCAGCCCCAGCCATGTTGTTAAATGTGATGTAACTGATTGTTTCAGGGTCTCTACTGAGTCACTTTGTGGAGCCCATCTACATCGACAGCATCGTCCTGGGCAGCCTGTACCACGGTGACCACCTCTCCCGCGCTGTCTACGCTCGCATCAACAACATCGAGAACATTTACATGCCTTTCATGCTCAATAGGCCTTTCCTCAGTGGCATATCCAACCCGGAATCACGGCAGCCAGGGAAGGCACCCAACTTCAGCGTCAACTGGTGCAACGGCGACGACGGCTTGGAGGTGATCAACGCCACCACAGGGAAGACCGAACAAGGTCCCATGTCTCGTGTGTGCAAGCAGTCATTGTTTCAGCATTTTAACAAACTCTTCGGCCAGGTGTCCTCCGTGACGAGTCAGACCATCACAAAACGTCCAAAGTTGTATTCCGAGGCCAAGGCTGCCGTTATGGACTATCAACTGGCTAAGCAGCAGCTATTCAAAGCATTCCAGAAAAGCGGGCTTGGAAGCTGGGTGACGAAACCCATTGAGCTTGACCAGTTTGAGGTTATTTCAAGTTGAGTTGTCTCCCTTCATTAACATGATTATCTCCCTTCCTGGTGAGATGCATCCCACTGTTTAAGCTCAAACATGATGATTGTACTGAAAGAAATGATTAGTTTTGAATTAAATTTAGAACTATATTTGAGACTTGAGATATGTGTTCATGTAATTGTGAGAGTAAAACTTAGTTTTCTTTCTTCTCTTTCTAACTACCTTGTCTGTATGAATATAAGATGTTTCTTTGTAAATGCTAGTACCATGGAGGGCCACGCAGTACATGGTGCAGTGAAATGGTAACAGTGTGTATTTTTATAGTGGCATGAAAGTTGAAAAGGGTTGTTTAGAAAGTAGTTAGATAAGGGACATGTTTGCTCAGGTTGTCAAGTTTTAAACCTATCCAGGCTTGTGTTGGTATTTTTAGATAATTGGTTATTTTTCTGCCACTATGCCTAGCATCCACTTCACACTGAACTTAAATTGGGATTTCCTGTTCTCATTTCTTTTACTTTTAGCCATTGTACTTTGTGATTTTATCCCGCTGCCCCTGCAGCGAATGTTTTGTTGCAACAATTACTTGTTTCTTTTATTCATCTGTGTTCTTATACTTTTTCATTTTGTTTCATCTGTTAATTTGTTACAAATTTTGACGTGATTAAAAAGGTAAATGTTTAAATTATAAAATCATGATGTGAAAGGAAGTATTTTGTATAAATATATGTAAACATGACCACTTTCATTCGATATGTACAATAGTTTTTAATCATTTGTGCGCAAATGTTTTAGAACGGGACATATCAAAGATTTGTGCAGTATTTCCAAACCAAATATTTTGAAGATCAGAAAAGTGTTAAGAGAAATCATATTTGGGGGCTTGTCTCAAAATCTTGGGCTGATTTCTAGATATGTAAAATCAGAGATATTGTAATTGCTATAGTAAGTGGATGTCCAAGTGAAATTATGGCTAGAGTTATTGCTATTGGTTCAGATAGTAAGTGGATGTCCAAGTGAAATTATGGCTAGAGTTATTGCTATTGGTTCAGATAGTAAGTGGATGTCCGAGTGAAATTTTGAGTAGAGTTATTGCTATTGGTTCAGATAGTAAGTGGATGTCCGAGTGAAATTATGAGTAGAGTTATTGCTGTTGGTTCAGATAGCATGCTGAAAGAGTGAAATTATAGGCAGAGTTTATGTTGAGCTCCCTACAGCTATAGGTAACTTCTCTAACATTGTTTCTGGAGTGTCAAGCTGTTGTCATGACGAGCACTCTGATAGTCTTTGATATGTCCCATCTGCCATTGCGATCGATGTTTTTCTCAAGTTTAGAAACATTAGGTTTAGAAGTCTAATCTGGAGAATGTCACTTGTCACAATTTATGGAAAATGTCATTTTTTAATATTAAAAAACAAATTGACTTTTTGTCTTATCTACTGGTAGTGAATGCACACCTTTCTTTACTTGCAAACCCTGACAAGTCTCAGTGATGGCCCAAGTAGCATTTAGTTTTTGAAAATTGCCAAAAGCTAGTGGAACTAGTTGAAGTCATGTGACAGAGAAGTAGTGACAGGACTCTAAGGAACAACCTCGCAGTGTGGGTCTGTTGGTTCCGACTCTTGGCTGAACACTCAGCATTACTCAGTAATTGCTCACACAGTTTACATTTGTTTGTTTTTTTCCAAGTTGGTGTGTTTACTTTGTGTAGTTTGGAGTACTGGACACATACCCGACAGGTGACTTTTGTAGCGATCCTGAAGTTTGTCCCGATATCTGTCAGAAGCAGGAACCTTGTGTGTGTACAGTAACAAACCTTATCACTTTTCCCCAATGCAAACATCCTCTTGCAGAGTTGTCTCCCCCATCCCTGCCAGGATCCACTTAGGTTAACCCTCTTGGCACCAAAGTGGTAATATGACCTGTGTGGGGCTTCCCTCCTTGAGTGAGCGAGTGAGCAATCCACTGCATAAGTGATGGAACACTGTCGACAGCTCAATGAAACACTGTTGGAGTTGCACCTAGTGATGCACCACGACTGTGGAATATATATATTTTATGAAACCAAAACTAGACTTGTTTAGGCACTATTCCACTTCAGGGGGAAAAAATAACTTTTAAGAAATTTATTGTGTAATAACAAATTTCTTAAGACTAAGTTCCATGAAACCCAAACCTGTTTAACACATTAACTTTGATGCAACCAGCTGTAATATATATCTCGATACTCATAGTAAGTATTAAATTCATCACAAGTGGTTATAATAAATGGTTGAACTGTTTCTAACGTAAATGATCTTGTTCAATTCTGATGCATGGCCAGAGTTCAAACTCCAGGTCGATTTGATTCATCATCTTTGAATTTTATTTTGTATTCAAGTAACTGTCAAGTGACCTCCTATCTTAAACAGAAGCTGTTCAGTAACAAAATCAAAATCCTTATGTATCCATCTTTGATGTGACATTAAATTTGAACTCGCTCACCCCTTATGTACCCACTTTAATACTTTTTCGGGAGGTGCAAGGTCGGCTTGTCCGATGTTGCTGGTATATATATTTAACATGTGTAACTTGTCAATGAGAGCTATGTACAGGGCATCAGGACTTCTCTAATGGCGTCTGAAGCCAGAAGGAACCAGCAAAGGTGTTGGCACTTTGGTCCATGTTCATCCTCGTCTTCAGGTCATGGCAGTTGGTTTCACCAGCATCAGTTTTTAATGAATTCTTAATGCTGTGTTTACTTAACTGAGAAAGAAATAGTTTTCACATTTGAAAAATAAATCTGTAATTCTGTAATCATGAAGATATTCTTTGTGTCTGTTCCAAGGGACCGGTCATTTTTTTTACAGGGGGTGATGCACTAATGTACCTCAAATACTACCCTCCCTGAAGACAAAATGCAAGCACTTTACATTTTATTATTCAACGTCCATTTTCTTCAGAAACCTCCCCAAATATGTGTATTGTTTTATAACCATCCCCTAGAGACTGTCATGTGTTTTGGTGACCCTCCCCTATACTAAATGACCGGTCCCTAAATGAAGGTCTAAGATGTCTAAGATGTCCAATATGTAATATCAACTCATAACATACTTTCTCCTTTGATGCCATGTCACTAGATCATATCATACCCTCAAATATTCCTGTTGATCACCAACATTTGTTAACTTGAAGCTTCATACAAATAAACTCCTTGCAGTTCTATATTGTTGTCTTTGATGGTTAGACTAGTCTCTGAAATGAACATATTTTACAACAACAAAAAAAAGTTGTTAAAGTATAGTCATGAGCCAAGAGACTTTCTTCATTTTCAGCTACTGATACTGCAGTAATCTAGACTTGTAGGGCTTTATTGGATATATTTGTTTCAGGGTCTGTTTCGATGGCTGAAACTGGACATATCAGCTCGGAGTCAGTATACTATGTCTGAGTGGGGGATTCATGTTAAACTGTGACATGGTATCTCAGTGGGCTAGCACTATAAAATTGGCATCGGTCTGGACCAGTTGACTGACTGACTGACACACACACTGAGACACACACACACACACACACACACACACACACACACACACACACACACACACACACACACACACACACACACTGAGACACACACACACACACTGAGACACACACACACACTGAGACACACACTGAGACACACACTGAGACACACACTGAGACACACACACACACACACACACACACACACAGCTATATAAGTGCAATAATCCTGAGAGATAACTCTTTTGTTTTTAAATATTATTTGATCCTGTAAATAATCGTGGGCCAGCCAATCCAGGTATTGTGATCAAACAACCATTCCTTCAGGATATGTTGTTAGTCGTTTAATGCCACACTAAGCAATACATCTATCTTCCATCAAGTATTGGTTGCTGGGGATCTGTAATCTTGCCCGGGATCCCCATGGGGCCTTCCCGGGTATGATGACATGCAATCAAGCATGTCACACGATCCAGGAAGTTGTCTCATGGGACCAGCATATGTTGCTGGGGACCTATTCCAACCTGGCATCCCCATGGGGTTTTACCAGTAACACTCCCGTCATATGTTAAATGTCTTATTCACCAGATGAAGGAGTAGGTATATACTCCGAAACGTTCCTCAAAATAAAGAAGTTGACATCCATGAATTCTCCTCCAGACAGTACTCACTGTGAGGATCTCAAGGAACACCATCTTGACTACACTATTAAAGCTATGTGAGTGACAGCAATGTTTTCAGGCTTGTTAAGTAAGGGTTTAGCCAAGTCACAGCACGGTACACAAGGTTTCACACATTCTACACGACCTGTAAACATCCAGGGTCTTCAGCAACGCATGCTTGTCCTAGGAGGCGAATAATGGGATCCGGCTCGCTGACTTGGTTGATGCATGTTATTGTATCCCAATTGCGTGGATCGCTGCTCTTGATATGTCAATCACTGGATTGTCTGGTCCATACTTGATTATTTACAGAGCGCTGTCATATAGCTGGAATTTTTCTGAGTGCTGCGTTAAACAACAAACAAACAAAAGACATCCTACCCCACGAGTACTGGAGTTTTGAAAGTTAGACAGATGGCATTGATACAGACAGGTCAGGAACCACACAGGACAACATGGGTAATGGGGTAACCACGTGTTCCCTTGTCATGCTCAAGTCCCAGGTTTGATTCCCCACATGGGTATGAAGTGTGAAGCCCACTGGTGTTCCTGCTGGCATATTGCTAAGAGTGGTGAAATCCATGCTCAGTCTATCACATTACATGAAAATCAACAAGTTGTTTAAACAGATGTGAACTTGATTTTAGTACACCTAGCCTGAGGTCGCCCATCATCGTCCGTAAACTTTTTACATTTTCCGACTTCTCTCAAATGGTGTGATAGATTCAGCTGAATTTTGTGTGGATATTTGTTCAAGGCATCAATATTTGAATTTCAATATGGCCACCAGGAAACCTTGGATTTAAAAACAAATTCAAAATCTTCTCCAAAACTTGAAGGGCCAGAAGATTAAAAGTTGATGATCTGCATGTATTCACTCCATAGTGATCTGCATGTGGTCGCTCCAGGTTATCTGGGTATTAGCTGCTTCGAACAGTATTTCAGTTATAGCTAAGTGACCGTGATCAAGGTTAATAATATGGACAAATCAGTGATTCAAACACTAGATCATTGGATCTTTGCACACCTAAGGGCAGAACTCTGCACAGCAAAATGCAACATCTTTGGAAATCACATTTACAACAAAATGGAAGAAACAACAAGAAAATAAATGGAAAGATTAAATTTACAGGACAGTAGTTATTCTACACAATATACACAGAACCTGCTAGAGAAGCATCATAAACAACAGTGTGGGCAAAATACATCGTATCACGTGTTGAGGACAAGACACAGCACAGTGGCAGGTAGAGCAACAGTCTTCATTTTCTCAGTCACCCAACTCCATTTGCTGACGGAATAAGAACAATCTTAATAACTTATCACATCTTCAAACACTCTACTAAGTAAATCTTGCCCTATTTTGTAAGTGCTTGTCCCTCAACAAATGTTGATCTCAAGGTTCATCTACCTAGTGTGGCTGATTGACCTCAGTGGACACTTGCAAGGTCACAGCTTCTAAACAAACTTGCAGCATCCTTAAAACCAAGCAAATCATCATTTACAACAAGCAGACATCACTGAAGGTGACAGATTAATGGTGGCAAATTGTGGTTAAAGACTCATTCAGTTTCATGACAAAGGTCTTAATAGCTAGCTTGATCTGTTTATGGCTCACCAATGCAAGGCAACAGTATCCTAGTTTAGACATGGACTGGGTACAGGCACCAGACCAAAAACACCAGTACACAGACAGGATCCTCGTTTAGACAAACAGACAGGATCCAAGTTTAGACACAGACTGGAGACCAAAAGCACCAGTTTACCGTTACCATGACTATGTTCCTCAGTCTGACGTCCACTTCCATTCTCGGTCTACGCCAAGAAATTAGTGTTCAATGTGAAACTGAAACATTGTTTCTGTGAAGTAATCATTAAGTGCTAGATCAAACGACATCATAAATGTTGACTTAGCAGACAAAATTGTGATTGAATGACTTGAATCAAGCTAGCGATGAATGAGCCCAGTTGATATATACTACTCAACATTTATTAAGGACAAGGTTTGTTTTGTTTGTTGTTCAACGCCGCACTCAGCAATATTCCAGCTATAAGAGAGCGGTCTTTTAATAATCGAGTCTGGACCAGATGACAAGCATCAACCAAGTCAGCGAGCCTGACCATCCGATCCCGTTAGTCGCCTCTTACGACAAGCATAGTCACCTTTTACAGCAAGCATGGGTTGCTGAAGACCTATTCTACCCTGGATCTTCACGGGTCTTTAAGGACCAGAAGTGTCATCTTGGCGAAACTGCATTATCGGTGGTTCAAGAAGGGAGCTAACTCTGCATGCCTAATTGAAAGTTTGAGGTGGGCCCACATTCGAAACTAAATGCACTTGTTGTAGAGAATATATTCTACGTCAAAAATCTGTATTACAAACTACTATTTTTGTCTATTTAGAATGAGTATTCTGACTTTTAATTGGATTAGAATATACAAATGCGTAGAAACTACAGCAGGACTCACTTGTACAAACAGCGCATAACTAGGTCATGGGGTCATTAATATTCATGAGTTATTCTTTTATGGAACAAGTTCCTGGTAACGTATGTTATACTTAATAATGTATAAACACATTTCCCATCAATATAACAAAATGAGAATATATATTGCTACATATCCATACAAAATAACTACAAATGTGAGCCCACTAAATGACTTAGCGATTTACAAATGTGGGCCCACCTGTGTCGATCACTAGATCTATATATATCCCGGAAGGAGTGGACCCACATCTTAGAAAATGGTTATAAGTGAGCCAACATAATGAAGATTAGCGATTTATAAATGTGGTCCCTCCTGTTGCAATCATTATGACGGAAAATGTGAGCCCATGTTTAGAAATTGATTATCAGATCTAATAAAGCAACCTAATGAAGCTACCAGTAGGCGATATACAAATGTGGGCCCACTTGTTTCGATCACCATAAATGACGTCAACAACGTGGGCCCACATTATAGAAAACAAGTATTTGTCACAGAGTGACGAAATATCCCCCGCCATATACACCATAGTACCAAATATGAAGACAATCCAGCGATTAGTTCTTGAGATATTGTGGCAACACCGTTTTCCAACTCCAAAAACAGATTTGCCTGCTGTGACCTTGAAAATGGGGTCAAGGTCACCAAATCTGACAGGTGTATGCGGTGTCTGTATATACACTATAGTTCCAAATATGAAGACAACCCAGCGATTAGTTCTTGAGATATCGCGGCAACACCGTTTTCTAACTCCAAAAGCAGATTTGCCTGCTGTGACCTTGAAAATGGGGTCAAGGTCACCAAAACCGACTGGTGTCTGCGGTGTCTGTATATACACCATAGTTCCAAATATGAAGACAATCGAGAGGTTTAGTTCTTGAGATATCGCGGCAACACCGTTTTCCAACTCTAAAAGCAGATTTGCCTGCTGTGACCTTGAAAATGGGATCAAGGTCACCAAAACCGACTGGTGTCTGCGGAGTCTGTATATACACTATAGTTACAAATATGAAGACAATCCAGTGTTTAGTTCTTGAGATATCGCGGCAACACCGTTTTCCAACTCCAAAAGCAGATTTGCCTGCTGTGACCTTGAAAATGGGGTCAAGGTCACCAAAACCGACTGGTGTCTGCGGTGTCTGTATATACACCATAGTTCCAAATATGAAGACAATCCAGTTTTTAGTTCTTGAGATATCGCGGCAACACCGTTTTCCAACTCTAAAAGCAGATTTGCCTGCTGTGACCTTGAAAATGGGGTCAAGGTCACCAAAACCGACTGGTGTCTGCGGAGTCTGTATATACACCATAGTTCCAAATATGAAGACAATCCAGTTTTTAGTTCTTGAGATATCGCGGCAACACCGTTTTCCAACTCTAAAAGCAGATTTGTCTGCTGTGACCTTGAAAATGGGATCAAGGTCACCAAAACCGACTGGTGTCTGCGGAGTCTGTATATACACCATAGTTCCAAATATGAAGACAATCCAGTGTTTAGTTCTTGAGATATCGCGGCAACACCGTTTTCCAACTCCAAAAGCAGATTTGCCTGCTGTGACCTTGCAAATGGGGTCAAGGTCACCAAAACCGACTGGTGTCTGCGGTGTCTGTATATACACCATAGTTCCAAATATGAAGACAATCCAGTTTTTAGTTCTTGAGATATCGCGGCAACACCGTTTTCCAACTCTAAAAGCAGATTTGTCTGCTGTGACCTTGAAAATGGGATCAAGGTCACCAAAACCGACTGGTGTCTGCGGAGTCTGTATATACACCATAGTTCCAAATATGAAGACAATCCAGTGTTTAGTTCTTGAGATATCGCGGCAACACCGTTTTCCAACTCTAAAAGCAGATTTGTCTGCTGTGACCTTGAAAATGGGATCAAGGTCACCAAAACCGACTGGTGTCTGCGGAGTCTGTATATACACCATAGTTCCAAATATGAAGACAATCCAGTGTTTAGTTCTTGAGATATCGCGGCAACAAACAGGTGGGACGTACGGACGGACGGACGGACGTACGGACGGTCGTGAATACTATATCCCCCGCTTCGCGCTTTCGCGCGGCGGGGGATAATTATCAGCAAGTTAATTGAACTTCACGATTTAAAAATGTGGTCCTTCCTGTTGCAAAACATACCAGCCCAAATTAAGAAATAGATTATCAGCACCATGCCAACCTAATAAAGGTTTTTTGTAGTCCTATACAAATGTGGGCCCACTTGTTTGGATGACCATATATGACGGGGGGGGGGGGGGGGGGGGGGGGAGAGTGGGCCCACATTTTAGAAAATTGCTACCAGCACTGAACCAACCAAAGAAGATGTACATATTACACTCAACATATGACAACTATCGACTTTCTAAAATGTGGAATCACCTGCAGTCATCTCTATTAAGAAAATAAAGTGGGCCCACATTCGTTGAGTTATTCATTCCATTGGCAAGCACCATTTTTAATTTTCTGCAAGTTACGGATGAGAAGAAAAATATATGTTGTCTTCAAACATTTAATTAAGAATCAGTTTACCTTTTGGATTAGATGGCCAATTAATAATTGGACCAACGACAACGTTCAGCGTGACTGACACCATTTTTCGGAAATACGGAAACAAAGGAGATAGCTCCAGATTGAAATTAGAGTGACCTCCCTTTCCTAATATGAGCCACTGATAATGCGGTTTCACCATCATCTTTAGTCAAAGGTGTGTGCAAACGTTATGTACATGTAGTATACATCCGTACATTCAGCACCACCACTTCTTTTGTAGAATTAAATATATATATACAAATGTCCACGTATCTTTTGGAAATATCTACAAATCACACTGAACTCACTTTAATAAATATCCAAGGTACCATCGATACCTTATGGGGAGTTGGTACCAAAACACGGTATGTTCCTCCAGATGGTTGCAAGGACTGGATCATATATTCAGAGAAGTATCTAGGATTCCAAACTACATTTGCCAAATGAATTGGGGGAAAATAGTGACAACAGTGAAATTTTTAATTCAAATTGTAAATATTTATGTCAATTGCTGCAGATTTGGGGTAGAAATCTCTGCCTCTGAGGACGTCAAGATAAATGCTGTTATGACACCCAGAAGCAGAGGAAGCTATTGAAGAGGAAGTCAAGTACCCGTTGTCTTGGAGCAGTTACCAAACATATTATGAGATAACCAATATCAGTTATTCCACATGAGTATGTCACATCATAAACAAAACTAATTGTTTTTTATCATAAAATTGAAAACTTATGAAAAAAAGGGGAAAAAAAGGAAATATATAATAAGATGTGATAAATGTTGTCCAGGTGTACTCAACATCAATAAGTGACTGATCTTTAAAGTATGAGTGAGTGAGTATGATTTTACGCCGCTTTTAGCAATATTCCAGCAATATCACGGCGGGGGACACCAGAAATGGGCTTCACACAATGTACCCATGTCGGGAATCGAACCCGGGTCTTCGGCGTGACAAGCGAACGCTTTAACCACTAGGCTATCCGACCGCCCCTTTAAAGTATGCCTAAGAATGCCTCAACATTCTGGAGAGGATGTCAGTTTGAGCATTATTACAACGGCCATATTCCATTCATTGGTCTAACAATCAAACAATATACTTATTTAATTCCAAGAAACAGATTTATTTATTTATTTCCAACAAGACAAACTGTACACGTTTTCATCTACCAATGTAATATTGCTATCAAATCCCTCAACAATTCTGAGATCAGAAAATGGATATTTCAAGACAAATCACAACTCTCTGTATTCTAAAACTGTTTCCATGCCAACACCACGACACCGGAATCAGTTACATTTTTGGGACGATGCGTGATGTTGGTGAACAATTAAACACAGACATGCTAGGAATGCATGTATTCAATACAAGACATCATATAAGCAAAGAAAAGTATAATTAATGACACAATACCTCTGTCAACTTGGATGTAAGTCCAATGACATCAAATATGTTTATTAAAAACTGAGTATCAACATAATAGAGGAGCAAGAATCATTCCTGATTTCAAAATGTGATGCAGCCACATCCTTACCACTTCACAAGTTGTCTCCCCTTGTAAGTCAAGTTATCTCCCCTTGTTTTGTAAATACTGATTCTGTATCACATCCATGAGACAAGACTGATGTTATGTTGCTTTATGAAGGAAGATGTTAAAAACCCTCAACTAAATAAACATTCTAATAAAGCTTTGAACATTACAAGTGCGGTGCATTTTTTACATTGTTGTAAATAATGAAATTTCACATCCTATTTATACAAAACAATACAGCTACTGCTGGTCACATGCTCCAGCAGCAATATCTATCATTACTAAAACAGTTGCTTCATTAAAATACCTTGGAACAACAGTGCATTCATTTGCATTCAACAGCTGACAGAGAATGTGAGGATGTGATGGAGCTACACAATACACAGCAGTTCAAGCAGTGTAAGGGAGATAACTCACTGCTACTCTTTGTGCTGTAAATCACACACAACACCACCCTGCTTTATACAGTGGAACCCCATTAATCTGGATAGTACTGTTCCCAGAATAAACAAATGTCTGGATAAACACCTCATGGACACATATTGATAATAGCTAGACGTTCTCAATGGTAATCATCCAGAATGTGGGATGAAGAATAATAGGGATGACCGTATTTGGCTATCCCAATTAGGACAGGGCTTGGTTTGGCTTGGTTTGTTGTTTTACGCCGCACTCAGCAATATTCCAGCTATATGACGGCGGTCTGTAAATAAACGAGTCTGGACCAGACAATCCAGTGATTGACAGCATGAACATCGATCCACACAATTAGGATCGATGACATGTATCAACCAAGTCAGTGAGCCTGACCACCCTATCATGTTAGTCGCCTTTTACGACAAGCATAGTCGCCTTTCACGGCAAGTATGGGTTGCTGAAGACCTATTCTACCCCGGAATCCAATTCGGACGGGAATCAAACATACATACAATAATGAGGTTTCAGGAACTGTGCAACTGTTCCCCAAGAGAGGGCATCACCAGTTAGTACAGCTAGTACAGCCACTATGAGACTGCTCCGTTGTCTGTACGGCCAGCAGGGAGGCAGGTGAACCCACATCACAGTTCCATCATGGCCAACTCTCTGAACAGCAGCATTCCAGAGAAAGGTCTCCCTGTGTCTACACCTGTTGAGGTATCGGCATGACTAGCACATGTAGGAAATCTTGAAGTATCACATACCTGGTATGCATGGAGAGGGACCGACCAGGTAACTTACAGATGGGATGGGTGGGTTGTTGTCAGCCACAGAATATTTTGGGGTCACTGCTTCACAATATTCAATTTATTTCTCTGAAAGGAGCCAATTACCAATAACCTATTTTTCAGGACAACTTATTTTGTTGCTGTAAAAACTAGTGCAAAAATAATCCCAGACCTCCTTCAGAATACATAGCGGTCGGTCCCTTAGTAAAACTATTTGAATAATATTATTTTGCACTAGGGATGTCATCGTATATCAAGTTATGAATATCGATACTGTATTGATGTAAATTTATAAATATCAATACCAAATTAATATTACACTGACACGGAAACATTTACATTTTTAAAGATTATCATAGTTCAGATTGGCAATTTTAAACATTTATTAGATGAGCCTAGTTGATGTTAAGCATTAAAAATTATATTAATTGCAGATCTAGAAAGGAATTTTCTTATCAATACAGAAAAATAATTTTGTTATTAATCTATATGTTGATTGATATATATGCGTACTACAGTCTGCACATATATTTGTCTTCTCAAAATTCCAGTTTGGAAGAGTTTCTTACAAGCTATTTATTACAGTTCATAATTATCTATATTTTGGGAAAAAAACGCAGTAAAGATCCACTGATATGAAAAGAATCCTAAGAATCCGTTAATCAATACAGACAAACAAATACTGACCTGGGTACCGTTTCACAAAGTGATCCTAGCGCTCTGACTTTAACATAGTGGCTGAGTGACTATTGCTTCACATCGCTTTTAGCAATATTCCAGCAATATTTCAGCAATATCACAGCCGTGGACACCAGAAATGGGCTTCACACATTGTACCCATTTGGGGAATCAAACTCTGGTCTTCGGAGTGACGAGTGACCACTTTAACCACTAGACTACCCCCATCACGCCTACTTTAACATAGATTTACTTTTGTCGTAGCACTACGATCACTTTGTGATACAGGGTCCAGAGAATCAATTCACGGAATATACTGGTACAGATTGAAAAAAATATGAGTATTTTCTAGAGAAATATTTACAAAGATTCTGTTTGTTCCTAAACCCTGAGTATTTCAAGTAAGAAATATAAGGACGTACATTTGTAAGATATGACATCGAATGACCATTGTTTGGAACTGAGAAAAAGAGTATTGGACAGCAAGATTCATTCTACAGTATGGTAAGTACCAATAGCAATCCTCTTAAATACAGGGGTTGATTCAACAGCTGGTCCTCTGGACCATGGCTAGCAGAAATAGCAGAGGGCCTGCATGGTTTAGTCTGTGGATTCTATGTGGCCCCAACAGGGGGCTGATACACATCTTAGCCTACAGGTAAAACAAGTGGTTTTGGAATGAGTGAGTGAGTATGGTATTATGCCGCTTTTAGCAATATTCCAGCAATATCACGGCCGGGGACACCAGAAATGGGCTTCACACATTGCACCCATGTCGGGAATCGAACCTGTGCCTTCGGCGTGACAAGCGAACGCTTTAACCACTAGGCTATCCAGCCGCCCCTGTTTTGGAATGACTTCAACTAAATTTGCTAGGACTACCAAGTCACCTGAATCGCCTTTTGACAAGTGTAGGAAATTTGCCTTCCCGATACATTATTACCTTATTTGTGGAATACCAACATCATTATGTCAAATAACATACACATACACTGCCAGGACTTGAATTCATAAAAGCACACTTTAGTTTATTCAGTCATATTTACCTAACAGGGTCATAAGAATTGTTTGATAGGCATTTCTTAGAAGTTGACGGATGACAAAGTACACACAACTTTTGGATAATATTTATGGATTACAGTGATAAAGAAGATGTTATCCAGCTTTGACAGTAATGAAAGAAGTATTTGTCCATAAATTGTGTCTACAGGGTCATTAGAGAGTGTGAATGTTGAGACATCATGTTTAGAGCTATTCCAGCATGCTAAGCACTATTCCAGCTATATCACTGCAAGGAATGGGCCTCACACATAGCACCAAATTTTCTAGAACCAAGTTTTGATCTTTGGTAGGATAAAAACTACTTTAACCACTGGGCCACTCACTGCTCACAGAGGAAATATCTGTTTGGTTTATGGCTTTTGCCATGCATTGGTAATTAGCTCTTGTGGCCATTGCAACAGGAAATTGGAAGTTTTCTTGAATCTACCCCTGTAACTATTGTAACCCAAACCATCAATCTCATGACATCACTTCCAGGAACAAGCAATGGGTCAATACTTCACTGACAAAAACAACCCTGACTTATTTCCATGATAAATAGTCATAAGACTTTGAAACTTACTGAAATGTAAATTCAAGATAAAAATAAACAATAAATATTAGCTCTTATTATTTTACAAAATGAAAAGTAAAATGGATGAACCATGCATGCAGAGATGACACATAAACACAGCAGTAGTCAGTGAAACAACAAACGCCATCACTTAAACAACTTAGAAAACTTTTGAAAACACAAACATGATTGTTTGTTAATAATGTGTATAAACTCATAACTGTTAGAATGAGCTAAGTGATCAAGAAAGAAAAGCATTTTGTCAACCATCAATTACTAAATGAAATTACCAACTCAACCTTACTCAACCCAACACTGCTATTCCCAATACCAATCAACCACGAAAAGTCCCAATCATTTTAAATACATCACATGTCAAAATATTAAGTTGATTTCACTATAAATAAGGATTTTTAAAAAAAACCTGAATTTTGGTTGAGACCGAAAATTCAGATCCCACCATTAAATTTAGATTTTTTACTCCATTTCAATACCTTTCTGCAGGAAGATCTGACACACCCGACTTCGGACCCATCAGTGAGTGAGTGAGTTGGGTTTAACGCCGCTTTGAACAATATTCCAGTTATATCGCGGCGTGTCAGCTTAATGTGGGAGGAAAGCCCTAAGTGATGCAGGTCTCAGACGTTTACCACTTCGGTGAAACCCACGAGCACGGGTATGGTGCTGACAAACCTAGAAACATAATCGGGGCGAACCTGGATTCGAACCCACAATCCTAGGTTTCTGGCGTGCCCAAGGGACGCAACTCTGCACAGCGAATCGCAGCGCCTTAGACGACTGGGCCACCCATGCCCCCTCGGACACATCAGGTGACCACACCAACTAACCAATAAGCATGGAGGCTTTTAACTTCTCAGTACACGTCAGCGAACCAATCAGTGCAGCAAATCTGAATTCTGAAAATTGGAAACTAAAACAAACCAAACACGGCGGTTCCTTGCTATGTTGTGGATATTTTACGTGTTGTTTCATCTGGGACGCTTGGCAGGAAGTGATTTGTGTGGGTTGTCTTTTGTTAAGACCAAAATCTCTGAATTAGAGGTGAAATGACGTTTCAGGAAGCAGACATTTGATTGGCTGCGTCTGCTAGGGTTACCTGATGTGACCTATGAGGGCTTTCAGACCAGCAGACCAAGGAACCAACGCGGGAGTAAAATATCTGATTTTAATTAAATTACTCCAACTCTACGTCATTGGGGTGAAATAACATTCCCATGACTCATGCTAGATGGCCAGACAACTCCATTAGCAGAATAACATTATCTTCCTGCTGTAGCTTCTGGTGTTTACTACGCTCTGTTCTGTACGTCGGTAGAACATGCAAAGTACAATATGCATAGTACCACCTAATATATTCACATAGCTCCTTTTTTGTACAAAGTGTATACTGGTTTAATTCCTTATAGAACTTGTTTCTATTTTGAATACTTAGTTCTGCTTTCATGACATCATCTTTTCCGAATCCCATTCTAAACAAGAATGCAATATTAATGAATAATATTTACAGTAACTCTGCTGTGTAGAAATCACTGTTGTCATCTCGGGACATTCACCAGCAAACCAGAGTAGGATATGAATCTGAGAATATGACATTCGGGCCTCCATGAATTCTCATTTCCCTTCAGTATCTTATGACAAGTGCACCAGGGACGCAAGTGACACTGTAAACAAAGCAAGCAGGCCTTGACACAGGGGAGACTACTCCTTGGTTTGACAGTTGACGTGCCACCCAAGCACTTGTCTGTCAAAGCCACAGGAGAACAGATTGCACGTCTGGTTGTCGTCGGCGAAGGTCACAGAGCACACCATGCGTGAGTGACCTTGTCTGTTGCTACGTGGGAGGCGTCCGACGCGCACGCCGCTGATGTCAAACAGTCGAATGTGTCTGTTGTCGTGAGGGATAGCGATGATGTTCTGAGCTTGGGATACAGCAAGTCTGAAACATGATTGTGGATCAAACGATTCAAGAAAGGTGTACAAATACATTCATCATCATATTGGAAAATATTTTAAGATGTCAGAGGTGATTGTAAGTAGGTCAAAAGATTTTATTCTAAATTACTCTCAAACAAGTGGGTGCTAAAATATCACTTTTAACTCTGTCACATCCCTGTTAACGACTGAGTCAGTCTGTCACATCCCTGTTAATGGCAGTCAGTCTGTCACATACCTGTTAATGGCAGTCAGTCTGTCACATCCCTGTTAATGGCAGAGTCAGTCTGTCACATACCTGTTAATGGCGGAGTCAGTCTGTCACATCCCTGTTAATGGGGGAGTCAGTCTGTCACATACCTGTTAATGGCGGAGTCAGTCTGTCACATACCTGTTAACGACTGAGTCAGTCTGTCACATACCTGTTAACGACTGAGTCAGTCTGTCACATACCTGTTAACGACTGAGTCAGTCTGTCACATACCTGTTAATGGCAGAGTCAGTCTGTCACATACCTGTTAATGGCGGAGTCAGTCTGTCACATACCTGTTAATGGCGGAGTCAGTCTTTCACATACCTGCTAATGGCAGAGTCAGTCTGTAACATACCTGTTAATGGCGGAGTCAGTCTGTCACATACCTGTTAACGACTGAGTCAGTCTGTCACATACCTGTTAACGACTGAGTCAGTCTGTCACATCCCTGTTAATGGCAGAGTCAGTCTGTCACATACCTGTTAATGGCAGAGTCAGTCTGTCACATACCTGTTAATGGCGGAGTCAGTCTGTCACATCCCTGTTAATGGCAGAGTCAGTCTGTCACATACCTGTTAATGGCGGAGTCAGTCTTTATGATGGAGAGAGGGGAGCGCATGTTGCGGAGGTCCCAGACTTTGACCGTCCGGTCGTCACTGCCAGACACCACCTTGTCACCCCCGGCAAACACTGCCGACGTGACAGGTCTGAAACACAAGACACAAACAACTTGCAACATTCTATTCCTAGTACACTCACAAAGTATAGGCAGGGCTACTGTGAATGTCCAGGTGGAGACTGAATGGGACTGTTGATGTCTGGCACAGGACATGTAAATAGCTTTTGATAACGGCAATTGATGCATTTTCAGGTTTATTATAAATTTAAATTAACACAAGTACACATAATTTGGTGTCCTGTTCTTATATTGTGTTATACGTGTCGCCACTCTCACCAATATTCCATCTATATGACGCCTATCTGTCAATGAGGCTGGACCAGACAATCCAGTGATTGATAATATGAGCAACGATCCACGCTGTCAGGGTACGATGCATATATGACACTCAATCAACAGAGTCACCAGCCTGACCACCCAATCCACTGAGGGGCCACTTGAAGCCAGCTTTGCTCATCCAAGTCAAAGGTATAAATACATGTGCTGACAAGTAACTCATCAATAGTCTAAAACATGAGGGAGAGAGTGAGTGAGTTAAACGCAGCTTTGAACTGTATTTCAGGAACACTGCTGAATGTCCCTTTCATATATGATGTCGAAACCCACAATCACGGATTTAGTGCTGACATCATTATCAGGGCAAATCAGGGATTCAAACCCACAAACACGGGATCCTTGCAAGACTTACTGTGTATGTCCCTGGAACACGTTCACCTGCATGGCGGAATCACGGAAATCCCACAGCCGAAAAGTGGTGTCCTTTGACGACGTTACCACCAGTCGCTGTGTCGGATGTGCTCGTACCTCGTTCAGTTCCTGGATGTGCCCTGCCATCATCACAGGAGAACATTAGTCAGAGTTGTTTTATACAGCTGTAATTAACAGAACTTGGGAAGCCAAACCAGTGGTTGATAGCATGAGCAACAATACAAGTAGGGGTAAATCACACACATCAGTCAGGTCACATATGCCTCATTCGAGGGAAACTTCTCACAGAGAATGTGGTTACTATAAAGTGAATTAGGCTTACCACTTCGACCATAGTCTCCATTCTATCAGGCCCTTTCAGCTTACTTGGGTAACATGGAGGAAACATAAAGGTTGTTAACATTTACCACTCTGGTGAAACCCATGAACTTGGGTCCTGAAAGTCCATAATCAAGGCAATTCTGGGATTCAAATTCAAGTGCTGATCCTGGCATGACCAAGGGGCACAACTCTGCACAGCGAATAATGAAAACTTGAAAAAGTTCACTTGAACAAGATCCCACATATTCAAAGCTATGGGGTAAGAAAACAGATCTATGCGGTATTGTTGTACAGAGTAAAACCTGATTCAAGGGTTATTCCAATCCCCGCCAACAATCCCTACCTGATCCCAGGTAAATCCAGATCCACATCAATGACCCCTACCTGACCCCAGGTGTATCCAGATCCACGCCGACAACCCCTACCTGACCCCAGGTGTATCCAGATCCACGCCGACGACCCCTACCTGACCCCAGGTGTATCCCCACCCACACCGACGACCCCTACCTGACCCCAGGTGTATCCTGATCCATACCAATGACCCCTACCTGACCCCTACCTGACCCCAGGTGTATCCAGATCCACATCAATGACCCCTACCTGACCCCAGGTGTATCCAGATCCACGCCGACGACCCCTACCTGACCCCAGGTGTATCCCCACCCACACCGACGACCCCTACCTGACCCCAGGTGTATCCTGATCCATACCAATGACCCCTACCTGACCCCTACCTGACCCCAGGTGTATCCAGATCCACATCAATGACCCCTACCTGACAGTGTACTGATCTGCTCTCCTGTTTCCGCATCATACAAGATGGCCAACCTATCCCATGAGGCACTGATGACCTGAGCTCCTCCCACCATCCAGTCGGCAGCAATAACAACATCAGTGTGCCCTGTGAGCTCCACCTGCGGTGTGCGGAGTTTGTTGCTCTCCTGTACCAGATCACCCCCATCTACAACAGAGGCGGACTCACAATTACTAAGATCGCCCAGTCATCATCTTGCAAATGTTCATTTATATGATCAGACAGAATTTACAAAAAACGACTTTAAAGACGATGCAGTAAAATCACCTACCATCCCCAACATCTTCTTTCTCCGACCCATCAATCTCATCTTCCCCTGAGGAGTGGGACTTCTGTAACACACAGTAACAAGGTAGAGAAACAAGTAGGTGAGGTGAGGTGAGGTGAAATGGGGTTTAACGTCGCGTCCAATTATTATTGCACTTATATAGCGACGTGCATGCACGTGTGTGTGTGTGTGTGTGGCTGCTTGTACTAGTCCCGACTGATGCCGATTTATAGTGCTAGTTCACTGAGATACCATGTCGCAGTTTAACATCAATACCTCACTCAGACCAGTCCTTGTTTTAGCCCCTTAATGCCGAGCGCCAGACAGGGTAACAACAAGTACCATCTTTTAACGTCTTTTGGTATGACGCGGTCAGGGATCAAACCCCGGACCTTGCGCTCTCCGGGCGGATGCTCTACCACTAGACCACGGAGGCGGTCGAAACAAGTAGGTGGCAGAGGCAGTCAGTGATAAGTGCAACTGCTTCTTTAGTGAGGTGAGGTTACATGGGGTTAAACATCACATCACGTTCAAGATCATTGCACTTACATAGCCATGGTTCCCACTTTCTTCCGAAAAATTCCCTGACATTTCCCTGATATTTCCAGAGAACTTAGAACTTTTCCAGACTGCATTACACGGCCTCCATTATAACAACTGGGAGTGGTGTTTTAACTTTATTATTTAAACAGCTTTAAAATAGACCAATGGAAACGTCTTTTTTTAGATATTTCTGTACAAAAGTGTGTTATGTTTGGTTTAAGGAAAACTAAGTCACCAAGTAATTATCCTCCCCTTAAGGCCATCCATCTGCCACCATTTAAAGAGTTCAAACTACAAATTAACTCCATCAATCATTGCCTAATCAAAACAAGTATTACAATTTATGAAAATGGACTTCAGGACTAGGATTTCACAACTTTAGAAACATGAACATGAACTAATTAGTAACATTATAATAAAGTAAATACCATCACTACTTTCAGTGCAACATTCATGCACAGCATTTCACAAACTAACCATTCAAATATACATCTGCACTTTCAAAAGGTCACCAGGGAATAGATAATTATAACCACAACTGAAGTCACCCTAAGTTTTTTCCAATGATTTATCTAAAACTGATACACTTTTCATTAACAAAGAGCTTTATAGAATCCTAATTGCATTATTTTGTTTGTTCTTGAACAGTAGAACTTTATGAGATTTGAAATTTTACATTCAAATTGATTTCTGAAATTCAAATGGTAAACTAATACCAAGGCAATGTAATATTTTACTCAAAATATTTTAAATTTAGAATTTAGTTAGCTCTGGAGGTAAGGGGCACAAATCCCTATCAGCCACATTGACCTTGACCTTCATATAGTATAATTTGACAAATACCTCTTTTTCAAACGAATAAACTCCATTGCTTAAATTTGAGTGGCTGCCACAACCATTAAATAATAGAGATTATGAGTTCCAAGAGCAAAAAATCCCTGATAAATCCCTGATTTTGAAGTTTTTAGTGAATTCCCTGATATTTCCCTGACTGGAAATTTTTCCAACACATTTCCAGGTTTTCCAGGTTTTCCAGTGGCAGTGGGAACCATGATAGCGACATGCATGCACGGGTGTGCTCACTGTCCGCTCACTGTCCGCTCACTGGGCAGATGCTCCATCCACTACACCACAGAGGCAGTCATGCTACATGTGGCTATATGAATACATGTATGATGATTTATGATGATGAATCAGCAATATTTCAGCCATATGATGGCGACAGGTAAAGAATCAAACCTGGGACAGGCAAACCAGTAAGTAGTTGACAGCATGAGCAACCAGCCTCACAGTACAAAGACACACAATCTTCCACATAACACATGGTGACCAACCAAGTCCATTTTAATGACTTATTAAGGCAAGCAGGAGGTGCTGTGGGCAGAGGGAAACTAGATGTCTACACACCACTATTTCCGCATGTGAGGGAGGTGTGACCACTGCTCTCCAGATGTGTGCAGTCTCGTCCCCGGACGCCGTCAGCACCAGGTCCTGGTTAGGGTGGAACCGGATGGAGTTGACTGACCCCTGGTGTCCGGCATACTGCAGCAAGCACTGACCAGTCTCAACAGAGAATATGCGGGCCCGGTGGTCTGAAAAAGACAGCAAGTGCATTTTTGAATTCATAAACACACAAAACATAAACTCAAAATGACTCTCAACTTACACCATTACTTCATGTGACCCAGCAGCTTAGAAAACAAAAACAAGAAATGAAACAAAGATGAGGACGCCAATAATCTACTGCCCCCAAGGGCAGACAAGAATTATGATGAAGAAATAAAACAGTCTTCTAAATTGTCCAGGTCATCACTGTATTATGGGCACGTTAGGACACTGGCTTCCAGTACGTACTAGTTGTTAGCATCAATAAAGTAAGGAGATCACTGTCCTATCCAGACTGGCTGACTACAATGGCTACAACACACCTGCACTTGTTGATCCAAAACACACCTGTACTTGCCGTCCATAAAACACACCTGCACTTGCCATCCCTATAACACACCTGTACTTGCCGTCCCTATAACACACCTGTACTTGCCGTCCCTATATCACATCTGTACTTGCCGTCCCTATAACACACCTGTACTTGCCGTCCCTACGACACACCTGCACTTGCTGTTCCTATAACACACCTGCACTTGTCATCCCTATAACACATCTGCACTTGCAGTCCCTATGACACACCTCCACTTCCTGTTCCTATAACACACCTGCACTTGCAGTCCCTATGACACACCTCCACTTCCTGTTCCTATAACACACCTGCACTTGCCATCCCTATAACACAAATGCACTTGCTGTTCCTATAACACACCTGCACTTGCTGTTCCTATAACACACCTGCATTTGCAGTCCCTATAACACACCTGCACTTGCAGTCCCTATAACACACCTGCACTTGCCATCCCTATGACACACCTGCACTTGCCGTTCCTATAACACACCTGCACTTGCCATCCCTATAACACACCTGCACTTGCATTCCCTATAACACACCTGCACTTGCATTCCCTATAACACACCTGCACTTGCAGTCCCTATGACACACCTGCACTTGCTGTTCCTATAACACACCTGCACTTGCAGTCCCTATAACACACCTGCAGTCCCTATAACACACCTGCACTTGCCGTTCCTATAACACACCTGCACTTGCCATCCCTATAACACACCTGCACTTGCATTCCCTATAACACACCTGCACTTGCATTCCCTATAACACACCTGCACTTGCAGTCCCTATGACACACCTGCACTTGCTGTTCCTATAACACACCTGCACTTGCAGTCCCTATAACACACCTGCAGTCCCTATAACACACCTGCACTTGCCGTCACTATGACACACCGGCACTTGCCATCCTTGTGACACACCTGCACTTGCCATCCCTATAACACACCTGCACTTGCCATCCCTATAACACACCTGCACTTGCCATCCCTATAACACACCTGCACTTGCCATCCCTATAACACACCTGCACTTGCCATCCCTATAACACACCTGCACTTGCCATCCCTATAACACACCTGCACTTGCCATCCCTATAACACACCTGCACTTGCTGTTCCTATGACCTGATGTCCAGACTTGGACACGCTGACCTCCCACACTCCGTCCCGATGACCCCGGTAGACTCGGACCAAGTTGTAGGCAGCTGAAGGGGCTCTGAAGCTGGAGACGATCTTACTGGTGGATGCCTTGTACGTTGTCTTGATCTTCTGGGAAATCTGACTTGCAGCTGTAAGAGAAGTTTAAGGATAGTATGAAGTAAAGAGTCACTCTGGCCTTAAAGCCATAGTCATGTCAGCACGGTCACAAAGACAACTAGCAACTCCTCAATTCCCTGTCATATTGACACTTCACGATCAGGTTTCTGATATGTCCAAGGTTTCCGACACATCTGCTATAGTATATGCTATATCGCCTACCCTGCTGGAACCATTATCCTACCCTGCTTTAACCATTATCCTACCCTGCTGGAACCATTAGCCTGCCCTGCTTTAACCATTATCCTACCCTGCTGGAACCATAAGCCTGCCCTGCTGGAACCAATAACGTACCCTGCTTTAACCATTATCCTACCCTGCTTTAACCATTATCCTACCCTGCTTTAACCATTATCCTACCCTGCTGGAACCATTAGCCTGCCCTGCTGGAACAATTAGCCTACAATACTTTAACCATTAGCCTGCCCTGCTATAACCATTAGCCTACCCTGCTATAACCATTAGACTACCCTGCTATAACCATTAGCCTACCCTGCTATAACCATTAGACAACCCTGCTATAACCATTAGCCTGCCCTGTTGGAACCATTAGCCTACAGTACTTTAGCCATCAGCCTACCCTGCTATAACCATCAGCCTACCCAGCTATCACCATTAGCCTACCCTGCTATAACCACTAGCCTACCCTGCTATAACCATTAGCCTACCCTGCTATAACCCCTAGCCTACCCTGCTATAACCATTAGCCTACCCTGCTATAACCACTAGCCTACCCAGCTATCACCATTAGCCTACCCTGCTATAACCATTAGCCTACCCTGCTATAACCACTAGCCTACCCTGCTATAACCACTAGCCTACCCTGCTCTAACCACTAGCCTACCCTGCTCTGACCCTGTGACTTGTTCACTTACATCTCTTTGGCTTGGTGGTCCCATCAGGTTCCTGCACCTCTGCTGCCGGCTTGTCAGAGCTGGCGTAAGCCTCGAGTCTCTCATTTAGCGACTCCACTCTCTCTTGCACTGTCAAAACAAACAAGCAGTAACAATTCACCAAATGTTGGGTGCCTCATGACGCTCCCAAGGCAAGGGAGTTGACTATAAAATGCAAATTTCGTGTGAAGATCGTAGCACCACCAGTGGCGACGATGAGTAATGTCCTTTCTATTTTCCCCAAATTGGCCAGTCAGATTCCACCTATGATATCACTTGCATTGCCTTCCAACAAAATGGCAGCACCCAGTCAAGACGAACTGATCAAGTTAATCGAATAAAGGTTTCATATTCGGTGTCTGAGGCACCTAATGCATGTGGATTGTAGCATTTGAGCACCTTGATTAAACACATGAAAAGATTAGGAAAATATCTGTCAATGCCCAGTCGCCATGTTGTTTACAAACAGGAAGTCGATTTCGGTACACTATTTTGATTAGACTATGCATCAACTTGTCAGTCCAGCCATAACATAATATTCCTGCCTCAACATATGGGTGGAACAATTCACCAAATGTTGGGTGCATCACCACACTCGCCATGTAGGCTCAACAATTCAACAAACGTCGTCTATCAATTTCGTACAAGCCGCTGACCTGGTGTCTATTCTCTATAACGCTGGCACAGTTGCAACACACTAACTACTGAATCCTGAATGCGACAAAGGCCCTGGAAATAGTCATTAGTAATCATCAACAAATAAAAGGGAGTAATCATTACATGCCATAAGTTATCGTGATAGGGATCATTCATTTCATCCAATAATGTCAACAACTACCTGTCAATATATTTCATTTCATTACCATGATTACTTACATGCTATATTGGCAGCATAGAGATTTTCAAATTCCTTTTCAATCTGCCCAAACAGATCATACAGTCTATCCCTGAAAAATAAGAACATTCATTAATGTCATGGCAACTGCTTTATCCTTCAGAGAAAATAATTGGTAAACATTCAACAAGAATTAATCACAACTTACCCGTATCACTCCTATTTTTCACAATGTATAACATACCGTATCCGACGTAATAAGCGCCCAGGGCGCTCTCAAGATTAGAAACGAGATGCTCTTATTAGAATATTATTTTGGTGAAAAAAAGAGTTGAAAAGAGAATTTTGAGTTGAAAGATAAATTTCGTGGTTTACGCCAGGGGTCCGGAAAATTTAAAATCCCAATCGGACATTTGCATTTAGGCCACGCCCCCTTCAAATAGCGTATTTTAGTACGACTTTTCACACACATTACAAGTTTACGTATTCATAATATGATGAATTATGAATTGTTTCAATTTAAATTGTTTAATTCACCGGACAATTAATAACAAATAATATCATTTCAGATTTACATGGAAAAAATATGTTTGTTTCTGTTATAATAACGATCTGTTAACGTAGTGAACGGTCTAATTAATATTCATGAGTTATATTCATGAGTCTGCTCAAGTGTACGCGTTGTAACATTTGGATCAAGACTATTATCCCATATTTGGTTATCACGTGACCTCACGGGAAAAGGTGTTTTTTTAACTAAAGATTTTTTAAAAAACACGACAGATAATTTAATCACAAATACTAAAATATCGTTGATAGCAATAGTTATTTGAATACTTTTTTCATCTGTACTTAATTATTGACCATAAAAAAATTGGATATCGATCGTCCAAGAAAGCAAAATGGCGGTCAATCAAGATTCAATATACGACTAGCTACTGAAAACAATAAAATCTGCAAATCCTTTTTAAAATGTCCGGTAAGCAATATTTTAAAACGGACATTTGAGATTCCCAATCGGACATGTCCGGCGCATATGACGGTTTCCGGACCCCTGGTTTACGCTGACAGCCTGAAATGTTTATATTCCACCGATGTATTTTTCCAGAATTTAATTGCCCATAATTAAGGGTTCATTAATAAGTCTTGTGTACATTAATCAATCGGAAGGGGTGCTAATTGGGATTGTTCATTAGCCAATATATGAGCAAATATCGCCGTGGGCGCTTATTACGTCGAATACGGTAACCATTATTACAGTTTTAAGCTGAGGTCGGAGGTCTGTTGTCTGTAGGTTTTAGGACTTCACGGTAATCTCAAGAGGGGTCATACACTCATAAGGTCCGTTCTCCTCTCTCACCAGATAGGAAGGATCTGTTTTACCGCCAAGTTCAACATACATGGAATAATGCAAAGGTGTCAAAACTTCATATCATGTCCAGCAGCTAATATAATCAATACCATGCCAGTTAAATAATACTCCCTGTTTCTCACAACTCTACATAAAACCGGATAGAGAGGGAGGATTGTAGTCTTTTAATTTTCCTTTAGTAGGTCACAAATCTAAACAGTAAACTTGATTCTAATGTCCAGATATCAATCGTTGGAAGTATTTAGATAACAGAAAATATTTGTTGGTATGGCAATTTTTATGATTTTAAATGTAGTCACGTCATAAAAAAAAACAAGAAAATTATTTTAATAAGTCTTAGAAGCTAAGTCCCTTGCATGCACAATAAACATTTCTTATCTTATTAATGAGAAGTATACCACTGTATTTAACTCTGTGTCTGTCCCTACAGTTCATTACAACAGCAACACTGTAATCTCTAACATGACTATAGGGGCTGAGATTAACCCTGGAGTCATATTGCTGGAGGCAGAAATAAATCAATCTTAATATGGCCAAAGAACTAATAACAATTCCTCACATTATCAGTTTCTAGGGCATGACAAAGAACTCTCTGAGTGACGAGTTTCTTTCGTCGTCATAGCTACCAATACCCTGCAACATGGCCACTCATTTTATAGGAAACAAACACACAGAAGTAGTCTCCCCTTGGGAGTTTTCTGTCAAGCAGTGTGCAACACTATGAAATGTCAGCAACAGAGGTGAAACAATATTATGGTGTGATACGATACATATCCCGATACTATGGGGGCTATACAATACATATCCTAATACTGTGGGTGCAATACAATACATATCCCAATACTATGGGTGTGATACAATACATATCCCAATACTATGGGTGCAATACAATACATATCCCAATACTATGGGTGTGATACAATACATATCCCAATACTATGGGTTCGATATGATACATATCCCAATACTATGGGTGCGATATGATATGTATCCAAATATTCTTTCTTTTTACAGGTCCTGAATCATTTGTTTTTTAAAATTCCAGACAGATGCGATATTGTAGGTCAGAAACATATAGACTAGAGGGCACTGTGAATTTTATGTTATTTATAGCCAACTGAGAATCTGCGTAAGCTTGTTATTATTCATATGACTTTACACCAATATAACTTATTATACACTGTATCGTATGTATACAGGGGTTGTAAGCTGATATTTTGTATCGTGGACCTTGCATTGGGATACAAAACAGTATCTCAGTATCATTACACCAGTCAGTAAGAGGGTTCCAAACAAAGGCGTGACTGGAAGAACTTGTTCTTGATTTGTTTGTTAACGCAGCATTCAGCAATAATCTAGCTATATGTCAACCACTAAATGAAGTCTGGACCAGATAAACCAGTGATTGATATTAAAAGCAATGTCTCCCACCAGCGGGGTGAGGTATGGTGACATGCAACAATGAAACAGGTCACCAGGTGTGACCACCAATCTTTTGTACACAGCCAGTTCACACATTGGGAAAACCTGATCCTAATTTAATGACTTAAAATCATTGGATTTTTACTTGTCCTCTTTGGACTTGGACTAGCAGACTAGCGTGAATTTTCGTTTACCAGCTGATCTACATACAAACTTACGCAGTATATTCAAAGCACAATCTCATCAATATCAGATCTTAGTCCTCACTACCATTACACAACGTTCTGGGGTCATCGCATTACGGGCCATGTCAAAACAACCCTTGGTGAACTTTGACCCACCAATGAAATGACAAACAAAAATTCAACATTAGCCAATGAGAATGCAGCTTTATCGAGCTTTAAGTCACCAGTTTCAAACTGGCAACTTTCATTACAGACTATGCTTTGAAAAATACCTTGACAAAGTTCTCAATTCAAAATCTGAAAACTGATCAAAAGGATATTCTGGAATGTTTAATCATGCTAATCAATGGCTGAGATTGTATGGCAGTACTTCCCACGGGCTATGGAAAGTTGCTTCCATTTCAAATGTCTATCCCAATGAAGAGAAAGAGACATGATGATTTTGATGGAATCATTCGTATAGCCCGTACCTGTCATTCAGAATGCCCTGTGTTAACCTTTTCGTGGTTGCATGATTAGAAAACACATCCTAACTCTCATTACCGATCTGGTAAGCGAGGCTCTGACTGGTCACATGAAAGGTCGTTCTGATGTGACCCGTATTAAATTGGATGTCTTCACATCTCTGTTTAGCAGTAGCTAACAGTAAGATCTGATCTTAATGAGATTGGTTCCAAGCATTGTTTCAGTATCAATATTAGTGCATTGGCAATACTTGCTTGGCAAAGGTTCTAGTGTCTCTGCTGAAAAATAAATCACTAACTCCTGGAAGTCAATCCTGTCTTCATTAAACTTTCATGGCTTCATTCTTTAGGATAACATAATATCATGAGCTGTACAAGCAGTGTCCCCAGTGCATGAACACATCCAATCTAACATACCGCTGGAAACAGCCCAGCAACAGACACCCAGACATGATAAGAGAAATACTAAGATTCTGTCACAACACTGCCTTCATCACACAGCAGTGTCCCCAGTGCATGAACACATCCAGTCTAACATACTGCTGGAAACAGCCCAGCAACAGACACCCAGACATGATAAGAGAAATACTAAGATTCTGTCACAACACTGCCTTCATCACACAGCAATGTCCCCATCATAGCTTGGGCTTATAGACTAGACACATTAATTAGCAGGCAATTAACCACAAACATAATCTTATCTTGAAATATCTTCCATATTTATAAAAAGTTTATCTAAATCAGTCAATCCTTCCTTTGCCTTCAGGATTCATCGATCAGAAAGCTATCCCATTTTATTATGATTACCATATTTATCAACATCTCATCCCTGCTCACATTCCTAAGTAAACAACATTTCCCCAGTCATTATCATGACATTTAGCTCATTAGAACAGTATACATGTCAGAATCTTCAGGCTAAACCATTTTGATTTGCTTTGATAACAGATTTACCTGCTCCGAGTTTAAAAAAGGAAGAGAAATGAACACACTGATTTGGCATTACTAGTTTCAAATTTTGTAGAATTAACAATAAATTTTATTCAACATCAAGAAATTAATCCATTTATAGAAATGAACAGTAAAGGTCTCTCTTCTTGATCCTGTGATTGACAATTATTTAAGGCTCTAGTTTGTCCAACACAAAATATAGACTAGCCCCAGACAAGCTGCCAAAGAGCAAGGTGCATGTGTGGAGACACAGGGGAGACACAGGGCCGACTCGCAGACTTCTCACAGTTCAGCATGAGGTTCTTGAATATCTTTGAAATATGGTTATGAAAACAATGTTGTTAAAACATAGGTGCTAAGGTTCTTTGTAACATGGAAACAGGGTTGAAAATGGGTTAGAGTGAGTGAGTGAGTGAGTATGGTTTTACGCCGCTTTTAGCAATATTCCAGCAATACCACGGCGGGGGACACCAGAAATGGGCTTCACACATTGTACCCATGTCGGGAATCGAACCCGGGTCTTCGGCGTGACGAGCTAACGCTTTAACCACTAGGCTACCCGACCGCCCCATGAAAATGGGTTAGAGCTCTCAGACACCTGGTGTTTAATTGTTGAAAAGGTCAACGAGAGACCTCTGCATTGGAATCAAACCATTTTAACGTCAGGACACGGGGTTCTCATCCTGTAACCTGTACACAATGGCAGTAAGTTAAATCTGTACTAAACTTGCAAAGACTTCCCAGTACAAGGGACTTTTACAGCAGTTGTTGATGGTATAAGTGAAAGTTGTGAAAGTGAGTGAGGTTGGTAGAGTGCTGCTTGAACTTTATTTCACATTTTCAGATATGGTGCTGACAAACTGGGATTCAAACCCACAATCTATCATTTTACTCACATATAAGGGAGGCAACTCTGCAGGATTGTGCAAATACAGTAACAACGTGACAAGTCCATGACAACCAGCTGCTGTTACATGACACACAGCAACAGTACAGCATGTATCTAACAAGGGCAAATACAGTAACAACGTGACAAGTCCATGACAACCAGCTGCTGTTACATGACACACAGCAACAGTACAGCATGTATCTAACAAGGGCAAATACAGTAACAACGTGACAAGTCCATGACAACCAGCTGCTGTTACATGACACACAGCAACAGTACAGCATGTATCAAATATCTGCCTGCAAAATGTCTTCGTGGACTCAAACTGTCAACACAGTCAAGCATCCACTCCCCTGGGAGGTACATCACAGACATCCAATTCAGTCTTGTTTACCAACAGGGGGAGCTATGAATTATACAGATGACAATCTCCAGAGATGGGTTAGCTGTGTATAGATACAATAGCAAGAGTCCCTGGTCCATCACAATCTGCAGTTAGATCTCAGAGTTTGATGTTGGCATGCAGAATAAAACACATTCCATATTCTGGGTTAGAATTGGTCCCCAGCAAACTGTACTGGTCATATGAAGTGACTGAATGGATGAGTTGGTCAGACTCGGGGACTTGGTTCACAGTTTATCATCGTACCACCTTGGCGTGGATCGTTGTGCTAATGTCAATGACAGGATTGTCTGGTCCTCACTCAATTATTTACAGGCTGCTGTTACATAGCTTGAATAGTGCTGAGTGAGGTATTAAACAACAAACAAACAAATCCTTCATGTTTGTACACAGTCAGCAGATGATTGGGTAACATTGATTTGTTTGCACATTGCATGCACATACACAGCTTATTTGGAGTTTTTACCCCCGATGTTTGTGGATGTTGTGTATTCGATGCCTGGACATTTCAGTGGGAACTGTCAGTGTTAACAACTGGGTTCAAACTGAATATACTGGCATGGAATACTAGTACAGTAAACTACGGTTATAACGAACTCAAAGGGACCACTAATTTTAGTTCGTTATAACCGTAATTCGTTATAAGCATATATACAGCATAACTACAGCAGATAGTTGGGACAAAAAAGTAAGTTTGTTATATCCGTCAGTTCGTTATAAGCGTGTCCGTCAGTTCGTTATAAGCGTGTTCGTTATAAAAGTAGTTTACTGTACTCAAATACCCGCAAATCTGAAAAATATAATGTTTATCAACTTGCAAATGACAGAAGTGGCATCTGGTCTACATCAGCATCAAATCAACATGGAAAGCAACAAAAGCTCTTTGAAGATTTTGGGAGTTAAGGTTCTACTACACCAAATCAGAACCAGTTTGGACAGTGCGGTTTTCGTAGGGAGCCTTCAGTGCAGATCGAGAGATATCTGCAGGCTGTGAATGGAGGATATTCTGTAAGATTTTTATGTCTTTCAAATGTACATCCATCCAGTTATTAAAACTGACCATGTTTTTCTATATTTAGTACTGTCTTTTTCAACATGATGACTTATGCTGAATATGATCACAGCTATTTTCAATTAGGTGACATTTGGTGCGAAACTTGGGGTGGTGTGTTTAGCTTCTGGTACTCGGAAAAGGAGCTAGCTAAGCTAGTCATTTTTTATTTTTTTATTGCTGCTCTAAGGCCAAACTGTACACACACGTACAGGTAATAGCTGTTGAATGCATAGTTATTTTTTTTTTAAATATAACGTTACTATAGAAGTCTATGGGAAAACATTTGGTTGTGTGTAACCTTAAGACACAAAGTAGAAACAATATTCAGACTTGAGAAAACAGCAATTTATTTGCTACAAGTAAATTCTTTAGATGAATACAAATTCTTGTCATTTCTTGCATGAAAACAAAATGTCTGGTAAAGAAAAGTCAGTGTGGAGTTACTGTGAACAAACAATTTTTTGGTATCAGCCCCAATCTCACTTCTCAGGACTACAGGTGATCTGATGTCTATGCCTTTTTAAATAAAGTCTTTCAACTCCAAAACAATCTTAGCCAGCGTTTTCGAAAAATGTCTTTAAAAAAATGCTTGGAAATGTGAAATGTAACATTTGACATGCCAAAAAAACATTGGTTTTCAAAAGAAACATTATACACATAATTTCCTTTCCATTAGACTGGAAAACATTTGTCTTAAAGAAAACAAAGTTCTTTGTGATCACAAACCTACCAAGGTAATGAGTACAGATTACTACAGTCAGGACCACAGAGAATGGTAGACAAGGCATGACGAAGCACACACAAGTGCACCACATGGTACCGAGTTGTTCAAGAATGTCTATTGTTCCTGAGTTTGCCTTTAACAATACAGCAATCTCGGTATTTGCACCTGACAAACTGCTTATATTAGGTATGATGTAATCAGGTATTACATAATCATATCTGTGGCAGCATGGTAAGACATAAACACACTGTGTATTATCTGATTATTCAACTTAAAAACAAGAGTGAGTGAGTATGGCTTTACGCCGCTTTTAGCAATATTCCAGCAATATCACGGCGGGGGACACCAGAAATGGGCTTCACACATTGTACCCATGTCGGGAATCGAACGTGGGTCTTTCGGCGTGACGAGCGAACGCTTTAACCACAAGGCTAACCAACCGCCCCATAGGACCATGAGTGAGTGAGTGAGTGAGTATGGTTTTACGCCGCTTTTAGCAATATTCCAGCAATATCACGGCGGGGGACACCAGAAATGGGCTTCACACATTGTACCCATGTCGGGAATCGAAAGTGGGTCTTCGGCGTGACGAGCGAACGCTTTAACCACAAGGCTACCCGACCGCCCCATAGGACCATGAGAATGTGCAATGAAGGTGTAGTGTTATCCCAGGATGTTCCTGATACAGCTCCATGATGGGCTCCTTCCACACAAAGGCCAGGTAGAGCCCTTCCATGTCGGTGTACCATCCCGTGTTTACAAGCAGGAAAGCCAAGGGGTCCTTGTCATAATTAAGAAAAGATTTGAGAGGTCCCAAGATTCAAATACTACAGCGGACACACTCAAACACTCAACGATCCAAATATTCCCCTAACTTTACGGGACACCTCATACACGACAGTTAAAGTTGCACACTGAACACAAAAGTAATACCAGCCGGCATCCTCAAAGCTGAATGTGATTGTTTGTTGCTTAACACGGCACTCAGCAGCCTGTAAATAATTAAGTCTGGACCCAGAATATTAAGTGATTGATATTATGAGCAACGATCTACACCATCACGGTATGATGACATGCTTTCAACCAAGTCACCAAGTCACCGAACCAAGATCCAAGTATTCCCCTAACTTTACAACATTTGTAAAAAAAAATAAGGAAGCAATAAGGAAAGTAATACAATATCAAGTTACTTTAAATATTGGACAATGTAACATTGATTTAGACTTGCACTGTGTAACGTAACATAATATTCTGTTGAGCCAGTCTCAGCAGGTTCCTCTCAATCTCAATATTTAGGCTCAAGCTAGTTAGCCTGGCACCAACAAACAGCACCTGAGTTCAATAACACTTGGCAACTGGCAAGCATTTAACTCACACTACATGAATGTCTTGCTGCAACAGCCCGGATATTCCACTGACCCAAGCAACTCGGCCAGGAACAGAAGCATCCAAATTAACAGAAGACGTGGAAGCACCAATATATATATATCACAAATAGTCTTCTGTTTTCGTATTCTACCAACATGGAGTCAGACAGAGGGTGAAACACACACGTCTCACCTGCTTGAATACGAGAGGGAAACAGGGGGCAACAGGGGCAGATAACTCAACATGGCATTGCCTAAGGGACTGACCATTTGAAATTCTAGGGCAGGGGACCCGTGAAGATCCGGGGTAGAATAGGTCTTCAGCAACCCATGCTCGCCGTAAAAAGGCGACTATGCTTGTCGTAAAAGGCGACTAACGGGATCGGGTGGTCAGGCTCACTGACTTAGTTTATACATGTCATAGGTCCCAATTGCGTGGATCGATGCTCATGATATTAATCACTGGATTGTGTGGTCCAGACTCGATTATTTTACAGACCGCCGTCATATAGCTGGAATATTGCTAAGTGCGGCGTTAAACAACAAACCAACCAACCAACCAATCTAGGGCAGGGGGCCTGGGATTTTATCTAAAAGACAAAATTGTCCCTCAAATTGTGGAGAAAAAAAATATTATTGGATAAAAATAAATGCCTGCCACAAAAATTACATTGTTGCATGGTGTTGTCCTGAACATTGTTGCAGTTGATTCTATATCTATAGGTCAATATGAAAAATTGCAGAAAAATTACATATCAGTGAGTGAGTTGGGTTTAACGCCGCTTTTAACATCATTCCATATATATCGCGGCGTGTCAGCTTAATGTTGGAGGAAAGCCCGAAGTGATGCAGGTCTTAGATGTTTACTACTTTTTGTGAAACCCATGAGCCCGGGTGCGAACAAATGGGGTGAACGGTGATTCAAACCCACAATCATAGGTTTCTTGCATACCAAAGGGACGCAACTCTGCACAGTGAATCGTGGCGCCTTAGAAGACTGGGCCACCTGTGCCCCCAATTACAAATCAACTATCATGACTATAAAATGCTTTAAGTCAGAGAAATCACAAACATCATTGATTCCAGAAGTAGAATCAACTTGCTCTGAATGATTTTTCCGTTACCGTGACTACTAAAATGACTTAATTAGGCCAATGGGTTCATACCACTTACTTAATTCAAGTAAAAATTATTCATAATAGAAAACCATAATCTAAACATTTTTCATTGTATTTCAAAATATACAATGATTCTTTTTAAACTTATTCCCGTAGAAGACTTCAATAGCAAATTGCCTATTCACATTTGCAAGATGCCTTACAAGTTATGTTGTTTTCATAATTTCTAAATTATCGACAACAAATAATTTTATCATGTTTAAAAGAAAGTTGATTAACATGATTAATGTAAAAAGTAATCTTTGAAAAGACCATGTTGTATTCATGATTTCTAATGACAATGTCAATATTAAAAGTCACAATAAACAGCAGACAAAGAAAACAAACTAAATTCCTAAATACATTTCAAACAATTAAAAACATGTCATGCAATCTTAAAATATATATAAAAAAGTTATTAACCTGGCTGGAGCTGGCATCAAGCCATCTGTGTCGATGTCGTCACGGTAACGACTCATCCCGCCAACAGGCCTACCCTCGTCAGTATGACTCCTGTGCCTTCTGATCATACGAACTCCTTTGGTCTTCGTAGCTTTCGCAATGCTATCTGTTGGCATGTTTCACAGGTGCAGGACCCCGCGACAACACACACACGGACCAAAACAGCTTCTGATTGGATGATTATTAATTCATGAATATCAGTCCTTCCTCAATCAGCAATAAGAGCAATATTGCAGGTCGACCTAGGTATTCGTCTCAGCTGTTCTGGAAGGAAGAATCAATGCTATCAGAGGAGCAATAACACTGGAAACATGAGCTTGTCAAAAGACTTGCTTAATGTAAAAAAGAAAAAAACAGGTATGATGGAGAAATCTATAACCTTATTTGGCTTTGTTGACAATATATGCTCCTAACAACAGCAATTACCTACATGCCCTGTACAAAACTGTTGCTATAACACCACTGTTAAATCTTCAATTGAGCTTCCCTACAAACACCATTGTTATAACTTCAATGGAACTTCCCAACAAACCTTTCAGCATCAACGCTGTTGAAGAAATCAATGTGGTCCAACCAATAAAATCACTATTATTTAGATGTACGAGTGCTACTTCCATGTCAACAGTCAGAGCACAATGTCAACACTAGTATTCCAGGGTGCTGGAGACAGACACTATTGATTCATTGCTGTAAGCATTATATGAGGATGTGCCACAAATTTCAACCAAGACCTGAACTGGTTTGACTACCTGAGTACAAGGAAGGCATTTCTCGTGTAGAGAAAAAGCATCAGGCCTGGGTGTCATAGTGATTTGTTGGCAACCTCTGCTGGATTCCCATATCATGATATGCACGTCAGTTTAATGCATGTTTTGTTTGTTTGTTTGTCTAATAACACCGCACTCAGCAATATTCCAGCTATAGATGGCGGTCTGTAAATAATCAAGCCTGGACCAGACAATCCAGTGATTCACATTATGTGCAATGATCCACGCGAATTGGATACGATGATAAGCTATCTACCAAGTCACTGGTCTGTAAATAATTGTAATGTTCAAAACAAAAGATCTCACGATTATACAATTCCTTCCATGTGAGGCGCAAAAATGATCCAAGAACCCTGGTAGCATAGATGACAGGCAGTGTGTTAAACTCTGGATATATTTTACTCAATCATATTGACAGAATTTGGTTCAAAATATCATGAGGATTCTGGCCAAATAGTAATGGTTGCCATCTCTGCATGTAATTTTCATACTGAACTTTGGTCCGCGTGTTCATTTTGATACCTCCCCGTGAAGATCCGGTTAGAATTGGTCATGCTTGTCTTGAGGCTCACTGACTTGGCAGGTGCATGTCATCATATCCCAATTGCTTGGATCGATGCTCATGAAATCAATCACTGGAATGTCTGGTCCAGACTTGATTATTTACAGACCGCCGCCATATAGCTGGAATTTTTCTGAGCGCTGCGTTAAACAGCAAGCAAACAAACAAAGAAAAGGTACAATCAACAAAGTTCCCCAGCCTGGCCACCTGATTCGAACCCGGAACCCCCTGGGGGCCATCTGAATGTTAGATGAAGGTGTGCATGTCACGGTATGCATCCATTCCATGACTTTCATGACAGGTCCCCATCATGGCATCACAAAGGCCAGGTAGAGCCCTGTCATGTTTGTGCAGCATGCAGTGGTACAGCACACCAGGACTTTCATGACAGGTCCCCATCATGGCATCAAAAAGGCCAGGTAGAGCCCTGTCCTGTTTGTGCAGCATGCAGTGGTACAGCACACCATGACTTTCATGACAGGTCCCCATAATGGCATCACAAAGGCCAGGTAGAGCCCTGTCATGTTTGTGCAGCATGCAGTGGTACAGCACACCAGGACTTTCATGACAGGTCCCCATCATGGCATCACAAAGGCCAGGTAGAGCTCTGTCCTGTTTGTGCAGCATGCAGTGGTACAGCACACCATGACTTTCATGATAGGTCCCCATCATGGCATCACAAAGGCCAGGTAGAGCTCTGTCCTGTTTGTGCAGCATGCAGTGGTACAGCACACCATGACTTTCATGACAGGTCCCCATAATGGCATCACAAAGGCCAGGTAGGACCCTGTCATGTTTGTGCAGCATGCAGTGGTACAGCACACCAGGACTTTCATGACAGGTCCCCATAATGGCATCACAAAGGCCAGGTAGAGCCCTGTCCTGTTTGTGCAGCATGCAGTGGTACAGCACACCATGACTCCACTTGCAGCTTCACTTCACCTCCTTCACTGGGAAATTCAATTAACAAGTGAAAGTTATCAAACATGAAGACTCCTGGACAGAAATAGAAACTGATATGCAGGACAAGCTGAGTATCGACAATTTCCGACCTACTGCTGTTGCCTTGCAGTCTCACAGCAGCTATTTCAGTTGCAATCAACAAGGTTGACATACATGCTAAATTAGCAAATTCAGACTTTCACCTATAAAAGTTCCAAATTACATCTGATAGAGAGTGGAATAATCAAGTCTTCTTACCGTATTATATCTTTTTTCATTAGTTGATTTGTTAAACATTTGGCAAGACAATACTGATTAATGGGAAGTTTAAAAAACCCTGTTATGGTGTATTTCCCCCCACCCCCTCCCTACATTATACTACCCCAAATGAGTAGTGTTGGTAGAAAACACAACGATAGCTGTATTCCTCTACCTGCCTTCAACACAGTCCTCATGATCCTCAAATAATATGTTTATCCCCACCTTTGAGTATGTTCTCCCTACTTCAAACTCAAATCAGAATCTGTTACTATGATGTAGTCATTTAGTAATCTATAGGTAATTAATTATGAAGGTGCAAGGACATTTCAGATCTTAGTGATCCTCGACTTTCACATGATAACAAACTTAGAAGCATCTGGAACATTATTTGCTTCCAATAAGAAACAAAATCATTTTTTTTTTCTTCCACAGAGGCAAAGATCACTTCACTTGCCAGGATAAAAAGAATGCTGAATCACACCTAAAGAAACTTCATCATGTTCAACACCAACTCATGTACATGTATATTTTATATAAAAACAGCGAGAATAGTATCTTGATAAAAGTGGCTCAGATGCTTGCAAAAATTAATAAATATTCAATTAACAAATAAAACAAATTGATATACCTCTTTTAGCACTAGGTTATTTCAAGTAAATGATGTAGGCATATCTTATAGTTTAAATATTAACTCTGCAAGCTCAGAAACAATGTGTATATGTCATCTGCAACCAGTACAAAAAAGGTACGCTTGAATATTCAGGGAATGCAAACAGTTTCACATATAATAGTGGACTCTTTAGAATGTGACATGTGCATGATATGAATCAGACTCTGCCAGTAGTCTAGCATACAGAATAATCACCTGGTCAGCCAGTAGTCTAGCATACAGAATAAATCACCTGGTCAGCCAGTAGTCTAGCCTACAGAATAATCACCTGGTCAGCCAGTAGTCTAGCATACAGAATAAATCACCTGGTCAGCCAGTAGTCTAGCCTACAGAATAATCACCTGGTCAGCCAGTAGTCTAGCATACAGAATAAATCACCTGGTCAGCCAGTAGTCTAGCATACAGAATAATCACCTGGTCAGCCAGTAGTCTAGCATACAGAATAATCACCTGGTCAGCCAGTAGTCTAGCATATTGAATAATCACCTGGTCAGCCAGTAGTCTAGCATACAGAATAATCACCTGGTCAGCCAGTAGTCTAGCATACAGAATAATCACCTGGTCAGCCAGTAGTCTAGCATACAGAATAATCACCTGGTCAGCCAGTAGTCTAGCATACAGAATAAATCACCTGGTCAGCCAGTAGTCTAGCATACAGAATAATCACCTGGTCAGCCAGTAGTCTAGCATACAGAATAAATAACCTGGTCAGCCAGTAGTCTAGCATACAGAATAATCACCTGGTCAGCCAGTAGTCTAGCATACAGAATAATCACCTGGTCAGCCAGTAGTCTAGCATACAGAATAAATCACCTGGTCAGCCAATAGTCTAGCATACAGAATAATCACCTGGTCAGCCAGTAGTCTAGCCTACAGAATAATCACCTGGTCAGCCAGTAGTCTAGCATACAGAATAAATCACCTGGTCAGCCAGTAGTCTAGCATACAGAATAATCACCTGGTCAGCCAGTAGTCTAGCATACAGAATATATCACCTGGTCAGCCAGTAGTCTAGCATACAGAATAATCACCTGGTCAGCCAGTAGTCTAGCATACAGAATAATCACCTGGTCAGCCAGTAGTCTAGCATACAGAATAAATCACCTGGTCAGCCAGTAGTCTAGCATACAGAATAATCACCTGGTCAGCCAGTAGTCTAGCCTACAGAATAAATCACCTGGTCAGCCAGTAGTCTAGCCTACAGAATAAATCACCTGGTCAGCCAGTAGTCTAGCATACAGAATAATCACCTGGTCAGCCGGTAGTCTAGCATACAGAATAAATCACCTGGTCAGCCAGTAGTCTAGCATACAGAATAATCACCTGGTCAGCCAGTAGTCTAGCATACAGAATAAATAACCTGGTCAGCCAGTAGTCTAGCATACAGAATAATCACCTGGTCAGCCAGTAGTCTAGCATACAGAATAATCACCTGGTCAGCCAGTAGTCTAGCATACAGAATAAATCACCTGGTCAGCCAATAGTCTAGCATACAGAATAATCACCTGGTCAGCCAGTAGTCTAGCCTACAGAATAATCACCTGGTCAGCCAGTAGTCTAGCATACAGAATAAATCACCTGGTCAGCCAGTAGTCTAGCATACAGAATAATCACCTGGTCAGCCAGTAGTCTAGCATACAGAATATATCACCTGGTCAGCCAGTAGTCTAGCATACAGAATAATCACCTGGTCAGCCAGTAGTCTAGCATACAGAATAATCACCTGGTCAGCCAGTAGTCTAGCATACAGAATAAATCACCTGGTCAGCCAGTAGTCTAGCATACAGAATAATCACCTGGTCAGCCAGTAGTCTAGCATACAGAATAAATCACCTGGTCAGCCAGTAGTCTAGCCTACAGAATAAATCACCTGGTCAGCCAGTAGTCTAGCATACAGAATAATCACCTGGTCAGCCAGTAGTCTAGCATACAGAATAAATCACCTGGTCAGCCAGTAGTCTAGCATACAGAATAATCACCTGGTCAGCCAGTAGTCTAGCATACAGAATAAATCACCTGGTCGGCCAGTAGTCTAGCATACAGAATAATCACCTGGTCAGCCAGTAGTCTAGCATACAGAATAATCACCTGGTCAGCCAGTAGTCTAGCATACAGAATAAATCACCTGGTCAGCCAGTAGTCTAGCATACAGAATAATCACCTGGTCAGCCAGTAGTCTAGCATACAGAATAAATCACCTGGTCAGCCAGTAGTCTAGCATACAGAATAAATCACCTGGTCAGCCAGTAGTCTAGCATACAGAATAATCACCTGGTCAGCCAGTAGTCTAGCATACAGAATAAATCACCTGGTCAGCCAGTAGTCTAGCATACAGAATAAATCACCTGGTCAGCCAGTAGTCTAGCATACAGAATAATCACCTGGTCAGCCAGTAGTCTAGCATACAGAATAATCACCTGGTCAGCCAGTAGTCTAGCATACAGAATAATCACCTGGTCAGCCAGTAGTCTAGCATACAGAATAATCACCTGGTCAGCCAGTAGTCTAGCATACAGAATAATCACCTGGTCAGCCAGTAGTCTAGCATACAGAATAATCACCTGGTCATGTTGGACCTCTACTGGTCCTGACTAAACACTGACAAAGTAAAGTGTTCTTACTGATATAACAGAGGGCAAAACATATCATACTGGGTTGTTTTGGTTGCTGAAAGTGCTTACAGTTAGTGTCAGGTTTCTGTTTCCCAGGGATTTAGTCAGGATTTTTAACTAAATCCCACTGGCAGGGAAAACTGCTATTTTGTTCAAAATAGGGATTTTTCAAAAGTTCATCATATTTTCTTAATGCCATAATATAAGACGAAGTATCATAAACCTGTTCCTATTTATTGCTCTTTTTATTGGTGAATACAGGTTATTTCTACAAAGTCATAAAATTAGTTAGTAAGTACATGCATAATTCACTGTAACATGAATAGGGAAATGTTTCATTCCAAACTGAGAATTTTTAGTGATATTTGATGCAGACTTGGGGCCAAATATCAGCCTGTGAGCAGGTCTAGATAACTCCCTGCTTCCTAACAGAAATAAGATCTTAAGTTCAGCCAAAAAACACTAAACCACAGGATCACCACTTTATTTATTCCACAGATCACATTCCGACTGCGCACTTCAAGCTGCAGGGGTGTGGCCTTGGGAAGTCACATGGGCCATGAGAATCAAGCCTATGGTTAAAGATTTGTAACTATTACAGACAACAAAAAGGAAAAAAAGAAATTCCGGACTGTTTGGGTTTTTTTAAAACATATTACAAACAAGAAATTAAATTTGCTGACCTAATAGCCTAATTATAAAGATCCTGATTGCATGTTCTGGACAAAGCGGAGGTGTCATTTTACTCTTTGATGGGCCACATCATGCCAAGAAAGGAATATACATCACTCCATAACTAACATCAGAGTTGGCAAAATTACCCAAATCAGTACTAAACTTACGACATCACCATGACAACAGAATAACAGCTGGAACACTCCGAAGCAAAACTACCCCATAAACATTGTGAAGCAGGGATTTATATAGAATTGCTCAGAGTTCTAAAGTAAAATAAATCCCAGATCAAGAACTAAACATTTCCCTAATGGCAGGGAACAGAGGGGACTTGTATGTCACTGAGACTGTTATTACTGATAAAGTATTTAAATGCTGTATTCTTGAAAAGACATAAACACTGACAAACTACTTCCACATTCCAGGGGAATCCCCTCGGAATTCCCTAGCATGAATACATACAGAAGCATTGTTTCTGTTTTTGAGGAACTACTTGATTCCGCGATACAGCTGGCTGTTGTATGTCTCTCAGTGTAAACATGAGTCACACACACTAAACAAAATTACTATAGATCTACATCCTTCCAGGTTAAAAATAGTGATATAAAACATTATAAGAATTGACCATCACCTTGTGTGAGTTCACTGGAGTATGAACCTTCATAGAGAGAGGGCCAAACTGTATGAACGTCGGAGCTTGTGA
This sequence comes from Haliotis rufescens, assembly GCF_023055435.1. Classification (NCBI taxonomy): domain Eukaryota; kingdom Metazoa; phylum Mollusca; class Gastropoda; order Lepetellida; family Haliotidae; genus Haliotis; species Haliotis rufescens. The sequence goes on from NW_025964112.1 coordinate 7,399,984, forward strand.
CTTGTATGTCCCTGAGGCTGTTATTATTGATAAGGTATTTAAATAATTATGAACAAAAATACCTAATAACGGAAAATACAAAATACCACCAAGGGCATTGGCCAGACATTTTGTTATTTCTTGGTTTACGTTTTTTGGGCTGAAAGATCCTGGTTGGTCTTCTAAACATCAAAATTAAACATACCCCGGTAACAGCTTTTTCATTGGACATGTTGGACGTGAGGCCTGTTGCATGACGGTGAAACTGACGTTAGTAAGAGTATGAACGACACATTTTGACGTGCATACATTTTTCACAAGACTGTATTCTTGAAATAACTTAAAGTTAAACACTGACGGACTACTTCCACATTCCTGAGGAAACCCCTGGGAATTCCCTAGCACAAATAAATACAGAAGCGTTCTTTCTCATCATTTAGACCCTTTAATCTTGATCTCAGCATTTTAGCATACATTGGGATATGTCAGATTTTGACTGAATGAGCATTCACAAATATCCTCGGTATGTCCCATCCTAGTGAATAAAACAAAGAAATGCACATCCAAATTGTCAGAGTATTGACTCAATCTGTGTCTGGACAGACAGGTACAGTCTATAGTAATCTATGAATTTAACTTAGTACCTATTTGACACATCTTTACAATCACCTTTCAATGATTGGCCAATTGATCAAAGATGACTATCTCTTGTAATCGCCACAGATTAAGTCTGGTTTATCAACAACTTCTGATTCTCTCCAGTCACGTTTATTATTTCAGCCATTTGACGTATATGTATTATGACATGCTGTCATTGTGACTGACCTACTGAGGTAGTTCTTAACAGACCTTTCTCATCTAATGATATTATTTGAATATATAAATTGTTGCAAACAAAATACAAAAGATGTCACTGTAGAACAATGTAATCATATGCTCATGTCACCTCTCTTTTTGAGGAACTACTTGATTCCGCCTACAGCTGGTTGTTGCAAGTCTCTCAATGTAAACATGAGTCACACAGACCAAATAAAATAATAATCTACATCCAGGTAAAAAATAGTCATACAGTTTGGCCCTCACTCTATGAAGGTTCATACTCCAACGAACTCACACTAAGTGAAAGTCAATTCTCGAATATCCGAATAATTGTTATGTGTTCAGTGTTAAGTTTGTCTCGGCATATAACTTGTTGTCCTTCAGTTTGACCAACTGTATGCATAATTTATGATGGTGAACAGCCAAGTTTGCCTTCAGCCGACTATAAATAAGTCATTTTTTTCATTACAGATTATTATTGTCCTCTTTTCATCTGTTCAGCCTTATTTGAATATGCTATTAATGGATGTCAATTACATAGCAAGAGAAGTCAGGAACACCCTCAACCCATGGCTTGAAACTGAAGTAAGGGCCAAGACACTTCTGTTTCTAGTCCTGTGCCATGACTGTGTATAATATATGGATATATATTTTTACTAAAAGCCTAGGCAAGTCTACATCAAACTAAACTGAGACTAGTTTCCTTGATTCCACAGCAGAAGAGGAAAGGTTCTTTGGAAGAAAAAATCAATTATGTTAAAACATGTTTTCATAGACAAGAAGTGTTAGACTATTTATTTCCCCCAAATAATTTATCAAGATGTGAAGATATCACAAATTATTTTTTATTCATCAGATTTCACTTGCTGAGATAACATACATGCAAAGTTTAATCTCCACAATTCCTGTTACACCAAGCCATGTGCTTCCCACTGACCACACTTTGAATGTCATGACAACCATGACCCTTGGCCTTCTTAATCTTGGCCAGTGATGGTACAACTCTTAGACACAAGTTTGGAGGAAGCCACACACTGACATGTTGTCCATCAATGGGTAACTTTGTTGGCTGAATTTGGTGTATAAACATCTTCAGCAAACAGTTGTGGAGAGGACATATCACAGGCTCATGGGCTAAATGCATGAAGGGAGGCATCAAAACACATCTTGTACGCATCAATGACGAGATGTGGACAGTTTATGATGATGGAGGAAGATTTCCGTGGTAGAAACCTGTGGGGAGCCATTGCGCCACAGGTAGATCGAAAACCTATAGCTGAACTTAAGAGCCAGCACAAACTGGAAATCCCACTTCACCATCCTGTTCTTGTACAGTCTCAGAAATGTGACACCATCTGAATCAACAGATGACTTGGGGTCAAAAATGCAGACTGCCAGTGCAAGGATGGCAAATGAAGCCCCGGTGACCACCATGGTTACTGATGATCGGAAAACATAGCAAAATTGAGAGAGTCTGAAACCTGATCAGACGAAGACTCCTAGAGAAGCTGAAAATCAGGATAAAGTATCTTAAGAGTCAGACAAACCAAGACCACCCCACCTAACCATATTACAGGTGCTCCTGGTGCCATTCAGATTCCATCTTGAAAGATTTTTACAAACAGGTGATGAGTTTATTGTGATCATTTGTTTTGTGTTTGTGACAGTTACATCAGCACACAAGCTGACGTGGCTGTGAGTTTTCTGCATGCTGCTAAACTCTAAAGGTATGCTCTGGCATTAAATTCAACTCACACAGAGATACTGACGCTGTGCCAAGCACACTCTCATTAGCACATTCCAATCCAAATTAAAATACAAACACTACCACCACAAGAAATAAGGTTAGCCATGAACTAAAGACGACATAGTAAAGTTTAAACTGCATCTTACTGAGGAGCACGTCAATAATGACGACCAAGTGTTAAAGCCATAAGGAAACAATTACGTGTATAATTTATTCACAACAACAACATAACGGTCCCGGATACCAGCGTATCACACGCATTTAACTAATATTTATGAGTTTCACCTTTGAGCATCTGGATATTTTATGAGTAAGTTACTTATGTTAATACTTGCATTTCATGAACTTTATTACAGAAGACGTACGCACTGAACTTCACTAGCGGTTTGTCAGACAGAAAATGAGAAATTGGGCTCGTGAGTTGCACACTTTCTTTGATGTAAGGATGCCAGTGACCACAAACTACCGCATAAGTCAAATACTGCTCAGAGTAATATGTAATGCTGCATAGTGTTTACACACACTAGGAGGTATTCAATAATAAAAGAGTTATAATCACCTAAATCACCTCGTTTTTCTTATTTTCTTGCAGATGACATTTTCTGTCATGACACCATAGCAATAAGGGAGGTAATGCTAAACGATTGGTGGTTGGCATACCACTAGTCATTGTTCATTGATTTACGCGGAATGTAACCTTTTGGAACATATCAAACATTTTATCTACGAAAGTATAAAATGTAAAGACTGCTTTTATCATCTTTCTGTTTCTAAGACAATTACATTAGTTAGTGTCAAACTACATAAACCTAATTATTGCCGTTACAATCTCCATCGGTGTGATCGGAAGGGGGGGGGGGGGGGGCAAATAAGATTATTCATTTCTTATTCAAGTTAACTTTCACAAGGAAAAATGTTTTCTATAAACATTCCAGGGGGGCAACTGCTAACCCGGAACTTCATGCAACCAGGCAACTAGAGGTTGATAACACGAGCAACGTTACTTGCCATCGGGGTATGATGAGACGTGGCAAGAATCGGCCTTACAGATATGTCATTGTCACCACCCGATCCTCGCATAGGACAAACTAATTCTTCTCCGCAATAAGTACTAAATACATTGTCAGAGATGTACTTCCTGTTATTTCATTACGATTAGACTTGCACAAGTCTCTAAGGTAATAATTATTAATTTAAATCATTCAATCAAGTTAATTTCGTAATTCAGGCCACATGACCCATAGTACAGTTGTAAGTTAAAAAACATTTTAGGTCACATGTCCGAGTGTTACATCTCTGTCGATCTCATTTTGAATAATTTACATAAATATAAAGCTGTCAAGCGTAGTACATTAATATCATATGATTTAAATAAATTTACAAACGTAATATTACCTTTATAATATTTCTGTAATGAGGTTAAAAAAGTGAATATATTTCTTACATACGAAAAAGACATGGTTTTCATCCTCTACTTAATGAAGGTCACATTCATTACATATACGATTCTGAATGAGGTATATTTAACAATGACCTGTTACGAATAATGTTGACTCGAAAGTTGGGAAGAGATATTCGAAATTTACACATTGCTCTAACAATTCGGGTTGCAGGAGAGATTTTGTATTAGCATAATGCACTAAAAAGGTAGACGACTCTAAACTGTGGTACCATGATTGGAAATATATCTTTTAAGCGTCTTCTAAATGCAGATAAAAACATGTTCTTATCACCAACATCTTGAAATAACCACACATACGCAAAACCGCTATTGAATAACATTTGCCTTACATACGATGCCAAATTGACTTTTTCATTCTCATCTAATACTTTAAGCATAACATAACTTTGGAACGGGTATCGACTTACATTCATTTGCAAAAGTTTAATCCAGTACTTAATTACCCTTATTTGCGTATTTATAAACATGCAATGACGTCCAATTTCACCCAGAATACAAAAAGGTTTGAAATAGCATGTTTGTATCTTTTCAATTGTATCATAATATTTAATACCCCATATTTCCGAACCATACATCAATATTGGAGCGATTTTACTGTCAAATATTTTACAAGCAGTCGAGAAATCTATGAATCTGTTGTTACTAAACACATGAAAAACAGGCCCTATTGCCTTCCGTGCTTGCAAGGCAAGGGTTTCACATGCTGTAGACCATATTAACCGTGGGGAGAACATTATTCCAAGATATTTATAGTACGTTACCGTCTTTATCTTGACATTATCCAGTGTCCATGCTTCATACTTGGTTATTATCCCTCCATTTCTAAATACAATAACATTTGATTTATCAATATTTACACACAATCCCCATTTAAAACAATACTAGTATGTATAATTAAACATCTAGCTGGCTCTGCAAGCCCCGAACAGTACACGAGAAAAGCACAATGTTTTCGGGAAATAAGAGTAACATCAGATCTTCAATATTTTGGGTAACAAATATACCATGATCGCAAGCAGCATACATTTCCAACATAAGCGCATTAATAAAGAATATAAATAAGACAGGGCTCAAAACGCAGCCTTGTCAATATTTGTTCAATTATATACTTGTTGTCAATATAACGTTTAAAGTGATTAAAATTTAGGGTTGTTTTCAAAACGGTACATTTCTAAATAAAGAATTTGGCCAGAAGCAATAATAGGTCAAATACATCATCAAGATATATATACATATATATATTCCTTCAAACCAAACAGAATGAGCTGAAGGTCAAATTTCAAATTGTGGATATGTGGACACGTTTCATTAAGTAGGCTTAATAGCGATTGCCAGACACCTGGAACTTGTTTACACTCCTAGAATAAGTGGGTAATTGTTTCAACTTCACAAAAAGAGCATACATTGACATCTGATAACTTGATTTACAAAAATGAGTTAGTTGATATAATCCTGTGAACAATTCTGAACTGAAACCATCTAAATTGGTATCTAGGGTAGTCGGAAGTGATTTTACAAATACTTTTTCCCACTCTAATTCAGCACAGGAACACATTCCTCCCAACCTTAAAATGTAAGGTGGGTATCAGATGCATTCAAGAAAGAAAAAATAACACTTTACTCCTTTCATAACTGATTGTAGTTTCCTGACGACACGATTATCGTACATTTGGGCAAAAGATGTGGGTTTACTTACTTTCAGCTTATCTTGGTATTTCTTTATAGCTTTCATTAACCCATGATAACGAAGGAAGTTGACATTAAGTTCAATGGGGTATTGGACTTGCTCAAGTGTTAGTCTCTTCAGGGTTAATAAAGTCTAGTACTTGGCTGACACCTCTATCAAATCATTTATAGACGATAATCTCTTTACCAATGGCGATGGGTGTGAATGAGAGGCTCCGTGATCAAGTCATCCAATGATTCAGGCTGTATTTTCTGTGAAAACGTATCAAAGGAAATTACAGTGTCCAAACAAAAAGCATTATTGATTTCCTTGAACGTTTAAGCTGGATAAGCATTGCCAAACACAGATAGATTTTAACAGTGAGGTAAAGAAGTAAAAAACGACATTTTCCATTTAGATTCATTTGTGATGTCCAACAGTTTTCCCTTCCAAGACAGATTCAGAGAATTTACATGGAAAATAATTCCGTCATACCAAGTCCACCCTCCTTCCCAGGTTTACATATCAGAGCTCTTTTAATCGTATCTGGTTTTCCATTCCAAAGAAATTGAAATAACAGTTTATTCAACTCTTTCAGATAATGACCAGGAGGGTCAGGGGATGTAAGAAATAGATAATTCAATTTTGAAATGAGCAAGGTCTTGATAAAACAAAGAAAAGTATTTATTCTTTTCAGACATCTGTTTATAATTAATTGAATTAAAAAAAACATGACACTTGAGTCTGTTGAAAAGGTAACTCCTAGTAACTTAAAATATTCTGGATTCCTCTCAATTTTTAAACTGGTCAAATACGTAACTAAACTACTTCTCGGCGCTTATCCATTTTACTTGAAATTTGTCATAGTTAAATTTTAAGCTTGACATATCAGCAAACATGTTCAATGTGTAAACTCGTGGCTTCAATAAATTCTTGAGAGTCGTCTAGTATAAACTCTGTGTCATCTGTATACTGTGTTAACAGGTGCTCTTCATCCCATATACTAACTCCTTTGATATTCACATTCCTCTTGGCAAGTCCAGCCAGAACTTCAACACTCAAGATAAAGACATAGGGAGACAGTGGGTCGCCTTGCTTACAGCCATCTTTAACAGGAAACCAAGGAGACAATGTGCCATTGATAATTAAATAGGATTTGTGAACACAAAATGCCATTTAAAAAGTGGTCAAATGTAACAGATGTTATATTTGGGATAACACTTTCTCAGTAAAGTACAGATTCTCGTACTTTTGGGGGTTGAGTCCCGTCCGTTCAACTCACTCTGGCAGTGTCGGTTCGAATCCCGGACAGGACTCAACCCAAATAGGTACGAGAATATGTACTTTACTGAGAAAGTGTTATCCAAAAAATAACATCTGTCACATTTGACCACTTTCTAAATAGCATTGTGTGTTCATAGCTTTTGGCCGTGGAAGCCGTACCAGTTTACACTTGTCAGAGGGGTACACAAAATACGTTATCTAGACTACCAGTTGTCGAACTTTCATTTTGTGGAAGCCTCGGTGGCACATTTGGTTAGATCGCTGACTTTGTGTGCTGGCGATTAGGTGCCTCACACGAGAATCTGTATTTTACTGAGAAAGTGTTATCCCAAATATAGCATCTGTTAAATAAGATTTGATATTATTATACAGAATATTGCCAAAGCCAAAGAAAGACAAAGTTTTGTTAATAAAAAAACACGCAACAGATTCAAAAGCCCTCTCAAAGTCTATTAAGAACATCCCGGAAATGTTGTCAGATTCTGTATAGTTCATTAAATCATATATCAATCTTATATTATCACAAATATAAATGAAATAGATTTGATCAGTACTAATCAATATAGGAAGAACAAATTAATCCTTTCAGCAATAGCAGAGGGAAAGGTTTGTATGATGAGTGAAGAAATTGGTCTCCAGTTCTTCAGAAAACGTTTGGGCTTATCCCCTTTAGGAACGAATTTTTGTGTATGACAGATACATAGCCATTGGAAAAATTATAGTTCAGGGACCTCCAAAGGAAGGGTGATACAAAATTCCAGAAAAAAAATGATAAAACTCATAGGGATACCCATCTGAACCTGGACTCTTAATATTGTTTGATTTTTCAAACGCGATGTATATATAATCTCTCTTACAGGCCAATATGTATTGAAAACAAGATTCACCCCTTCCATTCCCATCCCTTCTACAACAACATTTTATACAACTTTAGACATAACTGTATTTCGGGGACTATGTGTCAGTCTAGCCGAGACGAGGCGGTCGGGTAGCCTAGTGGTTAAAGCGTTCGCCCGAAGACCCTGGTACGATTCCCGACATGGGTACAATGTGTGAAGCCCATTTCTGCTGTCCCCTGCCATGATATTGCTGGAATATTGCTATAAGCGGCGTAAAACCATACTCACTCTAGCCGAGACGTTGGTGTGGTTGTACATGTATTTCAGATACATTATTGATTTTCTGAACCAATTACAAGCATGTCGTTTAAATAAATATTCTATGCGTGTGAATGCATATTGCACTGAACAACATGTTGTTGCTTTGAACACACGGGTAAATCAATGTCAGGTACAGTATACGAGCCATAAAGTTGCATGATGTACTCACATTTCACATTTCGCGAAACAATGGTGTATCAACAAGAAACATACAAACCTGGTTATACTTGAGTGAGTGAGTGAGTTGTGTTTAACGCCGCTTTTAACAGTATTCCAGCTTAATGTGGGAGGAAAGCCCGAAGTGATGCAGGTCTCAGACGTTTATCACTTTGGTGAAACCCACGAGCACGGGTATGGTGCTGACAAACCTAGAAACATAATCGGGGCGAACCGGGATTCTAACCCACAATCATAGGTTTCTGGCGTGTCCACGGGACGCAACTCTGCACAGCGAATCGCGGCGCCTTAGACGACTGGGCCACCCGTGTCCCCGGTTATACTTGAAGACTGAACATGGCTATTGTGTCGGAGACGATGGACACGTGGTGATTGTGTGTAATGGCATCCTCCGCTGGATTCCCATATCATGATATGCATGTCAGTTTAATGCATGTTTTGTTTGCTTGTTTGTCGTTGAACGCCGCACTCAGAAATATCCCAGCTGTATGGCGGCGGTCTGTAAATAATCGAGTCTGGACCAGACAATCCAGTGATTGACATCATGAGCATCGATCAACGCAATAGGTGAATGAGTGAGTTGGGTTTAACGCCGCTTTTAACAGTATAATATACCGGTATATCTAAATCAAAAATATTGCCTCTTAGTCACCGTTTACATCAAGAATGGGTTGCTGAAGACCTACTGTCCCTGGATCTTCACAGGTCCATACATTGATATAGCTATAGAGGAGGATGTCCCCAGCTCTGTCAATCTTCCCTGAGTTTTCTTACCTCATGCTTCCTGTGGGCAAGCCAGTGTTAAATGCCCCAGCCACCAACATAACAGCCTTTCATATCAAGGTGGCCTGTCAAATTCATCATTGGTTTGGGACTGTGATCAGTGGTTGATACAATGAGCATCTGGGTAATGATGACACAGGCAAGTCACAACCAGATGGCCTTGATATTGATGATTGGGTGGTCCGACTCTGTGACTTGGCTCATTGTGGGTCAACATACAGATGGCCTAGACTGTTGCCTGTGTATGAGGGCACTGTGCAACATGATCTAGTTGTACATTGCAGAGTGCAGGCTCAAAAAACATTCACTCACACACCCATCTGCAATGTGTTATATGGTAGTGTAATTTATTGGTAAACATTGATTGTAACTGTATTACATTGTTTCTGTTGAGATTCAGTAGAAATTCATTGCATTGTATTTGGACAATGATTAGTTGTCAGGAATGTAGTACTATTTAATGTAAGCAGTGGTGAGGAAATTATTATATTTAGATGCATGATTTATCTGTAAACTTCCAGAATCGAATGGTTGGATGTCAAGTGTAATAGAAATGTGGAATATTCTGTAATGTTCAAGGGACACTGGACTGGCGTGGTACTGTGTACAAAGTGCTAGAAGCTAGTTAGTAGGGCTGGGAGTCCAAATTTACTACCCGGGTACCCTATCCCCTATTACCCGACCATACCCGAGTAACCGCTGTAGGTCTCAAGAGATAGGTACAAAATGTCCGATTAGGAATAGTTTGGTAACAGCCCTAGACAAAATGTATTTAGATAAAGGTATAAAATGATCTGGTCATACATACACTGAAGTTGACTTAAGGGTTATCTTTTTTCAAACATATAAAAGTCAGAAGGAATGGGTGCAAATTCAGACAGAAATGCTAACATGAGTGCCATGTAGTGTAACCATAGAGTTCTAGATACGTTTTGTCATTAAACAGTATATCACATGACTAATAACTGGTCCGGGTAGTCCTGTGGGTACCCAGGTCCTTCTCTGTACTCACACCCACCCGAGTACCCAAGTTACCCATCCTAGCCCTACTGGTTAGACTATATAAGTAGAGCGGGCACTTCCCTATCTCATCTCACATTTGATCTGACATTACATCAAGACCAGCTTTCATGTGAAGATCACTTACCACCCAGATTCCGATTCTGGGCCTATCTCCAAAGCTTGACCACTGTTAGAGATAGGTGAATATTATTACAACTGAACATTTTGCTATCACCACTGCCATCATACTTTGTATTTGATACTGCCACTGAATAATGTACTACCACTCTATTGCATACTGCCATTGTAATTGCTGTGCAGTAATTTGTTTTGATTGGTAAACCTAGTTAATTGTGTAATACAATTGTTGATTGTATACCATTTGTTGGTTTTAGACGGTTTCACTAAGTTCTTTTACGTAGAGATTTCTGAGTTAACATATTGTTTCAATTTGGGAAACAAGTGAATCTTATCCTGTAAGATGCGGCATCAATCCAACCGGCACTCTGTAGACTGGAGCAGGGTCCTCATGCACACATGGGGCAAGTGGACCCAGTCATGGGTGCCCAAATTGACATTTGCATCTCTTAGGCACACAAGAAACGTATGATTGCAGCTTTGCATCCCGCTTTGCCCTGATTATGTTTCTAGGTTTGTCAGCACCACACCCATGCTCGTGGGTTTCAGCAAGGTGGTTAACGTCTGAGACTTGCATCAACTCAGGCTCTCTTCCAACACCAAGTTTACACACAATACAACTGAAATACAGTTCAAACGGTGTTAAACCAAACTCACTTGATGCACATTCAAAAACAAAAAACAAAAATAAAAATATCATACATTGAATTTATTTGTATGTTCAGTTATATTCAAATTAAATTAAAAAAACAAAAACAATTTTGGATGGAATTGCTATTTGGACGGAATGTTTATCAGAAACCAAATGCTACTAATATTAAAGACGTATCACCCTTGGTCTCTGATGTTATGTAGTGTTTTGGTTCAGTTGCAGCAAACATGAACTGACATTAAATCTCCACATATACAATACACAGCAACAAATAGTGTTATTATGTGCAATACTTACACTGGATGAATAACATATAATTACGTCACAGTCCATTTCTTCATGTGCCCTGACAAGTGCACCAAATGCACACACATACATACACACTGACAATATGCTCCACACAACAGCTGATCACTCATCATGGAGTCAACAGTCAGTAAACTCCATGTTACACATGTTAGTTCATTAGATGATGTAAGCAAAGCAACAGATACTTTAATCCTGTGTAAAAAGGTGCCTTGAGGCACAACAGTTTGAGCAAAATGTTTCCAATCCTTCATATGACCAATCACATGCCAAAGTGTACTGAGCCTGCAGCTGATGCAATCCCAGAATCCAATCTGTCTTCCTGTTGTTCATCGCCATCGTCATCGTCATCAGAATCAGAATCTGAGTCACTGAAATCAGAAATGGAATTTTCTGAGAAATAATGTGTGAGATTGTATATCATGTGAATGAATGAGTGAGAATGTATATTCTGTCCATGAGTGAGTGAGAATGTATATTCTGTCTATGAGTGAGTGAGAATGTAAATTCTGTCCATGAATGAGTGAGATTGTAAATTCTGTCCATGAATGAGTGAGAATGTATATTCTGTCCATGAATGAGTGAGATTGTAAATTCTGTCCATGAATGAGTGAGAATGTAAATTCTGTCCATGAATGAGTGAGAATGTAAATCCTGTCCATGAATGAGTGAGAATGTAAATGCTGTCCATGAATGAGTGAGAATGTAAATGCTGTCCATGAATGAGTGAGGATGTATATCATGTCTTTGAGTGAGATTGTAAATCCTGTCCATGAATGAGTGAGAATGTAAATGCTGTCCATGAATGAGTGAGAATGTATATCCTGTCCATGAATGAGTGAGAATGTAAATCCTGTCCACGAATGAGTGAGAATGTATATCATGTCCATGAATGAGTGAGAATGTATATCACGTCTTTGAGTGAGTGAACTTGGTCACTTTAAACAGTATTTCAGTAATATCAGGGTGTGTCACTGTACAAAGTTCCGAAGTGATACAGGTCTAAGAAGTTTACCACTTTGCTGAAACAAACCAGTATGGTGCTGACAGATCAAGAAACATAATCAAAGCTCTAGTCTGTCTTACAGACCCTGATACAAATATAAATCAAATCAAATACAGCCCATGCAAGTCTATAATGTTTGGCAAGTCTAGATTACTGCAGTATCAGGGTCTGTACAAATCTGCTGAATTCATAAGCGAGCACAGAGAATGAAAATGAAGAGAATCACTGGGCTCCCTTTTTATTATATTTTTATTAAGATAACTGAGCAACTGTTTTTTCTGTACGATATGTTCATTTCAGAGACTAGATGTTAGTCTATCAAAGCTCCTCACCTAGAGTCACCATCACTGTCACTGTCGTCATCACTGTCCTCACTGTCATCATCACTGTCACCTTCCCCGTCCTCCCCATCTTCATCACAACCTTCATCATCAGAATCGGCACTCCCTGCCTCTTCCTCCTCCTGGTCTACAAACACACCATAATCTACATTAAGTAGTAGCTCTACTGAGGAGATAAACATTAACTGTTTAATGATCTGAAGATATATATTTAGGAGACAAATCTACAATGTTATCAATTTAGAGGTTTTTAACATAGATGTGATACCTATAAATTTTCTTCCAAACTCAAGTTTTCAATATAAAAAAAAAAATACTGACAGATTTTAAAGCCTCTAAATTTGGTAATAGAGAAAGTGATGAGAGTCAAATATAGTCAAGTCCCGTTAATCCGACATGGTTGTTTGCATATGATTATGTTGGATTAACGAGTATGTCGGATAAACAAAATTAAGTAGAATCAACATTTGTGATCGAAAATCGGACAACTGCACGATAGATAACGATACAAACACGTAATAAAAAACTAAAAATGAAATATTCATATTGTTATGTTACATTGTTAGCGAAATATGTTTTCTAATCATGCAACCTCTAAAGCTCAACACAAAACAACTGTTACGGACTGTATGACACGGGCTGTGTACTCGCGGGCAGATGACCGCAGAGTACGCTGATCACTGTGTTGGATTAACGAGACTGATTAATGAGTGATTTCGGTAATTCATTGCAAATTAGGTGTAGGGAGTCGGAGTGAGAGACTGTCGGATTAACAGGTCTAAATAGCACTGATTTAATCGGTTCCCATCATTAGTGTCGGATAATTAACGAGTGTCTAATTAACGAGACTTGACTGTATTTTCAAAAGGAGGAATTGTCCAATTCAGGGATAAGTGGTGTTAGGTTTTATTCCACGTATTTTCAATTTCATATACAGCAACCAGTATTTACACAGTGTCTCAACACCATCTAGCACAGATGCCATGTAAGCATTAGAGTGTTCATACGGTTCACAACTTTGAAAATTTATTTCGGAAATAAACACCACAATTATGCGGTAACAACATCTACAAACAAAAGACAAGAGGTCACAGTATGTTATAGAGTAGCGCCACATGCAAGTGAGTGTTTGGATGTGGCTGAATTTCATAATCTTATTTCTTAGTCACTGTAGGTCTGGTTTTCATGCTATATAACATTGCCAGACTTTCTTTGAATATTCTAGGACTCACAATGTTTATGAAGCTAAATCAGTATATGAAGTTGTTAACTAGTTGGATTTGTGAAAGATTTGTGGTCATCAGAAAAGTCATGGTATGACGTATAGATTCGATACAACTAGCAAACCAATCAGAATGTAGGGTTCTAAAATGTCATGGTAGAACTAAGAAAGTGGTCATGGCTTGAATTCAACAACTGAGTGTGAATAACATCCTTATCAGCTTATGTAACAAATTAAATTGATTAAATGTACAACATAGATATCTCTGTTCTGCCATCCCTCCAGATACCTTTAGAAAGATCATCAGATTTAAGGTCCAGGGCCCACTTGGACAAAGCGATCTTAGCGCTAAGATGATTGAAACTCACATACTTTAACATTGGCTTGCAATAGTAGTGCAAGTATCTGCTCTCTATCATCATGCAGACCAAAAGTCATGCATAATGAAAGAATTCTGTGCCTGTTCTACTTACCTAGTTCTATTTTTTCATCAATCAATGGTTGAAACTTCAGTGCTTCAGCATTGTCAGGTTCATAGAGCAAAACTGGAAAGAGATATTTCACAACATATATTTAAACTGCTTGAGACAGAGAGCCGTTTACAAAGTTTGTAAGAGGATGAGTTGTCAATCTACTTTTGATGAGAGGACTAAGGCTAAATTAAAGTTTTACTTTCCAGCTATCAATGAGCTAAATGACAACTTCCCTTGGAATCAATGGACAAAACATTAACCATGGCTACTGTGCTCCTGCCATTATGAATACATACTCATTTTACAAAGCTTCTGCGCATTGAGATAATCCTTCTCCATCAAGCAGGACACAAACTGAAAAAAAAATAAATAAAAAAATAAAAAAGAATAAATAAAACATGAATCACAAAAGAAAAGATATTTGAATTATACTGTAAAACATTCACTTAAACTGTTGTGAAAGATTGGAAAAATTTCCACTACCGTAATATATTCCAACTGACAAAATCCATTATCTGCATCATAAGTTACCCACACTCAGTTTGTTTCAAACTATGGCTAATTAGAAAAAATATATATGCTATAAAGACTTACAGATTATCTGTCACAAGTGAACTACTTGTTGTACTGCCCGAGTATTGGCAAGGAGTGAGTGAGTGAGTGAGTATGGTTTAACGCCGCTTTTAGCAATATTCCAGCAATATCATGGCTGGGGACACCGGAAATGGGCTTCACACATTGTACCCATGTCGGGAATCGAACCCGGGAACACCATGGAACAACTCGTACAAACTAGCCAATCGCCTTGAATCAGAATCAATGCTCAGTGAGAATTTCTGAAAACAAGTTCATCTACATCTGTGCCCCTATCGGAATAACAGTATACCTATATATTAAAATAACAAAACTTTGAATGTATTTGAAATTGAAATTTGTGGATATGGGGAATATTTAACATAACATCTTTACAACCAGAACATCAATGACCTTTGACCCAGAAAATCTGGATTAGCAATCTACAACAGGTAATGTAGAAAAAATAATTGGTTTGTCAATCAGTAATCTTGTGTCAGTATACACACACACACACTCCGACTTCCCATCCGACTCCCCATCACTGACCTCCATAAGCAGCTGATTGGGAGCCTTCTTGTCCTCATCCTCCGAGTCGTCTGAGTCACTGTCATCACTACTGGCCACCCTCCCACCGACAGCTGCCGATCCCCCATCTTGCTCACTCTCAAATGACATCCCCTCTCGGACGACTTTTCTACACACCAAAAACAGAAAAGAATCCTAAGGATATCATGACAGGCTTCAGGGGTGCGTGCCGTAAACATAATTTCATTTTGGGGGAGGGTCAATAATGGTAAATCATTTACAAATGACATCATATCATTCATATCATAACAGAATTTTGTCCTCTAAAGGTGTTGATTTTGAGAGATCCCAGCATAGCCCGTTCAACACCACAGTCAGCAGTGTCCCAGCTTTATCACAGCGGCTGTACAAGTCTGAATGCATGAAGGGTGCAATGACACACAATCAGTTGATACTGAGATATTCCAGCATGGTTTTCAGTGAGTGCAGAAGGGGGGCAGAAAGCCACAGTCAGCCATATTCCAGCTGTATCACGGTGGCCAGGAGTCAGAACCAGGAAGCCTAGTGACAATAAGCATGAGCAACGATCCCCACAATCAGGGCATTATGACAACAAGTCACAGAGTGAGTGCAGCGTTATAAATTGGCACTAGTCCTGTAGTCCTTGCCAAACTGCCCAAAAGTAAAGGTATCATAAGGACTTCTAGAAATTTGCCCTTTTTAGGGGGGTTTGCTATATGTTATCATTATAAGGATTAGTGGACAAAAACTGTTAGTTTCTAACCCTGGAGTGAGTGAGTGAGTAAAGATTTACGCCGCTTTTAGCAATATTCCAGCAATATGACCAGATATGGGCTTCACACATTGTGCCCATGTGTGCAAACGACCTGGATCTTCAGCAAACGCTTTAATGACTAGGCTACCCCACCACCCCTCACAAGTCACAGAGATAGACTGTCCAATGCTCTTTAGTCAGCCTTTGATTACAAGCATGTCACACTTGGGACCTACACCTTCCCACAATCCCATGCATGACTCGAGCATGTAATGACAAAATTAAGGTAAAGATGAGATAATCATGTGGACATGGTGTATATCTTACTTTGTTTCTTTGATTTCTCTGGATCTGTCACTGGTTTCAGCTGTCTTTTCTTCATGGTGATGTGAACAATCTGAACACACAGGCACATTTGTCAGATTTTAATTGACTTTAGTTGTAGCATTTAGAAGTTTGACTTCACAATAGAGTGAGAAAGTAAGTATTGTTCTAAGTTGCTGTCAGCAGTATTACAGCTGTATCATTGAGCCTTGAAGTCTGAACCAGGGCCAGCAAGCTGCAGCTATATCATTGAGCCTTGAAGTCTGAACCAGGCCCAGCAATACTGCAGCTATATCATGGCAGCCTTGAAGTCTGAACCAGGGCCAGCAATACTGCAGCTATATCATGGCAGCCTTGAAGTCTGAACCAGGGCCAGCAATACTGCAGCTATATCATGGCAGCCTTGAAGTCTGAACCAGGGCCAGCAATACCACAGCTATATCATGGCAGCCTTGAAGTCTGAACCAGAGCCAGCAATACTGCAGCTATATCATGGCAGCCTTGAAGTCTGAACCAGGGCCAGCAATACTGCAGTTATATCATGGCAGCCTTGAAGTCTGAACCAGGCCCAGCAATACTGCAGCTATATCATGGCAGCCTTGAAGTCTGAACCAGGGCCAGCAATACTGCAGCTATATCATGGCAGCCTTGAAGTCTGAACCAGGGCCAGCAATACTGCAGCTATATCATGGCAGCCTTGAAGTCTGAACCAGGGCCAGCAATACTGCAGCTATATCATGGCAGCCTTGAAGTCTGAACCAGGGCCAGCAATACCACAGCTATATCATGGCAGCCTTGAAGTCTGAACCAGAGCCAGCAATACCACAGCTATATCATTGAGCCTTGAAGTCTGAACCAGGACCAGCAATACCACAGCTATATCATTGAGCCTTGAAGTCTGAACCAGGGCCAGCAATACTGCAGCTATATCATGGCAGCCTTGAAGTCTGATTCTAAGATGCTATGCTAAAAGATCAAAGGTGCCGACTGTGCTTTAATGTAGCATTAATTGCTTAATGAAGTGGGCCAGGCCAGTGAGCACCAGCAATGGTGATCAACCAGTCATTGTATCCAACAGATCTCACTCAACACAAGGTGTGGAGTACAGAATGAAGGGGGGAGCAAGTAAACAGGTGTCAGTCAGCAATATACAGTGTACTAACCCTAATATTCACAAGTAACAGAGATCACCTAGTGAGGTAAAAACGTGATCTGCTTCTGCTAGCCCAAACTTATCTGTTGACATTTTCAGTAGATTTTATAAATGAACAATTAGTTTTTACAAGACTCAGACTTTGGACTGTTGGCTGAAGCTGCAGACTGCATTTTAGCAGTCATTGTTACCAACCAATCCACATTTTACAGGAAATACGAAGAACCAGGACCTCATGTCTCTAAGACCCAACAAGAGATAAGAAGACTAGATATAGCAACTCCACGTACTGTGATGTCTAGATGAATGTGAGGAAGATATGGAAGATTGCTCTGTGGGAGTCAGGTCTTTATCTGCAACATCTAGCTCCTGGAACTTTTCTGTCAAAGAGTCGTTCTTCCTATAAAGATAAATATGTGAACAGTTCTAAGCTCTTCTGATAACATAACATCTTATTTTTAAGCTGAAACTTAAAAAGTCTAATCATTACCCAATTAATAACTTAACCTTGTCGTTAGACATGTTAGATATGCCATGTATCCACGGAAAACATTCAAGCATATTTCCAATATAAAACACCCAAGTGAAATATATGAGGCAGAAAATCCTCTCAAAACAACTGGTTTTCCTTGAATTGCTTTAGCGCTCTTCCTTCCAATCAACATCAGCTACACACTTACCTCCCCTTGTTCCTTCTCTGAGACTGTATTTCCTTCCAATCAACATCAGCTACACACTTACCTCCCCTTGATCCTTCTCTGAGACTGTAATTCCTTCCAATCAACATCAGCTACATTTACCTCCCCTTGTTCCTTCTCTGAGACTGTATTTCCTTCCAATCAACATCAGCTACACACTTAACTCCCCTTGATCCTTCTCCGAGACTGTATTTCCTTCCAATCAACATCAGCTACACACTTACCTCCCCTTGTTCCTTCTCTGAGACTGTATTTCCTTCCAATCAACATCAGCTACGCACTTACCTCCCCTTGTTTCTTCTCTGAGACTGTATTTCCTTCTAATCAACATCAGCTACGCACTTACCTCCCCTTGTTCCTTCTCTGAGACTGTATTTCCTTCCAATCAACATCAGCTACGCACTTACCTCCCCTTGTTCCTTCTCTGAGACTGTATTTCCTTCCAATCAACATCAGCTACCAGAGGGTCCTCTCTGTCAAAATACGACAAACACATAGAGGCCGTCACACTGAAACACCTGTGTAACCAGTTCTTCACCTTACTTATAGAATCTAACACTTTGATTGGTCCACCATTGGTATCAACCTTATGTTTAATCATGATCTTGTAAGCAGTTACAAATCTGATCATATGTTTGAAAAACAGAATCTATTTCTCGACTCGGAGTGTACATTACTGGACACAGAACTGTTAAACGGAGTCTAGAACTCAAAGTTATTACTCTAGATGGCATGAATGACAAGAGTCATGTTGTACCCTCTTAAATTATTACTGTACACCAAGACAACCAGGGTCTATTTACCTTTCTTCTTTCCGCCTGACTGCCTGTAGTGAAATCTGTTTGGTTGGCGTGGGTGTCCGCCGCACTAGGGTGGAATCTGGCCTGGGGGGAACTGATCCTGCATGGCTGCCTCGTCTGGAAGGAAGAGTTCAACACCTTCAGGCATATTGACAACACCATCGGGCTGACTTCAATATTTATCACAAAACATTGTTGATTGCACAATATATATCACATACACAAATTTGGAGTAAAACTGCATAAATGTATTCTCATTTTAACATATGGAAAAAAGAACTATTTGATTATTCCTTTTAAAATAATGTTTCTTATCACAATTTTTGCATTCTAAGACACAGCAAATCATGATCAGACCTCATAAAGATGATAAAGGATTTCCTATAATAAAGTTAAACATATTACATATATATATCAATACTGTTTTGTAAACAATAAGGAAAACAATTTGTGAAGAGCTGCTCATTTCGATGTTAACACGAGTCCGCTAGTGACATGTGGACTACCACTTTTACCAATATGTAGATGACAACTCTGCAACAGAAAATATCCCTAGTCCTTCCTTATATTTACCAGTCCCAGATGGACTTATGATAATGTCAAGCCCTGGTTGGCCCACTACGTACTTGGCACTGCTGGGTTGTCTGTGGTCCCAGTACTGCTCCTTTTTTCTGGACGTCTCTTTCATCAGAAAACATATATATTAGTAAAACATATATATTAGTAAAATATGAAACGACAACCCCTTTGTTAAACTTCACTGAAAGCGTCCTATGATTCAGATGACATAATGCAATCTGTTGGTGACATCATGAACAATGGATGACATCATGAGCAATTGATGACATTATGTTGTATGGTTCTCAACAATGAATGAATGTGATGTCATATCAATTGGCCAATCAATAATGAGTATTGCTAGAATACACATGTGCATGTATCATAACGTTAAAACACTCTGTCCTACCCTTAAATGTAATATATACAATGATATAGCCGTTGGCCATAGTTATTATCTATAAGACCTATTTTTTACTAGTTGGTTTCCAGATTTATCTCTCTTGGAAGTCGATGGTAAAAAGAAAAAAAATACATTAAAAAAATACCTCACAAGGATAATGTGAATGGAGAGAAATCCATCATTTTGTATTCTGGTAATAAGACACTTTAGGACAGGAAGTCCTTCAGTAATATATGATGGTTTATGAATTTTTTACCCAAAGATTACCTAATATAAATGTACAAAATGTGTGTGGTTTCTGTCTATTCATCCCAGGGAAACATGTTCATTTCAAGAAAGTACACAGTCCATCGTTGAAAAACTGACCAAAGTCCACTCAAATATGGATACTGACTCTCCTGGTTCTGACCCCAGGCCTGGGTTCATGGTTCACTCTGATGAACCCTGACCTGTTGACCCACATGACTCAACTTTGACCTCCACATCTACTGTTGACCCTGTAAGATAACCTCTCACCTTCTGATTCAAGGATTTCAAGACTAGATGAATTAGAATTGTTCAAGTGCCGGATGCCTCCCGATGGTGGTCTGTAAATAACAACACCAGGATAGACTGAATCATCTTGGTATTATGCCATCTAAGGATCTACTACTAACTTTCATGAACGTAAGTCTCTAGTACCGTGTTTCACTGAGAGTTACTAAGAGTCAGGGTACATGAGTCTGTTGTGAGAGGATTCATCTGAAAGTGCAGCTTCTTTGGGTTTGGTAAGTGTGTCAGATTACCATGATTACAGCAAAACATTACCCATGAAGTAAAAAAGATTAATATAACTCTTTGTTCAAGCATGTATTTTATATCATTTTGTAATGATAACATATAGCAAAACCCTTAAAAATGGAAAATTTCTACTAGTCCTTATGATACTTTAACCATTTGGCAGTTTGGCAAGGACTATAGGACTCAAGCCTTTAAATGGCATTATGAAGTGATACACAAAAGAAAGAGAATTTATTAATGTAACATTTTGGAGTATATACTTGCAACTGTGGCCACCAACACCAGACTCAAAGAACATTAAACCTCTTAGTCTGTCATACAGACCCTGAAACAAATATATCCAAAAGAGCCCATGCAAGTCTATAATAGTGGGCAAGTCTGGAAAATGAAGAGAGTATCTGGGCTCCCTTTTATTATATTTTATTTAGATAATTCAACAACTTTTTTTTCTTCTGTAAGACATGTTTATTTCAGAAACTAGATGTAGTCTATTCACCTCTGTCAACAAACTAGACCTGAAATACGCTATTTCTGAAACCTCATCAAGAACCATGAGCATAACATCAGGTGGGATGCCACCAAAGTCCTGTCTACCAACAACTACAACTGGCGACAAAGAAAACTACAAGAACGCATTGACATCAGGAGACACCAGCCAGCCTTAATAGCATTAATTCACCTGATGAAGGAGTAAATATATACTCCGAAACATTGTGTTCCTCATAATAAAGAAGTTGACATTCATATATTCTCTTCCTGACTATAGGACTTGTGCCAATTTCTAATGCTGCCTTAACAAGCTGATACCTACCGTTTGTGTATGACA
The DNA here is from genome assembly GCF_023055435.1 of Haliotis rufescens. Classification (NCBI taxonomy): domain Eukaryota; kingdom Metazoa; phylum Mollusca; class Gastropoda; order Lepetellida; family Haliotidae; genus Haliotis; species Haliotis rufescens. Next base: position 7,421,619 of record NW_025964112.1, read on the forward strand.
TTGTTTTCTTTATCTGGTTCCTGGTAGCTCTTCTTTTGACGACTTAATGGTCGATTTGTTGCCATTCTTGATCAGGTGAATAGAGAAATCTGATCTTTGAAACATGGGTCTAGAAAGACAGAAATAGACGAGAGTGCAGATGGTTTTCAATGCCTTCTTAATACACTTAATCCCTCTGGACATCTTTTACAATGAAAGCTTTTGTTAACATGGCTATTTATACTTATAGGGTTGTCCTTACTATCAAAGCTATCTTTTCAATCCCTAGGTTTAGGGCTATTAATAAATCAAACCATTACTATCATGAGATTTCAAAAATCATGGTACAGTTAGATATGTTCTTGGAACAAAATAATACAATGAAATATGGGTACAACTCAAAATATTGTTTTATACATGTTTTGTTTGTTTGTTGTTTAACGGTGCACTCAGCAATATTCAAACTATATGACTGAAGTCTGTAAAATAATCGAGTCTGTACAAGACTATCCAGTGATTGGTGTCATGAGAGTCGATCCATGCAATGGGGATACGATGACATGCATCAACCACGTCAGCGAGCTTGACCACCCAATCCTGTTAGTCAACTCTTACAACACGCTTAGTTGCCTCTCACGGCAAGCTTGGGTTGCTGAAGACCTATTCTAAAGGGCACATTTGGATTGTGAACTGATCAAGAGGGACCCTATCCATGTTAGTGGATGCCAAGGATGTATATACATTCATAATTCATACCCCTGGAAATGAGTAATTGTGTATCCCAAATCAAAAGTAACTTTGTAACCCTATGCAGTAAGGCCAGGTGTGTTAAGCCTGGCCTAAGCAATAAATTAATTCAGTTCTAAGGCCAGGCGTTTTATATTTTTCGGATTACGGACCCGCCGACTTTTTAGAAAATTTTAAAATAAATAAATCACATTTCCATTTTTTTCCCCTGCCGATAGCTGCGTAGTCAGTTTTTTTATTTGTTATCATCACCTTTTGATAAAAAAACTTATGAATTTACCATTGTAAACTAGTAAAGAGATACATAATTGATCTTTGTTGATCTCGAAGCCGAACATGAATAGCCTCCCTTGACAATTGTCTGTGTTGTAAGTGGTAGAATATTTATTGTTTCAAGGGGCTTTATCATCACAAATGGCGGTCTTTTCAGCACAGAATATGTTCATAAAGTATGCCAGAGGCATTCTGCATTAAAAAAAAAATGTATCTGGCTTTTTTTTTCCCTCCTCCAACCCTGGACTTTAATTGGGCTGAAAAATCTGTAATCCTTAAAAATAGAAAAAAGCCTGGCCTAAACAACATATAATGTAAATGCATAGGGGGATGATATTTTTTAACAAGAACAATAACATATGTCTATTTTTCTGTTGAATGAAGCTAATGTTTATGAAAACACTGATGAGGTGAGGTGAAATGTTTAACATGAATACCCCACTCAGACACATTATACTGACTCCGAGCTGACAAGTCCTTGTTTTGGCCCCTTAATGCCGAGCGCCAGGCAGGGAAACAACAAAGTACCATCTTTTAACGTCTTTTGGTATGACACGGCTCAGGATCGAAACCCCAGACCTTCGGCTCTCAGAGCGGACGCTCTACCACTGGCACTAGACCACGGAGGAGGTCATGAAAACACTGTTTCAACTGACAATTACTTGTGGGCTCCTTGATTCCAGTAGCGGAGATGGAGATGTTTATTTAACAACAATACCAGGGAAGGCATATTAAGTTATGTTGACTTCATTCAATTATTTAAACAATGAAATGTGATGGATGGCAACACCGTTTATGCGAAATACAATATATATTCCAGCTATATGATGGCTGTCTTGACCAGACTATGCAAGTGAATTGGGATATTAGTTGTTGTTTTACTGTGATGTGTTTGATTGTGTGTTGATAGTTGTATGTATGTGTACTGGTATGTTGTTTCGTGAATGTTATAGAGAATGAATGGCTGACCATAAAAAAATAATTCCAATGATTGCATAGTGATAATTTGTTTTATGAAATCTCAATAACATCTGTTTTGTCCTCTATCTTTTTAGCGGCGAAAGGACCGCTCCACTGTGACATCACACAATTTGTTACTGCGAGAGAAATCGCGATAAACATGGCCGCCCCAACAGAATCTTTGGAAACCTATAATCCAATGATAACATTGTCTTATATATAAATATTTAGAAATACGAAGTTTCTTTCTTGGGGTACAAAATTACCGCAATCCGGCAACATGGTTTTGATCATGGATACTGCCAAATGGGCCGCCAAATGTATAGTCAGGCCATGTGTATAGTAGAGTTGCACCCGACTCGCCTAAAAAATATATATAATATTTTGGTATGCATTTGGCAAATACAACTTAGGTTAGGCCTAATGATCACAATTACTAGTATATTCATACACAAGTATGGAAATAATATAAAAAAAACCCGTATCATCCATACTATGCTTAACGCGCTGCGCTTCATGTTGAGTCAGTGAGCCAGAGACCAGTCGGTTACGCTATTGGGACCGAGAATACAACACTAACATTTAGGTACATTATGTGTATAAAATGCATTACTAAGTATTTCTGATAGTTACATACTTATTCTATAATACAAAAACCCACCGTAGTTCGATTAAAAAAAATTAAGGCAATTCGTGTCAAAATCTTTTTAGGCGAGTCGGGTGTATCCCGTATAGTATACCCGTTAGATATTTTATCAGCGGGTTGGTTTATTTCACTATCATTTCAACATCACCGTTTGTCGTGATTATTAACGTTACAATTGATACATGTTAGTTCAAACTTTAGAGTAAACGCGATTGTTACAATATCAAGCAGATTATCCATCAAAAACACAATTACCATGCCAAACTTTTAAAAATATTAAACATTTGTGATTATTTACCTAAGTTACAACATTTCATCCGCCATGTTGTTTGAAAATGGCTTCCGCGAGACGGCTGCTAGCTTTACATAACAATGTGATAAAGTTTATCTGTAAAAGTAGATAATATTAATTTTTAAGCACTTATAAACAATATACAATTCAAACAAAAAATATCTAGTGATTTCGTGAGATAAGATGGAAGTTATTAGGGAAATATGTTATCTGGTGAATTTCTTAAAAAACTTAGCTTTGCATAGCCAAGTTAAATGTGAAGGTCATATCTAAACTGGTTCCACTATTGATACGCGCTTCATGCTTAAAGCGTTTAGTTTGTTAAAGTAGACAGGAGCCTAGTCAAGGTCACATTTGCACCAAACGGAGTTGCACGTTTCATCGAGGTAAGTCGAGGGTTAAAAATAAACTTAGATCTTTTATTCGATGACACGCGACAAGTGTACTGGAAGTTAGTGTTTTCAACTACAAAACAAACAATGCTTGTCAATTATTATTAGAATGTTGTTACTAACGTCGATGATCAAGCACCTGTCCACTGTTTCCCATTGAAATTACCACATTACCACAACCTGATAGTAAAACGTTTTCTGCAGTGATAGACGAGTTTCGAGAAATGTTTAGTTGCTGAATATACATTTCTGTATTTGCCTCACCTTATCTTAGGCATGCTTAGAGGCGCTGTACAATATGTATGCCACATACAAACACTTATTCAAGGATCCAAGGACTAAGAATATTTAGAGTTGGTGGTAACCTACCCTAACCCTAGCTAACTCTATAGATTGAAGATGCACGTGTTATTGTTTTGGCCCATTGTTTTTTCTGTTACTAAATAATTTGTCTTGAGATGTATATAGTTTTAATGATACTATTAAGTGGCAAACATATTCTTTAATCGCACAGAATTACTTTCTAGCCTGTAACACAAGCAATGGTGTTCTTTACTGTGTTCTCTCAGAGACCATATAATAATCTATTATATGGTCTCTGGTTCTCTCTTTCGGTCTTTGCCTATTATGAACTGTCCTATATGTCACTGATATGACGGGGCCCACAAGAGATGTGGGAAGGAAGTCTGTGTCTCTGATTGGCTTCAAATCATTGAGATATATTTGTTGTTAGAGATGTTGCAATGGATTGGGTTGACAGGCTCTGTGACTTGGTTGATTGCTTGCCATCGTACCCTGAAGATGTGGGTTGTTGCTGGTAATACTCATTAGAATAGGCCCTCAGCAACATTGCTGGTTTGTCTGGTCCAGACATGATTATTTACGGGCTTGAACACAGCTGGAATATTGCTTAGTGCAGTGTAAAAGACTGCTCTTCAGGATTTTTTTACAAACAATAGCCATTAACCCCCTAACAGTGACTGGAGTAGACCTATTAGCGGGAGAGGAAGGTCTTCTTTCAGAGGCACACACACTTTCTCTTCAATTTGGCTCTGATAAAAACTTGAGCGAAGACAATTTATTCTGTGCAGCACTTGGTTTGGCAACTTCGCTGTGCAGAGCTCTGTTGTTTTGGTTTGAGAATTGAATCATGCATGAACTGAAGGTGTGATATCACACTTGGAAATTATTTAATGCATGAATTAAATACACCTCAAAGCGTCGATGTCCTGGCCTTTACACAACAAACAAACCTTCTGCCATCTTGATTTTGTTTTGTCAAATTGTAGTTTTTGTGGTGATTCATTCAGAAGTAAATTCACAGAAAGTTTCTGATGCATGAAAAAATATTTCTATCCTGAGAACACTTATTAGGGCAACCAGTTATGCCACAATTCTACAAGGTATTTTGATATTTGTAAACTTTTGTTGAAACCACTTGCATCATTTATGAATTCCCGATGTGTTTTGCAAAAGATACTCATCACAAAATTTCCTATTTTAATGTACCGGGCATATAGATTGTGATATGTGAGTTGAAATGAAGTGAGAACAAAATTAAAAAGAATAACAGTACACATGGGACAGGTCCATGATTTTAATTTGTGTCATGATATTCCTGTTATTTTGTGTGTTTGTTTTCAGAGTATGAGGAAAATAAGAAAACACCTTGTGTATGACGTTCTGCACAAAACTGTGGTGACAGGATTAATAGGACTGACCGGAATAGGATGCGGGCTGTTGGCTTGGAGGGGGTACAGATACCTGACGTGTGAGTACACTGCAGTGCCCCATGGCTTTAGACCGACTGATGTAAGGATCAGATTTGATTAATTTAGTAGGTGACCATCCTCTAAATCTCCAGGGCTCTCAGTAAACCTACACTTACCCCTCAACCCCATTAACGATCTCAAATTACCTGCCCTTTTTCATTAGCCAATTTGAGTTGCTACGGACCAATGAGAATGCGAGTTAAAAACCAGCCCTAATGTAGCGTTGGCGATATCAACAAAATGGCGGCCAATCCCATTGAATACAACAGAGTTTGAGAAAAATTCAACGTTGAAAAACTGATTGACACGCAAAAGAAACCCTCAAAAGTCTTTTTGATGGAAAGGATGACTTCATCTCCATTAAAACTGGTGGTGGTTTTAGTTTCTAGGTAATACGAGTAAACCTCCCTTGGCCATTTCCTTTTCCTTATCTTGATGTGTGATCAGTCAGTCAATTTGAATGAAACTTAAGAGCGGGTAATCCGAGATTGGGAGAATCAAGGGAATGGATCAAGAAGCTAGTGTTGGTTTACCAAAATGCAAGTCCTGGAGATATAGAGGATGGGGTAATACTTCCACCCTAAAAAATATACAGCATTTTAGGTATTTAATTGTTCTATATAATTTAAGAAAGGAGGAAATCTTTTAATAAGTTATGGCGTGTGTGCATATGATTGAGAATTGGATTTCAACACTTCCATGTTTTGAGCTTATAAATACACCAAATATAGAAGTAATGCTAAAATATTCCTGGTATTAAAGAATTTCATTACCTGTTTTCTTTGTAAGTATTTTAACATATTAATCAAGTATTTGACTCGTGCTGATTTCTTTGGAAATGTAGCTCAAAACAGACAAGGTGCAATATCCATCATGGTTCGCAGGCTACATCAGTTTTGTCACCAGAGTTCTGTGTCATATGTCAAAACTGACATAGAATAGAAAGAAAAAGAACAAAATGTCAGCTGCCAGTCTGAGAACATCATTATTTAATAATTTTCATCAACTATAAGATTTGACATTTCAAAGAGAGCCCCTCTATCACAGTCAGGGCAAGACACACTGTATGTTCTCCTGCAGTTTGTGCTTTCCAGAGTGTGGATGTTACATGTTTGATCATACAATGAATTTGATGTTTTGTGTGGTTTTGCAGATGTCAGGCCGCTACAGCTGGAGAGGAAACGGATGCTGGCAGAGGAACAGATGAGGTCAGAGCAGATTGAAAAGGAGGCGGAGCTGCAACGACGTCAGAAAGAGGCTGAAGCTCTGTAGAGAATTAGAACATCTGGAAGTGTGATAAAACAATTCAAGGACAGACGCTTCCGAGGCTGAACAGTTATACATTGAAAAGGATGGACATTCTACCAGACCATATTCTACAGGCATACAGCATCAGGTCACTTGGCTTGTGTTAATTTCATGCTTGGACAGGATAGGGATTCCTCCAAGATGACAGAGGGTCAGAGAAGAGTCATGGTTTTAAATGCAGACCATGGTAATATCAAAAATGCACCAAGTACTAGGGCATGATTTCTTAATTGTTGGATCATAGATAAATCTACCCTATTTTTCATCAAAATGGATAACGAATTAATTAATATTTACTCTGACACATCCGACAGGCATACAATTTTTTAAATAGCTCTTTCTTTCTAATGAAAATTTTCAACAATACCAATACAATGCTCAATTTAACATTCAGTCTTCACCAAGTTGGTCAGTAGTCATTGATTCTGTTCATGATAAGTCTTAGAGCTATGTCCTAGCCCTTGCTACACAGGCCTATCAAGATTAGACTCCTTAGTCTTCTGTAAAAAAAGCTAAAGCCTTGCTGCAGATGCTGGCTGATGGCATCTTCCTGAGGCAAGAGGGTTAACTGACTTTAAAAGTCCAGTTTCCACCCTTGCCAAACTAGGTTGGAATTCCTGGGCTCGATCGTAGCGCCACCAGGGGCTATTACAAGTAATGTCCTTTCTATGCCTCTCCTATTGACAATCAGATTTAACCTCTCGTATCACTTGCATTTGCTTCAAACAAAATGGTGGCGCCCAGTCAAGACGATCTGATCAATAATCAAGATCTATATTGTGATTAAACGAGTCTTACATCGCGAAGTGCATCAAATCACATGAGCACCTTGATTAAAAACATGAAAAGATGTAGAAAATATCTGTTGACAACGAGTAAGTGGTGCACATGCTTTGCAAATCCTGCAGTTGACCAAAATCTGCATGACACTTTACGAACCGGATTTCGATTTTGGTGCGCGATTTTGATTGGACTATGCATAGACTCGTTAGTCCAGCCAAAATGTAACTCCATAATACCAGCCTAGTTTGGCAAGGGTGGAAACTGGACTTTTATAGTCAGTTAACTCACTTGCCTCGGGAAGATGGCTGATGGTGACTTGCTGTTTCCCTGATCCAGCAAGTAGAAAACACATTGGCCTAATGGAGTGATTTCTAGCATTAGGTTTATACAGTTTTGTCATGTCAAGGATGAGGATGTGTGGCCGTGTTGTATGTTTGTGTTGTGAGTGCTAGTGAGCAACAGAAAATACATGTGAGAAACAGACGCAGTTGAACCTGTTCCTACATCGTGTAGTATTGGTAAAGCAGTAATGCTGTATATATATATGTGAATGTTCTGAAGGTATTAAACTTTATATCATACTGAAGAAGTTGTCTGTCAGTCTGTGCTATGTAGTTGTGCTGATCACATTGTTTCTTGTGTTATGATGAAGTTGCTAATTTATAGAAATAAGGATACTTTAGTGTTTTCCTTTCACCAAAGAACCAAAAATTATGGTCAAATGAGAAAAATTATTTCATTATAAAGAAATTCCTTTCACCAAAGAACCAAAAATTATGGTCAAATGAGAAAAATGATTTCATTATAAAGAAAATATCGGACAACATGCCACTCGACGTTAAGTGCCTCAAGTCAACAATCAATAGCCCTTACGGTCGGCTGCTGAGAAATTTTACTGATACTTTCTTAAAGTTTTGATATTTAGAAAGCTGAGCACTTTGGCATATCATACATTATTTATGTGATCCATTAAGCCTGCTTCAAAAATAGTTACTGCAAGTTTTATTTGGGGGTGTCGTTCTGCTGTTCGCCTGCCGAATGGGTTCGACAGTAGCAACATGGCCAGTGACACACTCTGTCGCATTGAGAGCTTTAAAAGGATTGTGAATTGTGGTAGTTTGAGTACTGCTGAGATAAAGATATATGACAATTCTGTACTTCGTGACTACAGGAAGAAACTTGAAGGGTGTTTGCGTGATACAGACTGACAGACAGTCGCCTTTATGCAGTAGTATAGGTCACAGGCCCATAATTCATCAAATAGACAAATATATGAAAGCATGATGTTGGACTGAGCGCATACCTGATAACATTAAGACATATGAAATATATTATGATTATATAGAAGTGGCATCTCTTATCTTTTTAACTTTACCAAGTAGTATACTTAGACATTTTTAAATATTAACATTATCTGGGGACATAATTTGATAGGTTACTTACTAAGTTATGTAAAAAGCATTCACTTTTAGACTGAGTAGTGACTGCACACCAACAATACATGAAATACATCTTTAACATAATTAAAACCTCTTGAGTAACAAGTCTATCTTGGTACAGTGTGTTTGTATGCCTGCTACTATCTACTGATAATCTGAAGTTGTTACATCCAAACATAGCAATAGGTTTCCTTTGATGTACAGAAAGATTAACAGTAACATACTTTACAACATTAAGTAGTGACTCGAACTGAGAGTAATCAGTGACATTTTGTTTTATTTTCTAAAGAGTAGTGACAATTGAATGAAGCACTCATACAATATTTGTTTAAATGCTGGCATGAACAGTGTAGTATTGGCAATGTCCTGCCTGAGCCAAAAAACTGCTGCGCGACCACTACAGGATGAAAACAAGGGTGCTATCAGAGCATATCGCGATCAGTATGCCATTAACAAAAGTCACGATTGATGCACAATAAAAGGTGAGAATGCGAGCAGGTATGCAAATACATGTTTTGGTCTGAATAATATCCAATTCATATTACCAACAATATTCATATACTACACATCAAATGTATGAATACTCATCCCCATTGAGGAAAGGCTTCCTTTTATTTGCATTTTTAAAACAAAACCAATTAAAATGAAAAAGGCCTCCACATTCCTTAAACTTTTTATTCTCACAATGGTGCACTGCATGCATGGATCCGATGCTTGTGTCGTTGCAGGCCTTTTAACCAAATGCGGTATGAATAATATGAGTAATAATACTTCAAATTCGTTGCAAAAATAGAAACTAAACAAAATCATTGACTACACAAGCATGTACAAACTTGGACGGCGGGAAATCCAATGCTGACTGCAAGTCGTCTCAGACGGTCCAGTCTTGAAACATGCCCACCCTATAGCAGACAATGGCGTCTTTAGGCAACACTATACAATATAACCACACTAGGAAGGTTGTGGTCTCTCTCACAGACCCCGGGGCATATGTTTAATAAAACAATCAGTGGCACTCTCATCGGAACTGGTTAAGGTTATTGGTCTGTAAATAAAAATATATGAACCCCTAGATATAAAACTACTTTTATCCCAGTTCGCCCCGATTATGTTTCTAGGTTTGTCAGTACCATACCTGTGCTCGTGGGTTTCACCAAAGTGGTAAACGTCTAAGACCTGCATCACTTCGGGCTTTCCTCCCACAGTAAGCTGACACGCCGTGATATAAATGGAATACTGTTAAAAGTGGTGTTAAGCACAACTCACTCACTCACTCACTCTTGCAGACTATACTCATCCCCTTCTCAGTTTTCATGTACTGGGGAAAATCGAAAAGTTAGTCTCCTCATATTGTTTGGTGTTATGGTCCTAACTCCTGCAGGAAGAATATTGTATCTTGGGTTGAGTGAGTGAGATGGTTTTACGCTATGGGCTTCACATATTCTACTTGGTGGGAATTGAACTCTGGCATTGGGCATGACGACCGCTTTAACCAGTGGGCTAGCCCCCTTTAACTCTTGGAAGACGCAACAAGTCATAGACCTGCATCTGATAACTGATGTTTAAAGGCTTTCCTATCAAGGAAAACAGGGTCCACGTGGATTTCAATGTCTACATTCTTTCATCCGTTCTATATTCGTTCGGCACAGGTTGTATACGTGTGATACATCGGATCATGTGTGATGTAACATGAATCAAAGAGGAACATGAAGAGTATGGTTTAGCGCCGGTTTTAGATATATTCAAGTAATAAGTATCACGGCAGGAAGATCAGAAGTAGGCTTCACACATTTGTATGGGGAATCGTACCCTTCCGCGCGGCAAACGAAAGCTTTAAACCACTAAAACCACCGACCCGGGAACATAATATAATGAATAGTATCTTTACATTTATCATGTATCAGAGAGATTTGAATGGCAGAAGTGATTAACGTTATCCATGAAGAGCTTCGATCCCTACTGCATGGTCAAACGTATGGGGCCATCCGTGTGGTGCTACGGCTTGAGTGAGTGAGTAATCTGGCTGGTTTGAACAGTGTTTCAGTTTAATCCCAGCATTATATTACAGTTACATGTTGTAGAAAAGCCCGAAGTGATGCAGCTCTATACAATGTATCTCTTTGGAGAGACTCGGGGTCGCGGGTAATAGTGCTAAGAAACTAAGGATCATAATCAAGGCGGATCTTGGATTCGGACCCACGATCAACGGATCCTGGCACAGCTAAGGGACGTAACACGTCCCTAGACCAGTATTGGATCATGGTGGTAATGAATCATCAGCTCCGATGCCTGTTAATAGATCACTGTCTCACTTTTGAGTGAGTGAGTGATTTAAAGTTTAACGTCGCATCGGCATTTTCAGATATACAGCATCGAGAACAAGTTGATATATACACAGGTGAGTCATGAATACAAAGTTATATTAAAAACAAATTTGTCAGACATATATTTGGGTACAACAATATTATTTATACAGTTTATCACTTTTGAGAATAGTTGAGCTCCAGTCATGGTGTTGATATCAACAATGCTTAAATTTAGGGTAGATTGGCGTGAAAATCAACCTTTTCTCTAGTTTGAAGATATATATCGTAGGCAGTTTGGCAAGGTATAGGTTTTAACAGGGAGTATGGCAGGGTATAGGTTTTAACAGGGAGTATATGTCTTATATATTCCCCGTTAAAACCTATACCCTGCCAAACTGCCTAAGATACATAAGCTATAGTGGCATTTACAGACAGGAAGGACCCTTCCAATCCCTATGATGGCCTGATAATGATCTGTTTGGAACATTTCGGGCGTGTTAACTGATTGATAGTAGCATGGTCATCTTGAGTATTAGAGTCATTAAAAACATCAACCAGGTCACACGCTCAGATTGCGACCTTTAATATTTCAAAACACTCATGCATCCTCCATCGACAATACTTCACGGGCTTGTGTGTTCAAGTTCTTCCATCACCGAGGCCCGTATACCGCACCAGACAAAAAGTGTGTATGGATTTGGATCCTTTACGTTGCGGATACAGACATCATGGCGCAAGACACCAACCGACGCCACACTTCGGGCCATGTCTATAACGTGGCTATTGAATGAGCAGGAACGTACTCGCCTAGCACATGATTTGTTTGTTTGTTGTTTAACGCCGCACTCAGCAATATTCCAGCTATATGGCGGCGGTCTGTAAAAAATCGAGTTTTGAGCAGACAATCCAGAGATTGATACCACGAGTATCGATCCACGCAGTTGGGATCGATGACATGCATCAACCAAGTCAGCGAGCCTGACCATCCAATCCCGTTAGTCGCCTCTTACGACAAGCATAGTCGCCTCTTATGACCAGCATGTTTTGCTGAAGACCTATTCTACCACGGATCTTCACGGGTACAATCAACCAGGTAACACTTTGTAACACCCGACTGGTCATTAATCAATTCTTATAGGCATTGTGTGCATTCCAAATTACAACCCACAGTTATAGTACAATGCAACATTCATCACAAAAAGCCTTTATTTCTGTGGTGCTAACGTCAAGATAGTCGTCCAGGATCTGGAGACCCATAAGGAGACCCACATTGCTTGGTGTAATTGTCCCAACTCCCGCAGGAATATATAGAATACTAAACGAGCTCCCGTGTAATACCAATTTTATGAAAAGAGTGAATAGTTCTGGTATCTGACGAGCGAAAGAGCCCAGAGACTCTTCATTTTCAGATACTGCAGTAATCTAGACTTCCCAAACATTATAGACTTGCATTGGCTGTATTTGATATATTTGTATCAGGGTCTGCAAAACAGACTAATTCCCCTCGTCAAACGGAATGAACTCCCCAAAGCACCCATTAGAGGGGATAATATCCATCCATGTCCTGCGGTAGTGTGGAGATTGGCATGGTAAAGAATGTTAGTGTCTTGTTAGTTTGTCCTCAATATTTGTGTTAAAAGCCCCATAGCAACTTATGATCAGTGGCTGTCTTGGTGTTTAAGCTGGTGACTACATATGCTATCCAGGGGAGCTTCAATACTTCTGTTAATTCTAATAAAATCATTAAAATTACGTTTTTCTTTCCCTTTAATGACGGAGATGTTACTTTTTCACATTTTGATACTTTTCTAGAATTTCAAGTTTGGATAACAATAATGACGCCTTTGGGCAACTTTCTCTCTGTGAAGCTTGTACCTGCAGCTTCAACCTAACCTATTTCATGTTCCTGAATCATACAAGAGCAGACATTGGATTTAGATTAACCCAAACATAATTTCCAGTGGTTTAAATAGGGAAATATGCTGATATTTGTGTATCTAAACATTACACACGGATTATCTCAGATGGTTTACGTCCGCTTCCTAAGGCTCATGGAAGAAAGTGTGTTTGAAAATTGTTGACGGATATTGTTTCTGATTTTTCTTAGGCAGATAAAACTCTGTCCCTCGATTTGGTTAAATGTGTAAACACTGGGGTGAGTGATGAAAGGTTGTTCAATTGTCTGCATGCTGCACATGGTCGTTTTCTCGGAGACTGTCGTAAATTTCTTTTTATACCGCTATACGATTGTTTCACTTTAGGATACCCCGAGTTTTTGTATGTTTTTTCTTCTGGATTTCTGGAATTTATATGTGTAGGATAAAGCAAGTCCGAGGGTTTTATGATATTTAAAACCCGCATCTGCGGGACAAAACCGAAGGGCGTTAAGCCCCAGGTTTTAGCCCAAGGATAAGGGTTTTATATATCCTAAATACCCGAGGGGAAGTGTTTTATCTAACTTATAAACCGAAAAAAATAAATTAAAACATCAACATTTTTATGTTCCAAATATGCTTTCCATGAACATTGGGAAACGGGCGTAAAATATCTGTAACTGGCGTACGGTACTTGAAAAAGACATTCTTAAAAGCATTGTTTGTTTGTTTGTTGTTTAACGCTGCACTCAGCAATATTCAAGCTATATGACGGCGGTCTGTAGATAAGCGAGTCTGGACCAGACAATCCAGTAATTGACATCATGAGCATCGATCCATGCAATTAGGATCGATGACATGCATCAACCAAGTCAGCGAGCCTGACCACCCGATCCCGTTAGTCGCCTCATACAAGCATAGTCGCCTTCACGAGCTTGTCACTGCTTCCCCGAGGTTTCATTGTCAATCAATACCGAGGAGGAGTATTTTATCCGCCTTCTGATCCCTCGAAACAACATGTTTATTAATATGTTTAATATTATGCATAAAAGTGCTGTGCAACAGTTTAAAGAAACGCTCGTAAAATATATCTAGTTACAGCATATTCCCTGAACGTGCCTTCTAATGTGAGTGAGTGAGTTTTGGTTTTACGCCGCTTTTAGCAATATTCCAGCAATATCACGGCGGGGGACACCAGAAATGGGCTTCACACATTGTACCCATGTCGGGAATCGAACCCGGGTCTTCGGCGTGACAAGCGAACGCTTTAACCACTAGGCTACCCGACCGCCCCTGCCTTCTAATGAACAATATTTGCAACCAGTTCTGTAGTCTCATGGTTTAATACAGTGCCTGACTACTGATCAGAAGGTTGTTGGTTCGGTTTCTGTCATCCATAATGATTTCTTGTCTTTGACTTTGGAACTATGGACGTTTGAAACAAAAAGTCCAAACTTCACCAGCTTCTCAACTCTTCAGGTCTTAACAGGAGAAATTAAACCATCATACCTATGATGAGGTCTTACAAAGAAAAAGTAAAACTTCATTAGAGGTTATTGCAAATAAATAAATAAAATAATGGTCACTATCTGTGAAAGGTTAATAAGAAGGATGAAATATTCCTCCTAGGTTTTGTTTGAAAATGTAAAACCTCGAGCTCCAGAATCAAGACTTTTCTGTCACTCACACTTTAACATTTTCAACCAAAAACTGGAGTAGTGTTTAATCCTTGACTCATCATTTACAGGTCACACTGACAATAGTGAATAGTGCTAAAATATTGTTGACAGCAGGATAACAGCATTCACTCACTTTTCTCAGCTAACAACATGATGGGATGCTTCTCAATGTAAGGTAACAAAGAAGAACCATTTACTCTCCTCATGTATTTATACTTTATTGCATCACAACAGTTATTGAGGAGTGACAGTTCCAATGATACACAAATGTTGTCATATTCGCCCTGGAGATGTGTCGACAACAGCACCACTGATCACACAAGCACAATGATACACACACATCCTTGTCTCTCACACTAATTAATGGTAGATAACGTGCATGACCATAATGAGGCTCAGATCATAGAAAATAAACTTTGTACTAATCTAGATAACAAATCTACAACAAAAATATCATACATCAATTTCATAATCATGGCTTACAGCCATTTTTTTAACATGCGATTTATGAAAACTTATATCATTGCATTACATTAAATAGACATGAATGATGTCATTGAATATTTCAGATATTGCCTCAATATCTTTGTACCACATGAGTCTGTGAAATACCCCAGTTCTGAAGGACCAGAATTTGTTCAGGGCATTTCTTGTGAGGGAAAGGGAAACAGATGCCACAAATAGGCCATTGAAAACTAAACAACAAAGGTCTATAAATGGACAACAAACAAGTTCATGATTCCACGGCTAACTGAAGTAACCGTCCCATTTGATTTCTTTTGTATATAGTGTACTAAAACATCGCTCGAAAATGCAAAGAAATGATGACCTTTGACATTATCTGAGAAGCTTAAAACTTGCACAAAATGATGCCCCCTAACTTGCAATCACCTTGACAGCCATTTTATCAGAATGACAAGATTTTCACTATTTTTGGACTTTTTGGTCGATTACTAAATTAAGCACCTACAACAATCACTATCTCAAAGCAAATTCCTGCAAAAATGGAGAAGTTTGTTAGATTTAATAGAAACAATAAATAGGACTATTTCCTTGAAAAGCAGTTAATTAAATGCCTAATATATCCTGATCAGTTTCAAACAGCATGCAGAAACTGGAAAAATAAAATAAAAAAAATATTAAAAAATTAAAAAAATTAAAAAACACCCCAAAACAACCCACCATTGTGGAGAAACTCACCAAGTCAAGGTGTGATTTCAAGTTTGAGTGTATCAGTTTATGTGGTAAGCTGTCCTGGTTGTTGCCAATATTAAAGCAGCTGATACTTATTGGTAAATGCAAAAGGTGCAGTTTACTTTGCAGAAACGACATCTGATTTGTCTATTCAAAAAGTGTGTATGACTGTCACCCAAAAGTATAACAATTGTATGAAATAAATACAATCCAACTTGTCAATGGTGTTTGAAAATAACAACTATCTGATAGCTAACTTTGAAAGCATAATTCATAATGTGATAGCAAATTGAAAACAAACATAATGGTACTAGTGATGACTGATAATGATCTGAATAGAAAGACAGCCTGTTAATGATGTAGAGAACATTTGATTACACACTTCAGGAAACATTATCATACTGAAAAATGATTATGTAAATTGAACTGTTGTTGCCTGTGGGTAAAAATACATTACTCATAACATACTCATAACACATGTCATAAACACATCTAACACCATGATCAGTGAATAAGATTGAAGGCATAAATATGGCAAAAAGCCAAATAACCATACTGAACATTATGTATAATCACAAACCTATCACTTACACTGACAATTGTTCAAAGATTGGGATACACTTATCACATCATTGTCATGGATTTTGGAGATCACTTTAGAAATTTTGGTAGCAAGTCAGCTTTAATGAATAATATTAGAAAACAGTCATGATGGATGAGTCATACCTTTGTTATACACCTACAGAGGAATTCAGTTGGATGCAGAATGTATCTTCTATTTTTTAAATGTTAGAACACTACAGAAACACCATTAATGAGTATTTTTCATAATAAATCAAACTATCTTATCACTATACTTGTGTTTTGGCAAAAGAGACAGACATGAAGAACATCATCACAATCAAGTAATGCCTACAAATGATACTAATCATACTAGCTTTGTCAAATTGAAATTTCAACTATACGACTTCTACAAACAAAGGTAATCTAGAAAACACTGCTACCATGTGTATAAATTCATTCTCTTTCTTAACACCTTTCATCCATGAAACTGATGGGAGCATATGAACAAGATGAAACATTCAATATGAAAATACAGGTCTAAACAACAGATAAAAAATTGTAAATCTGTTTAACTATGGAAGAGATAGGAAGGACAAAAGTCGCTAGAAAAGGTAAAGATTAAACTACACTGAATGCCAAGACAACTTTTTTTGTGTTATTTGATAAGTCTGATAACGAAGCACAAACAGTCTTCAAATTAATAAGTTATATTCGCAATCTACAAAATCTGAACCAAACTAAGTCCATAGTTCATAAAGATAACATATTGTAAAATCTGTGTATAATCACATGCTCTTCATGAAGTCAACAAACCTTGTTTCCTATTTTTCAAGAAATTGGCTTTTCCATGACAAGAAAAGACCTCCTTTTGTGTCAGTAATTATCCCTGCTTATCTCCCCTTCCCTTATCCATTTCGATATTCAGAGGAAACTCAAGCACTGTATTAGGGATTATATGAACAAGGCTGTTACAGGGTACAGACATGAAATAACTAGAATATAGATAACTACTATCTATTTACTTTGCCATTTCAATCCAGACATGCTTTAATATCTGTATTAATGAATTGTTTTCTTTTCTTCCAGATGATAATGGTGAGCAAAACATACATTATGAATGTTGACTATCAACATGCACACAAGACAGCAGTGAGAGAATTTATCACATTTCAACACACAGATATTTGACAATATCTCACAAATATCACATGAACTATGATTGACACAAAACATGCATAAATCACTGAATAAATATGTCCAGATATCACTTGATGAAATGCTAATAAATGACAGCCTCTCTCATGAACGGTTGAATATGAATTACAAATTGCAAGACTCGTCATTCAAAAAAGCTAAATTAAGAGTCATAAGAACTTTCTCCTCTTGGCATTCAATGCTGTTTAAACTGTACCGAAATAATATTCAGCTCTAGACATATAGGATGAGTTGTAAATGATTTAAAAGATGAAAGAGTATCAACAAGGTTATTAAACGACACTTTACAGTTATTTACAAATGTTCGCTATTGTACATCTGTACAACTCTCTTTACATTATCAGCCCCTCTTGTATCCTGTACAGTATGTTCAAGCGACTAGAATAAAATTCCTCACAAATATTACTAGAGATCTCTTATATACATACATTCTACCTACAACCACTGAAATTGATATATATGTAACATAAAACAACAACAGTCACAGAACAAGAAAGAAAACATTAATGGCTGCCTTTCTCTTATATTATAATATGGATGGACCACATTATAACAAAATAAATCTGAAAAAATAGGCACAGATGTGTTCTCATTATAGTATCACACCCTCTTTTGAGGATTTCATTTTCTACCCGTATAACAAGGACATGCAAGATATCGGTAGTCAAAACACTTGGGCTGGTACTCGAGTAGTAACAAAGTAAACTGAATGAGTCTGAAACAAATACTTTCCATGCACATACAAACAGCAAGAAAATACACATACAAGAATAAAAGTGTAAATACGGGCAATAATGTTTACTTTCTGTATTAGTTGTCTGATAATGAAAATATTTTCAGAGGAACACAGGTAAATGTCAGTGTAATGTTACCAGCTTCAAATTTAATTACAAACTGAACAATTTGTATGCAATTTGAATTTAATTCTTCAACTAATACATTCATCACATGATCTATGAATAAACTTGTTCATGAATAGTGAGTTTGAATCTTATTTTATGTAACAGTTTCAACACCCAAGTGTTTTGACCAGAAACATCTCTTGATTCCCGCTACAGGCATGAAGCGCACTACTATGACCCATTGCTACTGGAGGTAAAAGGGGGCATTCCGGAAGTAAATCCAAATCCCTGGGCAGGGGGCCGAATGGCGGGAACCCCTCTGGAATGTGGTAGCGTGGCGACGAAATGTGGGTCCTGCTTGTTAGCAAAGTCTGTCATGTTAGCTTGAGCACTTGTGGGAAACTTCCCAACTGGGTTTGCAATGTTCACTGTCTGTATAAATGGGGCCTGGGCAACTGGTCCTGGGAATCCATTTTGGTAATTGACATTAGTGCTGGACACTGCAGCCTGAGGCCAAGGTGGTCGTGCACCGGATAGCTGAGAGGGGATGATAGTTTGTGAGTGGATTGGCTGTTGTTGTGGCAAGTTTGAATGAGGAAGGACATGTGATGAGTCTATATGCAGCTGCCCCACTGAAGATGGGCTTGCTATTGCCTGTCCTTTTGGAGTCTGCTGAGACATTGCTAATTGTTGAGAAAGTGCTGAATAAGGCAGGTTTCCATGATAACCAGCATGTGCCACACCCTGAGAATTTTGGAAGCCCCGTTGAGGGGCAATCGTTGTCCGATTTGGTAGAGTGGTACCAATGTTCTGAGCACTGACTGTAGTATTCTGGAAACCAGGCGCCAATTGTGAAATGTTTGTAGACTGCCCAGCTCCAGAACTATTACCAGAAGTCACAGCGCCATTGAATGGAACGGTCACAGATTGGTTCTGGGAATATGACACACCAGCCTGAAGCCTACTCAATATAGCATTATTGGCAGATACTGTTGTAGAAGGAGTAAAACCAGCATTTCCTCCAGTTGTGAGATTCCGAGACAAAGCATACAGTCCTTCTTGAAGAAGATCTGGTGGGACAGATTCCCCTGCAAAACTTGCTTCCACAGCATTATTCTGCATACCATGAGCCAATATAGTCTCTGCAATTGTCTGCAAACTGAGTTCATCAGTAATTTCACCTTTCACTAATTTCTCAAGTGTGTCTTTGGCTGAATACACATCTTTTGTTGCTGCAGCAAGTGCTCGCTCTAGCTCCTCAGTTTCTTGCAATGTGGGAACAAAATCACCATTTTTACCTGAAATTTAAATAAAACCTTGTTAATCAAATCACCTGTACTCAAAATGATAACCTAAATGTTTTATTCTATTACAAAACAGATATTTACTATCTGTGAAAATAAAGCATCATGTGTTATTAAACTATAAATTTTAAAGTAGAAACTAACAAACCTGAGAAAATATCAAAAGCTTCATCTGGAATTTTGTTGAACACATCCTGAAAGTCCTGTTCTTCTAGAAGCCTGGAGGCCTGCTCCAGAGGCAATTCAAAGGTCTTGTCAATATCTGAAAACACATAACGCAATTAGGACTGAGTGAGTGATCATAGTTTAACACTGCATGAGAAATCTTCCAGCAATTTGCAGCTGCAATTAGGCAGGCACAAAAAAAAAAGCACAAACAAAAGCCAAATTTTTTTTTCCAAGAATGTATTATTTAGAGTTAAAATATCATTTATACTTATCCTGACTCTTACACATGAGTATAAGTATGAGTTAGCATGAGATAAAATTATAATTCGTGGGGAGTTTACCACTTGAAATTATATGGTTCCTTTTTATAAAGGCTTAGACCTTACAATAAATAGATAGCATACTTATACAATGTTTTGAGTCAGAACTGCATTCAAAATACCTTCTTAATCAGTACCAAAAGTGTGTATCAATTATGTCATAATCATGAGACACAAGAAAGTTTTTCGGTTACTTGTTAAAGCTTATGATAAAAGACAAAACATTGTTTAGCTAAGCAATGAAAATGCCTTGAGAATAAACAGTTGATTTGGATATGCTTCATAATAATTGACACATACTATCGGTTAAATACTTTTGATTATCAAGCTAAAATCTTACTCTACTCACAATGTTTGCAATCTAAACTATTGACAGCTATTGACCAAATGTAAATGACATCTCACATAAACATAAAAAATCAATATTTGCATGCAAGTTAATCAAACTGAACCCAAACTGCCTTTATACTGTTGCTACTTATCATATAGAAGCATTAAATGAATAGCAGGGGGTACAATTATATTGAGAACAATTTAGAACATTTCATTGAATCTTCAGGTTGATATAAAAATATCATCACAATAAATATCAATGCTTCCTGGCAAACATGGATAACCCATTATCAATTGTTTTATTTTTTTCATAATTTTTATAGTCTTCCAAAGTTAATGTTTCTGAAAAAAAAAAGGAATATGATTGATTCTTCACCTTCTATCCTCCCAGATGCTGGCAACATTTCTTCAAGCGGCACATTGCTGAGAGCACCCTCAGGTTCCATTTCCTCTTTGTCTTCCTCATCATCATCCTCTTCCTCCTCCTCATCGTCTTCCTCCTTGTCCTCATCATTCTTTTGTGCTTCCTCCGAGTCTTCTGTCTCCATCTTCTCAGCCACTTGTGCTGGCCCCGATGAAGACGATTCTGTGATAGAGTGGTCCATTGATGTAGATGTTGATGCTGAGTGTTCTTCATCCTTCTCACCATCAGAGCTATCCTCTTCCTCTTTCTCTGAAGCAGCCATTACAGCGGCTGCTACTACAGCTGCTGGAAACAAAGAATTTCAAAAAATCATGTGAAAAGGGAACATTAATTTATTAGAAGTCAAATGTTAAGGGCTCTGGGCCTGGTTTCACAAAGTGCTCATAGGGTTATAACCATTTAAGTCAATATATAGTAGTGACAAGCACCTTGTCAGTAAACATGAGGGATCTGACCCAGAGCCTGCTGTAGGTCATATTTTAAGTATTCTACTTGGATTCATAATTTGTGGTATTCAAATAGTGACTTTAACTGTAGTATCCAAACAAAGTGCCCATAATTAGATATTGGCAATCAGCTATGTTGGCATCTGTTTGACCTCTTGTTACAGTCAGCAGTTTTAGTTTCTAGTCTGCAGCCAGAGTATAGTAACATCAGCTTATACTAATTTTTATACACAGATCAGAATCCCACTGATATTTGTCACAGACTACTTTCATAACATTGTAACTACGTCTTCATGGGACACTTCTGAATTTTTAATCATTTTGAGTATTGATTTCATTCAATAACCACAGACTGAATATGTTTAAACAAACATTTTCCTACCAAATGCACCCGGATCTCCCGTTGGCTCTGCAGGTGGAATGGGCTTCTGTGGACGGATATATCGATTCTTCTTTTTCTTCTTTCCCTTCTTTGGTGGTCTTGTAAGTGCTGGAGGTTTCGTTTTCTTCCGAGGACGTTTCTTGATGTCGATATCTCCTGATTTCTGGTGATTATCCTTAGGGTTAAAATCATTATTATCAGAAAAAAGCTATGCATTCTAATTCCTCTTCTTCTTAAATATGTTATTACAGGTTGACAAAACTCTTAAATTAGGGAAAGGCATTTATTGACTAATGTCAACAAATTAACATCTATAACAGTAATTACGATGGCACAAACACAAAGATATCACCAAAATGAAACAAAAAAAGTGACCAAAATAAATCTGTAATATTGTTCATCATATTGAATGTGCACTGCCATATTGCACCTGAAAGAATTCCTGAAGACATCTACGACTGTTCATGTACTATCACCATAATATTAACCATCAAGTAGACGAAACATTGAACTTTGCATGATATTGAATGATTGAGGTTTTACACCACATTAATCATTACAATGAGCATGTGGCTGATAACATTTAGTGAGTAGCAATGAATCCCAATGAGTGCAATGACATATTGTCATGTAACCAACAGTACTACAGTTGTGCCTCGTTTATACGGACACTTGCGTCATTACGCAATTCGTCCGTATAAACGAATTTCCGTATAACTGAAACCAGCTTCTTACTGGAAGAGTTACTTCCCTTCAATTATGCAACTTATGACTGATGACAGAGCAAACAGATACATCCACTCAATATTTATTCATACACGTTTCAAAAAGTCTGTCATGGAAGTTTGAACTGTCACCAATTGTCGATTTTCCTATGGTATGTCCAAATGCAGTGCCATAATGCTTACTGATGGTTTCTAAACTTGCTGACGGGTGTTTTTCTTTAAACAGACAAATTTCCCTTTTTTTCGCGTGCTGTAACTGCGTGTCGCTTACGTTTCGCTGGTTGACAGGCCATCCTTACACGACTTTGACCTCTGACCTCCACAGACGCCATATTTATCATAGGGGATTACATGTACAATAAACAAGCTCGTCTCAAACGTAACTCAGTGTCACTGGAATTCAGAGTAGCCTACATTACCCCAAAAAAGAAGAAGTTACTTACAACTTTTGCTCCATGTTCAGTACAGAGAGGCAACCCATGCCTGATGTCAAAGACTGGAACACAGCACTGTGTGTTATCTGCAAACTTGGCTGTGCAGTAATCAAACAGCTGCTGGTCAACATTGTACATGATATCTTGACTTGGTAAAGGAAGACATAGACTTGTGTATATGGATGATTAATTGGTAAATGGTAAATTGACTCAGGACATATTTTAATTGTATGTCAACATAAATGTCAAAACATATTCATGTGTCAGTTGAACTCAGCCACATATATATATATATATACATGATACTAAACAAAATGTTTTAACCACTCATCTGCATGCCATATGGAAGAATACTTGCGAACAATACTGAAATCAACTGAATGTTCCTTACCTTTGTATCAACATGGTATTATCTAGATAAAAAGTCCAAGCTGAATAATTTCACTGTTGTAGTAAGTCAGGGCTGGGTTGTCTTTTCATTAGTAAATGATGTATTGTTTTACTCCTGATAAAAGCATTAATATTCCAGCAAAATAATGATGCTGGTGATCACCTATCAAGCGAAATTATTTTGCTGCTTACAAGCATTTCAATCCTAGACTTCAGTCAGCTTTAATGAGGAAGGAGTGATTATGCTTGTCTGTGGTTCAAACCCACTATCACCAAACCATAGCACAGTTGGTATGTTACTGTCAGCACAATCTGGGAGGAAATCATAAAGTGGTGTAGTTAGCAGATGTTAGCAGAAAGCCATGAGACAAGCCAAGGATAATAACCAGGGTCAATCCTGGCACAGCAAAGGGAGACAACACAGCAAACTGTGGTACCTTAGTCTGCTTAGCTACCCATGTCCTAAACAGTACAAGTATATGAATGTATATCGCTCTGTATAAGCACATCAATAATTGAGATTGCTCAATAATCCATCGTAATCGCTTATCTTCTCCATATGAAACAAATATGTCTGATGTTTACCAAACACAATACAATCAGGTGATTTCCAGCATCAACTGACCAAAATAATAAGTAACATTCAATGAAACTATCCAGAACAACAAAGATATGCATAGTTTTTAGTTATGGACAAAACAAGCTCTGTTTACCAATGGCTGTGGCACGAGATTACAAATGTCTATCACTGCACTCTTCATCACTGTTTGCCACCTGATATTTACACATTTATTACGTCATGGAATTTCCAGGTTCAGCCAATCACTGATTAATAGTGAGTGAGTTAAAATTTAACGTCGCACGTATTATTTCAACCATATAGCGACGAGACCAAGCTAATATATATACAATTAAGTCATTTATGCAATGACATATTTAAAAACACTTTATCAAACATATTGGAGCATACTATATTTAAAAACAATTGATGAAACATATGAGCATTACAATATCATTAATACAGTTTAAAAAACAGGCTATAGGCCACCAGTAACCAAAGCTAGGCCACCTCGCTGATTAATAAAAACAGAAGCCCTTGTTTAAACAGTTGATTAATAGTGGGTACTTGTGCTTCAAAATACAATGCTATTAAACATGGGTGGAGTTAATTTATTGAATTAACAGGAAATCCAACTATATGACAAATGTGTGCTTAATACAATAAAACTATTCAAGTAACTGACACTAACATCTTTAAGAGTTGATGTAATTAATAGGCTTTATATATTCAGATTTGCACTGAGCGTCGCATTGATATTGAGTCGCATATTTGTCTAGGGGTCAGCAGTCATATTAATTTGGAGATGCATTAATTGGGAGATTTACAGTATATGATCAATCGCTCCAGCACTGTATCAGAACATAACTATGGTACTGAAACTGCATGAAACTGATGAAAGGATACGCTTTAGACAGTGGTTTGTGTAAGGTAAAGCCCTCTGAAGACATTTGTCATCTTCATCATTCCTGTATAGGCAGGGTCTACGATCAAGACCTCTCCGTTTATATCTGAAAATAAATAAAAGATCATATTAATCATTGGTCAAAATGACATATAATCTTGAGAGACTAAGTACTTCATGCAATATTGCACAATGTTGCAGCCACAGAGGATATATCAAATGCAAATCACTGACTATTTAACATAAGTGTGTACCACTGATGTACCTCCATTAAAAAGTGTTACAATAAGAAAGAATATTTAGAAGCACAATAACTTATTCGTTGAAGATGCTTCGAAAGTGTTGTCTTTTTATTCCACATAATCTAACATGTCTAACTTTAAACTTTCAATATTTTTTTATTAAACAAAACAAATACAAACCTGTCTGCCTGCTTCTGTGGAATTTTGAGTATTTCCCACAAAGTTTTCACAGTTGAGACAGGACTATCACGAGCACCTTTGATTAGAGCTAGAGTAGCTTCATTATCATAGGTCTGTAATGATGTGTTGGTACAAGTTGCCTTCCTTGACTGATAGCACTGACGACGCAGCTTTGCTCGCAATAAAGTCAATTTGGTTGCCCGCACATGGATTGGTAGTTCACCCATTTGCCTGTAAAGAAGTAATGCATCAAAAACATATTAATAATCTTCCGAAGGATGACTACTCATGGTCCTTTCCTAGGAGTAGGTGTGACATTAGTAACAGACCATGTATACTGGGTTTCAAGAATGATCATGACTGAATCCCTGAATCACTCAATTCTTACGGGGGGGGGGGGGGGGGGGAAAGGGTATCTGACAAAATATACAACAGAATACACTGCCATTTGAGACCCTAAGTTCAGGTGATCTACGAACTGCCGACTTACGTATATAACACAGATGTAATGTACACGGCTAGGGCGAATAAGCGGATACAACAAACTGTTAAAAAATCCCCGATTTATCTCCTATGTATTATCATTAAAAATTTACGTACATAACAAACTCTCTACAGTGAAGTAACATATATTGCGAACTGATATCTAATCCCCAACAAGCCCAAATACCACTAATAAATGACGTGTATAGCGAACTGAGAAATCTCACTCAGTGTCACTGACAATTAACTGTACACAATCAGCGGCGAATCAACAAAATCACTGGGGACAATTCAACCTTGTTAAACTTGCATTATGTTAGTTGATCTTACTTGTCCATGTAATTGGACTAATCTTGTCTGTAAAACAAATTTTGTTCATACATGTCAATGCAGCAATTACAGTGTCTCCTCGCTATTGCGCTCTTCAATATAGCGTGGTTAAGCATGTCTCTCAAAATTTACACTTTTAATAAACCTAAGTTTTCTAATGACATGATGTCTTCCCCATCTCAATAAACATTATCAGCTGATCATTCATGTTTACACTTATTTCGGTGAAATTGTGTGTGAAGTGAAGTGACCTTACTCACCGTTATTTCCGGTAACCACGGTCAGTTTACCGCTATTGACGTCTTGAAGCTAACTTTAGTTGCAAGAGAATGGATACATATACCCTAAATGCCATACTTTGACTCGTTAAAAGTCATATTTGAGGCAGTTTGACTATAAATGTCAACATAACGTTTTCACAATTGAAATACATTTAGCGCGGGAAGTCCCCATGGTGACTGGTCAAATTGTTCCATACATAAAAATATCCGGCAATAGTAATCACCTGTACCAAAGTTCTATGCTTATGGTTCGTATGATTTTAAAAATATATAGTGAAAGCTGCAACTAAAATAACATGATATTGGAATATATTATTCCTGATAAAGTAATAATTTCAGACACAATTTCTTCCGACTATTGTATCAAACTTTTTGAAGTTGTATCCTTGGGAACTTTTTAACTGAATCACAGGTAGATGCGGGAGGAAACATGTATAAACGTTTACAATGTATGGGTATTGTGTTTTGTTTTAGCCAAGATGGAAGACATTTCCGAGCAAAAACATATTACATGAACAACGTATATAACGCAGTGATTTCTCCGGCCCTCAGTAGTTCCTTATATCCATGTTCTACTGTATGTCATATTCAGCATATTAACTTCCTAGACCCTGTAGTATCTAATTTTTTTCTGGATAAATGGGCCTTTAAACCATCTACAAATTATTTCCAAACCCTTATCTTGCAGTGTCCTATTAATACAGCGGTGAGTGATTTCCTCATATACCTGCTTTTATGACAGACACTTAGATTAAATAATTTAGATTTTCAATATACCTCTTTCTGAAAAGACATTAACGCTCTTGGTAATTAGCAGCTGACATATATAAGAGCAATATGGATACACTTGATGGATATAGTCTAACTCTTTATTATTGCAGTATCGGTAAATCTCGTAATCCACAAGTCTCAGTTGACTGTTTACATATGCAAATCTATGCATATTTCATCACATGATCGAATACATAACTCACTACAGAATGTCAGGGCTATGTAAGTAAACATGTTAAGTTCTTGATAATAGTTTCTGGATTGTTTTTGAAGTGACATTACCCTCTGTTCAAAACAGAACCCGTTTGTTTCAACAGTGTCTGTTGACCCAAACCTGAGTCATATGCATAATGATGATCAGGACGCGATGTAAAGCACATATTCCACATGTATCATACCTAAAAATAGCAATGCCACGATAACATAAAGTTGCCACCCTTGAATCGCTAATGGCTGATGCTTTGTTTACCGATCTCGCTAAAGAAAATCAGCATCAATCAATTCTTACTGATGTGTCACAAAAGTTCAACAAAAAACAAGAAACAATTTGAAAATGACATATTTCAAAGGTTAGGAAGCATATGCCATTATGATTCCTTATAAATAACTACCGTGATAATATAGCGTACCATCACCTACATCCTTTCGAAGTAAACCGTATAACATCAAACATGTGCCAAGATGTAAAGTGTTACCGTATTTTCTTGAGTATAGTGTGCACTTTTTTTCTCCAAAAAACACAGCTGTGTAGAAGGGGGAGCGCATTATACACGAATTAATGAGTTTTGATGTTTGATGGTACTCACAGAACACATGAAATTAAAGCACAGGCAAATTGGGACAAACAGGTCATAACAACAGGAGTTTTTTATAGTAAATTATACTTACTCTTCTTCATTATCATCATCAGAAGATGCAGAGAACCATCCAGGTTGCCAAGGCAACATCCCAACATTTTCATCATCACTATCATCTTCAGATGAGCTGCACAATCCTACAAATCAACATACGACATTAATGAATCTGTCTCGTGCAACATATAAAAAATGGACTTTTTGAATAGTGCATTGGTCTTTCATACTGTATGAGAAAAAGAGAAATGATGAAAAATGTAAAAGACTATCCAGCGGTAGAAACTAACATTTTTAGTCTGCTGGTCCTAATAATGATAACATATAGCAAAACACTTACAAATAGCAAATTTCTACTAGTCCTTATGATACCTTCACTATTGGGCAATTCGGCAAGGACTACAGGACTAGAGCCAAATTCTAACGCTGCTATCAAACGTCTTTGAGAAAAAGAAAATCCTGATAAGTCTGCTGATTGCACCTTACTAAATGTTAAAAAATCCTGAAAAAAGTCTACCTGTAATCTTATATTAACTGTACATTAATAATTTTTTAGCCTTCTCAAATCTTAACTGATAGTGTTGTTCGTTTGATGATGCAATATTCCAGCTAAATAACAGCCTGTAAAGTGTCAACCATTAATTAAATCTGGACCAGAATTCATGAGTAATATCCTATCTATTTGTATCATTTTAGGCAGCATCTAACACAAGTGCTCATACAAGGACAGTTATTAGCTGAGCTTAATAGACAGAAAGAAATAATCCTATTTTGGACTTGTGACTGACATGACCTAGTTTCTATGGATGTGACCTTGAACTTTCATAGACATTATCAGTCTTTCCAAATGGGAAAACCCAAGTTTTAATGATGTCTCATTGCCGTTATGACGTTCTTGATGATGTGATCTTGACGAAAAACATGGGAAATATATTGAATAATCCTACATTAAGTGATTTTATACTGCAGTATTGATTTCTATTTCTACTGCTACTCGAATCAAATGATCAAAGGTGCTGTTCTGGTGATGGTTGTTCAGACAACCAGGAATCTTTCTAGGTTTTCTCAGATGCCAATAAACAGACCCATTTCTAAATGTTTAGCTTTGCAAAGGTGACTTGTATGTCAATAATAAAAGGACCATAATAATTTAGAGAACAAGGCTTTTAACAAGATAACATAAACAGAGCCTATCATATCATAGTTAACAAATATCATGCCCAAACAAGTGTCATGTTTTATTGACTGTTTCATCTTGTGGTGCCAAAAATTAATTGCCCATAAGACTCGGATCATTAATCGATTTTAATGTGGCAATATTTTCTCTCATTAGAATGGTTTTTAATGAGAACATCAAATTTCACAACCAAACCTTGACATTTTAGGCTAGTGGATAAAAAGGAAAAAAACATCTCAACTATTCAGCACTCACAAACCTAATGATAACAGGCAGAAGAACTAAAATCCACACAAATTTCCCAGTTCCACCTCTGTCCACTTGCAACACCTAACAGGCTGATAGAGCAAGTAATCATGGTTATCTCCCCTGAAGACATTTATTATTTGTATATTACTCAGGGGTATATGACTTTGACTTACATCTTGAGATTCTGAACACTGACAGTCACTTCAACAAAATATAACTACAAATCTGCCATTCCTCTCAAAAAGTTCAGTTTTCGCATTCATCACATTCATTGGAACATATAAGTAATGTAACCATGCCCTCAAGATTAAAATGTATGATGGCAGGGATTGTTTGAACTTGAAGGTACTTGATTTAACTTGCACCAGGTGCATGTTGACATAAAAATCTAGTTGCACAAGACAAAACCAGGTTGCAACCTGGTCCCATAAAGTTACCAAAGTTGAAACAGAGATGCATAAACGAGACTACATAAAATCTCACATCTCTGATGTTTGTGTCATGATGTTACATAAATCAATGATATAATACAGTATTGCTGGAAAACACAGTATGAACATGTGCATAAAGGTGCCCACAGTTTGATGATGTCAGGAAAGCATGACAAATTACACATAACACAGGGATCTAGCATGACAAATAAAGCTTAGCAGTATTGAGTGTGTTTTACATGTTTAAAGATCGATGTTGCATGGAAAGGGAAGAGTTAGTGAGGCACAAATTTGAATTCTTTTTTTTTTACAAGCACAAGGTGCATGTTGACATTAATATTAGGTTGCACTTTTCAATAATAGTCTGCACTGGTGTATGTATTATATTGCAAATAGGGCCATGGATGGTATCCTATAAAACATTGACTTCAACGAACTCTAAACCAAAATATGGCATAGTTCAATCACATAGCCAAAATTTCCTATTTCATCAGCAGTAATGAATCATATAGCGACAGCTTGACCTAAGAGCATGGCTAATGCAATAAACTAGTGAATGGATATAAACTGTTATGGTTATGCATGTCATTTGTTGCCATGGTTACCTCTCCTGAATCATGCAATTACTGCATATATCATGATAATGAAACTGAAGGTCAACCTGCAAAATTTTAAGTATGACCACAAAATGGGCATACTATCCACAATAAATTAACATTTCGCACACAAAAAGGTATCATAATGTGTAGACTTCGAACAGGGGCAATACTAAAATTTCCTACTTGCCAAAGGGCAGTAAACATAAAAATTCTCCTCGTCAAGACTTACTTGCCCTGCTAAATCAGAGAAAAGAAAAAAGCTTTAATTTTAACAACAAAACTTCATAACTGCAGCAAAAGCTAATGGGAGATGTGAAGAATAGGATAATGACTAATCAGGTACTTTTTCTGCAGTTGGCAAACACATGAAGCATCTTTTAAGTTTTAAAGTTCAAAATGCTGATTTCCATACTTGCCCGAGGGCAACTAAATATTATAATATATATTTTTATATTTTCCCACATGCCTGACACTTCATTTTCTTGAGACAGGTAAGTTGGGCATACTAATAAAGATATATATCTGCACAGCTGGGTACATGGCTGAAGCAGGAGAGCCAACTTGAGTTGTCAGTATCATTGTATGAATGCAAATCACTACATACCTACTTTGAACATGGATACCTTTCCTTCGTTAAGAGTGATCATCCGACTAGTTTATCACACACTGACAAAACTAAACAACAAATGTAACACATCATTGGTATAAAATAAAATTTACTTACCTGAGCTGACTAAATGATGGTTGTACTTTTTCCGCTTTGCGTAACAAGCATAGAAGTTCATAGCAGAGTTCGTTTTTAACTTAGTTCTTTCAACTTTTTCAACAATAACATCTTTTAATCGCTGAGGTTTTGTAGATAATACTGGTACACTAGAATTCATTGACACAGTTGGTGGTCTTGGCGGTGCCACATATGGGGGAGGGGGAGGTAAGCGGGGCTCTGGGATTGGTGCCGGAGGCATCACCGTTGAAGTCTGTGGTACTGGTACCGGTACGGGTACGGGTACTGGTATGGGTACAGGTACAGGTACGGGTACAGGTACGGGTACAGACACGGGTACAGGTATAGGTACCGGTGCAGGCGCTGGCTGTTGTTGTACAACTGTTGGAATCGGCAACATTGCCGGTGGTGGTGGTGGTGGTGGTGGTGGTGCTGGTAACCGATTTGTCGGACCAGGATATGGAGGTGGTAATATTTGAGGTGAAAGTCTTGCAGCCAGAGCCGATACTGAATAATTAACCTCTGACAATCCTACAGTATTTGTTGGTAGGGCATGATGGGTAATGGGTGGCTTGAGTGGAGGATGAGGAGGAGCACCTTCGAGTCTCATGAGAGGGGGAGGATTGACTTGCTGTCCTGTGTTTAAATTCACTGGAGGCTGACTTGCAACGGGAGTAGGATCTGGACTTGGTAATGACACAGGGCTCACTGAAGGATTCGAGCCTGACTCCTGAGATTTTCGTAGTTTGTCCTTGATCTTATTTTGTGCAATTTTGGTTTGCAATTTGTTCATTGTTCTAGAACTTCGTATTCGCCCTTTAACTTTGGGCTCAACTTTAGGTTTGATCTTTTCCAGTTTCTCTGCAAGTTCTGGGTAGAGTTTAGCAATAGTAGACCCCCCATCACCTGGTGATTTTGCCCTATTAGGGCTTGGTTGAGGCTGTTTGGGTACCTCAAGAATCTGTGACGGCTGTGGGTTGACATTGTTGACAACCGGCGTATCCCGCACTGGATCAGGAAATGCGTATGGATCATCAGGGTCATCCATAGACAGTTGTTTCGTTGAAACATCATTTTTGATTTTAGTGATGTACTTAGACTTGACTCTGTCTTCAAATGATAGTCTGTTGTCATGATGAACAACATTAACCTCTTTTTCTTTCTTTGGCTTGCGCTCTTTTCTTGGAAGCATACCAAGCACCTGCATGTGATTGTTGCAGTATCTGAAAGATAAATATTATACACACATTTAAGATCCTGTATTGACAGTTTGTTTGTTGTTTAAATCTACACTCAGCAATATTCCAGCTATACTAGGCGGCCTGTAAATAATCAAGTCTGGACCAGACAACCCAGTGATTGACATCATGAGCATTGATCCACGCAATTTGGATCGATGGTATGCAGCAACCAAGTCAGCAAACCTGACCACCCAATCCCATTAGTCGCCTCAGCGTCACCTTTTACGGCAAACATGGGTTGCTGAAGACCTATTCTACCCCATATCTTCTAAGGTGTATTTACAGGTATTGCCAGTTTGTTTGTTTTTTAATACTGCACTCAGCATTATTCCAGCTATATGAGGGCGGTCAGTAAAAAATCAAGTCTAGACCAGACAATCCAGTGATTGACATGATGAGCATCCACACAATTGGGATATGACATGCATCAACCAAGTCAGCAAGCCTGACCACCTGATCCTGTTAGTCACCTCTTACGACAAGCATGGGTTGCTGAAGACATATTCTACACAGGATCTTCAAGGGTCTATTGACAATGACAGTACTCACAGCAGAATATTGTGCATAAAGTACTAATATTCACATGTTCATTATCGTGAAAACATTGTTAAAAAAATGTAATAGGACCAATAGGCACCAAGAACTGATTTAAACCTTGTGATCAGCCCTTACAAGGAATTTCGGACCCTATAAGAGTTGATATTATTATCTTGCCCTCGATCAATATTCTCCCACTAGGCACACAGTATTTCCAAGGTGCATAACTAAACACCTTTATTCATGTCCATTGGCACGCTTGAAACAAAATACATGTTTATCCATCTTACTAACCACGATCCTACTCCTAGTGCTGACCCTCATCTATGGCAAACACCTACTTCACCATTTGAAATTGACATATTTATATGTACTAAAGACCCCAAACAATACAAACATAATAAAACTGTTGTCACTCACAATCTTTCCTCATGTTTCGGAATTGGTTGGGTACACATCTGATTGCTTGACTTGGCCACATATGCACATCTTTTGAATGGTGCAGTTGGATCCTCAAGGATATGCCTCACACAAAAGGCGTAGCCATTTAGTCTTCTCTGATTGCATAGTTTGGCACTGAAGGAACATAATGGTTTGTTGTCAACTGCAGAATAGTGGATATTCTTGCCTTCATACATCGCATGCAAGGACAGACACATCGGTTAGACTTGCTGAAGGCCTTTACCAAGCCCTCCTGAAAAACAAACAAGAAAAGGTTTCAGCATTATTATGTCATATTGATGACCATGACAATGACATTTATAATAATATAAATGTGTCAATCATATAAAAAGAAAAAGACACACTATTCCCTTAAAGTCTGATGACTGCAACATATTTGTTCTTATTTCTCATTTGTGTATACATTGTGTAATTCTCTATATAGGCAGTACATGTTACAAAACAATGCATGGTTCATTAACAATCATTATACCAGATATATACTTGTTTTGAGTTTCCATTCAATATTAAATGATGACATCAACATCTACTAGTGAAACCAGTAGGATTGGTGGCTATGAATGTTTGTTTGTTTGTTTGTTTGTTGTTTAGGCCTCACTCAAGAATATTCTAGCTATATGACGGCAGTCAGTAAATTATCAAGTCAGGACCAGACAAACCAGTGATGACATCATGAGCATCGATCTACACAATTGGTATACGATGACATGCATAAGCCTAGTCACTGAGCCTGACCACCCGATCCTGTTAGTCGCCTCTAACAAGCATAGTCGCCTCCTACAGCAAGCATGGGTTGCTGAAGACCTATTCTTTAACCAGATATTCATGGGGTCTGTCTGAGTGAGTGAGTGAGTGAGTGAGTGAGTGAGTGAGAGAGAGTTAATACAGCTTCCAGGTGAACTACTTTCAGACAATTGGCAGTCCCAGCAAGTTTCAAGATGTTTAAACAATACATGAATTAGTTATTGGAAGCCTTATTTTCAAAGAGGCAGATATCTAAAACTAGAAACAGGAATCAAGAGTGGAGCATTGTCCCTAGTTAACACTGCACCATCATGCAGGTCTGTACCCAGGTAGTGTTTTCCTAATAGATTCTCGATTCAGAACATACAGCACAAACAACCCTGCCAAAATGTACATGAATCTTAATCCCATGAAAACTGCAACATGATTCACCTCCAAAACTTGCCTTCAAATATGTGTCATCCTCATTCTCAATCATCCAACTTTCTATGTACTTATCCGGCTGGAATAGGGTTTTGAGATTTGGTCGTCATTGCTGAGCTCCATGGCAGACAAAAAATCTCTACCCTCTTTCCAACTCAATAAGAATATATATTGTTGCACATTCTAAAATATAATAAAGTACTTGTATTTGAAGGCAAGTGTCTATGGAAGTGAATCGTGTTACATTTATCATGAGGTGACACATGCACTTTGTTGAAGCATTTATAAAGTGTGATGCAGATTTTGATCAGAAACCTATTTGGAAAACACTATCAGCGTTAAAAATTGGCATTAGTCCTATAGTTCTATAACCGTTAAAAGGGGGCAAATGTCTACTAATCCTTATGATACCTTAACTATTGGGCAGTTTGGCAAGGACTACAGGACTAGTGCCAATTTCTAACGCTGTTTTGTATCATTTTCATGACTTCTTAGTGGCAAAATTGGACTATTATTTGTCAAATGTCTTAAATAGAAATCTTATTAGACTGCGACTCGGTTTAATGATTAAGATGGTTTAAGTCTCAGATTGTCCACACTTTATCATATGTTTATCAACTGGCTAATTTCATTTCAACACAAAACATTACAGGGCTGTGTTCAAAATTAAGGGGGGTCCTGGGGCCCTTAAAGTCTCCATACATGGTATTTAATTCTAGGGACACCTAAAACATGAGGCTTATGACAAGGACCTGTGATTTCATGCCATAATTCGAACACTGTAGGGTATACAAAAGCATCAAATTAATTATATCTTAATTTTTGGGGAAAGTTTCGGAACCATTGAATCATTAAGTCATCATATTCACTAAATGGCACACATATTTCCTGTCAAGTAGGCTAAGCATTCACATATTTATATTATCAAGTATAGAATTAACACTGTGGACTTTTCCTGCACTCATGTCTGCTTAAGTCAAATTTGGAATTAATGATTGGAGAAAGTACATCATTCAATTCATTAACATGTCATTTTGCAACTTACCATACTATGACATTGCTAATTTGCTATAGTTGTACGAGTTGCAAAAGGAATGATTATGTTACATACTAGTTATTTGATAATAAAAGATAGCATTGTGAGTTGATCATATCATGAAAATACAAATGCAGTCACTAACAAATTGAATTTTATGTGAAACTTACATCATTAGGGGAAGAACTTCAATCAAACTCTGTGACATATACTAATATTTAGCAGCTCAAAATGACAAATTAAACCTCTACAATATATTCCCCATCAATCTACATTATGTTAGGGACAACTGATAATGACATGGTTGAACTCGAAATGTATTAAATCATGTTCATACATAACCTGAAAGTTTACAGAATCGTTGGTCTTGTATCTACATTATTTGTAATATCAATACGAACACAATCATGTGAACTACAAGTCTCATGTTAAAATATTGATTTTATCAATGTTTATATAAAAGGTTACACATATCATCAGAGTATACAGAGTTTTAATTTTCAAGGATTGAAAGTCAAGGAGTCCTTGACATACACTAATGTCAATAATTAAAGATTCAGGGCGTCCCAAAATTCAGATACTGTCTCCTCATGATCCGAACAATGACAGTAAGTTGATATAGAAAAACACTGTCATACTGACAGACACATTTCAATACTTAAAATTCTGAACATAACCCAACAAGTGACTAAAGAGTGAAACAGGTTTTAAATACAATAACTTGACTCTATTCTATTCACTGCATAGACAATAGTTACCTACAGATCAGTCTTCATACAACCATTAGAGTGCAAAGATAAGATATTATCGCTGGTCAATAGAAATCTGAATCAAATCAGTTCAACTACCTTAACTGTTAAAAGTTTCATATGAAGAAATGTAAGACCTGATAGCTCAGGTTTGTATAGTAAACATCACTGGAAAATGCTAAATTATGATTCATAGTACCAGTAGCAATTAACAAATTTTGAAGATTTTCCTACATATCATAGCACTTGTGACCAAAAATTCTTAGTTTTGAATGGTAGCAAAGGAGGTAGATCTACAAAAGGCCTACAATTCTGAGCAATATGTATTTCTGAAACCAGACCGATGTTTCTACTCTTTCCAGATTTATTTTTATTCATATTAATCTAACCTCTACAGAAGAAATGTTAATATGTAAGAAGACATCCTGTCTAATCATGCCAATAACATATATCTCACTCAACATAATCTGAACAAAACATTCATAATATGAAAGATGAGACTACACCTCACATATTGTCTAGTCCTACTGCATAATGAAACCTGTCTTACTCAATATGTGTAAATTTGAATATAGGTTCAATCAAATGTACAAATGTGTGTATACCGAAGAATATATGTTATATTGAACAATATCCATCATCAAACACCAGAAATTTCCTCCAGAAGCATAGGCCTAATTAATATTATTTCCCAACTCGTTGGAAAACAATCCTGGAGACACTTCGCACTAAAATGAACTCTTCATTAATTAATATGAGGTTTGATGTCCCAATCAACATGACAACACTTTAATATGCAATATGTAAGGGTAATGTATAAATTTAAACAAGCAATTTGACCGATTAAGAGCATCTAATGAAGGATTCAAAAATTATTTTGACCAAAACGTTGGTATCCGAGGCATTTGTTGTCATAGTCAGGAACGCGGAAGTTGATATAGAAAGTTAACGTTTGCCTACCACAGGGCATAATTCCACTCATAAAATCTAAAACATTGAATGTTAGTAATAATTATTAAAGTATGTAATGACACCAGTTTGTAATCATTCAGTATCATTAGAAGAAATTGATGTTTTTTACCGAAAATCCGTACCCACAATCGATTCCAAAATTCAACCTTCCTAACGAGTTATTCCTCTATTGAAAGAAGTACATTT
Organism: Haliotis rufescens; assembly: GCF_023055435.1. Taxonomy (NCBI): domain Eukaryota; kingdom Metazoa; phylum Mollusca; class Gastropoda; order Lepetellida; family Haliotidae; genus Haliotis; species Haliotis rufescens. Next base: position 7,458,941 of record NW_025964112.1, read on the forward strand.
AATAACACTATGTTTATCTATATTTCCTGGTCGACAAAGAGGTTAAAATTGTACTTATGTAATTAAAAACAATAAAATATCGTCAAAAATGTTATTGAAAATATTGTTTGACAGCGCACGTTAAGACGTCATTTTCTCCCAAACAGGTGCCCGTTCAACACAAAAAGGTCATGTAATGATTTCTTGAATAGTCCGTGGACCCCAAAATATATCTTACCTTTACATATTTGACAAATCATGCCTGTAAATTCCAATTTAGACATTATTTTCCATTGCAAATGGCTGCCACAAAATGGCCGACCAAGAGGGCTGCGTGTGAAGTATGCAGATTATTTATTAACAGCGAACAAAGCCCTACAGTGGAGGTGATATGCGGTTCGCAGTATTTCTGTCCTGCTATCGCTCTACCATCTTGGTTTCTCTGGAGCGATTACTTGCCTCAATTGAAGCATATAACTCACAGATTGAGTTAAATCTATATAAAATATCAGAATAAAGCGATATATATTCTTAGAATTGGTTTAATCATGAGCGCGTATGTATACCATAGATCCTTCCGCAGAGAAAATGAAAATTTGGCTATCGCCATCGAAAGCTTCAGGACGCTACGAAATCACACTTACGGCCATGTTGTGACAAAACCAGACCATTATCAATGTCCCAAAACGAATTTTCGTCAGCCATAATTCACGTTAACTAAAACAACATGAGGTTGACTAGTCGTAAGTAGTGCCGGTACATGGAAGGCCAGCCCTTGAGCTACAGAGCGCAGACCCCACTCTATAACTCAACACTGATCAAATCTAAATATAGTAACATGGCCATGATCGGACACGTCTCATAAAACGCTTAATTTCACCTGTCTAGAAGCGTAGATGAATTTTCATACTCATACATATGATAGAATATGGAATGAATTTTAGCACTGTACCTTCTTATTTAAATAATATGAATGCATTTTAATTTATTGACACTTTGAAATACACCAAAACTAGGACATCAGTCTAGCGAGTGGCAATCGAAGCACAACATCCAGCCAAGTCATTTCATTGGCCAAAGTCACATAGTTTCACAATCTACGGGATCTGATTGGTTAATTTGTTCTGATTCAATGGCGGTAGAAATAAGTTTTGCGCGAGATGAGGGTTACAGAAGTGTCGCGATGCCTTTGAAGCCTTTGAAAACATATTACAACTGTAAGCATTGATAGTATACCATTAAGGTAGAATACTAGAGGATTTCATGAATAACTTTTAGTTATAATATGTTACATATGTACTTATCAATAAATAAAATATTACGCAGAAATCATAATAGATATGCATGGATACAGGTTTGTTTTTGCGTATACCAGTTGAAGACATTTATTCTATGAATACCGTTGTTACTGCAAACACACATGAAGAAATGGTCTGTTTATAATATATCTAAAATAACCGCTCATAGTTGATACCCAGATCTAGAAAAATTATTCTGTTTCTTTTGGTAAGCGTTTTGCGTCCACTATTCTTAACATGGAAGTGCATTTCGATCTAAATAATAATTTACTTTCACAAGTAAAATAATCAATGACAGTTTTCAATTGTTACGTCACTACTCGGACGGAATAAACAGTTAGGTTATGACAAATACTTTCTATTCAATCTAAACATCACAGTGGATAGAGATATTTCCTAACGAAATAAAAATGTTATTTTCACTTGTACAAATAACAGTTTATTAATTTACATCACGATTGCGTCATTCGACAATAATATGACGTCATTACAAAAAAATAGCCATAACCGGGATTTCGCCGGATTGCAGGATTACTTAGGAGATATACGCACTGTTTTTTCAAAGTAGAGCTAGGTTACCTGTAGATTTAACCCCGCTAAATTGAATTTGGAACAGAACGCGCTCGCCAGATACCAGAACTATTCATTTCTCTCAATTCATAAAATTGGTATTACAAGGGAGCTCGTTTAGTATTCTCTATTCATGCATCCTATTTTAGCAAACCCATGCACCTTAAATACTAACTGATGGCCGCGAAATTATTTGAACCTAACACACGAATGATAAATCTATTTATCAAAAATACTCGACGAAACCCGCAAAACACTCAATGTTTATGGACTTTAATAACTGAATCTTGTGGGTCAATAAAGGATGTCAAATCACAACAACATACACTCAAGAAATCCATCAGTGCAAAAATACAATTCATAATAAAAACCATCTTTCGTAAAACATACATGCACTGATATTTTTTCTCTCTTACAGCCCCAAGAGTGTTTTATTAAACAATCGTCCATTTCAATCTCATTTTATCGTGAAATATAAAATAGCTCCGTGGATAAATTGCAAAGAACGATGAAGAACGAAGCTGTTTTCTTTCGCGATAAAACAATGTTCTATCACGACGTCACTTCTGTATATTTGAACATGCGATCGTAACTTTAATGACGTCGTAAATTGGACGACGTTATTTTTTTTGAGGGAAGGGTCAAGAGAATTGTTCCCCATAGATGTAGCTGGACGATCATACCTAAAAAGGGGAGAGATATGACGATCGGTATTGGGATAAACTGTGTAGATAATCGACGTGAATAGTGTGAGAATACCAAACTTAACCCCCCTGTACATAAAATAGACTTGTCCGACATTGCCGAGGTCGGATTGCATTCAGGGAGTCATCATTATTTTAAATACGGGTAAATGTTTTAAAGCTTGTACATTTTATTGACATCCTTAAAAAGGCTGTACAAAATGTTGATATCTCATATAAGAAATAAAGTATTCGTTGTTGTTTATCGTACAATAAACCACTGCAGCCCCTCGTGGTGTATTCTCCCTGAAGTGTTTTATTGTACTATAAACAACGACCGCGAGTCGTTTATTTCTTAAATTAAAGACACCTTGTTCTTCATTGTTCTTTGCGATTTATCGCGCAGCTATCTTCTATATAAGCGTATAAATGTACGGATTCAGTTTCTAAAGCCTCTGCAAAACCCCACAGTTCCGAACCATAAGAGAGGGAAGGAGCTATTTTTGTATTAAAAAAGTGAACAAATATTTAAAAGCACAGTCGCTATAATGTTAAAAAAATTGTAAAATTCCAAATAATATCTTTTAGCTTGGATGTCTGCATATGTCGGTTCCATGATAACTTACTTTAAAAGGAATCAAGATAATGCGCTACCACCGATTACATTAATATAGTGTCTTGATGACTAGTAAGCCTTTTAGGGACACTTCTATTTTGTATTCTTTTCTTGAAATTTCAAGATTCATATGCTGAAATTTCAAGTTAAAATCGTAAAATGTCAACTTATTATCTTGAAATTTCAATAAAATATTTATGAAGACCAAATGGTCCAAAAAGGCCCCCATACGTAGGTGATGCAAGTTACGAGCAAGTAGTAGTGGTGGCAAAATGTCAGCTTAGTATCTTGAAATTATAATTTATGTTTCTTGAATTTTCAACTTATGTATCTTGAAATGTCAACTTAGTATCTTGAAATTTCAAGAAGAAAAAGAAGAAGAAAACGGGCGACCCTAAAAAACGGTGGCCTTTTAGTGCCATTTGTTTTCCGTACCCCTAAAAGGCTTCCGTGATTTCTTATTTCCTTCATTTAAAATAATTGTATGCACATTGAGTGGTGGTGATTCCGGTAGGGCATGGCATACGTACCCTTTTCGCGAACACCTGGAGTCACCACCGATATTCAGTGATCCATTCATATATTTGTCACGGCTGTTTTGCCTTTTGCGACCAATTGAATCTGTTTCTGCATATAATTGTGAGATCCGTGAAGATCCGGGTGTAGAATATGTCTTCGGCAACCCATGTTTGCTGTAAGCAGTGACTATAGGCTTGTCGTATAAAGAGACAACTAACGGCATCAGGTGGTCAAGCTCGTTGACTTGGTTGAAGAATGTCGTCGTATCCCTATTGCGTAGATCGATGCTCATGATGTCAATCACTGGGTTTTCTTGTCCAGACTCCATAATTTACAGGCTGCCATCATATAGCTGGGACCCGAGAAGATCCGCGGTAAAATAAGTCTTCACCAGCCCATGCTTGCCATAAAAGGTGACTATGCTTGTCGTAAGAAGCGACTAACGGGATCGGATGGTCAGGCTCGCTGACTTGGTTGATGCATGTCATCGTTCCCAATTGCGTGGATCGATGCTCATGATGTCATCCACTGAATTGTCGGGTCCAGACTCGATTATTTACAGACCGCCGTCATATAGCTGGAATATTGCTGAAAGCAGCGTTAAACGACAAACAAACAAAGGGTACGATCAACAAAGATAATTGCGACTGTTTTTTTCTCTGGCTTTGACGGTCTATATAATACTCCCAGGTTATGTCATTTCTACATGCATACGTCATTGTGATTATTTGTGTGATATGTTGACAAGGACGCCCGGACTTCTAACTGAGCATAGTAATGCTACACTCTGATTGGCTAGTTCACATCAATTTGTCATCCTAACGCATTGTTGCAAATAGTTCTGGAGATGGGTCCACATCCATTGTTCATGACGTCACAAACGGTTAAATAGACGTCCTTTCAACAATCAATTGACTGTGATGATGTGATCCGGAAATCAACTATTATAAATTTTCTCAGAAAATAATTATAAGACAACATAGGCGGATCCAGAGGGGGGTCCATTGTTTTCCCTACTCCCCCTTTCGAAAACCAAATACAGTATGTTGTAGGTAGTAAACTTATCTGAGAGATATTTTTGTGTGTGTGTGTGGATCCACCCCTTTTATGCTGGCTCTGCCCCTGGACAAAGGGTTATATGCAGAATAGCATGGTAAGTTGGGATTGTGGATGGTTTGTTCCTCGTCCAATGATGTTAAAACACAACAGTAAACCACACGGGAAGGCATTTTGTCATAAAGCTCGTATGTTATTCTCTAAACATATATCGTTTAGATAAGAATTTTCTCATTTTAATTTCATTTTGAAATTAATCATCCATACATATCTGGTTTTGCTGCACTGAAACTATAATAGGGCATACTGAATGTAAGTGTGTTGGGTCTAAAGCCACTTTCAACAGTATTTTTGAGTCTATCACACCTGTAGGGATTCAGAGTAAAAACAATAGGCCTCCATGCAGCAACCAATGAGAGGCCGTAAATGGCCGGGTTCGCAGACTTGGTTCCTGACATGTCATCGAAATCCAGTTGTGTGGATCGAGTCGATCCATCGAATATGTACATACCACCGTCATATAGATGAACTCTCTTGGTTTAGGAAATAAATAACGCAACTATGCAAAGAGAATTGCGGCACATAGATGGCTGAGACACCTATGCCCACATATAGCCATTGTGTCCCTAGACTCTGCACACAGAATTTCCATCTGATTTTAAACATGGAGGTCAATACAACCGTATTGTAAACATCACTCTCTCCCATTAGTCATCCATTTATGAGTGAGTAATTATTTAACGCCGCATCGTCAATATTTAAGACGTATAGCGACGGGAATAAAAGCATTAATACAATACATGCATGCTACAGCAAGATTAATATCACAGATTCAATATAGAAAAAAACCCAGAAAAAACTAGATCGATCAAAGTAAACATCTACTTGGCAAATACATGACTTCTTCAACCATTTATTAATTTTGGTTTTAAATCAGCATTTTTCTAAATGTTTACGAACTTAATTATTTTTTCAACTATAAACAGGTGTTAATTTGTTAATAATATACATTTTAAAACAGCGAGCTGTATTTTTAGCACACTTAAATAGAGTATGCAAGAACAGTGCACATTCTTTTATTTCCTTCAATGCGAGGCTTAAGTAATTCTTTTCACTAAAACAGGGGCTTGATTATTTTTTAGAAAAAAAATCCCGAACCCTCTCAAGAAAATCAAAAGGTTGTTTACTTGTATATAATCTCATGTCATCTCGCATGGTGAGCTACAAGGCATGGTCAGTCGATTTCTTTATCAGCAAAAAGACACTTAATCCTATGAAAATCCTAACATATACACTACTCGAAAGAAGTTAAGGACCACCGACTATAGGGGTAAGGACCACCCGATTTTTCATATTTTTGCATACACTATAGTCATCTGTCATTGTATTAACTATAGGGGTAAGGACCACCCGATTTTTCATATTTTTGCATACACTATAGTCATCTGTCATGGTATTAACTATAGGGGTAAGGACCACCCGATTTTTCATATTTTTGCACACACTATAGTCATCTGTCATTGTATTAACTATAGGGGTAAGGACCACCCGATTTTTCATATTTTTGCATACACTATAGTCATCTGTCATGGTATTAACTATAGGGGTAAGGACCACCCGATTTTTCATATTTTTGCATACACTATAGTCATCTGTCATGGTATTAACTATAGGGGTAAGGACCAGCCGATTCTGTCATATTAGGACCAGCCGATTCTTTCATATTACTATAGTCAATCTGTCATAACACCCTATACTTTCACATGACCTTAGATATTCTGTCATATAGTAATATGAAAGAATCGGATGGCCCTTAACGTCTTTTGAGTAGTTTAAATAATGACGGAAAGTCATGCGCTTTTCATAAACGATATTAAAACTCGGCGGAATGGCAAACATTCTTCCTATTTAACACACGACATTTATTTACTGCATAGGTCTCAGAAAACAGTCGTTTTTTGCAGGTGGTTCGATTTTGTTTGCCCCAAAACATCACAATGAAACCTCTTGACATATCGGTGCAAAAGTAAGTAGGTATACTGCGGATGAAATATATCTTACGTCCTGTGAATGTTACCACTACATATAATGCTGCAGTTTTAGTTTTATTTCAAACACTGACCCTATGTTTGTCAGAGTGAGTGAGTATGGTTTTACGTCGCTTTTAGCAATATTCAAGCAATATCACGGCGGGGGACACCAGAAATTGGCTTCACACATTGTACCCATGCATGTCGGGAATCGAACCCGGGTCTTCGGCGTGACGAGCGAACGCTTTAACCACTAGGCTACCCGACCGCCCTATGTTTTTCAGAAAAACACCGGAAACCAAATATAATATAGTACATGTAGATAATATATAGACAATAAGTTTACATGAGAATTTATGTTTTCAGAAAGAGATTACACATATCTATCAATTGTTTAAAGGAAAAGTGTACAATCGCGTTTGATATATACTACTCAAAAGAAAGTAAAGAACACCCGATTCTCCCATTTACACAAGTTAATCTGTCAAGACAGATTAATTATAGTAATATTTAAAAAATCCGATGTTGCTTAACTTTTTTTGTTCTATATTTGGAGTAACGCCACATCAGCAATATCGCACTGCTCGGTGAAAGTCTAAATTGAATTGATACATACATCATGTGCGGGTCGTGTTTCGACGGACCTGTCGTGCAACTCACAGCTGCGCGGAACCTGCTGATAGTGATGACATGTTTACATAACACATGTCAAGTACTATTACACTATGACATTTCAGCGGTGTCAAAGCCTGTGTATGTGGACGGAATGTTTGGACGCTCGACAACAGCAAAGCGTTGTCTGTTGGTTCAAGACCATGTACGAACTGACTTAACACAGGGGAGGTATTTGAATAGTTTGGACAGTTAAGCAACATATTTATTTATTTATTAGATCAATCAGAAAAATGTGGCTTGTTTTGGATGCAGGTCAGATACATGTTTGTTTGTTGTTTATCGCTGCCCTAAGCAGTATGACAGCTATATCACGCCGGTCTGTAAATAATCGAGTATGTACGGGACAATCCAGTTATTGACGTCATGCGCATCGATGAGTGAGTTGGCTTTAACACCGCTTTGAACACTATTCCAGACAGACAGACAGGCAAATATATTCGGTACTTCAGGCCTCCGGCCCATAATACAATGGAAATATACTGTATATATATATTTGCATGCTGAGTAGATTTAATAATGATTTACCGTTCAACACTGTGTTTCCGTTCGAATGTTCATGACTTGGAAAAGAAATTTACCTAAGCTTTTTATAATTTGTTCGTTTTCAGCTGACATAAGTCTTATAAAATTCTCAATAGAGGGAGGGGTAACGAGACGCTTGGGAAAAGAGTTTCTTCTTGCTCTAGAATACCGGTCACAAATCATAAGAACATGGAACACTATTCCAGTTGTATCATATCATGCCAGTTTAATGTATCAGGAAATCCCGAAGTCATGCAGGTCGTTTACCAGACGCGTGAAACCCATGAGCACGAGTATGCTGCAGATAAACCTTGAAACAAAATCTGAGTGAAGCTGGATCCGAACACTATCGTCAGTTTCTGGCGTGACCAAGGGACGCAACTCTGCACAGCACTTTAGACTACTGCGTCACTTATGCCCACTCTAAAGATGGAGTCAGTCACAAAAACCACACCCTGGATTACCCAGAGTATCGCATCTCCATTCTGTACGACAAATACGACTAGTGAAGATCCGGGGTAGAACAGGTTTTCAGCTATCTTTTTTCGGGTGGTCTGGCTCGCTGACTTGGTTGGTGCATGTTATTTTATCCCAATTGGTGGATCAATGATCATGATGCCAATCACTTGATTGTCTGGTCCAGACTCGATTATTAAATAATCATATAGCTGGAATATTGCTGAGTGCGTCGTTAAAAAAAGAAAAAAAGAAAAAAAAGAAGGGACAAATACACTGCACCCATTCGCTAACATGTTGTGTCCCCATTCGTGACCAACTCGTGTTATTCCGGGACAAGCCGAATAGCGATTCTTCTTTCAGGTTACGGAAAGGGGCGAGTGGTGACGAATGGTTGTGTCCCGGAAGTGACATCATCATCGTATCCTCATCCAAATATATACTAACTTAGCACAGAATGTGGCTCGCACATGTGTCATTTGATTGGATGGCTTTTTATGACCTTGTGTCTTTGAATGGTCTCAAATTGATCCTGCCACTGAATCCAGCGTATTTATCAGAATAGAATGGCCATATAATACGCAGGGGAATCCAGGCGGTATGAGAACAAGCTTGGCTGACATTATGTTGTGGGTATGAGTTATCTCCCTTTATTGATACTGATTTCAGAATTTCCCTGCTGCCAAAAGTGTAGATAGGAATACATGATGTAAAGTATTCACAACAAACAAGATGTTAGGGGGTTGTAGTTTGAACTGTGGTTAATGCATTAGCTATAATCACGGTAAGAAGCTATATCGTTTTGTGTCACTTAAAACAATATTCCCACAATATCAGGTGAGTTGAGGTAAAATTTGGTTTAACCTTGTGTTGAAGATTATTGTACTTATATAGCGACCTGCTTGTGTTTGTATGTGTTGTCTGCTTGTAGTTATATATTTTCTTTATGGTGCTAGCCCACTGAGATACCATGCCGCAATTTAACATGGATATCCTACTCAGACACAGTATACTAGCTTACGGACAAGTCCTTGTCTTATCCCCTTAATGGCAAACCGCAGGCAGAGTAATAACAAGTACCATCTTTTTAGCCTCTTTTGGTATAAGGCAGCCAGTCCCATCACCTACATTCCACTCTCTGATGCACTACCAGACAGGGATCAGCATGACTGGTCTTCACAAGGTACATTGAAAAAGCAAACTCTGTTTTCTGAATGGCTAAGTCAGGAATTTGAAAAAGGGGGCGCCCACAACCCACAACCAAGTTTTTGTTTGTTTAAAGTTTAACACCACACTCAGCAATATTCCAGCTATATGACCGAGGACTGGAAATAATTGAGTCTGGACCTGAATCCAGGGTTTGATTATCACGTTTTTTTATTTTATCGATTCACGGGCCCGCCACCCTGATGGAAAAGCAAAGCAACTGGAAAAAAACCATAACAAGCATATAGTCAACGAAGTCATCTATATCCCCCGCCCATTTTAACACATGGTCCTAAACCAGGTAACTGACCCAACATTTCTCTTCGCCAATGTCAAAATAGCTGCAATGGAAATTCTAAAATAAACATTTCTAAAACTCCTTAATATCAAATTGCACCAGTTCAGTCTGTGCTTTATATATAGACATTCAAGGTTTGGCAAGGAAATATTTAACACTTTATTTGTTATAAGTATTTAACTGTTTTTGAGTTACGCTTCGGAAACAAACACCCCCTTTATAGAACCTAAGTCCAACTTGTTGCCATGGAAACGTAAAAAATATAAATTTCTAAAATTCCTAAATAGCAAAAGGCACCAGTTCAGTATGTGCCTAGTAGACATGCAAAGTTTTGTAAGAAAATATTGAAAAGGTTTTGAGTTATGCTCCGGAAACGAACTCTGCCCTATAGAAACTAAGTCCAACTTGTTGCCATGGAAACATAAAAAATAAAATTTTATAAAATTCATAAATAGCAAAAGGCACCAGTTCAGCATGAGTCTGATAGACATGCAAAGGTTTGTAGAGAAATGTTTAACAGTTTCTTAGTTATGCTCGGATGGACGAACGGACAGTTGGGGTGGGGGGTAAAAATATTTATTTTGTCTCCTGCTAGTTATATAGACCCTCAATAAAAATGTTATATATTTCTCCCCCCACCACAGCCACCCCCAGGATCGGTACATCGTAAAGAACAAGAGTACAATTGAGCACTGTATAACTATTTATTAAACTCTTTCATAAATACAACATCTGTAAAATGTCAAAAACATAAAACTACAAGAGACCAAATGTGGTATGCCAGAGCTTCAGGACATATTGCATGAATACAAGAAGGCATAGATGGGTATCACAGTCCTATATACTTAACACATACAAGCTCAAGAGAGAGGACAATTGTTTAAATGCTTGCAGCCATCAGACCACAATGTCCTTAAACAATTTGATCAGCTACTTTTCAAAACAGAACACTGATTACAATGTCTAGATTTTCCTGACCTAGGCTAGAACAAGTCTGGTCCCTGACCTAGGCTAGAACAGGATGTCTTACCTACACAGGGTGCCTGACCTAGACATGCTCCCTGACCTAAATTAGAACAGGGTGCCTGACCTACACATGGTGCTTGATCTAGACATTTTCCCTGACCTAGGCTAGAACTGGGGTCCATGATCTAGACTTGGCCAGAGACATGTCTTAAAATCAGAAACTTAAATTGGAAGATATAATAATTTTGGTACTGGCTGTTTGGAGAATAGGAAAGTTTCACACAACATAAACATATTACTGTTAAGTTATACATAGTAACAAAGACATATATACAGATATAACAATCCTTATTGATATGGTTTGCATATCATCATTGTTATTTTCTTAATTATCAGTTATTATTTCAGAATCACAGATTACAAAAAAACCCACAAAGACTGCCCCCCAGGGAGGTGCAATCTTCTTTCTGCATAACAAAATAACAATACGAACACAGGTTAGGAATTTGTCCACACTTTCATACACACATCACTTTCATTTTGTACAGCTTAACAATGGTCCATATACATGTAGAATATAAAACAAAACTGAAGTAAAAAATATGTTATGTGGTCTTCTTTGTGACAGGGTATAAGGGATTTATTCTCCCACTCAGACATCTATTTCCCTCCCAGGCGGGATACATCACATGAACCAATCAGATCTCGTCATTCTACATGGAGGTATGAAAAGTTGTTTTAAGTGTCCCTCAGCCTTTGGTATAAAACCTAACGTGGGACACATTAAACCACAAGTACCCTTGATATTGCAACAACTCCTAACATACAAGGTATTCAAGGGACACAATTTCAAACAATATATGTAATTATGTCCAACAATATCATATGTATAAATTTGTTTGGTTCATTTAAAAAAAAAATGTTTTTCAACGGTTTATCATTTTTTTTCAGCCCTTGTTTGAAATGAAGTTTGCAAATTATTCCCTGAAAATTATGTGTGTAAATTGTGAATGTCATGTTTGTTAACTACATGAAATGGTAAACAAATAAACCTTAAAGAAAGTTGAACCATTGATCAGTTTCTCTACCAACATACAATTTAATCTGCCCAAATGGAACTGGTTCACAACACATCATTAGTACTGTCCTGACATATCAGTGTCCATCATATAAATAAAATGTTTGTTCCATACAGCGTCATAAGCATACAACAGTATTTGGACTCTCGCAGACATTGTTTTAATGAAATACATCGCTTGCACTTCCTGACGTACTCATCAGGAAGCTGGAGAGAATGTGTTGGCGATACAGCAGCTATAACAATGTCCTGTAATGCTCTTACTTCATTTTTATCATGGCATGTTGGGTTAATGTGGGAGGAAAGGCCAAAGTGATAGCTTGACCTTTACCACTTTGATGACAGCTCCGTGCTGACAAATCAGGGTGAGTCCTAGGATTGGGGCACGCCTAAGTCATGCAACACTGTGCATCACATCACAGAAGGAATATTAAATAAATCTTACATTATATATATTATTATGAATATTAAGAACAAAAATTGTATCATGAGCATAATACATATTTCATATTCTTATAATATGATATTTATGATATATGTAAGTACACAAGGGTAATAATCTCTTTATCACATCATGTAATCCTTAAAAAAAATGAAGTTTAAGACTCTTGAAAATGCATAATAATAGGAATACAGAGTGAACAGCACCTTTTATGATCTAAAGGTTGCAGCCATGTTTGTTTACATAAGCCTTCACACATCGGGAAACCATTATCTGATCATACAGGGAACGTTAAGCAATAGTGTTTGAGGGAGTAAGCCCCATATCTATCTATGTACAGACCTTACTAAAGGTAGGTGACCTAGTAGGTGCTAGGTGACCTCATTTACACTAACCCTTATATGATAAATATATATCATTGAAAGAAATAGTTCTTGTAACAAAAGTCAACAAACTAGGTTCTATAGCAAGTGGATGTTTTACCATGAACTAAGTAATGTAGATCTGTCTACTTCTGGAACTCAGTGATCTTGATTGAGTATGTACTTTATTCTTGCTTTCTTAAGTTTCTGTTTTGAATCATAATGCTATTGTGTTATACTGTACAGAAAGTGAGTGGATGTGAGTGTGAATGAGTGTCGGTCAATGTCCATTTAAAAAAAATATCGGAGTCCACCAAGTCCATACCTCTAACATCAATCTAACTGTTCATACAAGTATCATTTTGCATAACAATAGTTCTGATATTCATTTAATAACTTTACTTGAGTTTTCTAAAATTTCAGTAAATCTTTTCTACCTGGGACCAGGCACCACCCTGGGTGTCTGGTCTTATTTATAACATGGACTCAGAAAACAAATATCAATTAAAAAAAATATATGATAAATGTATTTAACTATGTACAAGTACATCGACTCAACCAGTCATATACAAGCTGTGTTGACAGTGCTCGGAAGCTCAGGTGTGTAACTTGACTTAAACTTGAAGATAAATGACGGGGGTTTACTGACCACACATCGTAGTTTGTTCTCGAATGTCACACTCTGCATATATCAGCAATATGATGGTGGCTTGGAAATAATCAAGCTTGAACCAGCGAACCAGTGATTGATATCAAGAGCAATGATCATTACCAGTGGGGTAGTTTAACATGCTATCCCATGGGCGGATACAGAGGGGGGTGCGCACCCCCCCTTTTTATTTCGAAAAAAATCTTTATTTCTGTATAAATTACCACCAAAGACAATAAATAGATCTTAATTGTGCACCCCTCCTTTTAAAAAAAAGCTGTATCCGCCCAGGTATCCACCCAGTCATCAAGCCTGACTACCATATCCATTCAGTTGTCTCTCACTACAAGCCTAGGTTGCTGGGGGCCAGTTCTAGCCTGGAATCCACTCTGGGTGTCCCATCTTAGACTTATTGAGTTTGCTAGACAATACTATACTCTAGGCTATACTGAACAACACATTTTTACATCACTCAAGAACATTTGACAAAACTATACAAAACCATTTGCACTCAACAATAAAGAAATAAAACTTAGTAGAAAATATGTGCATAACAATTGCAGTTACAATGAAGTTTGTTCCTTTATAAAACAGAATATATTTTGTTCAATACCATGATCACACATATATATATAAGATTATGAGCTGCAAAAAGGCAGGTTGTCATGACGATAACAGCATTGTCAACCCTTCACAGCTATGTTCCTCCATCACTCGTGAGTCCACTTGTCAGAATTGCCGTGTAATCACTTTTTTTAACCCAGGGATCCATCCCCAGTTCAGACCAATGAGTAACCCATAATGGGATGTCCTCAGATCTTTGTTTAGCGGCAGCGAGAACCTAGATCTTATTTTAATGAGATTGGCAATGTTTCTGGCTTGATATCGTGTGTCGTATCGCTACATATTGCTTCAATGTCAGGCAATGGTAGGGTTCACACAAAGTTTATGCACAATGTAGAGTTTACTTGATTTTTCGTGAGTTATACACGGCCTCATTTCATACAAGTCTGGCCCAGTGTATTCACCGGGGATGGAGAAATGTAGTCCGTCAAGTATTGACTACAACAACACCGATGAAAAATAACAACAGTAATTGTAAACCTAAAGGAGGAAATAACAACATGTACAAATATATACATGAATGAGTACACAGGACTATTGTGAATACATCCAGGTTTCCGTAGCTAAAGATGAAAAGACAAATATGCACACACCTGATAAATTACGATGGGACTATTTCTTGTTAAGTGATATGATGATTTTATCCATTTGAATCTCGATAACACATCCTCGACTGTCCAGGTGTATGTGGCAACACGTCTTCTACTGTCTAGATGTATATAGACTCCCAAAACGTCCTCCACTGTCTAGATGTATATAGACTCCCAACACGTTCACTACTGTCTAGATGTATAAAGACTCCCAACACGTTCACTACTGTCTAGATGTACATGGGCTCCCAACACGTTCACTACTGTCTAGATGTATATAGACTCCCAACACGTTCACTACTGTCTAGATGTATAGAGACTCCCAACACATCCTCGACTGTCCAGGTGTATATGGGAACAGGTCTTCTACTGTCTAGATGTATATAGACTCCCAACACGTCCTCGACTGTCTAGATGTATGTAGACTCGCAACACGTTCACTACTGTCCAGGCTTATAAGGGTTATGGTCAGTGCTCTTCATCGATGCCAGTGTGTGGTTGACCAGTCGGTGGTGAGCTTCGTCCGCCCGTATTGCCAGAATCACATCCCTCATGGTGGCATCAGACTGCAACACAGTCGAAACTATATGAAGTAAGGCTGGCTAAACAGATTGATAATCAGAGCGATTGTAGATGGGTGGAAATATTAACAATTATCGATATGAAAATGTTGTTATTGATAATAACTCACGTTAACTTTGTGATGAAATAAAGTTTAGATTTACTGAAACAGACTTGTCATTGTGAATAATGTCAACTGTTGAAGACAGAAAGCAACTGTTTTTGTTATATCTCAAATGTCCACAAAGTAATCCCTGCATAAATGTGTCACTGTTCAGTGGCTTGAAATATGTTGATTTCTTTCGGGACTTTCTTGCATACTAGCTAAAAGTTCCTTCTCCAATATTTATCGATAACGAACTGATATTTACTTAGCGATTATCGATCTCTATGATCCATATCAATAGCCAGCCCCAATATGAGGTGCTGTTGTACTGTTTATTCTGATTTTATGATATTTTATGTCTACCCATTTTGAATGCAAAATTCTAAATGTAAATCTTTTCAGAAATATGTCCAGTTTATTAAGGCATCGACTACTCTGTGCAGTCCTTTGGGTGCAGCCATTATCACCATGACTCCTTACCCCCAACTTCCAGTACCTCACTGCAACATCTGGCGCTGCCTGGGTTTTCCAGTGAGACATTGGACCGTTATCTATATCCTGCAATAAACAAAACACATAGATCATACCGCGGTACTTACAGAGGAGGTCTTCTAATACACTGTAATTGGTTGACCTCCTGACAGAACCATCACCTGCACAATATGCCTTTATCTGAATGTTCCAGTCCCACAAAGTTATCTCAGTGCTACATTTGTGTTTGAGCTATGTTAAATAGTTTTTAACTGATTTTCTTAGTGCTAAGGTCTCTTTGTAGAAGATCACACAGTTCCACAAGGTGAGAATGGAGCTAGAAGTTTCCCAAGTGCTAAGTGTGTGTATGTGTGTATGTGAGTGTGCGTGTGAGTGTGAGTGCGTGCGAGCGTGTGTCTGTGTTTGTTTGTATGTGTATGTTTGTGTGTCTGTTTTGTATTTGTATGTGTTTTTGTGTGTGTTTCTGTGTGTTTGTGTGTGTGTTTGTTTATTGTTTCACACCACACTTAACAATATTCCAGCTATATGGGACCCGTGAAGATTCCGGGGTAGAATAGGTCTTCAGCAACCCATACTTGCCGTAAAAGGTGACTTTGCTTGTCGTAAAAGGCGACTAACGGGATCGGGTGGTCAGGCTCGCTGACTTGGTTGATACATGTCATCGATCCCAATTGCGTGGATTGATGCTCATGGTGTCAATCACTGGATTGTCTGGTCCAGACTCGATTATTTTACAGACCACCGTCATATAGCTGGAATATTACTGAGTGCAGCATAAAACAACAAACCAACCAAAACCAACCAAAACCAACCAGCTATATGATGGTGGCCTTGTTCCGAACATTGGCTAACAATAAACATCACTTTGATGCTAACTGAGAGAGTCAAGTGCACACAAAGGTCAACAGCATAAACACCTGTATGAAATCTCCTTCATGGCTCCTGTGACAAAAAAATATGACAGACAGATGGACCGACACATAAACTGACACGAGCAGTCACACAGAGGAAACTATCCCACTATCAACCTGTGGTTTGTCTGGGCCAATTAAGATATAAATTCACTTACTAACTCTGCATAATTAAAAACAAACAGCAACCAAACAGATGAAAACTGGCCTCACCTCAAGACACTTGGTGTATGTTTTAACAGCCTCCTCTTCAAGGTAACCGACGAAGCGATGACAAAACCGGGGGCTGAAGACATATGCGGCACTAAACATGGTCACAAACACACCTACAACATATCAGAAGTTAAATGAACACTAAATACATCCATGCAACTAATAAACATACCATGCAACTCTATCATACAGTTAAAAGTGTCATGGATGTGACAGACCAGTCAAATAAACTTGGCATCACGATCAGACGGTCACTCAGCAGGAACTTCTTTTAAGAAATCTAGACACAGATATGATGCCATCGTGCTCAAACCCTCAGTATGATATTCCACAAATGGTGCCAAACATTAACAAATTGTATTACTTCCCATGCTTTCATATCTCGTCTTGCTATCATCCTGTGATATAACTGAAAAACTCTGCTAATTAAGAGATTCAAACCTTAGTACGGTAGTTAAGAAAACCTAGCACTTACCCTGTGAGCCAATGACAGCAAGTCGGAAGAAGATAGTCGGTTGTTTCAACTGCAGCGCTGTGAGAAGATGCATCCTTTCATTTTCTGCTTCCTCTGGAAGAACAAATTCAGGAGTGAGTGAGTGAGTGAGTGAGTGAGTATGGTTTTACGCCGCTTTAAGCAATATTGCAGCAATATCACGGCAGGGGACACCAGAAATGAGCTACACACATTGTACGCATGTGGGGAATCGAACCCAGGTCTTCGGCGTGACGGAGTTCAGGAATGATACAAGGAAAGAAAGAAATACTTATCTGGTGAAACGGTGATTGGAAATTTACACTGACTGATGAATAACAAAATCCAGGGATTGGGAGATGAACAGGGAGAGTCGTTATTACATGTAGAACATGCTGTCATATTTCTAGCTACATACATGTCAACACAGGAGAAACATCGATGCGGATGTACCTAGTAGTGTGTGGATCCACCCATAATCTCTCTGCATCATCCTCAGTGACTTCATGTGCCGCGCCATCGCCGCCACCATCCCAGGAACACCAGCGACCGTCTCCAGGAAACAGATTCTCCTGTATAACATTTATATCTATGGCATAAACACACATTTTGGTGTTATGACAATGGTGTTAATATTGAACAAATTTCAATAATATCATTCGCTGTGTAGGTATTTGAATACACCATAATCTGGCATCACCTTTTCTTTGATAGATAACTTGATGACCTGTTTAAACTGACAAATTAATGACCACACAATGCCATTTAGAAAGTGGTCAAAGTAAAGTAAAGTACAGATTCTCATACTTTTTGGGGTCAAGTCAAGTCCCTTTCCACACAGAGTCAGTCAGCAATCTAACCTACTCAGCCATCGAGGCTTCCACAAAAGTGAAAGTCTGACAACTGGTAGTCTAGATCACATACTTTGTGTACCCCTCTGATAAGAGTAAATTGGCACGGCTCCCATGGCCGAGAGCTATGAAAACACAATGCCACTTGCCAGAGGGGTACACAAAGTATGTGATCTAATCATCCTTGTGATCGAGTGATACAACATTCCAATGCTCTTCAATGTCAATAAGAACCATCAATGCACCATGAAATATAAGGTATATTAGGAATAATAGATTTTCAAGGTGTACTTACGTAAGCCATTTCTTTTCATTCCGCTCCCCAAATATAAACCCTGAAAAGATGTCAAACCCTTTTCTGAACACCTTGACAGTAAACAAGGCCATCTGAAAAATAAAACAAAAAACATTTCAAATGTTGCTCCAGACTAATTCTTTGCTTATAGTTGAAAGATCTCATCAATATATGGTGCATGTATTTCATATGTAACCTTATTTTAAAAACTGAAGTTTAGCTTGTAATAGACCACAAATGAAAGATTATCAATGATGTTCATATGTACAGTCATCTTTGTCCTTGACAATAAAATTATAACAGAAATATCCTTTTGAGTCCTTTAAAAGAGGACTGCCTCCGTGGTCTAGTGGTAGAGCATCCACCCGGAGAGCGGAAGGTCCGGGGTTCGATCCCCGGCCGCGTCATACCAAAAGACGTTAAAAGATGGTACTTGTTGTTACCCTGTCTGGCGCTCGGCATTAAGGGGCTAAAACAAGGACTGGTCGGCTCAGAGTCAGTATACTGTGTCTGAGTGGGGTATTCATGTTAAACTGCGGCATGGTATCTCAGTGAGCTAGCACTATAAATCGGCATCAGTCCGGACTAGTACAAGCAGCCGGACAAACACACACACTTATACATGCACATTGCTATATAAGTGCAATAATCTTGGACGCGACGTTAAACCCCATTTCACCACCACCTTTAAAAGTACTAAGACGTTTGATCATGGGAGATAACTCTCACCTTCTCCACCTTTCCCTCCGGGGGCTTGTGGGTTATTTCCACCTGATGTAGATGTGCTTCATCCCTGCAGAAAAACAACGATCATGATCAAGATATATCTACACATAAGGGCTTGGCGATACACAGTCACGATATTATATGTACCATGTTGAATGTACCATATGTTGAATGATGAATGTTCAATGTAGTCAAAGATTCTGTGATGCACTGGTGTCCTGTTCAAAGCCACATGATGAGCTGGGTACTAATACCTGTGTTTGTTTGTTGTTTAAATCCGCACTCAGCAACATAATAACCATGTGACTCTTAGGTCTTGTTGTTTCATAGAAAGTGAGGGGCGGTCGGGTAGCCTAGTGGTTAAAACGTTCGCTCGTCACGCCGAAGACCCGGGTACAATGTGTGAAGCCCATTTCTGGTGTCCCCCGCCGTGATATTGCTGAAATATTGCTAAAAGCGGCGTAAAATCAAACTCACTCACTCACTCATAGAAAGTGTCGAAAACAATCAATCAAAACGCCTCTTGTGAAGGTCATCATTGATATAGTGGCCCCTCAATTTATCTAATCGAAGGTTGTTATGAGGAACTTTTAGCTTCAAACAATGTTCTCCTGATTATTAAGACACAGGGAGGGATGTCCTACAATACGTTCCTAGCTGTATTTGACATGATGGGCAGTGGGGTAGTCTGGTAGTTGAAGCGTTCACTTGTAACGCCAAAGATCCAGGTTCGATTCCCCATATGGGTACAATGTGTGAAGCCCATTTCTGGTGTCCCCCACCGTGATTTTACTGGAATATTGCTAAAAGTTGCGTAAAACCTTACTCACTCACTCACTCACTATTTGACATGGCACACCACAAGGTGAGAGTGCTGGTGACATCTCGACGGCCATATTGAAGGTCATGTAATTAGAACTGACTCAAAAAAAGCTACGTGAACGATCCAGGGTGGATATCATAATAGAATTGAGATGCACTGGCTAATGAAGGTCAGACCGACAGACACAGGCAGACAGAGACAGACAGACAGACAGACAGGGACAGACACAGATGGACAGACAGACAGATACAGACAGACAGACAGACAGGGACAGACACAGATGGACAGACAGAGACAGATGGATGGACAGACAGACAGATAGACAGCTAGGGACGAAGGGGGTGGTTCGACATCTTCATACCATATAGGATGGGGCATGGTGTACATTCCGATGGGAGGCTTCTCGGACAAAGGGTCACCTTTCCCAGACCTGTCAAAACATGAATGTCATAATTAGAGAAAAGGCATTAATGTTGGGAATGTCACTGCTACCTGTTTTCATTGAACTAAGTTACCATGGAAACAGTATATTCTTTGAAATCTTACATCTGTTGATGAACGTTACCATCATGGTGATACAGCTATGCATGGTTGTGTATTGAGGTATTAAACACATACTTAGGATATTTTCACTTTCCTAAAAAAAAAATCATAAATATAAATGTTAAACTTATTTCGTACACCACTAAAATACCGGTAGATATAACTGACAGTTCAAAATAAAAAAGTCTTAAAAAGTATATGTTTTTGTTGTGACACATGCAGCCACCAAGTCTCTCACAGACAGATATATGAAGCAGATCCTGAACGTTGGTGTAGCAGGATACCTATTTATTCTGAACAGTATCGCCCACCCATCTTATGATATTCAGATCATTCACTCCGATGCAATACCTCTCTGCATGAAGATCAGATGATGCCTCCACAGCAGATCGCATCAGGTGAACACCGAATGAACTTTGATGCCAAATCTAAATGAAGGATGCATGTTTTTTTAGCCAATCAGATGTCAGCTTTCCAAAACATTCAGCTTTGTTCCTGGCCACCTCATTTTAGAAATTGTGATCTCAGTGATAGGAACCAGTCACAGAACACAAGGATTCCCTCGCTAGTCGACAATTTTGGGCATTGATGCCAAGGTGCTCAGAAACAACAGGATGCATAAATATCCATATTATAATAGCATGCCCTTTTTTTTTTTTTCATTCAGAACTCCTTGGTCATATTTGATTTTGAGATACAGAAATGATTGGTTGATGGCTCCTATAGAGGTGTGTGTCCTCAGACCTTCAGATACCAATGTGATACATGTTCCCCCAGACGTTGATGCCACACTGAGTCCCCCTGACATCACACTGTGTACACTGAATACCTTTTATACAACATCTGCATTTTCTGCCACAAATTCTTCACATTTTGTGATATTGTGAAGCTTTGATATTAACAATCACACCAAAACATAACCTAAAACCTTTTGCTAGTCGATGAAAGATAACAATACTATAACATTATTCAGAAATGTATCAACTTACCTAAAGTGTTCAAGATGAGTTGGATCCGGCATTTTGTCAAATTTTCCTTCCTTGAAATTTTTGATATTTTCCTGAACATCTTTGTCTGTTGCCAGGCGACGAGTAAACACCTGAGAGAAACAAACGCCATCAAAACACATCCTTACTTTGTTTCCATGGACTTTTTAGTAACACTTTAGAGTAATTCAAAGACAGAAATTACAAAGGCATGATGTCATCACAATATCATGGAAATAGCTGTTGGATTGGAATTCTAGGAGTTGGTGAGTAAGTAAGAAAACGTACAACTATATGGATAACAGCGCCTGGTTTACTGCATATAGTGATGTTTCAATGTAGATTCTTACACTGTTATCAAGCTGGGGTATTGCATATAGCCACCTTTCGATGTAGATTCTTACACTGTTATCAAGCTGGGGTATTGCATATGGCCACGTTTCGATGTAGATTCTTACACTGTTATCAAGCTGGGGTATTGCATATAGAAACATTTCAATGTTGATTCTTACACTGTTATCAAGCTGGGGTATTGCATATAGCCAAGTTTTGATGTAGATTCTTGCACTGTTATCAAGCTGGGGTATTGCATATAGCCACGTTTTGATGTAGATTCTTGCACTGTTATCAAGCTGGGGTATTGCATATAGCCACGTTTCAATGTAGATTCTTACACTGTTATCAAGCTGGGGTATTGCATATAGCCACGTTTCAATGTAGATTCTTACACTGTTATCAAGCTGGGGTATTGCATATAGCCACGTTTCAATGTAGATTCTTACACTGTTATCAAGCTGGGGTATTGCATATAGCCACGTTTTAATGTAGATTCTTACACTGTTATCAAGCTGGGGTATTGCATATAGCCACGTTTCAATGTAGATTCTTACACTGTTATCAAGCTGGGGTATTGCATATAGCCACGTTTCAATGTAGATTCTTACACTGTTATCAAGCTGGGGTATTGCATATAGCCACGTTTCAATGTAGATTCTTACACTGTTATCAAGCTGGGGTATTGCATATAGCCACGTTTTAATGTAGATTCTTACACTGTTATCAAGCTGGGGTATTGCATATAGCCACGTTTCAATGTAGATTCTTACACTGTTATCAAGCTGGGGTATTGCATATAGCCACGTTTCAATGTAGATTCTTACACTGTTATCAAGCTGGGGTATTGCATATAGCCACGTTTCAATGTAGATTCTTTCACTGTTATCAAGCTGGGGTATTGCATATAGCCACGTTTCAATGCAGATTCTTACACTGTTATCAAGCTGGGGTATTGCATATAGCCACGTTTCAATGTAGATTCTTACACTGTTATCAAGCTGGGGTTCTGCATATAGCCATGTTTCAATGTAGATTCTTACACTGTTATCAAGCTGGGGTATTGCATATAGCCACGTTTCAATGTAGATTCTTACACTGTTATCAAGCTGGGGTATTGCATATAGCCACGTTTCAATGTAGATTCTTACACTGTTATCAAGCTGGGGTATTGCATATAGCCACGTTTCAATGTAGATTCTTACACTGTTATCCAGCTGGGGTATTGCATATGGCCATGTTTCAATGTAGATTCTTACACTGTTATCAAGCTGGGGTATTGCATATAGCCACGTTTCAATGTAGATTCTTACACTGTTATCAAGCTGGGGTATTGCATATAGCCACGTTTCAATGTAGATTCTTACACTGTTATCAAGCTGGGGTATTGCATATAGCCACGTTTCAATGTAGATTCTTTCACTGTTATCAAGCTGGGGTATTGCATATAGCCACGTTTCAATGCAGATTCTTACACTGTTATCAAGCTGGGGTATTGCATATAGCCACGTTTCAATGTAGATTCTTACACTGTTATCAAGCTGGGGTTCTGCATATAGCCATGTTTCAATGTAGATTCTTACACTGTTATCAAGCTGGGGTATTGCATATAGCCACGTTTCAATGTAGATTCTTACACTGTTATCAAGCTGGGGTATTGCATATAGCCACGTTTCAATGTAGATTCTTACACTGTTATCCAGCTGGGGTATTGCATATGGCCACGTTTCAATGTAGATTCTTACACTGTTATCAAGCTGGGGTATTGCATATAGCCACGTTTCAATGTAGATTCTTACACTGTTATCAAGCTGGGGTATTGCATATAGCCACGTTTCAATGTAGATTCTTACACTGTTATCAAGCTGGGGTATTGCATATAGCCACGTTTTAATGTAGATTCTTACACTGTTATCAAGCTGGGGTATTGCATATAGCCACGTTTCAATGTAGATTCTTACACTGTTATCAAGCTGGGGTATTGCATATAGCCACGTTTCAATGTAGATTCTTACACTGTTATCAAGCTGGGGTATTGCATATAGCCACGTTTCAATGTAGATTCTTTCACTGTTATCAAGCTGGGGTATTGCATATAGCCACGTTTCAATGCAGATTCTTACACTGTTATCAAGCTGGGGTATTGCATATAGCCACGTTTCAATGTAGATTCTTACACTGTTATCAAGCTGGGGTTCTGCATATAGCCATGTTTCAATGTAGATTCTTACACTGTTATCAAGCTGGGGTATTGCATATAGCCACGTTTCAATGTAGATTCTTACACTGTTATCAAGCTGGGGTATTGCATATAGCCACGTTTCAATGTAGATTCTTACACTGTTATCAAGCTGGGGTATTGCATATAGCCACGTTTCAATGTAGATTCTTACACTGTTATCCAGCTGGGGTATTGCATATGGCCATGTTTCAATGTAGATTCTTACACTGTTATCAAGCTGGGGTATTGCATATAGCCACGTTTCAATGTAGATTCTTACACTGTTATCAAGCTGGGGTATTGCATATAGCCACGTTTCAATGTAGATTCTTACACTGTTATCAAGCTGGGGTATTGCATATAGCCACGTTTCAATGTAGATTCTTTCACTGTTATCAAGCTGGGGTATTGCATATAGCCACGTTTCAATGCAGATTCTTACACTGTTATCAAGCTGGGGTATTGCATATAGCCACGTTTCAATGTAGATTCTTACACTGTTATCAAGCTGGGGTTCTGCATATAGCCATGTTTCAATGTAGATTCTTACACTGTTATCAAGCTGGGGTATTGCATATAGCCACGTTTCAATGTAGATTCTTACACTGTTATCAAGCTGGGGTATTGCATATAGCCACGTTTCAATGTAGATTCTTACACTGTTATCCAGCTGGGGTATTGCATATGGCCACGTTTCAATGTAGATTCTTACACTGTTATCAAGCTGGGGTATTGCATATAGCCACGTTTCAATGTAGATTCTTACACTGTTATCAAGCTGGGGTATTGCATAGTGCCACGTTTCAATGTAGATTCTTACACTGTTATCAAGCTGGGGTATTGCATATAGCCACGTTTCAATGTAGGTTCTTACACTGTTATCAAGCTGGGGTATTGCATATAGCCACGTTTCAATGTAGATTCTTTCACTGTTATCAAGCTTGGGTATTGCATATAGCCACGTTTCAATGCAGATTCTTACACTGTTATCAAGCTGGGGTATTGCATATAGCCACGTTTCAATGTAGATTCTTACACTGTTATCAAGCTGGGGTATTGCATATAGCCATGTTTCAATGTAGATTCTTACACTGTTATCAAGCTGGGGTATTGCATATAGCCACGTTTCAATGTAGATTCTTACACTGTTATCAAGCTGGGGTATTGCATATAGCCATGTTTCAATGTAGATTCTTACACTGTTATCAAGCTGGGGTATTGCATATAGCCCCGTTTCAATGTAGGTTCTTACACTGTTATCAAGCTGGGGTATTGCATATAGCCCCGTTTCAATGTAGATTCTTACACTGTTATCAAGCTGGGGTATTGCATATAGCCCCGTTTCAATGTAGATTCTTACACTGTTATCAAGCTGGGGTATTGCATATAGCCATGTTTCAATGTAGATTCTTACACTGTTATCAAGCTGGGGTATTGCATATAGCCACGTTTCAATGTAGATTCTTACACTGTTATCAAGCTGGGGTATTGCATATAGCCACGTTTCAATGTAGATTCTTACACTGTTATCAAGCTGGGGTATTGCATATAGCCATGTTTCAATGTAGATTCTTGCACTGTTATCAAGCTGGGGTATTGCATAGTGCCACGTTTCAATGTAGATTCTTACACTGTTATCCAGCTGGGGTATTGCATAGTGCCACGTTTCAATGTAGGTTCTTACACTGTTATCAAGCTGGGGTATTGCATATAGCCACGTTTCAATGTAGATTCTTACACTGTTATCAAGCTGGGGTATTGCATATAGCCATGTTTCAATGTAGATTCTTACACTGTTATCAAGCTGGGGTATTGCATAGTGCCACGTTTCAATGTAGATTCTTACACTGTTATCAAGCTGGGGTATTGCATATAGCCATGTTTCAATGTAGATTCTTACACTGTTATCAAGCTGGGGTATTGCATAGTGCCACGTTTCAATGTAGATTCTTACACTGTTATCCAGCTGGGGTATTGCATAGTGCCACGTTTCAATGTAGGTTCTTACACTGTTATCAAGCTGGGGTATTGCATATAGCCACGTTTCAATGTAGATTCTTACACTGTTATCAAGCTGGGGTATTGCATATAGCCATGTTTCAATGTAGATTCTTACACTGTTATCAAGCTGGGGTATTGCATAGTGCCACGTTTCAATGTAGATTCTTACACTGTTATCAAGCTGGGGTATTGCATATAGCCATGTTTCAATGTAGATTCTTACACTGTTATCAAGCTGGGGTATTGCATAGTGCCACGTTTCAATGTAGGTTCTTACACTGTTATCAAGCTGGGGTATTGCATAGTGCCACGTTTCAATGTAGATTCTTACACTGTTATCCAGCTGGGGTATTGCATAGTGCCACGTTTCAATGTAGGTTCTTACACTGTTATCAAGCTGGGGTATTGCATAGTGCCACGTTTCAATGTAGATTCTTACACTGTTATCAAGCTGAGGTATTGCATAGTGCCACGTTTCAATGTAGATTCTTACACTGTTATCAAGCTGGGGTATTGCATATAGCCATGTTTCAATGTAGATTCTTACACTGTTATCAAGCTGGGGTATTGCATAGTGCCACGTTTCAATGTAGATTCTTACACTGTTATCAAGCTGGGGTATTGCATAGTGCCACGTTTCAATGTAGATTCTTACACTGTTATCAAGCTGGGGTATTGCATATGGCCACGTTTCAATGTAGATTCTTACACTGTTATCAAGCTGGGGTATTGCATATAGCCACGTTTCAATGTAGATTCTTACACTGTTATCAAGCTGGGGTATTGCATATTGCCACGTTTCAATGTAGGTTCTTACACTGTTATCAAGCTGAGGTATTGCATATAGCGATGTTTCAATGTAGATTCTTACACTGTTATCAAGCTGGGGTATTGCATATAGCCACGTTTCAGTGTAGATTCTTACACTGTTATCAAGCTGGGGTATTGCATATAGCGACACTTTAATGTTGATTTTTACACTGTTATCAAGTTGGATATGGATATGTTATGCAATATAAGAATCTACATAGAAATGTCGCTATATGCAATAAACCAGACACTGTAAAGTGTATGTAAAAGTGTATAAAGTTGTATGTCATTATACATAAAATAGCATGACATTACGAAACATGACATAATAGAACAACAACATAACATTATGAAACAGCTACATTATGTTATGAGTGTGTGAGTTTGGTTTAGTGCTTCTTTGAACAGTATTCCAGTAAGATCACAGTATTGCAGCTTGATGTGGGATGAAAGCCCAAAGTGATGCAGGTCTTTGACGTTTACCACTTTAGTGAAACCCACAAGCATGGGGATGGTGCTGACAAAACTAGACACACAATCATAGGTTCCATGCACGCCTAAGGAACACAACTCTGAACAGCTTTGTGCAGTGTCTAAGACAATGAGGCCACTGGTATCCCCGCATGATGTTAACAAACAATATCAAGATGATTCTAAACAACAGTATGAATTTCAGTGTCAGTCATCCTATGAAAGAAGGCCTGGATGTACGTAGTCACCAGTTTAAATTGTCAACAAATACACACTCTATACACTGGTATTTTCTTGGAAATGGGCTTCACACATTGTACCCATGTGGGGAATTGAACCTGGGCCTTCGGCGTGACAAGCGAACGCTTTAACAACTTGGCTACCCCACTGCCCTTGTCATAGGAGGCAACTAAATAGCTAGTGTGGCCCGGCGTGGTGATTTGGTTTATTGCGTGTCATTGTATATTTCAGAATGAAGCTTCAAACAACAAAGTATTTTCTGCATCAATATTATAAAAAATACTTAAATATGATAAACCATAATGTTTCTTATATGCAACAATTAATACAACATGTAATGTTGAAAAGCAACATCAGACACAAACCTAAGATTAACTTTTTATGGTTTCAATACAAAGCCTTTTCTGCCTAATAAACTATTTGGCTGCTTTCACATCTTTACAAAAAGGCCCACCTGAGAACAATTTCAGTCAGGTGAGCTTACAAGCATCAAGTGTATATCTCTAGAACAATTTCAGTCAGGTGAGCTAACAAGCATCAAGTGTATATCTTCAAGAGCTAGGGATCATCCATTTGATTTGTGTGTGTGTTTTTTCCAAAGCTGTAACCCAAAAAAACTATTTATTTACTGAGTACCATCAGACAATATATATCCATTTTCACTATTAACATTCAAATTTTTACATTTAGGTATTTTCCACTAAATTATTCATTTCTTTCACAGCATATGTCTGAACAAACTTATCATTTAAAAAATCTTCCCACTCCCCCGTTAGAAATCAAATAGATGCTCACTGATTTTTAACTCCAAACACTCTAGGGAACTCTTTAGTTTGGTTTACTGGTAATCAAAATATATTTTGAACTGTGGATTATTGAAACAGACTTTTGGTTCAGCTGGACTTACCAGCCATTGATGTGATATGCTGGGAGGACATGTGATAGGGACCATCTCAAAAGTTAATCCACTGTTCTCATAATGACATAGCTACTTTTGCCATCTTTTATAGTGTTTTTGAAAAAGCTGTGAAACTTGAAAACCAACTGATGTTATCAAAACATGACCTTAATCCTCTGAATTAAGTTCATTTTTGTTTACAGTGAAAACTGCCCTTGACTCAGAATCACGCAATATGAAATCATACACACGTCATGCAAAATATCCCATTCAGGAAAGTAAGGATATTACTATATCTTTAACATGGCATTAAGGTGCTACAGATTCCAAGCTTTAATACTGTTTCCAATGTAGACCTAGGTTTCTTGTAGAGCTGTGGGTTTGAACCCGGGGTTGCCCTGGCTGTCTCTAGGTTTGTCAGCACCATACCCTTGCGTGTGTGTGTCACCATAGTGGTTAACGTCTGAGGCCTGCATCACTTCAGGCTTTCCATGTCGTGATATAACTGGAATACTGTTAAATATGGCATTAAACCCAACTCACTCACTCGTTAAATTTGGAACTGAACTTGCAGTGTGAGGTTTCAATTTTTTAATTTATCCCAGTTAAATCTACAGGTAACCTAGCTCTACACTGGAAACAGTATGCTTATCTCCATTCTACCATGACTAAATAAAACGTGAACTCTTTGGCGTTGGCCAAGATAGTGAGTGAAGCATTGTCCCGAGGCAAGTGAGTTAACTGACTATAAAAGTCCAGTTTCCGAACTAGGCTGGTATTATGGAGTTACATTTTGGCTGGACTAATGAGTCTATGCATAGTCCAATCAAAATCGCGCTCCTAAATCGAAATCCGGTTAGTAAACTGTCATGCAGATTTCAGTCGATTGGATGATTTGCAAAACATGTGCACCGCTAACTAGTTGTCAACAGATATTTTCTAAATCTTTTCATGTTTTTAATCAAGGTGCTCACATGATTTGATGCACTTCGCGATGTAAGACTCGTTTTATCACAATATAGAGATCTTGATTATCGATCAGATCGTCTTGACTGGGCGCCGACGTTTTGTTTGAAGCGAATGCAAGTGATACGAGAGGTGGAATCTGATTGGTCAATAGGAGAGACATAGAAGGAACAAGAAGGGTGGGGCTACGATTGAGCCCAGGAATTCCAGCATTGTTCAGCAAGGGTGGAAACTGGACTTTTAAAGTCAGTTAACTCTCTTGCCTCGGGAGGATGTGAGTGAAGCAGTATGGGGTGAGTCCAGTGTTTTGAGTGGGTCGTTGATCTGAATTAAGGAATGTTGACATATAAAAAAAACCATGTTTTACACAAAAATTTGCAATCAATCGACTATTCTTTGGCTAACGAATGAAAATTACCCAAACCCATTCAGTTTCTTTTAATGTTAAGCGCTCACCATATTTTCCTAAAAGCTGCAGCTGTGCTTGCATGAGAAAAACTAAACCTGATATTCGGAAAATCAAATAAAATATCTAAAGTGATTATTGAGTGATAAAATACTACATATACATTAAAAAATAAAACTGATATTTCGATTAAATATAACATGTGATGAGTGAGTTAACACATTCTGCCGGAACTACATTTCATATTCCTCAGCGACATTATGATTTTCTGACTGCAATCAGTCATTCGTCACCACTCGCCCCTTTCCGTAACCTTCAAGAAGACTGGTCCCCCTATCGATGAATGTTATGTGCGAAAATACAACAAACCATTCAGAATGCGCGTATGACTTCACGTTCTTCATCAATGAATCCCACAGGAATAATTTTTAATTTTACATATGTCTTGCATCTAAAAATATACCCAAGACACAGTTAAATGTGTTCAATCATACCGTATAATTCCGCACGTCCCGATGTGCTTTAAATAGCATTTGAAATATATATAATATATGGGGAAATGTATGTGAAGCATCAGCAACGAGTTGACAATTGTTTTAGTGATGCTCGTTTGCGCAAAGACGGAACCCAGTTGCAAAAATGGCCATGAGATGGGCACGAGTCGCTATTCGGCTTGTCTCGGAATAACACGAGTTGGTCACGAATGTGCAATCAGTAGGACAATACAGGAGAGACAAAAGATTTGACTTTCCTTGTCAGTACAGCATCTCACCTTGTCACCTGATAGAGTCAACTTGTCAGTCGATTGCACCACTCCACAAATTATCAACCTGGTCAGGTCACTCAGTGAGATAATGATGCTACTGGGATGACATTATTTTCATGTGTGTCACCCGGCACTCACAAAGGTGTATAGGTGCTCCTTCAGGAATTGAAGTGTGTCAATCACAAAGGTGTATATGTGCGCCTTTAGGAATTGAAGTGTGTCAATCACAAAGATGTTTAGGTGCACCTTTAGGAATTGAAGTGTGTCAATCACAAAGGTGTATAGGTGCGCCTTTAGGAATTGAAGTGTGTCAATCACAAAGATGTTTAGGTGCACCTTTAGGAATTGAAGTGTGTCAATCACAAAGGTGTATAGGTGCACCTTTAGGAATTGAAGTGTGTCAATCACAAAGGTGTATAGGTGCACCTTCAGGAATTGAAGTGTGTCAATCACAAAGGTGGAAAGGTGCGCCTTTAGGAATTGAAGTGTGTCAATCACAGAGGTGTATAGGTGCGCCTTTAGGAATTGAAGTGTGTCAATCACAAAGGTGGAAAGGTGCGCCTTTAGGAATTGAAGTGTGTCAATCACAGAGGTGTATAGGTGCGCCTTTAGGAATTGAAGTGTGTCAATCACAAAGGCGTATAGGTGCGCCTTTAGGAATTGAAGTGTGTCAATCACAAAGATGTTTAGGTGCACCTTTAGGAATTGAAGTGTGTCAATCACAAAGGTGTATAGGTGCGCCTTTAGGAATTGAAGTGTGTCAATCACAAAGATGTTTAGGTGCACCTTTAGGAATTGAAGTGTGTCAATCACAGAGGTGTATAGGTGCGTCTTTAGGAATTGATGTGTGTCAATCACAAAGGTGTATAGGTGCGCCTTTAGGAATTGAAGTGTGTCAATCACAAAGGTGGAAAGGTGCGCCTTTAGGAATTGAAGTGTGTCAATCACAGAGGTGTATAGGTGCGCCTTTAGGAATTGAAGTGTGTCAATCACAAAGGCGTATAGGTGCGCCTTTAGGAATTGAAGTGTGTCAATCACAAAGATGTTTAGGTGCACCTTTAGGAATTGAAGTGTGTCAATCACAAAGGTGTATAGGTGCGCCTTTAGGAATTGAAGTGTGTCAATCACAAAGATGTTTAGGTGCACCTTTAGGAATTGAAGTGTGTCAATCACAGAGGTGTATAGGTGCGTCTTTAGGAATTGATGTGTGTCAATCACAAAGGTGTATAGGTGCGCCTTTAGGAATTGAAGTGTGTCAATCACAAAGGTGGAAAGGTGCGCCTTTAGGAATTGAAGTGTGTCAATCACAGAGGTGTATAGGTGCGCCTTTAGGAATTGAATTGTGTCAAATACAAAGGTGTATAGGTGCGCCTTTAGGAATTGAAGTGTGTCAATCACAAAGATGTTTAGGTGCACCTTTAGGAATTGAAGTGTGTCAATCACAAAGATGTTTAGGTGCGCCTTTAGGAATTGATGTGTGTCAATTACAAAGATGTTTAGGTGCGCCTTTTGAAATTGAAGTGTGTCAATCACAAAGATGTTTAGGTGCGCCTTTTGAAATTGAAGTGTGTCAATCACAAAGATGTATAGGTGTGCCTTTAGGAATTTATGTGTGTCAATCACAAAGATGTTTAGGTGCGCCTTTTGAAATTGAAGTGTGTCAATCACAAAGATGTTTAGGTGCGCCTGTCATGAATCATTTGTCCAGCTTTAAAATACTTGTAAGGAATTACATCCATCACTGGCAACATAATAAAAAATGTATTTTTGTTAAAAATATATATTTCTGGGTGTGCCTTTTCAGGCACAGGAACTTAAACTGCACCATTACTTCGTTTACTATGTCATTGACACTCCAATTCAAGGAATTTCAAACCCTATTATTTGACAAAATTAGCCAAATAGTCTATATCAATTTCAATAATACTGAACAGAACACTGCTAGTTTAGTGTAACATACTCTACATTTCTCCTAAACAAGTCAACTTAATTTTTTTCATGAGAAGTTATTTTCTCCATCATAAAAACTGTTAGCTGTCTGATCATACACCTGTCGGCAGTACTATTTAAGGTGTGATAGTTAAAAAAAATCTCAGACAAAGGATGCACTTTGTTATGTACAAAGATAAAGCAGTGTCTAAAGATACATGTTTAACACTACAAACCTGATAGAGTAGTCCTAAGTCCATTAATTCAACTTGAGAGTCATGAATCATAAATATTTGGTGGAATCTTATTCTGTTTGATGTTTTTTTAACCTTTAGGATTCAGTTGGTGTCAATTCAGGTAAACAGTGTTATCTTTCAAAAGAAAACAATTGATTGTCACAAATGTAACACAAATATATCCCAGTTTCCTTTTCTGGAGTAAAATTGAATTGGTGTGACACAATCAGAGACAGACAAACACTGGTAACTGAACTTTCCAAAGCAACATGTACAGTATCAAAATATTACAACTTTTAACGTCTCTGTAACAACAGTACATCATCACGAGGCAAGGGAGTTAACTGATCATAAAAGTCCAGTTTCCACTCTTGCAGAACTAGGCTGGAATTATAGAGTTATATTTTGGCGGGACTATCAAGTCCATGCATAGTCCAATCAAAATCATGTAACGAAATCAACATCCGGATCATAAACTGCTGTGCAGATTGCAAGATTTGCAAAGCATGTGTACCATTAACTTAGACTCAAAAGATGTTTTCAAAATCTCTTTTTCATGTTTTTAATGAAGGTGTTCATGTAATATGATGCACTTTGCGAGGTTAGACCCCCTTTATTACAATACGGACACTGATTATCGATCAGATTGTCTTCACTGGGCGACGCCATTTTGTTTGAAGCAAATACATGTGATATGAGAGGTAGAATCTGATTGGTGGCGCTACAATGGAGCCTGGAAACTCCAGCCTTGTTCAGGAAGTCGACATTAGCCACACAGAAAGCAGCCTTCTTGAGTTTTGCAGCACTAGTTTCAAAGTGGCGACTCCCATTCCAAACAAATGTCTTGTTAAATAACATAATCTAATCAAGTGAATGGGTTTTTGGCAATATACCAGCAATATCATGGTGGGGGTCACCAGAAATGTACCTATGTTGGGAATCAAACACTGTTTTCGGCATGCGTAGCGAACACTTTAACCACCAGGCTACCCCACCGCCCTTTATCTAATAAAGCTACCTGACAATTTTGATATTTTCATGAGTGGCAAAGACAGGGATTTTCTTATTCATCTTTTTCATCTTTTTCTGAAAACCAGAAGCGTACAGAAAGGAGTTCCTGTATACAGTGTTATTTCCCGTAAGTAAAACATCAATTAAATAATTTCAGACAAATATAGTTTCACACTCTGTTGCAGTGATGACTTATGCAGTATTACATCACTGCCACAAGCTAATATGTATATCACATGATCAGATGTTTCTCTTGTTTGTAAACAAAAGCACTGAAAACAGAACAGATGGGCCTATAGAAGCCTTTCAGTGCGTTCTGCAGATTGTTTTGCAATATAATTAAAATATGCTACCACAAAATTGACAATGTGGGTTAAGGCAATATATATACACAATAAAGTGACTGCACCATTAGTTTTCAATTGAGCTTGGGTGTCTGTACATGGTGCCATACAATCATTGTAAACAAAGAATAAATTTGCAAATGAGAAAACTTTGACAATATCTTCTCAATGAAAGTTTAATTTATGACATATATTTATCTCAATGAGTAGACTTTAAAAAAGAAACAGATGAAAAACAAATGTAACGTGTTGCATGGACAGTGTCAGATGTGGCGAATCATGACATTTCGCTGACCCAGGAATTCTAGATTGGACGTGACATATTTCATCACAAAACATGTAAAGATAAAGACGGATAAATACTTTGTATTGCTGTTTTGGTTTGTTTATGGTGGGATTGTATTCCATTTTGGCACCTTGCTGCTATTTGAAGAAGTATCTTTCAAAACATGAGTGAGTGAGTGAGTTTGGTTTTACGCCGCTTTTAGCAATATTCCAGCAATATCACGGCGGGGGACACCAGAAATGGGCTTCACACATTGTACCCATGTCGGGAATCGAACCCGGATCTTCGGCGTGACGAGCGAGGCTTTAACCACTGGGCTACCCGACCGCCCCTTCAAAACATGAGACATGCATTTTAAAGATATATTTTTTAGAAACAGTCCTCCTGATTGTATTGATACTTATCATATTGGACAAAATTTATCCCAATTAAGGGGCAACAACACTCCAGCTCTCTGTTGTCTTGCTGGCACAATTTTAATTAACCTGTGTAATCACCAAATGCCAATTAACGCTGAACACAAGTCGAACCAGTCGAGATTATTGTATGTAAATAATGGATCAGCAAAGAAAGAGACATCCATATTTGAATACTTTTAAATTTGGGGAGTTGTCCCCCTTTAAAGGCCCAGGACATTGACCATTTTGAAGTTCGGTTTGTAAATAGCCGATCATTTGACCGGACTTTCCTCTGGTTTGTAAACAAATGCACTTATTCTGAAATAAGATAAGATAGGCCTAATGCAAGCCTTTTGGT
The DNA here is from genome assembly GCF_023055435.1 of Haliotis rufescens. Lineage (NCBI taxonomy): Eukaryota > Metazoa > Mollusca > Gastropoda > Lepetellida > Haliotidae > Haliotis > Haliotis rufescens. Next base: position 7,494,213 of record NW_025964112.1, read on the forward strand.
AGGCATTGCATATTGTTTTGCATAATTATACAAATATACTGCTACAAGTGTGACAGTGAAGTGCATGACAATATAGCCTTAGACATCAAAGTGGCCGTATATCGCTAGCTCTCGGTATGCAAATGGAAATAGTTTTTCACGTTTTAGGACATTTTCTCAATGAAAGATAATTTCATGATGTATGTTTGTCTGAATGTGAATACTTGTCTGAAATCAAACAGATGAAAACCACATGAATGGACAGTGTAAGATGTGAGGATGTGACAGAGGTACTCGGCTGGCCGCAAGGAGCTCTGGTCGGACTCATGAGCACGATCATGCACTGAGGCTTTACAAAAGGTCTGTGTATTATCAGCCCCAACATCTGCAAGCTCAATTAGTGTATTTTCTCGGTAACAAAACTGAAATTACTAGCTGCAAACAGAGACCATATAATAGATAGAACCTAAGTCCAACTTGTTGCCATGGAAACGTAAAAAATAAAAATTTATAAAATTCCTAAATAGCAAAAGGCACCAGTTCAGTATGTGTCTGGTAAACATGCAAAGATTTGTAAGAAATTATTTAAGGGTTTTTGAGTTACGCTCCAGAAACGAACAGCACCTTTATAGAACCTAAGTCAAACTTGTTGCCATGGAAACATAAAAAATAAAAATTTATAAAATTCCTAAATAGCAAAAGGCACCAGTTCAGCATGAGTCTGATAGACATGCAAAGTTTTGTAGAGAAATATTTAACGGTTTCTGAGTTATGCTCCGGAAACGATATCGGGACGCACACACGCACACACACGCACGCACACACACACGGACGGAACCCATTTCTATATCCCCCGCCAACTTCGTAGGGGCGGGGGATAATAATTACACATAATAATAATAATAATAACAACAATAATAATTACACATAATAATAATTCCACGTAATAAAATAAAAAGAAATCATATCCTGAGGGGACGGAAAATTCGGATTAACGGGTCGCCGCAGAATTAACACAGAATTAACGTCAACACAGAACTCTATGAAGGATGCAGGGCGCTTTTCTAACTGGACTGGCCAAATGTCCAGAAAAGAATTTCTCTTACTTACCGAAGTTCCTGCCAGAAGTTGTTGTTTTGGAACGGTGCCATTGGTACCGAGAAGACTTTGGGTCCCAAGACTTTTCAAACATTGACTTGCTTGGACATGTCCTTTCATAATAACTCGAATGGCTGACATTGTTCGTTCTGTCTTGTTCGCGAATTATATATGCTTCTTCTCTGTCACTATATTTACCAAACACTGATGCTTGTGCGATCACGGTTACACTGAGAGGAACCTCTTGTTACTTATTTCGTATGGCTTAAGTCCGCGCATGCGCAGATGGATAATTTCGTCACGAATTTCCTGAAGTATTTATAAATAGCTTTGGAAGGTCAGAAAGGGTTTCCCTCAATTATCAGCCGCCTGCAGAGTTGATATTTGACACAAACAGTAGTAACATGTGGCATTTCATGGTTACTTTAATGCTGAATGAAGATCTTTGTCTTAATCATGTGATATATCTACACAAAAGTGAAAACTAGCAAATACTGTCAGCCGTTGTAACCAGATCGGAGCGGTATCCGCTAGCTGAAGAACGTGACCTCACAGCTCGTTACCGGTACACAAATGATGCAAGGTCGTAGGCGATATCGTCAGCGAAAAACCAAGAAATACACCGAAAAAAAATATATGATGTCCGTGAAATAACCTTATTTAGTAATGTTGGGGTATAAATATAGGTTGAAATACCTTAGATACGAGCTTCTGGTTTTACTATATAATGTATTTCTATCCAATGAGGCGTCGACATCGAGTTCTTTTTGTTTCAACTGTCTCCTGTCGGTGTTTCACAAGATTTAAGCACGGAAGAGACCAAAGTTCATTTATTTTATAAAACAAAGGTAAATATGGTCTCGGTGAAGAAAGCCAACATAAACAGCGTCTTGGAATTAATACAGATTGGCGTTTATTTCTTTCGGTGAGTTGGTTGTCCTGGTGTTATTTTGGGAGGGCGCTTATGAGGATTTACGGTACGTACTTACGCGTTGTTATAGTATAGGAAAACAAGATCCCGTTAACGCATGGATTAGGTAGAGCGGTCCCCCCACTAATAACCTCCCACTTCCTCATTACAAGTGAATGAAATGAATCTTATTTGATGCTTGTTTGTTTATTTATTTATTGTTTAACGCTGCACTCAGCAATATTCCAGCTATGTGACGGCGGTCTGTAAATAACCAAATCTGTGGGATTGATGACATGCATCAACCAAGTCAGCGAGCCTGACCACCCGATCCCGTGAGCCGCCTCTTACGGCAAGCAATGGTTGCTGAAGACCTATTCTATCCCGAATCTTCACGGATCGAATCTTACTTGACGCCACGGGCATTAATTCTCCAGCTACGGCACGGCGGTGGGTATGTAATCATATCTGGAACAGAAAATCAAAAGTTGATAGCATCAGCGACGATCACGGCTGTCGGACTACGAAGGTCTTTTCATTAATAATAACTTATTGACGAACAAATTAAAACATCAAAATCAAATACATTTATTGCATCATATCAAACTGTTCTTGCATAGATAATCGATATCGATGGTGATTCACACACATTGTTCCCCAAAACATGAGTATATTCAATGTTTGTTGTTTAACGCCGCACTCAGCAATATTCCAGCTATATGACGACGGTATGTACATAATCGAGTCTGGACCAGATAATCCAGCGATTTACATCATGAGCATCGATCCAATTGGGATCGATGACATGCATCAACCAAGTCAGCGAGCCTGACCACCCGATCCCGTTAGTCGCCTCTTACGACAGGCATAGTCGCCTTTTACGGCAGGCATGGTTTACTGAAGACCTATTCTACCCCGGATCTTCACGGAATATATTCAAGGAATAGACTCGCTCATTGAACCCCTTGTCTCCAGTATAATATTTTACATATTCATATCAAAGCATAGAGGCTGGACTTGAACGAACAAGTAACTCGAGATTTATTATGTTGAACATTTATATGTCTGGATATATGAAGTAAAGCCATCTTTGATTTAGGCTGTAATAGCTGGACAAATTTATATTCAGACGGATAATCTGATTAAAATCTATCAGCATATTTAACCACGGACCCAAATAATTATTTAGGCCCATGATTTAACTCTGTTGTGATATTACTGTGGACAAATACACACCTGTATGCTTGGAGCTAGGTGTGTTACCGTAGCCCCTTATCCGTTCCTCGTTTCATTGTTCTATATGTCACTATAGTTCGGGTCTAGCATGCATGCAGAAAGGTCTGCAAATGTGAGCTGTCGGGTATACACCACGCTTCTTCTCCGATTGGCTCCTTGTTTAATACCCTCCAGGCTCTGTTATAAATAGAGAGTCGGTACATCTGCACCTTAATACATACTCTTTAAATAGGTGTTGAAGTGCGTGGATACTTGTGAGTGAGGATCGAGTGTGATATTTATTACAAGGTACGGAATCCTAAGCTCGACCTATACGTAATACGCTCGTTATCAATATCTACTTACGCATTGCTCCACTGATATATACTGTCTTATCTCATACATAAAGATGAATCGGGCTTGAAGCATATCAATATTGGCTATGCCACTATAAGGTCACATAAACTTTGCATCCTAACTCTGTAACGAACACCCCGTGAAGAGCCGGGTTAGAATTGGTCTTTAGCAACATATGTTTGTCATAAAGATGTATCTAACGGGATCGGGTTATCAGGCTCGCTGACGTTTTTGACGCATGTCATCGTGTCTCAAATGCATAGATCGATGTTCATGATATCACTGGATTATTAGGTCCAGGTTCCATTATTGACAGACCGTGGTCATATAGCTGGAATATTACCGGGTGCGTCGTTAACAACATATTTAACGTAAATAGTGCCATAAAACCACAGATTTATATTAACATAAAATATTGATAAGCACATTATAAATATCTTAAAAACGTGTCAATACGAAGCGCCAAAATTCACCGAGTAAACTAAAAAAAAGAACAAGCATGTAATGGATTAAATTCATACCAAAAGGAGTAAACGTCAAATTATATCTTTTATTACATTTCAGAGCCAAATACGATTGACATCGTAGAAATCAAATTTCCAATTTATTTGGAAGTATGTTGTTTCATTTGAAGTGAAGAATTGAACAGAACAGTAGAATTTGTCTCTTTCTTTCATTATTTTTTTTTTTACTAACAAGCTGTTTTACCATGAAGGAATAACTTGACAATAGGCACCGACCTCTGAACTCGCTCAAAGGTCATCTTTCATTGGTCATTATAGACACGTATTTCCCATCCTTGTTTAACGCCGCAAAGCAGTGTCTTACATTACAATGACATATCTAGGAAGAGATTCACCTTCACAATATACTTGATCCACGAGGACAAAACAGTGATTAAATGCATAATTGTAATATGGCCTGATTGTACAAAGTCAATATGAACGGGTTTCAGGCCAATCAGATTGTCCTTTACAAAATATGCATGGCTTGGTTTTTACATCCGGGCTTCTGTATAGGTGATTATTGGAGTCGGCCATGTTGAATCACCAATAGTGTTTTGAGCTCCCTGTTTCTATGTCATTCAACTATCGTGCAAGTGTTTGTGAACGTGCATTGTTGACGATGACGTATTGGACGTTGTTAAACCCGAAAGAAGCAGCTGCCATTAGCCTCAAAGTGTAGATTCGATTGTTGAGCTCGTCAATTGACGGGCTATCTTCCTACAGGTCAAAATGAAGTTTGGGGTCATGATAATCGCGTTTGCAGTTTCTCAACAAATTTGTAAGTACTCCTAGTGAAGAAATTAACTAGTATTAATTTCCGAAAATGTTATCGCCTGTATGTACGTAAGACATTGGATTCATCAACACTTAAGCATGAGCGCTGTCGCCATTTAATGGCCTTTGCCTTGTTTCACACAGCCCATCCATTTCTGACGCTTTTTTCTGTTGTCATTTGTCAATAACATGCTGCGATGTGATATAGCCTCTATGTGTACATATCGCATCGGTTAACGTCATTGTCATTCCAATAGCTGTGGTATAACGTAATGTATTGTAGGTGTATAGAAACATTGTTGCACAAATTATTACAAAAGATAAAAGCTCTGAAATATGTATCGTTTTATTTTCCGATGAATGGCCACATTGTTCTTGTTGACAAAGCAGGTCCTACAGTCCTAACCAACAATATGTAATACTAATAGCGAAACTTTGTCACCATCGTTTATTTGTTTAATGATATGTTTATGAGCCGTTTGTTTGTTTGATTTGATTTGTTTAGCGCCAGGGATTTTCTAAAATTGAAATTTGTAAGCATGTTATTGTTTTCCCTTTCTTTTGAAAGAACATGTCAGTAGACCTCAGAAAAAAGTAGTGTATTAGTGAATGATAAAACATAACTGAATTGTGTTTTTGAAGTTTTGATCATGGTAGAATGTGTGTGTAAAAAACATTGCTTCAAGAAATATTCTCATAAAAAAACCCAGTAAAATCAGCATATTTGTCATTTAAGAGAAGATATTTCAAGAATATAATTGCAATTGGTTACTAGGTTCACAGCTTATTTTAACAAAAGTAACCTCATAGTTTGTCCCCTTTTTTGTAGTTAAGTTGATCAAACTTTGCAATGACCATCAAAACATTGTGTAATGTAAGGACACTGATACATTAGGGGCTGCCTCAATGATAAATTAAGAATTATTTGCACATACCTTGTTTGATATAGACTTAATAACAGCAGCTGTTCTGTGTAAATGGGATGATTTGATCAAACCATCTTTATGGCTCCATTGTTTAATTTTGGAAATAAGGCCAAATGTTCCTGCATTTTGTGTAAATCTTGTATGTTTTCATACATTCATACAGAGTTGAAGAAAAAAAAGATAAAATAAAAATAAACCATGGTTGATGAGAGAGTGAAATCCTAACACACAAGCTAAAGAAAAACTTATGGAACTTTGTTAATTCTGCCAAATTCTGGAATTATTATGATCATTAACCTGTATTTCAAGTTGAAATTATTTGTTTTGTAACACCCACTGTGGCCTAATAATATAAACAATGGTTGTCAAACAATGACCCCCTTGTCCTGTTCACATATTTCCTCAACACTAGTTTGTCCCAGTTTTGTGAAAGAACACTTCTTAGCTATTAAACAAGTTACTTGCAAAAATGTGCAATACAACCAACTACTTTTCAGATCACCCAATATATAACATATGTTCAATCACAACATTGAAGTGTAATACAATTAGTTTGGGAAAATGCTTACCCAATTAATACCTAAATATACAGGGTGCATATTTTTGTGTATATCTGTGTCGTATTCATGAAATAAGAAAACCCATAACTATCCACTGCCAACATACATGAAAGTACCACTTCATTGGATGCATGTTTCCCCAGTGTATATAAGCTGTGTCATATAAAGTATGATGTAATGGGTAAGATGCATGTTTCCCCAGTGTATATAAGCTGTGTCATATAAAGTATGATGTAATGGGTAAGATGCATGCTTCCCCAGTGTATATAAGCTGTGTCATATAAAGTATGATGTAATGGGTAAGATGCATGCTTCCCCAGTGGTATACAAGCTGTATCATGTTAACTATAAGGTAATGGGTGATGTTTTCAGTGGAAACATGAAGGGAGTATATTGATGGTGCTGAAAAAGCTTTACGGTTTAGATAAGAATGAACCTTTGAATTAAAAAATGGGTCTTAATGTGTTGTATTTTCTAACTGCACATAAGGGGACAACCTCTGCCTGTCATGTTCCAAATGCTTGAACATATGGAGGCAATAACATCATAGAAGTGTAGCAGAAATAAATTCACCAAAGTTCTCCAAATTGTCCTTTTTAATTAGTTTTAATTTTTTGTTAAAGGAACATCAAGTTGGGCATGTGGTATCTAATTTAATACCTGGCAGTATGATAGCAGTGGTTCATTTGAGCTGAGATGAGGAGAAATGTACCTGGGTATTTGGGCTTAGTGAATTAAGGATAGTCTAAAGATATCCAGATAAATGATTATTAGTTTGCAAATATAGTACAGCCGTGCTTTTCAGCAACCCACCTCTTCCTCCCCTCCACCACCATCCCCCCCCATAACAAGGCCTTAAACAAAGGAAGATACCATATATCTACATGTGAGAGGGAAACAGATTTTGAGGCCATTTCAAGTTGAGTTACGTAATCCTCCTGTAATTCTGGGTGTTATGTTGCAGGTGCAGTGGACAGTGAGACGGAGACAACGGGTCGGAAGTGTGCCAAGTACAACCATAAATGCACAAGTGATGACTGCCCGACTGAGGAGGTCTGCCAAGATCCCAAAGGAGTCACCAAGGCCTCCTTCTGCTACGCCTCATGGATAAACACGTCCAGTGAGATTCAGCTGGTAATGAAGGGCTGTTGGCTTAATGACAAGAGTTGTACAGGACTTTCCAAATGTGTTCGAACACACACCGTGAAGCATGTAGACTTTTGTTGTTGTGACGGGGACATGTGCAACAGTGAGATTGAGGCTAATCCAATCGAGCAACTTCCCATCACGACTACCAGTGAGCCTGGCATTGTTAGAAAAACGGGAGACGAGCAGTTATTACGAACAATAATGTATTCGATTGTACCAATCATTGGGGTTTGCTTCATCGTTGTGGTTGTATTCTGGATGTGGCGGCGACATCAACGCAACATCTACATGTACCATCAACAACTGCCAACAGTTGATCCAATTTCGGCAACGCCATCAGAAATAGCCTTGTGCCCCCTTCAGCTGATAGAGCTCAGGGCGCGTGGACGGTTTGGCTCTGTGTGGAAGGCGCAGCTACATAACGAAAACGTAGCTGTGAAAATCTTCCCGCTGCAAGACAAGCACTCGTGGATGACCGAACAAGAGATCTACAACCTGCCGCAGATGAACCATGAGAATGTACTGCACTTCATGGCAGCCGAAAAAAGGGGAGATAATTTAAACATTGAGCTATGGCTTATCACCGAGTTCCATGAAAAAGGTTCCTTGTGTGATTGCCTGAAGGGCCGCATCTTAACATGGAGTGATTTGTGCAAGATTGCTGAAGGAATGGCAAGGGGCCTGGCTTACCTCCATGATGAAATCCCGGCCAGCAAGGGAAGTGATGCCAAACCAGCTATTGCTCATCGGGATTTCAAGAGCAAAAATGTTTTGTTGAAAAATGATTTGACTGCTTGTATTGCTGACTTTGGTCTTGCTCTTAAGTTCGAGCCAGGCAAAAATCCCGGAGAAACCCATGGTCTGGTGAGTGTGAAGGGTTTGGGAGAATGTTGCTGTAGGGTTTTAGTTCTGTTTTTAGCCATATTATTACATAATTCTTTTAGAACAATAGTAGCCCTATGGTCAATATTTCACAATATGCCTGCTCGGCATATTACTCAGGGGGGACCCGTGAAGATCCGGAGTAGAAAAGGTCTTCAGCAACCCATGCTTGCCGTAAAAGGTGACTATGCTTGTTGTTAAGGCGACTAATTGGATCGGTTGGTCAGGCTCGCTGACTTGGTTGATGCATGTCATCGATCCCAATTGCATGGATCAATGCTCATGATGTTGTCAATCACTGGATTGTCTGGTCCAGACTCGATTATTTACAGACTGCTGTCATATACCTGGATATTGCTGAATGTGGCGTTAAACAAACCAACCAACCAACTCAGAGGGCACAGGTGGCCCAGTTTTCTGAGGCGCTGCAATTCACAGAGTACTGTTGCATCCCTTGGGCATGCCAGAAACCAAGCGCTGCAATTCGCTGTGCATTCTGTGATTGTGGATTTGAATCCCAGTTCACTCAGATTATGTCGTGGGTTTCGCCAAAATGGTAAACGTCTGAGACCTGCATCACTTCGGACTCTCCTCCCACATTAAGCTGACACACCATGACAAAGAGATGTAAAACCAAATACACTCACTCACTCACTCACTCACTCACTCACTCATTCACTCACTCACTCACTCACTCACTCACTCACTCACTCACTCACTCACTCACTCACTCACTCACTCACTCACTCACTCTTTACAATGGCACAAGTTCAAATCAAATTGAATTTTTTTTATGGATTGTCAATTTTATAAGGTTTCTCGGTGTTTGCATTTTAGATTTACTCCACAAAAGTGAAACTATTCCTTATTATTGTTTGTTATACTTCCCAAGCCAATCAGTGTTTAGTATTGACTGGCACATATGGCGATATATGATATATGGTTATGCCGTATGTCAGGGTATACAAACCAATTTTGGATCACAAATTTTGTTTTTCCTAGTATGTCTTTTATAATGTTCATAGACACATAGTTTATAATCCTAGATAAATGCCAGTTGTTTTCTTTATCAACCTCTCCTTCTTATTGAGGACTGATAATGATATCAACTCCTTAAACCACTATGTCTTTGGCAGGTGCTTGCTGGTCAGGAGAAATGTATGTTATGGTTGACATCATATTACCATGGTTACCAATGTGTGTTTGTTGTATCACACCAGGCATGTCACCTATTCTTACAATAGTTTACAGGGCTGGATTCATCTCTATTAAACATGCACCAGTGCATCCTACTTTCGAAAAATGCGACCTTATATTTATTTATGTACATGCACCAAGTGCAAGTAGACAAAATTCAAAGTTTTGCCTGACTATCCTTACTTGATAAATTTTTGGGACCTCAGTGCATCCTGCTTTTGTCTGGTGCAACTAGCTTTTCATGTCAACATCTACCTGATGCAAGCCCTGTTTTGAAGACCCATGAAGATCTGGGTTAGAACTGGTTTTTAACACATGCTTGTCATTGGAGGCGACTAACAGGATCAGGTGGTCAGATTTGCTGACTTCCGTAGAACGATGCTTATGACATGTATGATGGATCATTTGGTCCTTACTCTTATTTACAGACCGTTGGCATATAGCTGGAATATTGCTGACTGCGTGTAGCATTAAACAACAAATAATATTTTGAATTCGATGCTTTTGTTAAAAGTTGCCCTTTATGTTTGCAGGTGGGCACCAGACGTTACATGGCCCCTGAGATCCTCGAGGGAGCCATTTGTTTTAACAGGGACGCATTTCTCAGGATTGACATGTACGCATGTGGCCTTGTTCTCTGGGAACTCATGGCAAGGTGCAATGTACTAGGAGGTAGGTCTCTGCTACAGCATTCCTGCTGGCTTTTGAAACTGCCAGTCCAGCAGGACTGCCAACTCTAACAATTACCAGTCTCCTCTAATTTTTGTCAGTCCCAACAGTAAACAAATGGAAAAAACGTATGACAGTTACCTGCTTTTAATTCTTTCAACATCCTGTTCAATTCATCTCTGAAGTAACTAAGTTAGATCTACACATCATTGTCCCAAAGTTAAGTTACCAGTGGTAACTTTTTTCTCTTTTTTATTAATATTTTGAGACAAAGTTGCTACATGTATATTTTTAAGCTCGTGCAAAGCGAAATGTTATTACCTTGCACTAAAAATAAATCCTGATGGTAACAGACAAGCAGACTTCGTTAAGAAAATATTCTTATATGAATATTGCCGATAATTTGTTCAACAAGAAAGATTTCTCAGATACTTTGTGTGCCGGTCCTCAGGGCTGGCAGTTACATGAATTACCAGCTCGCTGACTTGGTTGATGCATGTCATTGCATCCCAATTGTGTAGATCAATGCTCATGATGTCAACGCCTGGATTGTCTGGTGCAGACTCAATTATTTACAGCCCGCAGTCCTATAGCTGGAATATTGCTGAGTGCGGCATTAAACAACAAACAATCAAGTTTAAGGGAGTTAAGGGGTCTCAAACACTTTCTTACATCATCTAATATCCCTAAATTAGTCAAAAAGGTCTAATAAATAATTTGGTATTCCATGATATTTGGCAACACAGCACTTTTTAATGGCGCTGTGCCAACTAGCAGATGAGAGTTATCCGAGGGACAGATAATAAAGAGGGTGGGGCTAGTGTTGCATTATGGTCCTGAAAGATGTCGCTGATGTTGTGGTGTTGTCTACAGTTTTTTGTATTAGTGAGTCAATAAGCTGTGACGGAAGTTATTAATGTTAACTTATTTATTTATAAGACTTGACTTCAATTTACTTTTGTGTTTATAACACTAAGTAGTCCCCAGGATAACATTTGACAACCTGACTTCGACCCCCATGGTTATTGTTGGGTAAGGATAGATCCCCAGTAATCTATGCATGTTGGGGTTACATGGATTGAGTGGTCCAACTGTGTGACTTAGCTGACTGTATGTGTCATCAACACAGGTGGCCTGGGGCATTGTTCATAATATCAAGGGGGCAGGTGCTGCTATTTACTGTGCAGAGTTGTGTCCCTTGGGGAAGCTAGGAACCTATGATTGTGGTTTTGAATCCCTCGTAAAGCTGTCACATTGTGATATATATATATATATTGTGTGTTCAAAGCAATGTTAAACTCTACTCACTCATAATATCAATGCTGAGTGAGGCATTAAGCAATTGAACTGACTGGAGCTAGTGCAGATTTCTATCCCCACAGAATAAGAAGATCAATGCCATGCTCTGCTCCCTATGGTCCTAATTATCATGATTAGAACTAGTAGCCTCTTTTCACTTTGTGTTGAAGAACTTGAAAGGGCTTCTAGAGTCATTGTAATAACAGTGGTAGTATTTTGGATTAAAAAGTGCGATTTGATCAGAGCTCCAGATTCATTGATGGGTAAGTGCAGTAATCCGTTGGCTCTGAAAATGAAGGACCTGGTATCTGAGATATAAGGGTGGGGAGAAAGTGGATAGTTTGTGGATGTTTTTGTCAATTACCCAGCTCCCTAATTTGACACCATGTTTCATGTTTGGAATTCTGGTCTTTTCATCATTAGTGTTAAAACTTGTCGATAAAGGTGGGTTTTAGTTGCCATGGTTTCACAGCGTTGCCTTAAGAGGCAGCTAAATGTTGTAGACCAGTGTTCGAAATATTGAACCCAACAAGACAGTTGGGCAGGTGACCCATAAGCTCTGCCTGCCCATCTTCAAAGTTACCTGCCCAGACATTATAAATATTGAAAAATTGCAAAAACTGAGGGATTAATCATGTCTTGATTCAGTTGAAATTATGCAAACAATTACTTGAGAATCTAGGAGTCATAATAAAAATGAATTCATAATAGTCGTGCAGGTGGAGGAAAATATCATGCAGCCCGACAGAAAAGTTGGTCTGGCAGGCAGTTATTTCAGACACTGGTGTAGTCTCAATTACTTACAGGTGTCTGCCATACAGCTGGAATATTGCTGAGTTTGGTGTTAAACAACACACAAGTCATGTAGTTTGGACTACAGAGCTTGGGTGCTGAGAGACAGAGGATCGCCAGTTTGCTGACTCACGGACATGACCTATGACCTCGTGGGAAGGCAAGGTTCTGGGATGGAATAAATCCAGAGTTTGTGGGGGATCATGCTTCGCGTGGTTGTTTTGCAAGGATAGTCCTGTAGGAGACCAGGGTGAGGGGATAGCACAGGTCGGTATGCCGAATATTGCCAAGAGTGGCATAAAAACGGTAGTGGGAATCAGTGATTGACAGATCCTGTACATGTGGGACATAGCTAAAGGCTGAGTTGGCCTGCTTCAGGACACCTGCACTCAGCCCCCTGACACAGCTGATGTCAGGCCTGCGACACATGGAGGGATCACGGATGGTCTACACAGCCACATCTCACTGTGTCCCTCAGCCCCCTGACACAGCTGATGTCAGGCCTGCGATACATGGAAGGATCACGGATGGCCTACACAGCCACATCTCACTGTGTCCCTCAGCCCCCTGACACAGCTGATGTCAGGCCTGCGATACATGGAAGGATCACGGATGGTCTACACCGCCACATCTCACTGTGTCCCTCAGCCCCCTGACACAGCTGATGTCAGGCCTGCAGCACATGTAGGGATCACGGATGGTCTACACCACCACATCTCACTGTGTCCCTCAGCCCCCTGACACAGCTGATGTCAGGCCTGCGACACATATAGGGATCACGGATGGTCTACACCGCCACATCTCACTGTGTCCCTCAGCCCCCTGACACAGCTGATGTCAGGCCTGCGATACATGTAGGGATCACGGATGGTCTACACCGCCACATCTCACTGTGTCCCTCAGCCCCCTGACACAGCTGATGTCAGGCCTGCAGCACATGTAGGGATCACGGATGGTCTACACCACCACATCTCACTGTGTCCCTCAGCCCCCTGACACAGCTGATGTCAGGCCTGCGACACATGTAGGGATCACGGATGGTCTACACCGCCACATCTCACTGTGTCCCTCAGCCCCCTGACACAGCTGATGTCAGGCCTGCAGCACATGTAGGGATCACGGATGGTCTACACCACCACATCTCACTGTGTCCCTCAGCCCCCTGACACAGCTGATGTCAGGCCTGCGACACATGTAGGGATCACGGATGGTCTACACCGCCACATCTCACTGTGTCCCTCAGCCCCCTGACACAGCTGATGTCAGGCCTGCGACACATGTAGGGATCACGGATGGTCTACACCGCCACATCTCACTGTGTCCCTCAGCCCCCTGACACAGCTGATGTCAGGCCTGCGACACATGTAGGGATCACGGATGGTCTACACCGCCACATCTCACTGTGTCCCTCAGCCCCCTGACACAGCTGATGTCAGGCCTGCGACACATGTAGGGATCACGGATGGTCTACACCACCACATCTCACTGTGTCCCTCAGCCCCCTGACACAGCTGATGTCAGGCCTGCAGCACATGTAGGGATCACGGATGGTCTTCACCACCACATCTCACTGTGTCCCTCAGCCCCCTGACACAGCTGATGTCAGGTCTGCGATACATGTAGGGATCACGGATGGTCTACACCGCCACATCTCACTGTGTCCCTCAGCCCCCTGACACAGCTGATGTCAGGCCTGCAGCACATGTAGGGATCACGGATGGTCTACACCACCACATCTCACTGTGTCCCTCAGCCCCCTGACACAGCTGATGTCAGGCCTGCGATACATGTAGGGATCACGGATGGTCTACACCGCCACATCTCACTGTGTCCCTCAGCCCCCTGACACAGCTGATGTCAGGCCTGCGACACATGTAGGGATCACGGATGGTCTACACCGCCACATCTCACTGTGTCCCTCAGCCCCCTGACACAGCTGATGTCAGGCCTGCGACACATTTAGGGATCACGGATGGTCTACACCACCACATCTCACTGTGTCCCTCAGCCCCCTGACACAGCTGATGTCAGGCCTGCGACACATGTAGGGATCACGGATGGTCTACACCGCCACATCTCACTGTGTCCCTCAGCCCCCTGACACAGCTGATGTCAGGCCTGCGACACATGTAGGGATCACGGATGGTCTACACCGCCACATCTCACTGTGTCCCTCAGCCCCCTGACACAGCTGATGTCAGGCCTGCGACACATGTAGGGATCACGGATGGTCTACACCACCACATCTCACTGTGTCCCTCAGCCCCCTGACACAGCTGATGTCAGGCCTGCAGCACATGTAGGGATCACGGATGGTCTTCACCACCACATCTCACTGTGTCCCTCAGCCCCCTGACACAGCTGATGTCAGGTCTGCGATACATGTAGGGATCACGGATGGTCTACACCGCCACATCTCACTGTGTCCCTCAGCCCCCTGACACAGCTGATGTCAGGCCTGCAGCACATGTAGGGATCACGGATGGTCTACACCACCACATCTCACTGTGTCCCTCAGCCCCCTGACACAGCTGATGTCAGGCCTGCGATACATGTAGGGATCACGGATGGTCTACACCGCCACATCTCACTGTGTCCCTCAGCCCCCTGACACAGCTGATGTCAGGCCTGCGACACATGTAGGGATCACGGATGGTCTACACCGCCACATCTCACTGTGTCCCTCAGCCCCCTGACACAGCTGATGTCAGGCCTGCGACACATTTAGGGATCACGGATGGTCTACACCACCACATCTCACTGTGTCCCTCAGCCCCCTGACACAGCTGATGTCAGGCCTGCGACACATGTAGGGATCACGGATGGTCTACACCACCACATCTCACTGTGTCCCTCAGCCCCCTGACACAGCTGATGTCAGGCCTGCGACACATGTAGGGATCACGGATGGTCTACACCACCACATCTCACTGTGTCCCTCAGCCCCCTGACACAGCTGATGTCAGGCCTGCAGCACATGTAGGGATCACAGATGGTCTACACCGCCACATCTCACTGTGTCCCTCAGCCCCCTGACTCAGCTGATGTCAGGCCTGCGATACATGTAGGGATCACGGATGGTCTACACCGCCACATCTCACTGTGTCCCTCAGCCCTGTAATTATCCAATGGTCATTGGTTGAAATCCCAAAAAATCAAGATCTTCATCACTTCAGGCTTTCCTTGCACAATATGCTAGAACGTCATGATATAAATGAATTGGGTTTTTTATATTTTTAAGACACGCTAAGTATTGGAATATTGCTGAGTGCGGCATTAAACAACAAACAAACAAATTACTGTCACCGACTAAATGACTCACTCACTGACTTGCTTGCAGATGTTGAGGAGTACCAGCTGCCATATGAAGAGGAGATAGGTCCTCATCCAAGCTTAGAGGAAATGCAGGACCTTGTCGTCTTAAGAAAAGTACGACCCATCATCAAGGACATCTGGCACACACATCCAGTAAGTGGCATTATAAGGGATAGATGTTAGACAAGTGGGTAAAGTGCTGCTCGGCACGCCAAGGACCTAGCTTTAATTCCATGTGTGACTGGAGGGGTGGTGAGATAGCCTAGTGGTTACAGTGTTTGCTCATCACACCAACGACCAGAGTTTGATTTCCTACATGGCACAATGTGTGAAGCCCATTTCTGGTGACCTCACTCACTCACTCACTCACTCAAGTTCCTGTTTAGAATTGGTCTTCAGCAGCCCATACTTGTCGTAAGAGGCTACTAACGGGATCTGGTGGCTGACTCGCTGACTTGGTTGATTCATGTCATTGTATACCAGTTGCATGGATCAATGCTCCTGATGTCAGTTTCTGGATTGTCTGGTCCAGACTTGATTATTTACAGATCGCCATCTTGTTGCTGGAATATTGCTGAGTGGCGTTAACCAACAAACAAGTTAACAAAACTGCATGTTAACATTTAGTTTCAGGATAGTTGGGCTATAATTTGTATGATGTTGCACCTCCTGCTTCACAGCTGCAGCGGGGCTGTCGGGTATCCCAGTGGTTAAAGCGTTTGCTCGTCACGCCGAAGACCCGGGTTCGAATCCCGACATGGGTACAATGTGTGAAGCCCATTTCTGGTGTCCCCCGCCGTGATATTGCTGGAAAATTGCTAAAAGCGGCGTAAAACGAAACTCACTCACTCACTCACTCACTCACAGCTGCAGCTCATTTTAAATCATTTCCATGTATCCCCTCTTTAAATATTATGTTGCCAATATCTGTTTGTGTATGACTGTTAGACATGGTTCATATTTGTCTCTGCAGGGCGTTGCTCAGCTAATCTGTACAATAGAAGAGTGCTGGGATCACGATGCTGAGGCTCGGTTATCGGCAGCAGGCGTGGAGGAACGTATTGCCGTCTTGGCGCGTACTGTGAACATTTCTACCTCTACAAATCACCTCGTTCCTTCTGTGGCCATCATCGGCACCGAGGAAGACATGCCTGCCAAAGACTCAAGCATCTAACTATTGGGAGCATCTATGATGATACGGGTGTGCCAAAACATGCGCCTTGGACGGAGGCGAACTGGTGACAGACCAGACAGGAAGTGACTGGGTGAAAGTCCATTGGATTGTGGGTAATCCAGTAAAAGAATTTAATCCCGACAGTGCTCGGTCAACTTGATGCAGTTCCGGCTGGCAGGTTTAGTGCTGTGTGTGGATTAAATCGGACTGTGATCTTCACTTTGGGTTGTTGGCCGAGACTGGTGCGCAATGATCCATTTAATCACTGGATCATGATTTTGACTGTGACATTGTCTGCAGTCAGTCTCCAGGGAAGAGCTGAGGCCAGGACTTGTCATGACTTCATTAGGTTGAAGGACTACGTGAAGATTTCCTTTTCATCAAGAGTGATGGTCAATTTTTGAAAAGTAGTGAATCCAAACGTAACGAAATCTTTACATTAAAAGAATCATGTCAATACTTTGACATAATCAAGTGAGAGACAGCAAGCTACAAGTTCATCAATTTTGTCTGTGTCAAAGTTGGGATGTGAACCTCCTGCAAATCTTCCAACTAAAGTCTCGTCACTGAAAGATGCAAACTTTTTAATGTCACAAGTTAATCCGAGTATTTCCTTGCTATTAAAATGTCTCAAATACAAATTGTGATGTACTTTACACATAAAAACCTTGTCATTGTGAGTCAATTTCCCTACAGACGTTTTGGAAACACTTTGGAAATCACCTTAATGACAAGTGTTGTTGAAACTCCTACTTGATCCTACCTTGCTGATCACTAATGATGTACTTGAGGACATATGATCAACATTGATGTGCTTACAGCTGTAACGAGGAGACATGAGGACAGTGTTAACCCCTTCCATGTGGGACTGCTGCTGCTGTGGCCAGCTAGAATGTACCTTGATAGACATCAACCGGGCAGGGGTTAATACTGGGTTGATTGTTCAAGTGCCATACTCCAGTGATGCTGTAGTTGAGTGCTGTTACCATTGGATACTGCTGTTGACAGACTGGACAAATATATAGTGCTGCTATTTGGGAGCCCTTTTTGAGGCAATCGCTGATCTTAATCCATAAGGAACTGCAGTCAGTACTCATGATGAATGACATACAAGGAACGAATCGGCACCTTAAGCCACTAGTCCGAAACAATAAATATATTCTGGTCTCGTAAGCTAAGCAAATCATAGTCTAATCTAAGTGAAAAATCACTAAATGACAAGTTTTGGGTTAGTAGAGAAAAGGTTGCTATTATGAACTGTTTCTAGAACACTTGGAATCTTTTTTTTACAGACATTAACCTGGTATTTCCGAATTGATTCCGTCTGGGCATTTATGTTACTCAAAAGAAGTTAAAGAACACCCGATTCTGTCAAGTGACTATTGCTAGCATGTCATGGCATCATGATTAGCTGATCATATGAAACATTTGTGTGTTCTTTAAGTTCTTTTGAGTTGTATATATTCTTACCAAAGACATTAGCAGTATGATCAAGGCTCAGTGGAGATATTATCTGCAGTTTCTAATGGAGTAAGGTCAAGTGCTCCTAATGCCATCAGGGAATTTCCTTGATTGTTGTATTCTGTGGTAATTGTGTGTACAATGTAGAATTATGTGCATCTTTAACCTTCAGAATGCTGAGTCTACACTTTGTTTCAGGAGTAATTATTTTAATATGAACTGTCTATAGCTTGAGTTCTCCTATACACTCATAACCTTACATGTGTACATTTTAAGAAATGTATGATGAAATCTATACAATGAAATATTAATCAAGATAAATTCAGCTCTTCCTTCCGTCAGCTCTTAGGGTTACCTTTATATGCCTGAATGGTTGTGTAGAATTGGTTGTCACATTAGGATTTTTTTAATCTGTTGGTTTTATTCATTTTATGTCCTTTTATAGTCTTTTGAGTGTGCAAAATAAAATGGCAGTACCTTGGATGATACACTTGAAAGAACTGTCATACTGAAGAGGGACCATCTCAAAAGTTGTTTCTGACATTTAGTCAAAGAAATGTAATTTGAAGCAATTGTTGATATTTCATAAAGTGACTCGAACAAGATTTTTGTGAAGTTCTTGCTAGTTCTTGCCCTGTTTTGGTTATTCGATATGACTTTTGAGAAGGCCTCTTACATTCTTTTTGTAAATCTTGTACATATCTTCATGAAATGTGTGTAGACACGGAGACTCTGTATGGAGGAATTATTGATACCGTAATTATTGTTGTAGTACAAATAAACAAAATGTTTGTCAGCTTTTTGGGGGGGATGTAAGAAACACCCAAGTTCAATATACTTTTTTTATTATAAACTATTTTTATTGTTTTTATAAGATATTGTTTTTAATGATGTAATTAACCTACAGATGCTAGCAGGGTTATAGATATAACCCTGCTATGCAGATATTAATATTGCATTTTATTAATGTCTGAATTCTGTTATTGAAATTGAATTTTATCAAAAGTGTTATGTTTTTAATGGGAGACAAAGAAAAAACATGAAATTTTAAAGTTTGTTTCCATATTTTGTGTGTTTGTATTATTGGAATAATTGTCTATTTCTTTGTGGGCCTGAAAAGCACATGCAGAATGCACATCTTGATTTTCAAGTTACTGTGTGTTTGTGAAATAGTTGTATAAAGTAATTGTTCAGAATTTAACATTTTTGGTCAATTTTGAGAATATTTTGAAACGGTCACTTGTATAGTAATAACTCCATTTCCCGAAATCACAGTATGAAATCATGATGTGTTTTGAGAATGCTTTTCAGTTAAACTGATCCTGAAAAGAATTGTGAAAGTTAGGATTTACATTTTGAGTGCTAGAATTCCTCTTGATTCTGTGTATGGATATGTCGGTGTCTATCAATCTGGGTATGTTGTACACTGTTGTCTTGTTCTATAGCAGTGTTTTCTGAAGATGAAAAACATCCAATCAGGTTTAGCAAAGATTAAAACAAACATTGAATTATATGCATTTTCATTCATGACTAATTGTTAGTGGGACTAGATGCTTCAGGTCATCTCTCAACCTGTGTCGCTGTTTGTATCCTCTTTCCAGTGTTGTTTTGCATACAAACCATGTAATTCAAGTTTTCAAGAAGCAGGAAAGACATCACTATTTTGATGACCGTATTCCGTAAAGTCCAGAGTCTCTTCAAAGGCTGTTCTAAGAAAATATGGGGGCACGGGTGGCCCCAGTCGTCTAAGGCACCCCGATTCGCTGTGCAGAGTTGCATCCCTTGGGCACGCCAGAAACCTATGATTGTGGGTTCGAATCCCTGTTCACCATGATTATGTTTCTAGGTTTGTCAGCACCATACCCGTGCTCGTGGGTTTCACCGAAGTGGTAAACGTCTGAGACCTGCATCACTTCGGGCTTTCCTCCCACATTAAGCTGACACGCCGTGATATAACTGGAATACTGTTAAAAGCGGCGTTAAACCAAACTCACTCACTCTAAGAAAATGTTACTCTCCATGGAACAGGATTGACTAAGATACGGTTTTGTTTCAATAGACCCAGTTTTCTTGAAATTAATCACTTTGTACATATGCCAAGAGTCGGATCATGTACATTATTTGTATAAGGGACACATCAAATTAACTGGGTATTCTTTACTTTTATATCTGTTTCAAAATTAAGTTAAAGATTGTTGTCGAAATTGTTACTACAAAAAGCTTAATGATATTAATTTTGAGTACGGAAATTTATGCATCTTGTGCATATCATATACAGGCTGGTAGGAGTCCCTTGTTTGAGGGAATGACGAACAGTTTTTTGGCTTTGTTCTTTTCAAGGTCAGAGGAGATTGACAGAATGTATAGTATCTGAGATGCGAAATACATGTCCCTCAACAGATGATTTTCATTTATCTTGTCAAGTGATTTCAAGAGATGTGGACATGTACTTCTCTGTGTAACTGTAACTGTTGCCCAGGCACTTGATGTGGTTCTACAGATCATTAATTGTCCAGTGCTCATTGCACAACATTATTACCTGTTCGAGTGACACCTTCACGATATGTTTCCATTCTTTCTTTTATAACATCTTTTATCCATCTATTTGGGAGTACTTTCAATGTTTTAGTCCTTGTTTACTGTTTTGGTCCTTACATATTTTTTGTTAAAATTTTAGAGATTTGTTGTAGGAAAATACTGGTAACTTGGCACATGCATTCTTTTTCGACTAATACTAGTCAATTCCTAAAACTGTAATATGTGCCTGACAAACTTTAAAATGATTATTTTATTTTAAGCACTCATGGCATACATTGCTTTTATAAGCCATATCAAAATCAGTTTTAATGAAACTATTTATTTGTACTCATTTTAAGGCCAATCTGGTATTGTGTTGGCTTGTTAAAGTACATGAAACCTGTTTCTAGGGATTACACGGTGCGATGTGTGTATTTGTGTGTCTACTTTGTGTGAGTTAGTGTATATACAGGTAGGATTACTGATGGTCTGCATGTCGTCCTTGTTTGATGTAACTAGTGCACAAATAGGATATCAGGCATTGTATTTGTGACAAATGTATCGCACTTTGTCGTTCATGATAGTCTTCAACTTGCAAACATGAAGGCACTTTTATGCTTCCAATTGTGCAGTTGTGACACTTTTCTTCTCATTTTAGAAGGTCAAGTGAACAATTGTGCTGGCCTGCTTGTCTTCTGTCTGTAGACATCTTCTCTGAAAGCAGTGGCCCGATGAACTGAAACTAGCCTAAATTTGTTCTAGGTTCTAATTATATTTCCAATATGGCTGTTATTGCAGCCATAGTGAAAACTTCCTTTTAATTCATTACTCTGCTACCTTGAAATGCAATTTGCTGCGCATTCTGATATTGGCTGATTTGATGATGCATGTAAACTCGCTTAAAGTCCCTGAAAATTGATTTCTGGCTCCTTAAGTTGTTAACATCTGCCCTAATGGTTAAAGCGTTCACTAGTCACCCCGAGGACTGTGTTGGATTCCCCACATGGGTAATTTGTGTGAAGCCCATTTCTGGTGTCCCCTGCCATGATATTGCTGGAATATTGTTAAAAGCAGCATAAAACCATACTCCCTCACTCCTCCCTTCTCTGTCGATTGAAACTACAGGAGTGAAAGCCATGGCTCTTACCCTTCTCCCATCTAGTACGTCATATATCTATGACAAAATTCCAACGCAATCAACGATGTAGTGATACGTCTCCATTTGAAGTTATCTTTGCAACCTTGACCTAACCCCATCCCTACCTCCTATGCATCTAAATGCACAATGTTTTTACAGTATTTGTGTTTCCAAGAATACATGATGTAACCTTACAAGCTTCAAGTCTTTGAAGGGCATTTAGGAGTGGTACACATAAGGAAGAGAATTTATTGATGTCAACTTCTTTATTATGAGGAACGGGGCGGTCAGGCTGCCTAGTGGTTAAAGTGTTCGCTCGTCACGCCGAAGATCCGGGTTCGATTCCCGACATGGGTACTATGTGTGAAGCCCATTTCTGGTGGCCCCTGCCGTGATATTGCTGGAATATTGGCAAAAGCGGCGTAAAACCAAGCTCACTCACTCACTATTATGAGGAACACAACATTTCGGAGTAAATATTTACTCCTTCATCAGGTGAAATGATGACCTGAGGAAGGAGTTAGCATATACTCCAAAGTTGACATCCATAAATTCTCTTCCTCACAATCTTGTCTTCATGGCTGTATGTCCAAGTGAGCCACCGAGATATGGCACCGTGCTTGGGAGATTTTTACAAAGAAAACTTTAATATTTGAATTAATATTCTGAAAAACAATTCAGTAAGATTAGGCTGCAGAACCTCCTCCAGGTGTGTGTACGCTCCGGTGCCCCCTGTCCGGATGTCTCTGTATGACTTAACACTTTACAACTGCTTGATGACATATCAAGGTAGAGAGAAGATGGTGGCAGACTGGGCTCCGTCTCTAACTACTTCCTCCGAAGGTGCCTTCATGTTTGCTGTGTTTGAGGCTATTTAAGCCAGTTTCCTCGGGTTCAACACAAGGTACAATTTAAACTCAGGAACATGTTTATTCAGATTTTAGATTTAAATTATGATCTTTAAAGTGTGAATACTGTGTTCTCTTCCCGATCCAGCGGTTTCACCGTGTCCCATGCCAAGTCACATGACATAAAAAGGTCCCTCGCTGAAGTACATTTAACCCTTTCTGAGATATCATTTTTCACAATTAAGCAGCTTTTGTAAATGGCTGTTTAAAAGGTTGAGATATATCAACGCAGGTGTAAAGTGAAAACAGAACAAAAGTGCATATATATCAGAATGATATATTGTATTGAGTATGCCGCTGTCATAATGGTTGCTCTGCACCTTAAATCATGATAGGAAATTAAATGGAGTAGCAACAAAATGTCTGACGTATGACCTCCATGGTTCTTCTACCTCATTTTCTAATATATTATTATGCATGTGAACTGGCTGTTCCTGGCTTTCTTACCACATACAAACATGTCATATTTGTTTTATCAAGTATTAAGAGTTCCAACATGAATATTCTATGACAGATAACACCCCAGCTTCTCGGCTTTAGTGTGTTCTCATTGAAAAGTATATGTCATGCTACTTTTGAATTTAAATGACGAGTTAGTTCTTTCTTTTCATTCCTATAATGTTATTTTTTTCCACAAGACTACCAAATGCCCAAGATTATTTTATGACTAGCCATGATTCCAAACAATCAGTCAATAATGATTGACATCTTGTCATCTTGTACATTGTCTTGTGGGTTGTAGCATTGAACACACTGCATGTTTTCGTTTCTGATATAACTTCGAAGTACTAAATCAATTACTTTTATAAATACAAATTACTGTATTCGACGTAATAAGCGCCCCGCTCTAACAAGCGCCCACGGCGATATTTACTAATATATTGGCTAGTGAACAATCCCAATTAGCAGCCCTTCCGATTGATCAATGTACACAAGACTTATTTATTTGTGTATGATAAGCACCCTTAATTATGGGCCATTAAATTCTTGAAAATATGTCTATCGTGAATAATACGCACAGATTCTTCTTTTGTATCATTTCAGGCTGTCAGCATAAACCACAAAATTTACAATCTTTCAACTCTGTTTTTTATCTCACCAAAATTATATTCTAATAAGAGCCCCTTATTTCTAATTTTGAGAGGGCCCTGGGCGCTTATTACGGCGAATACGGTATATATTTATTTGGGGTTTGTGTTATCAGATATGAATCAGAGGCTTTGTTTGGGATTTACGGTACTATTTGTTCAGCTGAATCCATGACATACTGGTATCGAGGAAAATATGTATGGAATGGTATATTTTCTAAACAGTATTTTGTTTGTGGCATTGAATTGACTCAGCTAGCAGAGACCCTCCTAATATTGATGATACTTTTTTTTTCTTTTTTTTATATATTGTTGATACTTGATGAAACAAATATTTCTCGATTCCCAGATTATTCTTGAAGGGACCTGTGGAGGGATGACAGGAAATATGGGCTTTCTTAGACATTTGTCAATCTAGACTAGAGTGTAGGGAGGCAAGATAGAACACTCGTTTTAAACAAACTTGTTATGAAATCGTTTTGATGGAAATCAAAATTGCTATTTGATATCATTGTATGATGTAAGTGTTTTGTCTTCTACAACAATGGATGTGCTTATCTAGTCTTTGAGTAACAATGTTATACATTACCTGGCTGGGCTATGTTTATTGCCCTTCGTATGGCTTCAGAAGGGCTGTGGATAGTGGCATCATTATTGTCTTGACAAGTGCATTTTCTTTAAAACTCTAAACCAGGAAATCAGGAACGAACTTAGATATTGACCTTATTTTCATTGTGTTGACCTTCTACACAGTATGAAACAGGGAAACTGTATGCAATGGTACATGTCTCTTGTTATTCTGTGTGAGGCTATTTGTACATAGGTGTTTGTCCTCCTGGTTGGCCCCAGTTGATTTGGCCAGAGTGATCCTATGTTAAAGTTAGTGAGAGAGAGCAAGCCCTTAATGATACAAAAACTGGCAGCATCAACAGAAAACTGGTACTTCACATTTCGTCCAATTATTTGTTTCATTTTGAAATTTTCAATTTAATTGTTTCTTTGATCTGTCTGTGCAGCAATTCTTTGCCATGTTATATAGTTTGTCATGTCCCAACTTTGAATATTTAGAACATTGTTACAAGTACTTGTTTGGGAACTAATGAGAAAGTAAATGGTTAACTTACTGTAGACACTGATAAGCATGTTACCATGGTTACTGCAGTACTTGTTATTTGCTGTTTGATGTTATAAAATGGCATGCAATTAGTCATCGGAATCAGGTCAAATATTTCTCTCATTTGAAGTCATGTGTCTCCCACTGTAACCTGATCACTGTAGGAGAGGACAGTATGTTTAGTGTTGGCATTGGCCCACAACATATTTTACTTTGAAAAAGAAATCCGGGTATTATTGACATTAAAACATTATTATGAATTTACAATAAAGATTTTGTTTAAATTATTATCAATGTGAACAGTCCTATGTTGGAGTTCCAGCTCTGGTCCATTTCCTTGACATTGTAGTTACAGCTGGTTGTGTTTCTTCTCAACATCTCTTCTTTTCATGAACATTGGATTCTACTGTCCCGGTGCGATTAACGTGGAATAACGATGATAACAGCTCCTTTTGACGTATATATACATTGATAATGCCCTGCTGTTAACAAGCCACCTTCAGGGTGCCCCTTCATGGGAGTCCCTGCTCCCAACACCAGCAACACTGGCAGTCAATGATCTTGTCCACAGTAGAGGAGATTTCTATTTTTATATACACAAACGTGGACAGGATCATTGCCTGAGATGTCTGTGTTTTTGTCCTAAAGTTCAAAGAGTAACATTACTCTGAATTGCTCGATCTCAATTCACTTTGACTTTTGATGTCTGACCTTGACAGTTTGTCATACTCTATGTTAAGGTTGTTGTGACCTTGACTGAACTTTGACCTCCAGTATGTTCAGACTTTAAGAACAACAGTGAATTGGGACCGCTTCAAATCATTAAGCTCCTTGCTATAGAAATTCACTGTGAATTTTCCGACTGTGGGTGTTTAATGAATACGCATGTATAAAATGGGCTGATCGAGTTGATGAACGGGTTTCTTGAATGCTTATATGTACGTACAGGTATTTATCTTTAGATTGTCATCAATAAACTACAGTGTTTGTTAATAAACATCAATATGTATAGATATGCATTTTTTTGTTTTTCTCCTGTTGGGATTCCAGTTTAGTTAGGTCCACAGCAACCTATGCAGGTTGTAAGAGGTGAGGGGCAGGCTCGTCAGGTGGTTGATTGCATGTCATCACACCCAGATGACTTGGATTGTTGTTGACAATATCAGTCACTGGATTGTTTGGTCCAGACTCAATTATTTACAGGCCACTACTTTAGCTGGAATATTGATGAGTGGCAGAGTTTAAATCGTCTGTTTTACAGTATTTAATTTTGGTCATATGTGATTATAGGTATCTTCCAAAGTAATAAATATGCTATGTTGGGGGCGGTCGGGTAGCCTAGTGGTTAAAGCGTTGGATCGTCACGCCGAAGACCCGGGTTCGATTCCGACATGGGTACAATGTGTGAAACCCATTTCTGGTGTCCCCCACCGTGATATTGCTGGAATATTGCTAAAAGCGGCGTAAAACCATACTCACTCACTCACCCACTGCTATGTTGACTTTACTTGCCTTGAAGACAAATGGCCGTGAAGACAATTAAAATATATGTATTAATAACTATCAACATTTTCTTCCCATCGACAAATCCTGCAATATTTTGTTGGTTGATAGTTCAGGTCACAAAGTTCTACAGTGTAAACATAAGGCAGGCAGTATAATGTATTATCACCCTAAACCGAACTGTGTACTAGCCTGATAACCCCACCTGTAGCACATATCTGAAGCCGACATGAATGTGATAAACAACATGGAGATAGTATGGTTATTGTCCACCTGTCAAGCACAGATAGCAGTATTCATCAGTTCAGACACAAATCTGGGATGTGTGTGTGTGTGTGTGTTGTGTGTAGTGTGTAGTGTGGATTCAGTATCGTGTACCCTATAAATCACGCCTTGTACACACGACGCCGTAGGGAGTCGGGTAATATACAACTTGAAAAAAGGTGAAGCACCCCCAGAATTTTTCCAAAGACTAACGAAGCAAGTGCTGGAATGAAATAACTGACAAAATGAGGTCGGATAAACGAGTGTGATCTGTAAGAACAACCCCTTGACAATAGGAAAGAACCATTGTTAACTAAGGATTAGCATTTAGTCACGATATTGTAGCACAACCACTGCTGATGTTTTTATCCCCAAGAAATATCCTTTTTTAGGCACGGAAATGCAGAGTTTTTACGACGATTTCGAGTGCTATTCCTGGATAAAAATGTCACTTCGAGTCCCTAGATCAGATGACATTCGTGTCTGGATGACGGCCTCCACCCTGCGTCTTATCCCTTCCGTCAGACGTCGGATCTGCCAAAGGGGCAACGGCAGCCACTCACGATTGAAGGCAGCTTCCAAATTAACGCATGTTCTGTACAAGAGGCTCCAGTGACGCCCAAATATGTCCCAACTGTTCTCCAGCAGATTCAGATCTGGCCTTATTGAGCCAGGGCTGAGTCGTTACAGCGATGTTCTTGGGGTAAACTGTCACTGCCTGGGAACGATGAGGGACTGGTGTTATCAGCCATGAACTTGTGGCGAGGGGGCAACAACTGGTTCCTGGACATCTCGGAAGTGCTGATTACCTGTGACCTCGAGGTTGCTTTGTGTGGTGACCAGGGCCAGCATGACATCCCGAAACAATAGCATGACATCACTAAACAATAGCATGACATCACTAAACAATAGCGTGACATCACGAAACAATAGCATGACATCACTAAACAATAGCATGACATCACGAAACAATAGCATGACATCACGAAACAATAACATGACATCACTAAACAATAGCATGACATCACGAAACAATGTAGTTAAACAACAAACAAACAACTTGCCTGGTTATGACATTGCTACAGTAGAGCAGATGAAACTCCCGTTTCTCCCCCATCAAATAGTCAACACAATGCCTCTTCAAAACAAAGTTTGACAATCTGGTTTACTTTTACAAAATATGGGTACCCAAATTATGTATAAGAAACATTTAAACCCGATTTCACTCTTGGACACTAATCTATCCATGCCCCGGGTTTTATATGTGACTATGTGGGTCGCCACCGCAATCGATCGATGTCGCTCAGGTCTTCATTAAGACTGAGGTTAATCGCTGACTCAAAGATAACTCGTGTGCTCAGGACATTCTCAAGAACCTTTTTTTACCATGTAAGGAATAGTAAGATCCCGCACTACTTCCACCCAGCGGTTAAGCGCACATTGTAGCGATTGGGTGCAGGGTCTATACCAAACGCCCACTCAATTTGTTAACCTATTCCAGTGGAGACAGGGTGTTGTATACAGATACTCGTTTCATCACAGAGTATTCTCGCAGTTTCCAGAAGCTACATACAACATAATTGATGCACGTGTTCGTCTGTGGTTTGTTCAAGTCAGATTCCCGGAAGTTCAGTTATACATATAGACGGTAATATCACACACCATACAGCACATTACAAGCTGACATCGCAGTGCGGGTTCACGCACACACTATCGCCTAGCTAGCAGTTATGTAGATGATATTTGATATCATCCCAGAGCGTCGCCTACTCCGATATGTGAGTATATTGTACTGGATTATTTATATAAATTGTCGGGCAAAAGAACACATACATCCGTGTTTGAATGTGGCTAAAAATTAAACAAACAAGAAATGGTTATTCGATGGTGATTTATTTTATACGGGTATCATAGGCGGTATCCCATGCATGTCAATTAGTATCTTACAACAGGTCAGCATGGCAACGTTTTGATAACGTTTGCAAGGATATCTATCTATCTATCTATCTATCTATCTATCTATCTATCTATCTATCTATCTCTGTCTGTCTGTCTGTCTGTCTGTCTGTCTGTCTGTCGAGAGCTCGGTATAGTTCATAATCAAACACAATATATGTGGTGTAATTACTAATGTATATGTATTTTTTTGTAATGTAATCGCTTATATATATATCATTATTCTGGTAGGTTATGATAGTGTATATACACCAGTGGTTGATGGTAGAGCGATCGGTTGGTCATATATAAAGCTTAGCCGAGATTGGGGAAATATTTATTTAACTAATACCGGTGTTGTCATAACACACCTAGCGGTTAAACGCGACACGCACACGACCCTTACTTCGCGGATTGCCTTACTTGGTAGTTAAACTGCACAGC
This sequence comes from Haliotis rufescens, assembly GCF_023055435.1. NCBI lineage: Eukaryota > Metazoa > Mollusca > Gastropoda > Lepetellida > Haliotidae > Haliotis > Haliotis rufescens. The sequence goes on from NW_025964112.1 coordinate 7,523,387, forward strand.
GGCCATTAAGTGGGTTAAGTATATGTATATAGGTCGCGCGTGATGAAATACCGAGATTCCGTTGACAAAAGATTTTCACCTTTCGTCACAACTGTGTCGATCACATAGATGATTGTTTCGAACCAATTTTCAAATGAATTCAACACAAATAGTTAAATTAAGTTTATAGATGTAATCAAGCCGACTACGAGTGTTTCTCCCCTCGGCTGACTGTTATCAGTCATATCTCTTCAGCTTGTCACATTGTCTCTTGGAATGCCGCACCTGTCCAGCGCTGGTTTTTGGTAGGGGAGTAGGAATAGATGTTCGAGACAGATTAAGATCATGAACAACTAAAGACATCTTGCGTCTTATATCTTCCTAAATAGTCCTTTTGGAACACGGCAACCCACATAGATACGTGTATAAATCACTATATACCATCTTCATAAGAGAAATACACATTTGGTTTTATAAGTGACAATGTTATATTTGTTTTATATTGAGTATTAAATATGCCATTCATATTTTGTTGTTATTCATTCTCATATTCATCAAACTTTCATCTCCGTGGTAGCTAAATCCCAGAACGGGACCAGCAGTTGACATTATTGAGGAGTGACGGGGCTAATTGACACATTTAAACATGGGGCCTCCCGGTTCATGATATATCTGATAACACCAGCTGGCTGCAGGTGTTGGGCCGTGGTCGGCCTTAACTTGCGAAAAAATGATATTTTTAATGCAAATTCCAGTGTCACATGTTCAATTGTCATACGTCGACCAATATCTAAAATATATCTACAAAAAGATTTTCCTATTTATTATTAAAAAGTTATTGATTCATCATTGTGAATATCAAAGGTATATAAGTGCAGTGACGTGAGTTGAATGTTCTGCACCCTGGATGACATGGATTGGCATGTCAAGCCTGACTGGCTTTGTAAGGCCTGTCTACGCCTTGCTTGTGTATGGGTATATAGCCTATAAAGCATTGTCAACATGTATAGATTTGGGGTTGGCCGAACGCCATCACATTTGGCGTTCGTGTTCATATATCACTGTGTTTGTCAAAAGTCAAGGCCATCCACCTTCCTTAAAATAATGATGAAATATACCGACATCTGCATTTATACTGATTTTGAAATACTTTTTATACCAGGAATATGCGACAATAAACGCAGAAATGTGAAACCCCACTTCAGGCGTATGTGCGTATTCCGATACAATGTTTCACAGATATTAAACGGTAATGTTTCCACCAAAAAACATGTGTGCTAAAGTAGCCTAGATCTAGATCGTATTCAGGAAATCAGGTTTTCAGGCTGAGGACCGGAACCTAAACAAACGCTGAAACACAACACCGGGAATGATGGGATATCAAGTGATGTCATTTTTCGGGTTATTAATAGTGGAACATGTCCAAACCTCGCGCTCTGATTGGCTGTGCCATATGTAAGTTTCTAAATTTAGACGTGGTATTGCACCATAAGACAGCAAGCCGGTTGAGAAGTTCCATAGTAGATTGAATGTGAGCAAAGAGGTGGGACAGAGACCGAGAGGACTGAAGGTATGCTTAAAAAAAGAATAAATAAGTGTTTTTACACCCGTAATGTTATTAACAGTAAATTTTACACAATTATTTTATAAAATAACGTAATGTCATGTGTTTTTAACTCCTCAGAGCGCCACAGAAGGCAGCCACGCGCAGGTTATCCATCCTGGAAAGCGGTTTATTCTCCGACACATCAACGACGTCAACCAACGACTTCACCAAACTGGACACGTTTCTAAAGTCGGCTGACACCATTTCAACGATGCAGGGAGAGGAAAGTTCGGTGTTTGTCCCTACCGGCTCAGAGTTTGTACCCGAGACGCTGGATGAGTTAGTGGACTGGCTGGATCTCACAAACGATTCAACCGGGAAAGCTAGCGAAATCCAGCATTTCCGTACGTTCGGTACAGAAGACAAGTGGCCTATTTAACGATGGTGAGAGTCTGATTTAAGTTTGTCAAAATGTTAAACGTTAAAATTGCTTGTTTAAGGATCATTTCAGTGAAAAATGTCAGAATCAACTGTAAACTGAAGTATAAGAGTTTATGTAGTGTGGGTGGAAACACGGGTCCATTACGATCACGTCGTTCGGTTATATCGATTAGGGTAAATAAACATGGTAGATATGGTACATCGACCCGAGATAGCCTTGGCCGGTTAACCGCTGTCACGTGACAGGGGTGTTGTTGCTGTCACTAAGCGATCACGTGATAACAACGTATGTTTCCAAAAATAGCACTGCTTGCCGGGTCAGCAAAGTTTGTGCCTCTAATTTCCCAGAATTTCGTCATACCTAAGTTAGTGGTGCAATAGCTGTTAATATATAGTCGCGGGCAAATCAAAAACTTACAAACCCTTCGAATGTCTAACGAAGATAGTGTTAGTGGAGAGTAGGCCTCTTGAGATGAAATTTTACACTTACTTTGCCTCCACTTACTCTACAACATTTCACAACAAATGTGGACTGGTGCGTTTTTAAAACATTTGTACCAACGGGAATTAGGTTAAACAAGATATCCTCAAATTATATTTACCTGTATTGGTTTCTTAATTTATTTTAAATTATTTTTGTTTTCACTTTGAAAAATTGTTTATTATTTGAAAGATGTAGACTGAATTATTCTACATGAAGCATTTTGTGATTTGTTTCTGTGAGAACAATGCTTATTCTGTCTTGTGTTTCTACAATATTCTATACTTGTCTTGATGCTTGAGGTTAACCTCCCAGTAGGTATCATGTGAGTGGAACTCTATATGGTTGGTTGTTCTCTTCAGGGCCAGCTGATGACTTGAAGTACAACTTGAAGCCGTCAGCGGATGACCTATTGATGTCGATCGACAATGGTAACGATGCATTGATGCTGGGCAGCTTTGACTCAGGGATGCTAAGTTATCTCGATCCACTGGCAGAAGCCAGTCTTGATAGTTTTGTGGATCTTTCTACCTTCCTTGAAGAGGTAAGTTTCACTGGTGTTCGTAGAATAACATGTTTTGTTTTGGAATGAAGATTTGAATTACTTTTCAAATTTGTTGACCTTAGTTGTTCATATTTAATTCAGAGTTCTTCGAAATCACTTTTTTTTTATTATTTACTTTTTGCTTTATTGAGAATATTTTCAATAATCGGAAGCATTTGAAGCCTTGGTTTTATGGAAAATTGATGTGGACAATTTGACTTTTCAGGGTAAAACTGTTGAGCCAGTAGATGGAGCTGCAGTAGATATTGACGCTCTAATGGAAAAGACAAAACCTGTTGAGGTTGCTGTGGAAACTGCAGAGCCATCTATGAAGGGCAATTTTGAAGAGGTTGAGGAAGTAGTAGATGTAGTCGACATGGAGGAAGAGGTTGTGGCTACAACCCCCGACCATGACTATGTCTGCAAGCGACCTCGGCTGTCTACTTCATCCAATGCAAGTGAGGAAGGGGGACACACCTACGCTGCTGCGTCGACAAGTCCCGTTCCACTTGTACGGAAGTATCGTGAACGTCGCGACAAGAACAATGTTGCTTCACGCAGATCGCGTGAAATCCGGAAAAGGAAATTTGTTGACATGGAAAGCCAAGCTGATGAACTTGTTGTTGAGAACGAGAAACTCCAATTGAAGATTGTGGAGTTGGAAAAATTAGCGAAAGAGATGAAAACCATTCTTGTTTCCAAGTTGTCAGGAAAGTAAACATTGTCTTGAAGCTTTGTGCACGATGCTTGTAATGTCATGATGTCATTTGACAGCTGGATGCACAACTGACGTTGTTGCAGCTCATTCATATAGAACATTGTTTATTTATCATTGAATGCGGAAACAAAAGTGTTTCAATGTAGGATTTGTTGCTTGTTGAAGTTATTTGAAATCCATACTACTAAAGGAAATTGCCACTGCGTCTGTATGGGCAGTTTGCAGTGGTAGGCTGATCGGGACAACACTGGTCTGAATTAAATCTTACACAAATTTACACAATGTACCAATTCAGATTTGAATATTTAAGCATTTTAAAATGATATTAATTGACATTTAAAGAAATGTAGTTAAAAATATGATTGTTTCAAATTAAGAGTTTGTCTTTAAATTCAAAAGCAAATCAGTCAGTAAATAACATTTGATGGAAATTGAACAATATAATATGTTTGGAACTTTACATGATTTTTGTAAGAAATTTAGATATAAATTTTAAGAGTCTTTTTAGACCAGGAGTTATGAAATGAATTGAAGGTTACATTTGAGGGGATATTCCTTTAGTATTACTGGATTTCTATCATGATAGACTGAATCGCCATTGACTGAACATATGTTAAATAAAGTCATGTTGCTTGGATGTTGGAATTGAAATAAGAATGTACACCCCTTAATCTCTTCATAAGACTTTATGTTGATGGGGTGTCATTGAAGGAAAATGTACACCCCTTAATCTCTTCATAAGACTTTATGTTGATGGGGTGTCATTGAAGGAAAATGTACACCCCTTAATCTCTTCATAAGACTTTATGTTGATGGGGTGTCATTGAAGGAAAATGTACACCCCTTAATCTCTTCATAAGACTTTATGTTGTTGGGGTGTCATTCAGATAAAAAAAACTGCCACATAATCTCTTTGAGAGTTTATGATGGTGGGGATAGTAACTCTTAGGAGTTGTGTTGTTAATTTATATGTCACACATTGATCATGTTGACTTCGTTCATGTACAATATTTCATGTCCCGTGTATCAGTGTGCCAAGTGGCACTACTGAATCATTTCATAGACAAAAAGTACATTGTGTACAAATGCGAAACAAAAAAACTAAAACAGTTGATACGGAAAAAATATTTTTCTCGATGTGTTATTATGCCAATATGATTAATAATTACATGTCTTGTATAGCTCCTCAACTCATGTCACTGTTCAATATTGGCCATATGTACCTTGAAGGGTTCTGTTTTGATACAGAATGTATCCATGTGTATGGAATAATGACATGGCAAGTGTTAAAGTCATGTGACTTTTATCTAGGACAATACTGATACATTGATGATGATATGAGGGATTTATCTAGAACCGATTGAAGTCTGATGTTCAGGTTATGGCAAATGGAGCAAATGTCACTAAAAGTTCCCCCAAAGAAATGCAAACTTTTCCAATTCATGTTAAAACTATTGTGATGGCTTGATCAAAGTAACTTGTATTTCTCTGATAACATGACCAGCGAAGATGAAGAGACCCATGCTTAATATTGCATTAGATGCAATGTTAGACAGCAGTGATAAAATAAATCTGATAAAAGAACTTTAAAAATCCCAATTTTGAAAAAATAGTATTTTTCCCCCCAATTTAGCTGACATTGCCACTCATTTTGGATTCCTAGGTAAATCCCTGATCATATAGAGAGGAACTGTACATTGAGGCCCTTACATTAAGAGCCACAGATCACTAAATGTTCTGATGCTGAAGATACATGCATTAAGCTTACAGGCATTTTGAAAGGAAATTAATCAGGGATACACATAGAGTAAAAGTTCAATGTGGACTTGTGTGTTTATGATAGCTTTTAGTTTGAATGAAGACGAGGATGGAAACAAACTTAATGAGATGTGTGAGCTTTTGCAAGATTGTGCATCAGTTTGTTGATAATTTTTCCGTTTCATTCTATGTGGGGAGAGGGTGGGGTTATTAGCGTCTGGAAGAGACATTCCAGCCAACTGGGTATTTGCAAGAGGCCTATAAGTGAAAGGTGCCTTAGGATCTGTTTGTTACAATCATGCTGTGAAGGACTAAAGATTTATGATATGGTTCCCATAGATCATTTTACATGTGAATCTGTCTTTCATTATATCATTTGGAAAAGACATGCAATATTGTTTTGTTCATCATGTGCTCTATTTATATATTTTCAAAGTGTATGTTTATTATTGTGTACTGTTGATTGACCAGAAGTCGCAGTTGGATTCTGTTGACAAACCTTTTTTACTGGTGAATAAACTTAAGATATTGTATCGATGACTTTTGTTTTTGTTAGACATTGATAAGTAGAGGACTTCAACTTTCCACCCGATGTGGTGGGTAGCTTTTTGGCTAAAGACTTTCGAAGGCCTGGAGTGGATTACCCCACTGGCTGCAATGTTTGAAGCCCAAATTTCTGGTGTCCCCTGCAGAGATATTGCAAGAAGATTGCTGAAAGTGGCATAAAAGCATATTCACTCACTCACTACTATCAACATTGCATTTGACAAAGCTGTTTGAAGATCATAGTCCAGCTTTAAGACTGCTCCCTTTGATGCTGGGGAGTGAGTTATGATGCTGTCAGAACTCCCAGGACAAACTAGCCTGTCCCAAACTGATATTTCCTATGTTCCTTACATCTTGTATTGGTTTTTTATTTGTTTAATGCTGCACTTGGCAATATTCAAGCCATATGACAGCGGCCTGTAAATATTGGAGTCTGGACCTGATAATCCAGTGATTAATATGCCCAAGGATCCACTCCGTCAGGCAACGATGACATGCAATTGACCAAGTCACCTGACCAGCCAATTCAGTTAGTCACCTCTTACAACCAGCATAGGTGTCTGGGGACCAGTCCTTAGCCAGAATGGCTGTAGGAAGGCAGAGGCAGATTACTTGTTACAACCGTACATATTCATTTAATATTAATTAAGTTTTTATTCCTAAAAAGTCAGACAGGAAGTTAAAAGGGGACGTAACTCCAAACTCACAACCCATTGCCCTTACTGAGAGTCGCAGCTAATCAGTATGCTGTGAAATGTCTGGCCGTGCTGAAGTGTCTACCCCCCCACACACACACATGCAGTCGCATCCCTATCCCTATCCCTGATCCCTATTTCTGTCAACTCTTACAATAAGCATACAGGCCTACCAAAGAAAAGGCTCCAATGCTACGGACTTTGAACACACTTTTAATAGAAATAGCCACCCAAATTGAAAGACACAATCCCCATAAAGACTGCAACAAATGGTTCCATGTTACATGCTTTGCTGTATCAGGTTCCATTGAAAAGGTACTTTTTCACCACAGTACCAATTGTTGTTTTCACCCAAGCGGTAAATGTCTAGACCACTGGTCCTTCGGCTTAACTGGAATACCTTTCCATGCACTCTCCTCTCTAAACTTAAAAGATTTGAAATACAAATACTCCAGATGCAACCCCCATCTTTTTACTAGACATCATCCTTGTCAACCTGTCTCCTTCATGTACCATACACACACAATCCGAGATCCACCTCTGTACCTCACACACAATCCGAGATCCACCTCTGTACCACACACACAATCCGTGATCCACCTCTGTACCTCACACACAATTTGTGTGTCAACCTCTGTACCACACACAATCTGTGATCCACCTCTGTACCACACACACAATCCGTGATCCACCTCTGTACCACACACACAATCCGTGATCCACCTCTGTACCATACCCACAATCCGTGATCCACCTCTGTACCACACACACAATCCGTGATCCACCTCTGTACCTCACACACAATTCGTGTGTCCACCTCTGTACCACACACAATCCGTGATCCACCTCTGTACCTCACACACAATTCGTGTGTCCACCTCTGTACCACACACAATCCGTGATCCACCTCTGTACCACACACACAATCCGTGATCCACCTCTGTACCATACACACAATCTGTGATCCACCTCTGTACCACACACACAATTCATGATCCACCTCTGTACCTCACACACAATCTGTGATCCACCTCTGTACCACACACACAATCTGTGATCCCCTCTGTACCACACACAATCTGTGATCAACCTCTGTACCATACACACAATCTGTGGTCCCCTCTGTACCTCACACACAATCTGTGATCCACCTCTGTACCATACAAACAATCCGTGATCCACCTCTGTACCTCACACACAATCTGTGATCCACCTGTGTACCATACACACAATCTGTGATCCACCTCTGTTCCACACACACAATCTGTGATCCCCTCTGTACCACACACAATCCGTGATCCACCTCTGTACCACACACACAATCTGTGATCCCCTCTGTACCACACACGATCCGTGATCCACCTCTGTACCACACACACAATCTGTGATCCCCTCTGTACCACACACAATCTGTGATCCCCTCTGTACCTCACACACAATCCGTGATCCACCTCTGTTCCACACACACAATCTGTGATCCCCTCTGTACCACACACAATCTGTGATCCACCTCTGTACCACAGACACAATCTGTGATCCACCTCTGTACAACCACTCACAATCTGTGATCCACCTCCGTACCACACTCACAATCCGTGATCCACCTCTGTACCACACACACTCTGTGATCCACCTCTGTACCACAGACACAATCTGTGATCCACCTCTGTTCAACCACTCACAATCCGTGATCCACCTCCGTACCACACTCACAATCCGTGATCACCCTCTGTACAACCACTCACAATCCGTGATCCACCTCCGTACAACACACAATCTGTGATCCACCTCTGTACAACCACTCACAATCCGTGACCCACCTCTGTACCACACACAATCTGTGATCCACCTCTGTACCACACACACAATCTGTGATCCACCTCTGTACAACCACTCACAATCCGTGACCCACCTCCGTACCACACACACAATCTGTGATCCACCTCTGTACAACCACTGACAATCCGTGACCCACCTCTGTACCACACACACAATCTGTGATCCACCTCTGTACAACCACTCACAATCCGTGACCCACCTCTGTACCACACACACAATCTGTGATCCACCTCCGTACCACACACACAATCTGTGATCCACCTCTGTACACCCACTGACAATCCGTGACCCACCTCTGTACCACAAACACTCTGTGATCCACCTCCGTACCACACACACAATCTGTGATCCACCTCTGTACAACCACTGACAATCCGTGACCCACCTCTGTACCACACACATAATCTGTGATCCACCTCCGTACCACACACACAATCTGTGATCCACCTCTGTACAACCACTGACAATCCGTGACCCACCTCTGTACCACACACTCTGTGATCCACCTCCATACCACACACACAATCTGTGATCCACCTCTGTACAACCACTGACAATCTGTGACCCACCTCTGTACCACACACACAATCTGTGATCCACCTCCGTACCACACACACAATCTGTGATCCACCTCTGTACAACCACTGACAATCCGTGACCCACCTTTGTACCACACACACAATCTGTGATCCACCTCCGTACCACACACACAATCTGTGATCCACCTCTGTACAACCACTGACAATCCGTGACCCACCTCTGTACCACACACACTCTGTGATCCACCTCCGTACCACACACACAATCTGTGATCCACCTCTGTACAACCACTGACAATCCGTGACCCACCTCTGTACCACACACACAATCCGTGATCCACCTCCTGACCACACACACAATCTGTGATCCACCTCTGTACAACCACTCACAATCCGTGACCCACCTCTGTACCACACACACTGTGATCCACCTTCGTACCACACACACAATCTGTGATCCCCTCTGTACCACACACAATCTGTGATCCACCTCTGTACAACCACTGACAATCCGTGACCCACCTCTGTACCACACACAATCTGTGATCCACCTCCGTACCACACACACAATCTGTGATCCACCTCTGTACAACCACTGACAATCTGTGACCCACCTCCGTACCACACACACAATCCGTGATCCACCTCCATACCACACACAATCTGTGATCCACCTCTGTACAACCACTCACATTCCGTGACCCACCTCTGTACCACACACACTCTGTGATCCACCTCCGTACCACACACACAATCTGTGATCCACCTCTGTACAACCACTGACAATCCGTGACCCACCTCTGTACCACACACACACTCTGTGATCCACCTCCGTACCACACACACAATCTGTGATCCACCTCTGTACAACCACTCACAATCCGTGACCCACCTCTGTACCACACACACATTCTGTGATCCACCTCCGTACCACACACACACTCTGTGATCCACCTCTGTACCACACACACAATCTGTGATCCACCTCTGTACCACACACAATCTGTGATCCACCTCTGTACCACACTCACAATCTGTGATCCACCTCTGTACCACACACACAATCTGTGATCCACCTCCGTACCACACACACAATCTGTGATCCACCTCCGTACCACACACACAATCTGTGATCCACCTCCGTACCACACACACAATCTGTGATCCACCTCCGTACCACACACACAATCTGTGATCCACCTCCGTACCACACACACAATCTGTGTTCCACCTCTGTACCACACACACAATCTGTGATCCACCTCCGTACCACACACACAATCTGTGATCCACCTCTGTACCACACACACAATCCGTGATCCACCTCTGTACCACACACACAATCCGTGATCCACCTCTGTACCATACCCACAATCCGTGATCCACCTCTGTACCACACACACAATCCGTGATCCACCTCTGTACCTCACACACAATTCGTGTGTCCACCTCTGTACCACACACAATCCGTGATCCACCTCTGTACCTCACACACAATTCGTGTGTCCACCTCTGTACCACACACAATCCGTGATCCACCTCTGTACCACACACACAATCCGTGATCCACCTCTGTACCATACACACAATCTGTGATCCACCTCTGTACCACACACACAATTCATGATCCACCTCTGTACCTCACACACAATCTGTGATCCACCTCTGTACCACACACACAATCTGTGATCCCCTCTGTACCACACACAATCTGTGATCAACCTCTGTACCATACACACAATCTGTGGTCCCCTCTGTACCTCACACACAATCTGTGATCCACCTCTGTACCATACAAACAATCCGTGATCCACCTCTGTACCTCACACACAATCTGTGATCCACCTGTGTACCATACACACAATCTGTGATCCACCTCTGTTCCACACACACAATCTGTGATCCCCTCTGTACCACACACAATCCGTGATCCACCTCTGTACCACACACACAATCTGTGATCCCCTCTGTACCACACACGATCCGTGATCCACCTCTGTACCACACACACAATCTGTGATCCCCTCTGTACCACACACAATCTGTGATCCCCTCTGTACCTCACACACAATCCGTGATCCACCTCTGTTCCACACACACAATCTGTGATCCCCTCTGTACCACACACAATCTGTGATCCACCTCTGTACCACAGACACAATCTGTGATCCACCTCTGTACAACCACTCACAATCCGTGATCCACCTCCGTACCACACTCACAATCCGTGATCCACCTCTGTACCACACACACTCTGTGATCCACCTCTGTACCACAGACACAATCTGTGATCCACCTCTGTTCAACCACTCACAATCCGTGATCCACCTCCGTACCACACTCACAATCCGTGATCACCCTCTGTACAACCACTCACAATCCGTGATCCACCTCCGTACAACACACAATCTGTGATCCACCTCTGTACAACCACTCACAATCCGTGACCCACCTCTGTACCACACACAATCTGTGATCCACCTCTGTACCACACACACAATCTGTGATCCACCTCTGTACAACCACTCACAATCCGTGACCCACCTCCGTACCACACACACAATCTGTGATCCACCTCTGTACAACCACTGACAATCCGTGACCCACCTCTGTACCACACACACAATCTGTGATCCACCTCTGTACAACCACTCACAATCCGTGACCCACCTCTGTACCACACACACAATCTGTGATCCACCTCCGTACCACACACACAATCTGTGATCCACCTCTGTACACCCACTGACAATCCGTGACCCACCTCTGTACCACAAACACTCTGTGATCCACCTCCGTACCACACACACAATCTGTGATCCACCTCTGTACAACCACTGACAATCCGTGACCCACCTCTGTACCACACACATAATCTGTGATCCACCTCCGTACCACACACACAATCTGTGATCCACCTCTGTACAACCACTGACAATCCGTGACCCACCTCTGTACCACACACTCTGTGATCCACCTCCATACCACACACACAATCTGTGATCCACCTCTGTACAACCACTGACAATCTGTGACCCACCTCTGTACCACACACACAATCTGTGATCCACCTCCGTACCACACACACAATCTGTGATCCACCTCTGTACAACCACTGACAATCCGTGACCCACCTTTGTACCACACACACAATCTGTGATCCACCTCCGTACCACACACACAATCTGTGATCCACCTCTGTACAACCACTGACAATCCGTGACCCACCTCTGTACCACACACACTCTGTGATCCACCTCCGTACCACACACACAATCTGTGATCCACCTCTGTACAACCACTGACAATCCGTGACCCACCTCTGTACCACACACACAATCCGTGATCCACCTCCTGACCACACACACAATCTGTGATCCACCTCTGTACAACCACTCACAATCCGTGACCCACCTCTGTACCACACACACTGTGATCCACCTTCGTACCACACACACAATCTGTGATCCCCTCTGTACCACACACAATCTGTGATCCACCTCTGTACAACCACTGACAATCCGTGACCCACCTCTGTACCACACACAATCTGTGATCCACCTCCGTACCACACACACAATCTGTGATCCACCTCTGTACAACCACTGACAATCTGTGACCCACCTCCGTACCACACACACAATCCGTGATCCACCTCCATACCACACACAATCTGTGATCCACCTCTGTACAACCACTCACATTCCGTGACCCACCTCTGTACCACACACACTCTGTGATCCACCTCCGTACCACACACACAATCTGTGATCCACCTCTGTACAACCACTGACAATCCGTGACCCACCTCTGTACCACACACACACTCTGTGATCCACCTCCGTACCACACACACAATCTGTGATCCACCTCTGTACAACCACTCACAATCCGTGACCCACCTCTGTACCACACACACATTCTGTGATCCACCTCCGTACCACACACACACTCTGTGATCCACCTCTGTACCACACACACAATCTGTGATCCACCTCTGTACCACACACAATCTGTGATCCACCTCTGTACCACACTCACAATCTGTGATCCACCTCTGTACCACACACACAATCTGTGATCCACCTCCGTACCACACACACAATCTGTGATCCACCTCCGTACCACACACACAATCTGTGATCCACCTCCGTACCACACACACAATCTGTGATCCACCTCCGTACCACACACACAATCTGTGTTCCACCTCTGTACCACACACACAATCTGTGATCCACCTCCGTACCACACACACAATCTGTGATCCACCTCTGTACAACCACTGACAATCCGTGACCCACCTCTGTACCACACACACTCTGTGATCCACCTCTGTACCACACACACAATCTGTGATCCACCTCTGTAAACCACTGACAATCCGTGACCCACCTCTGTACCACACACACTCTGTGATCCACCTCTGTACCACACACACAATCTGTGATCTTCTTCTATACAACTACATACACAACAAAGTCCTGATGTCTTGTTTAACAAGCACTTTTTTATTTACATCCTATCACTGTCTACGAAAAATGACATGAGTTACAGGCACCAGATGTGGCTTGATTCTAGGGGTTAGAAAAATAGTGTATCATACAAAATGTACAATGCATCGAGTATGAGTATATTTCCAACATGGCATGACGTCACTACCCTGCTACACATACTCTCTCTCGTCTATGTCCAACATCAATGATATATGTAGTGTGCCTCTGTTATATTATGCACAGTTGTTCAACAACAATGAAATGAGGACAATGTGTCAACGTCCAGAATAAACATTCATGAGTAGGTACTATAAGCGGAGTTATCTCCCTTCAAGGATTGCTGGGTTGGAATCTCTACGCTTCCTGTTGATATAGAATTATAAAACACAATCTCAATTATGCTGTTGTAGAATGGGTTAAGCAATATCTAAAACAGGACATATTCATCCACTGTTTTATATTAATAGCACTTATTTGCATTGAACACATTTATAGCAATTGAGATCTGTACATATTCATTTTACCCCAGTTCCTGAGTTCAGCCTTTTCATGATCTGATATTGTCAGTTAAGGGAGAAAACTCAAGTGGAAAAAAATGTATCATTTTCCAGTCACTCCTCTACGATTATGGCAACCAAACATGCATTTATAGCTAGTAGATCATCCCCTCTTGCCAAAAACACCGGATAAAATATTTACAGATTTGAGAGAACAGGGATAGTTGAGGGAGATGAGAGTTAAATCAAATTTACACCTTATTTGCTCATTAGTTTAGAGACAACTAATATTTGGCAGTAAGTAAAATGATTCAGCTCATCAATATGGACCAATATATTTTCAGCAGAAGAAATTATTCCTATAATGAATTAAATGTTTTTTTCTTAATAATATGAAACCATTGGTTACATGCATACCACATTACTCCCCAATAGTACTTTTGACAAAGAGTCACGGAAAACAATTTAAATACCAGTATAGATACCCAAACCACTGCTTCGGGAGGGGCCACCGGGCTGCAACTTGTGGCTTTATCGAAAAGCTAATGGTTGAGTACGGAGTGCTGCACTGATGGTCTTAAAAACCGAGATAATTATGCAGTGAATTATTTCAGCTGACTCACCCCTAATAATAGAAGACTTTCAAGTGAAAATGTTGACAGCGGTGTAGAGTGTGCACGCTCTATGAGGCGTACTAATCTTGTTGATGTAAATAACGAAATTCATTTCAGGAATCTTTTAAACAAAGCAAAAACAATTATTTATTGCTAATGTGCTTATGATTTCCTGAATTATTTCCATTAATTGTTTAACTATTTTATGTGCACCCTCTTTTATCCGTGCTTGTTTTGATAGTGGTGAAAATGTTAGTCTCTCAGTAGAAGGGACTGATCTAACCATGTTTATCTTATCTCACCAGCTTCAGGCATCCACAACTAGAGCAAGATGCCTTTGTGACACCAAAATACATATATACCCTAATTCATGTACATGGGAAACTTCGTAAAATATTTGATATGACAATATGTTAAAAAAGTGTTGGAAGATGTTTAAAATTGGTTTGTAAAGACAAGTACGGTAATCATTTGACCGATACATTATCCTTCTAAAATATTACATCAAATTTGGCTGGATGACCATGTTAGGATTTAACATTCTTGAATGAAAAATTTATTTTGAATATATATGAAAGCTTTATGTATTGATAACGATATATAAAAGAAATGTTCACTAAAAAAATCTTTCTTATTTCCAACACTACTTACTTTGCATAATGTTTTATTAAATCTCATATTTCTTGGCTGAATTTTCAAAATGAGACAGATTTCAAATCATATAGTTGATCAATGGATTTCTCATGAAAAACATAAGATAAGTGAAACAGGTTACTAATTTCATAATTGCTGTTTAAAATGGAATACATTGTGTAATTGATCTAACTTTAAAAAGCCCAAAGGGAGATAATTCACAAACAGAAACAGAATTGCCTCCCTTTGACTATTGAGGAAAACAACTGTCCGCTTTACTGTTAACTTGTCCAATCCTGTTCTAGGCAAGTACCACTTAAAATATTTAACTTTACTTGCTTTACTTTTGAGAAGAAAATATTTCACTCACAAATAGAATGTGATGAACCGAAAAAATAAGCCTGATGTCAAAACTATTTCATTCCTCAAAATTTCCGTTTTCCTAATCTACAGATCCACATTGTTACATGGCCAACACTCAGCCTTGAGTAAAATGTGTCACTTCAATTTGACAGATTATGAAGAGAACATTGCCTCAATTCTTAACCAAAACTTTGTTTCAGTACCACAATGATGCTATAAAATATCAAAGTCTTCATAATAAAATTTGCACATACTTTTTCTTTAAAAAAGATGTATACATTCTCAAACATGATATGGACAAATCTGTACAAACAAAACATACTCTAAAACAAAACAACATTTTGAAAACTATTCATAAGCACTTCATTTACATCTGAACAATTTTCTTTTCACAATGGCAGTATATATTTTTTCCATATCATAAGAATTATATTGCGATGTTTTCTGTGAAAATTACTTTCAAGGGAAACTTCTTAAATGTATAAATGGATATGGTAAATTTCAGTTGACGGAATGCATTGCCAAGCACTTCAAGCTGATACTGATCTCTGCAGTAATATGTAATACATGTATCCTTCTTAGCTAATTATGCAAATATTATCGAGATCAGCACTTCAGGACGAAATAGAACAATGATCATGCCATCTAAAAACCATGATAGTGACAAAAACAATCAACTGTACTTTCTTAGTGAAAATATATCAAAACAAAACAAAGATATTACAGAAAACTGTAATGAAATGTCTCCTTATTTGGAGATCTAAGTCTCAAAATGGTTACCTCTAGATATTTTAAACAATGCATACAAAAACAGAACAACTAAAACCTTGCTTATTATGCTTCGATAAATGAGAGAGAAAAAAAAAGAAAGTATATATGAATATCAATAACACCCTATCACAATAATGTGCAACTTCTACGACAAGCACTTGCCGTTAAGATCAAAACCAATCTTTTGGCATGCATTCTGAAAGAATATATTTAGAATATATTCATGTAAATTGGCCAAAGGTCATACCTATTATGCTGTGTGGTATCAGGATAGAGGCATCATGCTAATCCTCCACAATGGTATAGTGACTGTATTAACTTCAGACCATTTCTATTTCTATTTCTGATATGTTATTGAGAGAAAATCAGAAGTATGCAGATGTAATTTGAAATGTTATTGTTTCACTTATATGGCCAAAATTATCATTTTAAAACTACAATTAAATTCTTATTTTAATTTTGCATTTCTTGGCTTTAAATATTCAAAATGGTATAAAGATATATGGGCTTATTTTATTTTGTATTGTTTGCTTTAAATATCAAAAACAGTATCCAAATATATGGGGTCTGCCTTTTTCCATAGCATATAATTAAGGTATGACTTCCCGCGTCAGTATGATCTTTGATTTCCCGGTATATCCCCTTGCTGTGTTGTATCCCACACAGCCACAAAGGTTGACAAGTTGAAATTAATCTTTAATTTAAACACTGCATCATCAATTGCCAAAGATTTTAGTCACCTGATTCTGAATCATCAATAACCTTACCTGAGGTAAATGTACACATGATTCAATGTCACCCATAATATGTCCACTGACAATGATATATGATTCTACATTAAAACTTTCACTGTACTCCACCAATGCATGTTGAACAAGCTTTCTGTTACACCGAGTCACTGAAAGAGTCACACTCACAACAATGTTGCAATGTGTCCAGCAAGATGCCTTCTAGGAACGACTCCTTGCTGCACCGTAAGCAATAGCACCCATAATGCCACAATAAATGCAAGATAAAAAGGGAAAACACATGACAGTACAAGATGTCCATATATGCACCAACATCCACGTCTATCTCACTCTACACTCTGTTACTTCATGTTCAAATACTTGTTCTCCTCCGCTAACGTTGTCAACACAGAGCTCATATCATTTACAGCCATATTATTCATATTGAGCACTGGATTAAACCGCGAGGAACTCTGAGATGCTGACCGGTTCGAGGCTGCTGTTGGACTGAAAATATTTTCCTGTGATATTGAGCTTATATTGTCTATGAGATTTTCAGTCGATATTGACGTTAAGTTGTCCATGAAATCTTCAATCGGTGGCGCCGTGGTCTCGGCAGGGTCGGTGCTGCTGGTCACCTGGTTGCACCCCGGGGACATCTCAAGCTGGTTGGGGAAGGGGCCATGGGGCTGCTGGATCTGGCAGCTCGGCCGGTTGTTCTGGGGGGTGCCCGAGGGGGTGTTACCACTAGGCGGATGGGGAAACATGGGGGGTACAGGTTGTGGGGGAAACAGTTGCTGTGTTGGTGGAAGTGGGGGGGCAGGCGGGGGTGGCATGCTGTTCACCATGTTGGGTGTCATGTTGCTGTTCATGTTGGGGTTCATGCCGTTGCCCATATTGTCCCCAGGGTACATCTTCTGTTGGTGGAAGTTCTGCTGCATCCCTGGCATGTTCTGCATCTGTGGCATCGGACCCTGCTGCATCGGCATCTGCATATTGTTGAACATACCAGGGTTGTTCTGCTGTTGCTGCTGCTGCATGAGCTGTTGCTGTCTCAGCAACCGGGATGCGGTCTTGGCATTTGGTGGTATCTGTGATTGGCTTATATGAGGAACCTGCACCTGAGGACTGGCACGTTCCGTCTTCTGTCGCATGTTCATCTGCATCGGCATCCCATTCTGCATTTGCATTTTTGGCATGCTTGGCGGCGTTGGCGCAAACATCTGTGGAGACTGAGGTGGCAGCATGCTACCTTGACCTTGATTCTGACCTTGACCTTGGTTCATCATAACTGGCCATTGGTTCATATTGTTTCCCTGACCATTGTTACCCATCCTTCCTTGCTGTGGAACATTTTCAGGAATTGTGGTCATCCCCCCTTGTGGCATATTTCCCTGTTGCATGTTCTGCTGGCTCATGCCTTGCATCTGCATCGCCTGGGGCGACAACTGACTTCCAGGAGAATGCTGCATTTGCATATTTCTCATTTGCATATTCTGCATCTCGTTATTGAAGTTCTGACCCTGGTTCCAACCCTGCTGCATGTTTGGCATCATGCCAGGCCCACACTGGCCACCATTATTAAACTGCTGACCATTATTCCCGCACATCATGTTAGAGTTCATACCCTGATTGTCATAGAAACCAGACTGCATTTGTATATTGTTGCTATAGGGATGTGGCACCGAGGGTTGCTGGTTTGAGTATTGGTTATTGGGACTGTGGTTTTGAGACGGAAAGTTCCCTTGCATCCTTTGCTCCATATCTGGCGGATGAGGGTCATACCCTGCGTAGCGTTCGTTCAGGAATCTCTGCATGTCGTCAGGGATTATCATATCCTCGTTATCCTCCAGCATCTTCTCTTCCAGTGATTGCTCATTGTATGTCTCCATGTTGTTTCCAGGGGATCCGTACTCCGCATCCTCTGCGACGCTGTAGTCAGTAGCGATGCTGCTTCTGGAAGAGTGAAAGGTGTTGTTTGACCCACACTTTCCTTGCAGACTCTTCATACTAGGCGGAACAGGAAGAACCTTCATGACATTCAGACTGTGGTAGCGC
The DNA here is from genome assembly GCF_023055435.1 of Haliotis rufescens. Lineage (NCBI taxonomy): Eukaryota > Metazoa > Mollusca > Gastropoda > Lepetellida > Haliotidae > Haliotis > Haliotis rufescens. Next base: position 7,542,633 of record NW_025964112.1, read on the forward strand.
TGAAGCCGCTTCAGGTCACGGAAACTGTGGTCCACAGTCCGTACAGGGTCACTGGCTCTCCTGATCTCCCGGTTGGGAATCTCGTGAGGCAGTGGCGTGCGACAGGGCGTGCTGGTCCGTGCACCTTCCATCTCCCGCCGGTGGGCGAAGAACCTTGCAATATTCTCATTGCAGTATTTGCTAGCGGGACTTCGGATTGGCATCTGTTGAGACTGCACCACCAAATTGGGATGGCTCCCGAGATGGGCCTTCTGCATCATGTTGGCCACATTACCAATGTTACTACTCTCACTCGACCTCCTGGAGGCATGGTGGGGCAGATTTCCTGAGATGTCGTACTCGTACGGAGAGTTGGCGATGCTCAATCGGTTGGACGAGAGCTGTGATGTTTCACTGGATCTCCTACTGGAGAACTGACTACCGAAGGGGTAGGGGCTGGTGTCGGACCTCATGCTGCTCATGTAGGAGCTGAGGGTGCTGGTATTGCTGTCACGGCGTCCGCCACCATAGATCATCTGAGTCTGCAGCTCTGTGCGACCTGCAATAACGAGACAAGACAAGACATCAGCATGGGACAGATCATGTAGTAATCACTACATTGATTGTGACTGACATTTTACTTATAAAATGACATTGAAATTGTTGAATAAATCACACTACATTTTGCCAATGTGCTAGTTGTCCAAATATTCATTTAACCTGATCTAATTTTTTTTAATCTAATGACTTAAAACAATTTTCCTTCACATAACCACATCGTACCTGCCAGATCAGCAATACGTTTGTGAGGTGGACTTGTTTTAATCTGAGTCATCTTGACATTTAAGTCGTTCGAACTGTTGTTGCAGCGCCGACCATCTGCAAAAATACAGGTCGTTCTTCATAAAGTTCGTCAATATATGGGTACCATTGCACTTTCTTTGAGCAAGAACATGCTTGTAGAATGAACATGTTGTCGAGAATGAACCATCGCCCGATAACCTTAACACCACAACACAGAGGACTATGTTGAAATCTTATGATTATACCCCACACTGAGATTCAAACTTTCGTACTTATACCCCCACCCATATGTCTGCCCCATCACCATCAGCAAAGAAGCAAGCTGATTGGTCCATTTTGAGAACAGACATGACACCAAAGCAGTGGGAACTTACTTGGGCTTATTGGAGGCAACTGGGAGTAGACCGACAGAGAGTTGCTTTTGTTGTTGATTCGGCCTTTCATTCGGTTCTGCATCACCTGGCCAGAATTTATTTGGTTGCGACGTACCAACAGGGACTCGGATCCACCAGGTACCTGTGAACAGAGATACTTGTATTTCAATTGTATCCCTAATACTTTGTTGGCAGTGGGGTGGCCTCGCTGTAAAAGTGTTGCTGAAGCAGTCATGCTGAAGGGACACAAAGGTGATATTGCTGAAATATTGCTAAAAATGGCGTGAAACCATACTCACTCACTCACTCAATACTATGTTTAACTGTTCATATTCAATATGGCAGGAACTGGCCAATACATGTCTTCTAAAAAATATTTGCACTGATTGATAATCAGATATATCTTATTCTGTTTTGACAATGACAACATTTCTTTCAAGCATGCAAAAAACACCTAGTCCATCATCAGTAATGGAGGTGAATTACTACGGCACCAACAGCCATAAGGTTCAAATATGTGAACATGTTTTTCTTACATGATAGCTTTAAAATAGGTGATAAAAGTTGCTATGAGCCAGTTATCTTTGAATTCTCATATCCAGCCTAAGACAAAGAAGGTCATTCAAAGCCCCTCAGCTCCTACCTCTGCCTCGTCTGGTTCTGGGATGTCGACTTCCTCCTCCTCCTCCAATGAGATGCTCCCAGGGTTTCCCCCTGACGATGTGATGTGGGTTCCTCCACTCAGATGCTCCTCGATGGTGTCGGGCTGGATGTTGTTGGTCACGTTGACTTCAGGACTGCTCTGGGGTGATGGGTTGTTTTGAGACACGGATGACCCCACATTATCCTGGAAAATAATTGTTATCATTCATCATTTGAAATAACATCAGAGTTCAGTGATGGTTACTTGAGTGTTCAAAACTTTACCAGCAGGAAGTCCTTGCAAATAATCACTCAAACTCGTATGTGAATTGCCAAGTTGGCTATTAATTAAGAATAACCTTCTGGTGACAGTTCTCCAATTCCTCGCAGAATAAATTTCATGTCCCTAATCCTGAGGTAAAACATTTCCAAGTTTTATACTCAAATCAATAGCTGTACATCTTGAGCAGCGCTTCTGTCAGTTTACAGGAGGTGACTGTCACTCAGAGAACATAAGCACAAGATGCTAAGGACAATGCATGTGTTGTACCTGTGACTTTCTTCTATCTCCTGGTGCTGACGTCTGTAATGAAGTTACCATGAGACACTCCTCCATCTTCTTGCACTGGTCATCATCTTTCTTGTCCTGTAACATGGCAGACTGTCAGTCAGTAACATCAATGGCAAATGATCATTCAGTCAGCAACATCAATGGCAGATGGTCAGTCAGCAACATCAATGGCAGACAGTCAGTCAGTCAGTAACATCAATGGCAGATGGTCAGTCAGCAACATCAATGGCAGATGGTCAGTCAACAACATCAATAACAGGGTTAGTAAGTAACATCAGAACAATATCTGCTCATTTACATCCGCAAACATTGTTAAGTACGACTAGTGTAAGTCTTTATGCTTAGGATATAGGATGTGAGGTGAAATGCATCCAAGATTATTGCACTTAAATAGTGATGTGCATGCGTGCATGTGTGTGAGTGTGTGGCTGCTTGTCCTAGTCTGGACTAATGTTGATTTTATAGTGGGAGCCCACTGAGATACCATGCCGCAGTTTAACATGGATACCCCACTTAGACACAGTATACTGACTCTGAGCTGACCAGACCCTTAAAGGCGAGCGCCAGGCAGGGTAACAAGTACCATCTTTTGATGTCTTTTGGTATGATGTAGCTGGGCGGGTGCTCTACCACTAGACCGAGGAGGTGGTCCTCAGGATAAAGGAGTTACACCACAAACACCATGAACACTGGTACAAAAGAGCCCTTAACAAAGATAACAGACATGGGTAGGAGAGATCACAAAGAGATCTTTGTCGTAAGTCTACGTAAAGTATGGGAGTTACGATCATCTTAGTGGAACAGGGTCCAGAGTTGATCAGTTTGATTCTTACATCATCGGGCTCTTCTTTCTTGGGGTTGCAGCCGGTGATTTGATCATTTCCTTTATGTTTCTTGTTTGCGTAGAACTCGGGACCGTGGACGGTTTTGACGTGCTTCCTCAAGGAGCTGGGGTCAGTGTAGCGTTTCGTACAGCCTGCTGCCTTACATACATATGGTTTCTGTGGAAGAAAGTAAGAGGAACATCAGCTATAGCACTCTTTATTACTCAGTACCACATTCAGGCTCATGGTAAACAAGCCCATTCAGTTCTCAAAACCCCATGCGCCCTAGCACATGTAACACATAACACAAAGGGCCAGGTACCCAGGATGTGTAGATCCTAAAACTCGCTAATCAAGACAGTGTCAAATATGTCCAGATTAAGGGGGTGGCACTGTGGACAGAATAGTTTTGATTCAAGTGAAACATTAATCTCTCTAGTCTCCTACCAGAACCACCATTTAGGCACAGGGAGCTGCACTCTTTGCTGTGCAGAGTTGTGTCCCCTTGGCATGCCAGAAACCTAGATGTGATTACGTCTCTAGGTCTGTCGGCACCATGCCCATGCTTGTGGCTTTCACCAAAGTCTTAAATGTCTAACATCAGCATCACTTCTGTCACACATCGTGAAAAATCTCTAATATTGTTCAAAGCGTTGATAATCCAAACTCACTTACTCACTCTAACAAGAATCACCAACACAGGCATATATACTCACAGCATTGGAGTGGGTTCGATTCTGATGCTTGGCCCGGTCGGATGCGTTACTGAACGCCTTGGTGCATCCTGGGAACTCGCACATGTAGGGCTTCTCACCCGTATGAGACCGAAGATGGGTTTTAAGGTTTTCAAGTCGTGAATATGCCTTCGAACAACCTTCAAACTGAAAGTAAAACAAACAGCTATGAGCAACTCAAATCCTAATCTGCTTGTTTGTGCGAAGGAAGCAAATGGTATCGAGACATTCCAATGACTTGTGATTGGTAAACATCATGACGCCATTCTGGATGATATTCAGCCACTGGCCTTGAACATAAACTCATCTGATACCCTGAGCATTAGGACTAAAGCATACCATTATCCTGCAGTATGCTATATTTCTTCTTTGTTTCGGAATTTTGGGTAAAAATAATAATAAAATATTTAATTTCCTTATTATTTGCATTGTTTCACATTAACTCTACCCAGAAATTCATTCACAAATGATGTTTTGGAATTGATTGACAAAATGACGGAAACGCAGAAGTGATTGTTCTCTCATGTTGTTATCTCTCCTGTATCCATGACTACAAAATGGCGGTGACCTTAACTTCAGTATGTAGAAAATAGGACCTGCGTGTACAATCAGTGTCAATCAGTGTCAAACATGTTAGCTCCCAATATATCACAATATGTGTAGCAAGTCAGATACCTATATCGCAATATGCTGCAATACTAATTTATTGCCCGCTCTACTGAGCATGAAAGTAATTGTTTCACGATGAATTACAATGAGCATATGTTAGCACTGGAGCTACTATCAACATAAAACATATATCACAAATATTGGTAAAGGCTTGAAATATCAAACTGTCTCACAATGTCTACATTTATTTCAATATTTATCCTGTTTTCGTTTGGAACTAAAATATTTCCCAAAGATTTGTTAACAGGGTAATGTGCAAAAATACAAGACAAAACTAATTACATACTTGTTACATACATACGAAAATCAGGTGAGCTATAATTAGAGAATCTTCCACATTGGCAGATTCATAAGGTGAACGTTTTGAAAACCATTTTGATTACTGTTATATAATTAAAAGCAAGAATCACTGTAATTAATCACTTCATTTTTAACACTTGGGGAAGTCAGTATGACTGTCCCCTGCTATGATACATATCGCAATATGTTTATGATACGATATGTATTGCGATACTTATTTCGTGGCAATTTTGCATGAATTCTTTATATTTCATAGTGCATTAATACTATTCAAATGCTTGCAACTTCCTGAATATCTAGTCTCATTTGAAAATAAAAATCAATACTTTATTTCAGATACAACTTTAGAGTCAACACCAGTTAGAAAAAGACGAACAGGATTGAAGTCTTAACTATGTACATCTACACTGTACAATGTAAATGTTGCATAAATTAATAATAACATTGTTTCTTAAAATGTAGATAGGACCCAATTTGCCCAGATAATGATTTCTTTGCTCTGAACGATACAGGACTGAAATATGAATGGATACAGGACCAAAATATGAATCGATGCAGATAAGTGTGTAACACGTATCATATCCTCTGAGAATATGATCAATATATTTGTGAATCGTGACATCCCTATCAATCATACCAACTTCTAACTCTTCAAACATTTACTAAAAACAAAGTACTTAAAACAATAGTTGGCTGCTTCAGAACAATCTACTTTTGTGTCTTTTATCAAAAACTCAGGTGCACTTACAACTCCAAGGCATGCCACCACAATGTAAATACACACATACATATATCCCCAAACAACGACATACTTTTACTGTTCAACTACGTAATGACTATTTAGGGTGATACTTGACTGCCTTAAAATGGCATCCCTCGTCTCCCCTTCTGCACTGAAATCAATTCGAGTTGACACTAAATACAAAGTCCTTGAGATAAAATTATTCCTAAATCTCCTAAAGAAGTATATTTCCTACAAGCATGTACATATTTCCCATAAGACACTTTAGCCAACTTACCATAATCATTCTGATTGGACATGATGCTGCAGGCCACAGTGTCTAACAAATATTATTCCACTGTCGACAAAGTAGAATTAATGCCTAGATTATCAGGCTGAACTTGGATACAAAGAGCTTTGAGCATTTGACAGCTACACTGACATCCCATATCAGTGTCAAAAGGACACTCTCTGATTTCCTTTATTAAAGCTTTGGATAAACACAAAGAACTGAAAAATCAATAGTCATCACAGAGTTATGTCCCCTTGACCATATGTTGAACAGTCTGTCACTTTATTAATGCTGGTGTCTAGGTTCTGTTAATATCAATCATTGTTTTTTATGAAAGGTTGCTTGACAACTGTGTATCTTGATCTAATACATATGCATACATTGTAATAAATACGTTTTTTTCAGTAAAATTCATTTTATAGTCGTGTAACAAAATTCTAAAAATGTAAATTTCTTTGTTTCAATAATAATGACTATGCATAGTTTCGTGCTATTAAAATAAATATAGCATACTATTTAACATTTTATAAAGTGGAGTATTTCCTTTTTTGCCAAGCATTTCACACATTTACATATATAATACAAGTTTTGTAGGATTTAGTGCATCTAACAAACTACCATAACTACCATTACGAAAAGTAAGAACTTAAGGATATTTCCTGCAAAGGCCGACCGGGCACTAGTGTGTTTGGTACAAACTTTAGTTCAGTTTTATTTTCAAAATAATATCTGAAATTCTAATGTTATTAATGAATTTAAAAATGACTTGATATTGAACTATCCACATCCTGACCTGACCATTTGTCCTTGAAAATCTGTACAAGACATAGAATTTCCTTGGCCCAATGAAACAAATATGTTTCATACATAAACATAGAATCAATTTTGATAAAATTATTTGAAGTGAACTTTTGAAAATAACTTTAACCAAATAAACATACAACTTAACTTCAGATTAAAATTTATATTGATTTATTTTAAATTAAATTAAATCTCATATCTAAATTAAATAAAATAAAATTTAAAATTATATGAAATTATCAGTCCCTGTAAACTGTATTTACATGAACCACTGACATTAAAACACTGACATTAAAGCTAGATCCATTACACCAGTAAGAAAAACAAATGTACGCTAAAAGCTCAGTGGAAGTATATTTCTGGTGAGCAGCTGAATAAATGCAGGTTGTAATGTGTTTGTATAGCGACATACTAGCCAATTACAGCAACAGAGGGTTGCCATATCAACTGACACAAGGAGGGGTGTGGTCACACATTACACACATCCCACACAGCTCACACAACTGCCAAGCCATCTTACATCATGGCTTGGGTAATGCTTGCATTAACTCTTTCAAATGTCATAAGCCATGTGGTGGGAAATGGGCGAGTTTATATTGTTTCAAAATACAGAAACATTATAACTGTATTCCATGTAAATGATTTGTATTTGTATATATTTGTTACCCAAATGTCACATTTGCATCTGAATTCATGTGACAGATGGACAAATATCTAGGGTGATTTTGACATGAAAAATATTCACTGTTTTCCAAAAGCATTCTTCTCCTCCTTTGTGCAATATGTATCATTCCTGACAACATACTACAGTGGTTTCAATGTAATAATTGTTTAAAATGCAGAAATAATTGTTGAAATAACACATCAACTCTTCAAATAATGTTCAAAATATTGATAAGATTTCAGTTAGCTTGTGCTCTCCGCACAACTAATTGTCACCTGCTGAGACTATCAGGTGGAAAACTACTCAGAGTTGTTATTATTGGCGACCATCCTTGCACAGCTTGGATAACATTTACTAGGAAGATCTCATTATTTCCGTGAGATAACAAACCCGTATCTCACCACTACATCAGCGTGGGCTACAGGTGAGGCAGCAGCAGAAATAGTCTGGCGTGATACGAGATGAGAGATGCATTGTTTTTTGCCGATTAGCGGCAGCTATTTCAAGCTGCATGCTGTGGAGGTGTGTGTGAACACACACGTCAGTCTGCCGCTAACAACTTTACCCGTTACTGTGATAGTTAGACGAGTATTTCACCTGTTAAGGCATAATATCACTAACGCCTCAGTTACCATGCATATGACACAATCACATTATTCCTGACAATACTGTAATGTGAACACACAATGTCATTAAAAAGGGGTCTAACATAACAAGTGAAGTACAGATTCTAGTACTTTTAGGGGTTGAGTCCCATCTGGTATTCGAACCCACACTGTCAGAGTGAGGCACCTAATCGCCAGCACACAAAGCCTCAGTGGCTGAGTGGGTTAGATCGCTGACTTTGTGTGCTGGCGATTAAGTGCCTCACTCTGGCCGTGTCGGTTCTTATCAGGGATGGGGCTCCACCCCCAAAAGGACTAGAATCTGTACTTTACTAAGAAAGTGTTATCCCAAATATAATTTTGTTATGGTTTCATAATTTTATCATTATTACATAAGGTAGACACAGGAGTGGATGCCATGCTGCTGTCATGGTGACTAATTTACGACACCCATTGTCTAAAGAACATTTAATTGCAAAGGCTCATTACCCTGGAGCCATGACATCTATATGCCTTGAAACATTTAATTGCTGTTATTTATTAGATGCTAATCCTATTTGTTAATCCCCATTTTTGTGTACATCGACCGTCTGCCATCCTGAACAGGATGTGCAAGTATGTCACTGATGATTTACTGTTTACATTTATATTTATTACTTACTAAATGTCAGGTGACCTTGGCTATATAAGCCTTGGTCCAGAGAGATTGAGAGAAGGAGAGAAGGGGTTTGACTCTATTACCAAGCAGACCTCTCTCCCACAGCCCAGAGTGTGTACCGACTCTCTGTGGCACCCTCAGTTATTATCTAAGTATATTGTAAATTGTTAATTGTTCTTGTAAATAAAATTGTGATTAGTCTCCTGTGACTCTGGCTCTTTGCTGACTAATTCCCCAAGAAAACCAGCACGCCATTTGGAAGGTATTGTTCACCCAGAACAGTTCCATGATACTGCACACCCATCATATTTCCTCCTTGGTGCTGCCATTACTCATTTGCAATGGATTGCTTCCTTCTACACTTCATTTGTCTAAAATGATGAACTGGCTGCAATATTTACAGCCATTATCCAAATTTTAGCTATCTTTTTTGTTTTGTTTGTTTGTTTATTGTTGTAGCTGCACTCAGCAACATCCCAGCTATATGATGGCAGTCTGTAAATAATTGAGTCTGGACCAGACAATCCAGTGATTGACATCATGCGCATCAATCTATGCAATTGGGATACGATGACATGCATCAACAAGTCAGTGAACCTAACCACCCGATCCCGTTAGTAGCGTACAACAAGCATGGGTTGCTGAAGACCTGTTCTCCACTGGGTCGCTATATGTTGTTGAAATCCAAACTTCGTATCCAAGTTTGTAGCCATCAGCTATCTTTAGGGACTAATAAGAAAATCATCATCCCAAATGTGAATGTTTTTGAAATTTTGAAATCAATGGCAAATTATCACCAGAGAGGTTTGCACTGCACATAGACTTGGCATACAAAGAACCATGTACTAGACAGAAACACCCCTGAATATGTGCAGGATATTTATTGAAGGGAAGCCTGAACACACAATTTCATAAAAATATCCTAAACAAAGTTATTAATGATCCTTAACTTTTTTTGTTCAGCATAGTAACATATTTGGTGCAAAGAGACCTATCTATGACCAAAGTGTGCTGTATTTAAAGGATTTAACTTTTTTTTAAGATCAGTATTCTCAAAATCAAAATTGAGTTCATCTCAGTGTCTAATTAACGAATGAAGGGGGTAAACTAGACTAACATCTGGTACATATTATACAGAAAAAAAATATTTGTTAAATTATTTTAATAAAAAATTAATAATAAGGAGCCCAGAGACTCTCTTCATTTTCAGATACTAAAGAAATTAGGACTAGGGGTAAACGTGCATTCTACGGCGCTCATCTTGCTTATTAATAACCACACCAAATTCACAGTTAGCTCATCGGGTTAACAGTTTTGCATAGAAATATTCTTAATAGTATTTAACTTTTTAAATATTTGAACCATATATGGATAAAATGTTATCTAAAAAATGGCATCAAAACATTTAAATGTTAGTGAGCAAACTTTTTCCAAAAAGTTATGAAACTGCACATTTATGTATTTCACTCAATTTCTAATGTGCATCACTCCATTGATGATGTCATACAGTGCTATGACATCACACAACAAAATTACAATGCAGTGATGTCATAGTTAAAGGAATGTTGTGGCACTACTCCAATTCACCTTTGCTGTAAGCGGACAAAATTCTAAATTCAAGGATCAAGCGAGCCCTAAATATATTTAGTCAAATCAGAAGACTTTGGATGTCTATTTTTAGCATCATGTCATTCAAACCCGACTGCAAATGAAGCTACAAAGGCACATAGTCCCAGGTATAGATGACAACACATTGGAGACTGTCAGCCCCTCCTGCAGGGTGCAGGGGTTTCTTTTAGAGGGAATTAGGGACTCAGCAGTGTGGTACGTGGAACTCACTCAATCGTATTCATCAGGCCATAACTGAATAACGGACATGAAATTGTAACGTTAAGTAACACGATGTCATAACATTTAGGAGGACAATGACGTCACAATACTATATTAATGTATATATATATTTTAATAATATTTTTTGGTGATTTTACTTGAAATCGGCTTCTTTTCTTCATGTTTTTGAGATTTATGTTAAATTGTATACAGGATTCAGAGGTGAGCAAAAGAGATGCTATTCAGGATTCAGGAGAGGAAGGGGTTGGCACCCTCATATGGATGTATAACACAGTGGATCTTTGAGGCCATGCTAAAGAACAATGGTGTACGTACTGTACACTTGTGAGGTTTCTCCCCGGTGTGTCGTCGCATGTGAACAACCAACATGTACTGCGCCTTGAAGGGCTTCTCTTCCCTGGAGCATTCCTTCCACCGACACACAAATGACTTCTTGTTGGCCTGGATGTGATCCTGATTGATATGCTGAAACAATGTTGCACTAATTAGAACATGTACAGTATTCACAAAATCACACAAAGGACCACTTACCAAACATTGCAACAACAGAAATACAGATGCATGCAACACAGTAACACAATATCCGGTTTGTTTCTGTTTTCTAAACTCTTTGTTCGTTATTTTATATTCTAATAGATATATTTTGAGAACAGTTATTTGTATTTCATTTTCGACAACAAGCCATGTATAACGTGATTCTCAAATCATCCACCCTCATACACTGATGTTGCCACTAATGTGATCTCATTATGATGTGTTGAACTAGATACATCTGATTATCCCTCTAAATCTATTTTTAGCTGATAACCCAACAGAGACTTCCATTTTGTTAATCCATAATATCTTTGCACAGGGTAATAAATATTTTTTTATTTGTTTTCCATATCAGATACAAAATATTTGGAAACCCCAATCTGGTTTTGCTCATATAAGACATTATTCTGCATTAATTAAACCACAGCCAATAAGTCTCCAATAACCACAGTGAGAGCTGTGTGGGTTTACACCGACAGCTGCTGTATCAGAGACAAGTAGGTCATGCAAGTGTTTAAAAACAAATTCAAAGCCTATACATGTATATGCATTATGAGACTGACATATTTACCTGTATGTGAAGCTACACAGACATTGATTGGTAATGAGATAGGCCGAAACATTTACGGATAATGAGCTTCACTATTGATCACTGATATAAATGCTCAAAATCAATCACTGATAGAAACAAGCTTTCAAATGATCCATAAATGAACCACTGATCAGCAGGTACCAATATCAAGAAAAAGCAGAATCTCAATCAATATTGATATCATTATCAAAAGAGTGAAAAAGAGAGAGGAGAGCCAAACACCAAAACCAAATTCAGTAAACTTTTTTTTCATTGATCAAAGCATAATTATTATAACTAATATTTTCTTCATGCTAAATAACATTTCAAAACATCTGATAATGACAAAGACTTAACTATGTGTATATTCAAAATAAAATGAGAACTCATTGCACAATATCAAATGATGCCTCCTGTTACTATCACCTACATAGGTTTTAGTTTACTAGCCAGGGAATCAATAGATTCATGAGGACATACAGGATCATAGTCAACATCAGAGCAAAAATCAAAAGAAATAAAAACAAAAACATGTTCGTAAAGTCCACATTCGTACTATATGCCCCAAAAGAAAGAAAATCCATAAGTGTTTAAGTAACAGGTCACGATGACATATATGTATCAGATAAGGACTCTGAAAGCCCCTGTTAAAGTGGCAATAGATGTGTCATCAGTGCAGAGTTTAAAACATTACAACCAAGCAGATTTTGAGATATCGACTTATATCGAGTTAACGAGGCTATGACATATATTTACCTGAGCCGCAGGTAAGTAAAACAATATTAATATTGAAGAAACAAGACACAATACACAGAAACATGCAGAGGAGGAACATCAAGGCTAAATCTTACCCAGCACTCCGCTGCTGCGTTGAGTACACAAAGATTACTGAATTATACTTAATTACAATACTGTTGCATTTGTTGTACTTTGTGTAATGCATCACGTACCATCTGGCGCAGGCCACTGTATTTCATGTTATCAATATGCAGGCCACATAAAACACAACAATTCACACTCTACAACACCGCCATGGGAATATTTGATTGGCAATGTTGTACAAAATGCTTGCTGTGTTTTATAAGTCTAAAGGAGACAGTACAGTACTGGGATCAAATCCTGGCTTATTTTGGAGATATTGGCACATGTCTTTTCTGAATGTCAAGGAGGCAATTTCAAGACCATATCACATACAGAAATCTGTATTTAATAAGAAATAATTTATAATATTTGTCATAAAGTAAAGTTGTATTATTGACATAGTGGATGCCTAAATAAACAGACACACACATACACAAACAAACAGATATATATACTGTGCCAAAATAGTACAGGATAGTGGGAATCATCAAGACATATCTTCTGATCTATGTGGAATTGGTAAATGGAAATGATATGATCATATCTGCTTGGGAGTAGGTGGTTAGATCTAATGGTTGGTGTGATGAGATGGTGGCGCACTAGGTTGTTAAAGAGGTTAGGGGTCAAATTTGCATTTTGCAGCCAACGTCACTGCTAATGGGCAAAAACCACCTCTGTTGGCAAGACATGCACAAATTCTTTGAGGCAGGCTTCTGAAGAGTTGACCAATGTTAGCTTGACCTATGTTGTCATCGGTGAGAGCAACACCGAGTCTCATCAGACCATGACTGATTAACGGCCATGAAGTTGTACATATAGTTACAGTGTAACATTTAGGAGGACTATGACCATATATAAAAAAGTGATTGATTTTACTTGAAATCAGACTGTTTTCTTAATGTTTTTGATATTTGTGTTAAGCAGCATACAGGATTCAGGAGTAAGCAAATGAGATTCAGATTGATAAATTAAGAGTATGATTTAATTGAGAGTGGTGGGTGGATTTGGATGTTGACGTACACGTCTGCCAATGACGTTCCAGAATTGTTCAACAGGAGAAAGGTAAGGACTGAGTGCTGGTCATGGCATGCCATGGATTTTCTGCTGTTGGAAGAATTGGGTCACAATCCTGGCATGATGAGCATGTGCATTATCATCTTGAACGATGAAACTTTCCCCAACACGTTGTGCAAATGTACATGACAGCCCATATTTTGTATATTACATATTACAGATAATGACCTTCTACAAGTACTTTATATCAAGATACAGATGTATTCAATTGATGGAAGATATTTGCAGCATTGTATTAACAGGATACGATATCATTAGGACACGACACATGATCATATTACCGGACGAGGCCATCCAGGCAAGTTCCACGTGACACAGACACTGAATTAAGCTGGATATTTACAGATTAATCTACAAGCTATGAGGAATAACAGATTATGTTGACACATTAATTAAATCTATAATTTATTGGGGTTGGTGAAGAACTTCAACATGAATTCCTAAGAAACAGACAGTCCATAATTCCCAACTGAAAACCAGTGTTTTTTTATCCTGCTGACCAGAAATAAGTGAACTGTAAAAAAATAAACCTCATTTAATGTACCATAATCAAAATTTATCTTATAAACTTGAATGAAATATGAATTGCTGCCGACTCTAAACTTGTTTCTCTCCCCATTTCCTCCTACCACCAACATAAGTAGAAATAAGACAGAAAGCCTGGCCTTAAGTGTCAAGTGCAAGTGTCACCTAAATTAATGATAAATCGCTGTAAAACGTAACAGGAACATGTTCACATAATCTTGAGGTCCCCCCAGTTTGCTGATGTCACGCCTAAGAAAGCATGACATATTACACGTAACACAGGGATCAGTGATGTAGTAGGGTGAAGTCCCCCCAGTTTGATGATGTCCCGCCTAAGAAAGCATGACATATTACACGTAACACAGGGATCAGTGATGTAGTAGGGTGAAGTCCCCCCAGTTTGATGATGTCCCGCCTAAGAAAGCATGACATATTACACGTAACACAGGGATCAGTGATGTAGTAGGGTGAAGTCCCCCCAGTTTGATGATGTCCCGCCTAAGAAAGCATGACAAATTACACGTAACACAGGGATCAGTGATGTAGTAGGGTGAAGTCCCCCCAGTTTGATGATGTCCCGCCTAAGAAAGCATGACATATTACACGTAACACAGGGATCAGTGATGTAGTAGGGTGAAGTCCCCCCAGTTTGATGATGTCCCGCCTAAGAAAGCATGACAAATTACACGTAACACAGGGATCAGTGATGTAGTAGGGTGAAGTCCCCCCAGTTTGATGATGTCCCGCCTAAGAAAGCATGACATATTACACGTAACACAGGGATCAGTGATGTAGTAGGGTGAAGTCCCCCCAGTTTGATGATGTCCCGCCTAAGAAAGCATGACATATTACACGTAACACAGGGATCAGTGATGTAGTAGGGTAAACAAACTTTTTGTTCAAAGATCGATTTTTGTGTGGACAAGTAAGGATTAGTCAGACACAACTTTGAATTTTTTTTAATGTAGGCATAAATATTAGGTTGTTTTTTTCAATATTAGGTTGTACATGTTTTATAGCTAAATCGAGCCCTGGACAGTGTGTTCACATCACATCACATTACCATGGGCACCTTTGCAAACAATGTAAACATTGTAACAATTAGCACAATGAAGTCAATCATAATGAACAAAGTGATGATGACCGTGACTATTTCACGTATATCCCTTGGGTGGCAGGGGACCCCGATCTATTTCCTGTGTAGAGGAGGATGACAGAGCTGATGTGGACAGGGTACACTACATCCTTGTGAATATCACAAGACACATACCTTAACAAGTTCATCCTGAGTTTCAAATTCCCGAGAACAATCTACCCAGTGGCAGTGTGTCTCGATAAAATCTGGTTCCCCTTCTTGAGGTATGTGTCCATCTTTGTGCAGGCCTTCCCGACGGTCGTCTTCTTCATCGCAAATATCCTCTGAAATCCCAATGAAAACATGTTTATAGATAAAATGTTTTTCCAATTTCTACTTATATCAGCGAGCTTCTTGAAGAGTATGTGCCTGGGAGATCTCTCAGATCAAGCTGCCAGTCCCTACTCTCTGTGCCTAGTGTTAGAACGGCGACTTTTGGAGGTCGGAGTTTTGAGCTATAGATCAGGCTGCTATTGGATATTAGGAACATTGACAGTCCTATTTTGTTCCGATCAAGACTCAAAACCTATCTTTTCACCAAATCTTTCTTGGAGTATTGAGGCTTTTTGTTTTCCTGTGTAATGTCTCTTTTTTGTGTAGACTCAAATGAAGCGCTTTTGAGCAGTTCTTCGAACTGGATACCAGTGCTATATAAATCTGTAGTTATTATTATTATTACTGTATGGCCTACTGTATCTGACGACCCTTCTTCTCATCACTTGCACCATGGTCTCCGAAGGGGACTCCGATGCAATATTGGTGGTCATAAAAGGTGATGTGAAGTGAAATGGGGTTTAATATTGCATTCAAGATCTTTGCACTTATACTGCAATGTACACATGTTTGTGGCTGCTAGTACAAGTCCGGACTAATGCCAGTTTAGAGTACTATCTCACTGAGATACCATGCTTCAGTTTGACATGGCTATCCCACTCAGACACAATATACTGACACTAAGCCTTCAGCTTTATCCAACGAATCCCATCTTTTAATGGCTTTTGGTAAGACATGGCCAGGGACTGAACCATTAACAGTCCAATTTCTGGGCAAATGCCATCTTCCCAAGGCAAGGGAGATAACTTATCATAAAAGACCAGTTTCCACTCTTGCTGAAATAAGCTGGAATTATCAAGTTACATTTTGGCTGGACTACTGAGTCTATGTATAGTCAAACCAATATCACATAACAAAATGCAGACTTTGGACAATTGCTGAATTTGCAGAACACGTGTACCATCAACTGGTCTTGGACAGATATTTTCATGCTTTTAATCAAGGTGTTCAAGTGGTTTGAGGTAAGAACCGTTTTATTACAATAAATATCTTGATTATCAATCAGATTGTTTTGACTAGTGCCGCCATTTTGTTTGAAGCAAATGCAAGTGATATGAGAGGTGGAATCTGATTGGTCGTAGAAGGAATGTAACTAGTAATAGCCACTGGTGGTGCTACGATTGAGCCACGAAATATTCCAACCTAGTTCGGCAAGGGTGGAAACTGGTCTTTCATAGTCAGTTAAGTCTCTTGCCCTGGGAAGATGGGCACATGCTTGATCCGACACACCACGGAGACGGTCCATCATAAAGACTTGGGTGGTCATCAAGTTGCTGAGAATGACTAATGGATCGGGTCGCCAGGCTCCGTTGACTTGGAGGATTGCATGTCATCAAATGTAATGATTGATGCTCATGATATCAATCACAGGATTGTCTGGCCAGGATTCAATTATTTTCAGATCGCCATCACATAGCTGTATTATTTTTCCTCTACAATAGTTTTTGTACTCAAATTGAAAACTACAGCGGGTACCTCCTGCTTTATCTTAGCTGGAGTGTGTTTTCAACACCTCTCTCTCCCAGCCTGGTTGATTCTTACCATGGTATTCCACCTCCTTCTTTATCTTCGACTTGCGGGCCTCGGAGGACGGATCCATGGTGCTGCTGACAACGCTGCTGCCGGCATCGCGAGCTGCCGTTGTCGAGATCTGAGACTGTCAACAAACAATACTTTGTTACACATTCCTCCCAACCACATCTCACTACTTCACAGAACATTACACATATACAACTTCAAAGACATTAAACAACACCCGATTTGTTCCTGAGTATTGATAAATCGGTCATGGCTGGTGGTTATTGCAACACACAGCCTTCTAATTGTTGGTGTTCTTTAGTTTGTTTCTTTTCTGTTTAACGCGACACTCAGCAATATTCCAGCTTTATGACGGCAGTCTGTAAATAATCAAGTCTGGACCAGACAATCCAGTGATTGACATAACGAGCATCGATCCATGCGAGTGGAAAACGATGACATGCATCAACAAGTCAGCGGGCCTGACCACCTGATACCGATAGTTGCCTCTTACAACAAGCATTGTCACCTCTTACGTCAAGCATGGGTTGCCGAAAACCTTTTTTATGCTAGATCTTCATGGGTCTTATTTTCTTTAACTTGTTTTAAGTAGTATATATATTCAGTGCATAGCAGGAAAACTTGGTACTATCCGAGAAAAAAAATTGCCATATAATCTGATCAACTCATTTGATTACTGTTCCTGAAAACATCCTATCAGCGTGGGTGCAACATCCTTGATTCTTGCTCATGTTATCAATCACTGTTATCAAGACTTACAATGGCTGTAGTGACTTGGCTGACAGCAGGATAAGCCGACCGCAGACATCACACCTAAGGCACGCAGGTGTACACTATATACTGACCATCAGACACAATGTATACATTACTATTGAAGTATTCTATTTACCTGTGGGTCAAACTTGGATGGTGGTATGAGAGACTGTGATGATGGAGGGAGGATGGTGTGTCCATGAGGGGGGACCCGCCCCACCATGGGGGGCATCACTGAGGGGTAGAAGAAGGGGGAGCCAGGGAGACTCCCATGACGGAGATATGGATTTTGTGGTATTGTTTGGTGTGCAGGGCTGGCTGCCCCTAGGGAGGCTGGAACACAGAAACATAAGACTCTCATAATCCACAGAAAAAAGACAAAACAATTGTTGAATTGTGGGCACTGGCCCATATCCCTGAAAGTGAGTGAGTGAGGTTTTACGCCACTTTTAGCAATATTCCAGCAATATCACGGCGGGTACACCACAAATGGGCTTCACACATTGTACCCATGTTGGGAATCGAACCCGGGTCTTCGGCGTGACAAGGGAACGCTTTCATCACTAGGCTACCCGACCGCCCCTCCATATACCT
Source organism: Haliotis rufescens (assembly GCF_023055435.1). NCBI lineage: Eukaryota > Metazoa > Mollusca > Gastropoda > Lepetellida > Haliotidae > Haliotis > Haliotis rufescens. The sequence goes on from NW_025964112.1 coordinate 7,561,041, forward strand.
GAGAACAAAATGTACACAACATGTACAATGATACTACACAACATTCAACTTGGGTTTATTTTACAGCGTGCTTCCTGTTGGCAGGGCATACACAAGCCTTATCATTGTAGAGGAGTGTTATTGTCAGTGTTTAACAGGGAGCAGATTCCAGTGTTACATCATGGACATACACACAGGAACTCATCATTCCATGCCATGTTCCTTCCCTATTTTTCAGCTACCAACAGATTTGCAAGATACTTAACAAATACTGAACAATATTTTCTTTGAGTTATACAAATATTTCTTAGGTTCCAAAGACTGATTCTTTGTACATAGAAAATCTGGAACTATTTCTAACTCTGAAAAGGTTAAGAACAAGTTATTATTGATGTCAGCTTCCTATTTGGGGACTGGCACACAAAAAACAATTAGTCATCCAACAACTTCTTTGTACTTCTATGTACCATGGACACTTAATACGATATTTAGGGTCCACGTAGGTACCTATTTTTTCTCAGAGAACATCAATATTCTTTATAAGCACCTCGCTGATATATCAACACAAAAAGATATGGCATATATTTATTAATATCTGGTATTTCACCCAAAATAATCTGCCTGTTGGCTGTATGAGTTTATGCATGAAAAGGGAGGTCTAACCGGCCCATCTGTACGTCTCATTCTTTCCAGATACCTACTGTACCAGTTTCATGGCCTGTGTCAAAAAGTGCATTACCTGCAATAGCATAAAGCTAAATACAAGGTACCACAAATGTTACAATCATTATTTTCGTTTGATTCCAATGAATTAATTCTATCCCTAATTAAAGTGATTTGAATACTAAACACAGGCAATATTTTGCGTATTTCCCTACCTGCAGAGAGATGGCCATAGGAGCCACTGGCAGCACTAGAACTCCGTGAGTTGTGATGCAGGAAGGGCGTCAGTTGGAGGGACCCCTCTGAACTTCGCGTTAAACTTTGAATGTCCAGATAGTCGGAGATCGGGGATTGCGATAAAGCTCTTTTCCGATTTCTTCCCCCACCAATACTAGGCCGTGGACTCGTTAGACGAGAACCTGGAAAGATGGAAGATTTTTTTAAGGCAATTTCATCATGTTAAAAACACAAAGAAAGTGTTAATACTGGATTGAAATCAAACAAGATAGAACGATTTCTCTTGGTAAAAATCTTAATGCCATGTTTATCTTCATGTCCAAATTAATACATTTGACACAGTAGGTTTAGACATACCAAACATGCAATTTAGTAATTTAGTAAAGAGATATTCATGTTTTCAAAATAATAATTGCAAACTTTGAAAACAAATTCATCAATCCTTGATTAAGAGCTTACATTAGTGTGACATATTTGACAAACTATAGATAGCAATGAACTTTTCAGTGTGAAGAATTCACAAAAATGCTTTGAGTTGAGAAGATCATTATAGTCTTGAAGATAGAGGACCATTTTGAGGGGGTGGAACTCACTCTCTAGAGAGCCTGGCAGTGTGATGCTGCCACTCCCTGGTGTTGGGGGGATCTCCGAGAATATACTCCGCTGGCTGAATGATGGCGGTGGGTAGTCACTGAAGGACCCCGAGCCGGGTAGAGGTAGACCTGCAAAAACAGAATACATCTGTGTCAAAATATCATCCCTTTGACAATGTGTAGGGGCAATTGGTGCCTAATTGACTCACTCACTCTCTCTCCTCGTAGAATAGCCATAGCTAGTTGATGATAAGGCATCATGCAATCCTTGACAAGCACAATCACTCTCTCACCTAGTAGACTAAATAAATAGCTAATGCCCATTGGGTGTCAAGCAATACTTGACTCACTCACTCACTCTCTCACCTAGTAAATAGCTAATGCCCATTGGATGTCAAGCAATACTTGACTCACTCACTCACTCTCTCACCTAGTAAATAGCTAATGCCCATTGGGTGTCAAGCAACACTTGACTCACTCACTCACTCACTCACTCTCTCACCTAGTAAATAGCTAATGCCCATTGGATGTCAAGCAATACTTGACTCACTCACTCACTCACTCTCTCACCTAGTAAATAGCTAATGCCCATTGGATGTCAAGCAATACTTGACTCACTCACTCACTCACTCACTCTCTCACCTAGTAAATAGCTAATGCCCATTGGATGTCAAGCAATACTTGACTCACTCACTCACTCTCTCACCTAGTAAATAGCTAATGCCCATTGGGTGTCAAGCAATATTTGACTCACTCTCTCACCTAGTAGACTAAATAAATAGCTAATGCCCATTGGGTGTCAAGCAATACTTGACTCACTCACTCACTCTCTCACCTAGTAAATAGCTAATGCCCATTGGGTGTCAAGCAATATTTGACTCACTCACTCTCTCGCCTTGTAAATAGCTAATGCCCATTGGGTGTCAAGCAACACTTGACTCACTCACTGACTCACCAGGTAGACTAGCTGGGCTGAATCTTCGGCCTGAGAAAGGACTCTGGTAAAAGTTGCGTTGAAGCTGTTCCCAGTGTATACGAGACGCCAGGTGAGTGACTGTTTCCCCGCTCATAAGGTGACTTCGCATACTAAGCAATGAAATATCTGATTGGGCGGGACTGGCCGCTTGCAACCTGCAAAGGGATAGAACCACAAATTTACAAAATCCACATCAACTAAGTTCACCTAGGACACAATTTACTGTATGTTTTTAACATCCAATCTTCTTATCTTATCTTAATTCATTTCCAAGGAATAGTCCAAACAAATACAACTGCATTTAAACACTCATCCTGCTTGACAATGTTGGCCAAGATGGCAGCTCAATCAAACTCCAAATCTGTTCTGAAGTAAAAATAATTTGGCTGAAAAGCATTTAAGGAGAAATAAGTATATTTTATCCAGCCACTTTTAGACTAATGTTCCAAACACTTCTTCAGCTGCATTTACAATTACATTACATTTCTGATGGCCTCTTCGCGACTATTTCTGTCAAGAACCACAGATTGAACAGAAATACAGATGACGACCCACACTCACATCAGTTCCCAATAAATGAGGGTTAGTAAATTCAACCCAAACTCCAATATATCTGAACTATGCTTGAACCGATCGTCAATACACTTATGTTACACCTATATTTTTCATTGCCACAATGTTTTCACAATTAAGGAACCAGATTTTCTGAAGTGAATAGGGCTGTTTTGTCGAATTATGGAAATCTTTTACATCAAAGGATTCAATGATAAATGCTTTATAAGTATATGTTCCCAAAATTGGAAGAGAGGCACTAGAGAGATAATCTTGTGTACAACCAACAACGTTATCTAGTTGTCAAAGGCCTCTTTCTCTGGTGGCCTGGTGGGGACTCTAGGTTTGGACTGGTCCACATCAACCTATCATTGTTCATACAGAGAAGAACATTAAAATTCAAGTCCTTTTCCAGGCTTTCAGCTGTCATTTTCAAGGCTTTTTTAGTTGGGTTTATTAGCCTTAGTCTGTTACAGATTCTTCTACAATCCAGCACAATATATATTAGTCGTAAGACCTAAAAAGCAGTATGAACATCCCAAATCTTTCAATAAAATATATTTTCACAACCAACAATTAAAATAAATTATGTCTGTCATGAATTTCAATACTTTTATAAGTATATGTTATTTTGAAAATATTCTATTTTGGCGTTTTTCAAGTCTTTTCAAGGTTGACTTTAATAGTCAAGGCCTTTTAAGCCAGTATGAACCTTGCCTACTTTGTTGCAAATGACAACTCAAAGGTAGATAACCACAAGTTTCCAAAAATCTACATCAACTAAATTCTCTAGGACACAAATTACTGTATGTTTTTAACATGCAATCTTCTTATCTTATCTTAATTTATTTCCAAGCAATATTCCAGTATGAACCTTGGCTACGCTTGTCGCAAGAGGCGACTCAGTGGCTCGGTGACTTCACTGCCAGCATGTCACCGTACCCTGACAGTGCAAAGCATTGCTCATAATATCAATCACTGGATTGTCTGATTCAGACATGATTATTTGCCAGCGATCATCGTACAGTTGTAATATTGCTAAAGGGGCTTTCAACAAGAAACCAACAAAGCCTTACCCTGGAACAGGCTGGTGGTAGGGACTTGCGGGAGGCCAGTGGTACCTGCCTTCCAATGTGGAGACGTTGATGGGGAGGGGTGCATTTATAGGGTATGGCACATGACTGTAGTGATATCCTGAAATAACAAGTAAACCATTAGTGTCTGGAAGGTCTCCAAATATATATACGTAAAAAACAAACCAATTAATTAAATACAGATATGACTTGGAAAGATTGTATTATCTGAATAACTGTACCTGATGTGCCAAATAGGGGCAAGCAGTATTTCAAGAAAACAGTACCTGACTCAAATGCTTATCAGTGAGTGAGATGGGTTTAATGCTACTTTAAACAGTATTCCAGTTATATCACAGGGTGTCAGGTTGATGTGGGAGGAAAGTAATGCAGGTCTCAGATGTTTACTACTTTGGTGAAACCCAATGAATATGGTGCTGACACACCTAGAAATATAATCAGGGTGAATCTGGGATTCAAACCAAGACCATAGGTTTGTGGCACGCCTTAAGTACCTATCATGCCTTAGACTCCCAGTGAAGATCTGGGGAAGAATAGATCTTCAGCAACCCATGCTTGCCGTAAAAGGCGACCATGCTTGTCATAAGAGGCGACTAACGGGATCAAGTGGTCAGACTAGCAGACTTGGTTGATGCATGGTAGGGATCCCAATTGCATGGTTCGATGCTCATGATATCAATCACTGGATTGTCTGGTCCAGACTCGATTATTTACAGACCGCCGTCATATAGCTGGAATATTGCTGAGTGCGGAGTTAAACAACAAACACACCAAACCAAACATGCCGTAGACAACTGACCACCCATGCCTTCACATTACTTTTGAAGTAATAAGAGAGTTTCACATAATTCATCTTCTTGAGTCAAGGGAGATAACTGACTATAAAAGTCCAATTTCCACCCTTGTCGAACTAGGCTGGAATTATGGACTTATATTTTGGCTGAACTAACGAGTCTATGCATAGTCCCTTCAAAATTACATAACGCAATCAACATCTGGTTTGGAACCTGCCGTGCAGATTTTGGTCGATTGCAGGATTTGCAAAGCATGTGTACCGCCAAGTCGGCATCAACAGATATTTCCCAAATCTTTTATGTTTTTAATCAATGTGCTCACGTGATTTGATCAACTTTGCGAAGTAAGACCCATCTTATCACTAAATAGATTTTGATTATCAGTCAGATTGTCTTGACTGGGCGCTGCCATTTGGTTTGAAGCAAATGCAAGTGATACGAGAGGTGGAATCTGACTGGTCAGTAAGAGGAACATAGAAGGGACATATATCGTAATAGCCACTGGTGGCACTACGATCTGACCCAGAATTACCAGCCTAGTTGCGCCCTGGCACTAAGACAATTGTAACCCCATGCCTTAACAGAAGTACGACAGTCGTAGCGCTGAGACGAAATTGTAACCCTATGCTTTAACACAGACTTACGACAGTCGTAGTGCTGATCGCTTTGTGGAACAACCCCCTGGATTGTACCCACACAGGTGGACACCGTAACAAAGTAACTGGTGAGCCAAACCCACTCACTAACACCAGGTCTAGGATGAGTTCAAATGTCCTTCCCCAATACCGACTTCTTATTACCTGACCCCACCTGTACCTGCTGTACAACAAACAGCCTTCAAAATTACATTCTTCGCATACATTATTCACATTTGGATCATAAATAAATACCATATTTTCTCGTTTATAATGCGCACATTTTTATTCAAGGAACTACCGCTGTGTAGAGTGGGTGTAACCATGAAAATCCTTTTAATGTTACAGCCATTATACAATGTCTCACGTGACTAACCATGGGTCCTGTGGGGTGTGAGCCCTACTCCGACCCAGTACCCAAGTTACCCAAGTTACCCAACTCAGCCCTAACACTATATTTAAAATGAAGCATGCGAAAATATAGATGATTATTACATTTGTTCTGAAATCTAAATTGTTGAAGGTGTTACTTGCAAGAGTAAGAGAAGTGGTGTTGGCTAAAGACGAAACTAGATGGATAAGAAAATACTGTTCAGAACCTGATTTTCTCAGTTTAACAATTTCAACTGATTAAACTGCACCCAAATAACACTTTAATGTGTAGTAATGTATTCGTAAACACAAATACCTCAAGCCTCCATTTAATACTCTAATAGTTTCATCATTTGCAAAATAATCCTCTCTTATACACCGGCAGTAAAGGCACATCAACAATGAGTGTGTGTTGAGTAAACTGTTTATACACCTAGGGCATTATGAGACCGAGGAATGAGGTAAAGCCTAAATCAGCCATTGTTAGCAGCAGATCTGAGACCCTTGCACCATGTAACTGGGGGCATATTGTCAGTCATAACAAGGATTTTCCTGGTCTCAGGAAACTGCAGGGAAAACAGGCACTTATCATCACATTGTTAGGGGATAATAACAATATCAAAATGTAGTGTTCACCAGAGGCCGTTGGGAATTTTTTTTGTGACTTGGTGTTAACGGAATTATATCAGTGTTTCAGCAACATGTCAGGGCCGTTATCAGCACCGTGTCAGTACAGTTAACAACTAGGTCATTAAGATACATTGTGTACCAATACAAAATGCAAACGTCATGCACTGAGAACCCATGTAGAACCTAATTCATGAGGTACTTGTAAAAAATCCATGTCAGCATTATTTGAAATAAAAAAAGAAGTTTTATTCCGTGTCTGGCTTATGAAAGAATTGCAAAGTGAATTATTTAGATTCAAATTACATAGGCTATTAGGCATACTTGAACATATTTTCAAGATAATATTCTTGCTTTAGGCAGGAGCAGGTGCTGACAACAGACAGGAGGCAGACAGAAGTCAGTCACAGGGAGGGACACAAGGCAGCCACAGATGAACATCACAAAGAGATGGACATTATCATAGAATAATTATAGACAGACAGGCTTATTCCGACATCAGAGACAGGCTTTTTCCAACATCAGAGAGACAGGCTTTTTCCAACATCAGAGAGACAGGCTTATTCCAACATCAGAGAGATAGGCTTTTTCCAACATCAGAGAGACAGGCTTATTCCAACATCAGAGAGAGATAATCGCGGATAGACAGGCTTATTCCAACATTAGAGGAACAGGCTTATTCCAACATCAGAGAGACAGGCTTTTTCCAACATAAGAGAGATAGGCCCTTTCCAACAGAGAGACAGACTTTTTCCAACATTGAGAGACAGGCTTATTCCAACATCAGAGAGACTGGCTTATTCCAACATCAGAGACAGGGAATCACAGATAGACAGGCTTATTCCAACATCAGAGAGACAGGCTTATTCCAACATCAGAGAGACAGGCTTATTCCAACATCAGAGACAGGAAATCATGGAGCGAAGGCTTATTCCAACATCAGAGAGACAGGCTTATTCCAACATCAGAGACAGGAAATCATGGAGAGAAGGCTTATTCCAACATCAGAGACAGGGAATCACGGATAGACAGGCTTATTCCAACATCAGAGAGACAGGCTTATTCCAACATCAGAGACAGGAAATCATGGAGAGAAGGCTTATTCCAACATCAGAGACAGGGAATCATGGAGAGAAGGCTTATTAGGCAGATACTAACAAGTAATTACTGAAAGGCTTCACATCGTGATGAAACCTTGCATTTACATGTAAAGATCTGGAACATTCCCATCCTGCCAGCCTCTTAATATGTTATAAACACAGACAGCGAGGACCATTATTTATACTGTTGGCATTTGTAATATTAGTTCTTCCAGGACCAAGTTACTCTAAACATACGAGCAGACATCGCATAAGTTTACAAATAGCATGTAGCAGTTGACATTTGCGACTGGTGAGAGAGAACGTTTCTCCCTGAATGGACATTGGACACATTGCTGGGTTTACAAAGAACAGTTCTCTTCACATGTTGTATCTGAAAGTCTGACACCCAGCAGTCAGACCATAGCACAAGGCATAGAAGTGTGCCTCACCTACATCATTCTCATTTCAAAGTACTTTGCTATATGATGCAAGGGAGAGGCTCTTTCACAAGAGTAAGCCTTCAGACGTACTGATTTTGTACAAAGGGATGGTAATTAGCCCAGTAGGTAAAGCTGTCTGCCACACAGGTTCTGGTTTGACTCCCAATGTTGTCATGACATGTGAAGCCTGTTCTTGTTCACCCTGCCATAGCATCCCTGCCATTATGTAACTGTTTTTTCATTTTCAACTAACAAACAATGTTAGCACTACGTGTGAGGACCAATTCTGGCATCTTTTTTCACAATGTAGCTCTTAAATTGCTTTAAGCAATGAAAAAATATACTCACTCACTTTGTTTCTTTGTTGTTTAACGCTATACTCAGCAATATTCTAGCTATATGACAGCCTTTCCGCAAATAATCAAATCTGGACCAGACAATCCAGTGATTGACATCATGAGCATCGATCCACGCAATTGGGATACAATGACATGCATCAACCAAGTCTGCGATCCTGACCACCCGATCCTGTTAGTCGCCTCTTACGACAAGCATTGTAGCCTTTTACGGCAAGCATGACATAATATCTGACCATTACACCTACCATAGGGTGAATCAACTAGTCCATTCCGAGGATCCACATAAGGTGGTAATGCTCCAATGTAGGACGGTATCCGGGGTTCTAGATGGGGAGGAGGCAGGGGTGTGGGTCCTACACCACGGTCGACAGTTTCAACCGATTGTGACTTGGCCCTACTGGGGTCAGAGGTTGTCGGCTCCTCATCCACGCGGGTGATGTGACTGCTAGGGGGACGACTCACCCCGGTACCTCGGCGAATTTTCTGTGAATTTTCTGCAAATACAAAAGAAAGTTTGACAAATTCCATAAATGATGATTCATATTCGACCTGAAATGTCCAGTAGTCTACTGATTAAAACAGTCGTTCCTTTACACCTAAGACTTGTGTTTAATTGCGAACACTGGCACAATATGGGAAGCCAAGTCTTGGTGTTGATGTTCTCGAACAAGACATTGCTGGAACATTTCTAAAAGTGGAAAGAAAGCTCTACTCACTTGAAATAGACTTAATAAATTTAATGACATGAAAACTCAATTATCATCTTTTTTTCAGATTTATTCCCATTAGGGACACAAACAATGTACCCTAGATGCAGTAGATGAAATACAGTAAACTATGTTTATAAGGAACACACTTAAAACGAACTGACCGATAAAACAAACTTAAATTTTAGTCCTCGATATATGCTGTATATATGCTTATAACGAACTACGGCAATTATGAACTGAAATTAGTCGTCCCTTTGAGTTCGTTATGACTGTAGTTTACTGTAGATGCAAAATGGGATTGGAGTCCTTCCTCTCCAGTGAGTGGTCCTTCACACAGTTCAGTTTCTAAACTACAGCATGGACAATAGATTGCAGTCAAAACATCATGATCGTAAACAGCATAATAGTGATGAAAATTATATGAATGGACCCCTGAAAATCAGTGATGACACCAGGTGTTCGTGAAATCAGTAAGCATGCCCCTACCCATTGGCAGCACCCGCCACCCACACAACCTGCACAAAAAGGTATGTGTCTGCTGCCACACCAGTGACAGAAATTAACATTTTTAGTCCACTAGTCCTTATACCGATAACATATAGCAAACACTGTAACACTGTACAGGTGTAAAACAATCTTCCATATCTACCTGTACGTCTCCACCTGGAGAAGGGAATCCTACCTGCCACGGGAAATCAGATCAAATGAGCATCCTACATATCGGAAATACTTTACCCCTTGGAATTCCAGCTCATCTGGTCCAGTGCATTTCACATCATGCATTTTATTGAAATTCTTTATTTACCGATATCAAACTGAATCAAATATTTTTCCGGCCTGGTTGACAGAGCTCAAGTCATCCAACAATAAGAAAGGGAATGGACGACAATTTGAGTCATGGACACAGGAGGGGCCCCATCACTACACCTGGATATACTTAATATGCTCATAAACCCTTACAGGCCCCAACAATGCTTACCTGCATGCAGCTAAAAATCCAATCAGCAGGTAACAATATGTATGGGTGTGTCCAATAGTTATGGTATTCATACTGCTTATTTTTAGCAGATACATTGAAAAAACATTTTCAGATTACAATTGTTGTTGATGAGCTACGGGTTTTCAGAGTTGTTCCTGTGTTGTATAACATGTAGAGGAAGAATGGATTTGAAAGTTATGAATAAACCTCCACATATCGTGCATCTAAAAACACAGTTGCAGGTGCTCATGCACAGGGCTGGTCTTATTCAAACTTCCATTCAGAGACAGTTTTATGCATAAGCGGAAAATGAACCATTCAAGATGTTTTATAAATCATGCATGGTTTAAAGGTAAAGACCTCTATTGTTGATGATGCAGTAATTTCAGAAAATCTGTGATATAACCTTGGACACAAATTATTTACATATATAACATTTCAAAAACAAAGTTTAATAATAATCAACAAGTGTGTGTTCATTAACTGGAATTTCAAAATCTTCTCAATTTCAGTTCATGTAAAGAAATACAGATCTGAGGGAAACAAAAAAATGCTTGTATATACATTCATCTTGAATAGAGAAAGTTAACGTATTGTTCCTTCTTTGATGTAGGTAGACTTAACCTTCGACTGCGACCTTGCTACCCTGCTCAATCTGCAGTAGACACACAATGCAGCCAGGCCATACTGAGTATCTAGCTCCTTTAAATACGCGAAGAAATGCGGTATCTGCAGTAGAACCAATTGATCTGAGACAATCTGTGTTGTGTTAATAAACAATAACAGCAATAATAGTTCTACTGTATGTGTGTATGTATGTACGTCTGCATTTCTGTCTGTCTGTATGTATGTACAGTAAACTACGGTTATAACGAACTCAAAGGGACCACTAATTTTAGTTCGTTATAACCGTAGTTCTTGATAAGCATATTTACAGCATATATATAGCAAATGCCCGGGACAAAAAAACACAATATGCTATATCCGTCAGTTCGTTATAAGGGTGTTTGTTATATACATAGTTTACTGTATGTCTGTCTGTCTCTCTGTGTCCGTCTGTCTGTGTCTGTCTGTCTGTATGTATGTATGGATGGATGGAAAGATGGCTGCAAGGATGGTAGGCCTTAAGGATGGATGAACAATAAACGGATGGATGAATCTTTTGCATTCCATCTCGAAAGAAACAAATAGTGACATCAATTCAGGCATTACAGATGAATGTGCCCCGCACACCTGACTCTAGCTGAATGTGTTCCTCACACCTGATTACACCCCACCCTGAACACACATACCACAACCCCTGCCCTGCCCCTCCCCTTCAGCTCGTCTTTCAAGCACGAAATTTAATGGCTGAAAATTACCCCTTTTGAAAAGTTAATGATCAAGACATTTTAAGCATGAAAACAGTTGTTGACTTGGTATTGATATTAATACACTGCTGTAATGAGAATCGGATATGGATACCCCAACCAGCCACACTTGTTGGTTGTACAAGTATTGTCTTAACAAGGTGTTATGTTAATCACAAGGATCAGCCCTAAGTAATAGGCATGTCTGGGCTGAAATTTGGGTCTTGGGTCTTGACCTTTTTATCCTGATGAGTGGGAAACATCCCTGACCTACCACATAGCTGGGTCTAGTTCACTCCCACTCCGCCATGATGGGGATGTGACAAGGGGGAAATCACTGGTTGTGTGAGTTAAATGACCGACCTCCGACACAGTAACTGCTTCTTATTGTGCCGAAGTATTGTCAGGGGTTGAAGAAACCTTGGAGGCCTCGGCTGCCTGGTCAACTTTCCATGACTAGTAACTTGACACCCTGGATTGTGCACGGACATCCTCAGTATTGTTCCCAGAATTCCAGAGTATTGTCTGACAAACAGTGACATACCATCGCCCTGTCGGAGGACTCGGAACCCAGGGCTAGTTTACACCCGGACAGATTAGCACCCCCTTGCTGAGAAATCACCTCGGCCTTTTCACGGTGGAGACAATTCAAGTCTCCACCGACACCAAATTACTCTAATTTGAACCATGTTGAGAACCCAGGCAAACATGTAACCCTTTGTATACAAACTTGAGTGAACATGGTAAGACTCAGAAATGACTGGGCCTGTCCTTTCATGAAGATGATGACCAATTTGGAGATTACCGTAGCCAGCAAACAGTTGTAAAACTGACAATAAAATACATGTGCTTGTTGAAACTTGGTGGACCGCAGTATATAGAATGACATGAAAAACCTTATCTGATGAAAGGGCAGTATTGTCATAAACCTGCTGCACACCCTTTTAATATACTTATAAATGAAATGAAAATGAATAATAAGTATGAATTTATACGTGTCATATATAGCAAAATAACATTTAAGAATTTGAACATAAAAACAACCTGATCATCAACAAATAACATCACCATTTTAAAAACTTTATGAAATTTAACCTCAATCTTTCAACCAATAACATCACCATTTGAAAAACATTATGAAATTTAACCTCAATCTTTCAACCAATAACATCCCCATTTGAAAAACAATATGAAATTTAACCTCAATCTTTCAACCAATATCATCCCCATTTGAAAAACAATATGAACTGTTACTTCAAGCTTTCAACCAATAACTTGCCCATTTGAAAAACAATATGAACTGTTACCTCAATCTTTCAACCAATAACATCCCAATTTGAAAAAACCCAATATGAACTGTTACTTCAAGCTTTCAACCAATAACATCCCCATTTGAAAAACAATATGAACTGTTACTTCAAGCTTTCAATCAATAACATCCCCATTTGAAAAACAATATGAACTGTTACCTCAATCTTTCAACCAATAACATCCCCAATTTGAAAAAAACAATATGAACTGTTTCTTCAAGCTTTCAACCAATAACATCCCCATTTGAAAAACAATATGAACTGTTACTTAAAGCTTTCAACCAATAACATCCCCAATTGAAAACAATATGAAATTTAACCTCAATCTTTCAACCAATAACATCCCATTTGAAAAACAATATGAAATTTAACCTCAATCTTTCAACCAATAACATCCCCATTTGAAATACAATATGAACTGTTACCTCAATCTTTCAAGCAACAAGCTCAGTCAGTTAGTTCAAACTATCAACTAAACCAAGAAACTAAGTACAACCCTTTTCAACATAAAATCTAATCGTGTTTTCCATCATGTAAACTACAGCCTCCTCCCCGGACTCCGCCAGCCCTCCCAGCCGCTTGTAACATTCTGGCCCTGTGTACTGTTCCTGGAAGGAAGACCCCATGTGAACACATGTCCTGCCATGTAGACTCCACCCTTTCTGTAGACTCGGCTACCTGGCATTTGCCTTGTTCTAGCACAGGCCCGGGACATGGCCCAGACGACATGTTCTTCCATACTTCCATGTACGGTAGAGTCTACATGAAGGAGCAGCAAGCAAATGTCATCTATTTTGCAGCTTTTTGAGGGGTAGAAGTGAAGGATTTGTGTTAATTACGAATCTGTATGCTTTCTGTTGAACTGCTGTGTTGTCATGTATTGGTAGTTATGAAAAAGGTCGGCAAGAGTGAGTGAATATGGTTTTATGCTGTTTTTAGCAATATTTCAGCAATATCAGAGCAGGGAACGCCAGAAATGGGCTTCACATATTGTACACATGTTGGGACGCGAACCCATGTTTTCAGTGTGACTAGCGAAGGCTTACCCACATGGCTACCAAGCCACCCCTTACCCTCTTTATTTCCAGACCAGGTGCTTATACATGTAAGTGACAAAACCCTACCAATAATCCGAAGAAATCTCTGCAAAAGAACGGAACAGACAAAAAGAAAAAAATGTATTTGTTTTTAAATATGTAAAACATTTTGGATTTATTGGGAGACTGTATGGTAGGCGTACTTACTAGGAGTAGGTCTAGTCCTATTTCACAGTGGTATACTCATCATTTATACAGTATGTGTATAAACTTGAGAAGGTGTGCCTGTATTGGAGACTGTATGGTATGTGTATTTCCTAGAGTAGGTCTAGTCCTATTTCACAGTGGTATACTCATCATTTATACAGTATGTGTATAAACTTGAGAAGGTGTGCCTGTATTGGAGACTGTATGGTATGTGTATTTCCTAGTGTAGGTATAGTCCTATTTCACAGTGGTATACTCATCATTTATACAGTATGTGTATAAACTTGAGAAGGTGTGCCTGTATTGGAGACTGTATGGTATGTGTATTTCCTAGTGTAGGTATAGTCCTATTTCACAGTGGTATACTCATCATTTATACAGTATGTGTATAAACTTGAGAAGGTGTGCCTGTATTGGAGACTGTATGGTATGTGTATTTCCTAGAGTAGGTCTAGTCCTATTTCACAGTGGTATACTCATCATTTATACAGTATGTGTATAAACTTGAGAAGGTGTGCCTGTATTGGAGACTGTATGGTATGTGTATTTCCTAGTGTAGGTATAGTCCTATTTCACAGTGGTATACTCATCATTTATACAGTATGTGTATAAACTTGAGAAGGTGTGCCTGTATTGGAGACTGTATGGTATGTGTATTTCCTAGTGTAGGTATAGTCCTATTTCACAGTGGTATACTCATCATCTATACAGTATGTGTATAAACTTGAAAAGGTTTGCCTGTATTGGAGACTGTATGGTATGTGTATTTCCTAGTGTAGGTATAGTCCTATTTCTCAGTGGTATACTCATCATTTATACAGTATGTGTATATATTTGAGTAGGTGTGCCCGTATTGGAGACTGTACAGTATGTGTATTTTACTAATGTAGGTATAGTCCTATTTCTCAGTGGTATACTCATCATCTATACAGTATGTGTATATGCTTGAGTAGGTATGCCTGTATTGGAGACTGTACGGTATGTGTATTTCCTAGTGTAGGTATAGTCCTATTTCACAGTGGTACACTCATCTATACAGTATGTGTATTTCCGAGAGTGGCACTGTGCCTGTATTGGAGACTGTACGGTATTTGTATTTCCTAGTGTAGGTATAGTCCTATTTCTCAGTGGTATACTCATCATCTATACAGTATGTGTATATACTTGAGTAGGTGTGCCTGTATTGGAGACTGTACGGTATGTGTATTTACTAGAGTGGCACTGTGCCTGTATTGGAGACTGTACGGTATGTGTATTTCCTAGAGTAGGTATAGTCCTATTTCACAGTGGTACACTCATCTATACAGTATGTGTATAAACTTGAGTGGGTGTGCCTGTATTGGAGACTGTACGGTATGTGTATTTCCTAGTGTAGGTATAGCCCTATTTCACAGTGGTACACTCATCTATACAGTATGTGTATAAACTTGAGTGGGTGTGCCTGTATTGGAGACTGTACGGTATGTGTATTTCCTAGAGTAGGTATAACCCTATTTCACAGTGGTACACTCATCTATACAGTATGTGTATTTACTAGAGTGGCACTGTGCCTGTATTGGAGACTGTACGGTATGTGTATTTCCTAGAGTAGGTATAGTCCTATTTCACAGTGGTATACTCATCATCTATACAGTATGTGTATAAACTTGAGCAGGTGTGCCTGTATTGGAGACTGTACAGTATGTGTATTTCCTAGAGTAGGTATAGTCCTATTTCACATATCAAATATACTTTATGTGTATATACTTGAGTGGACCTGTGCCTTTACTGGAGACTGTATGGTATGTGAGTCAGCAGTGATAAGCTTAAAGCTGATGCTCATACATCTTTTCTCCATTACTGATCCAGATTGACAAATGATTCGCACTTCCTCCTCCGAATTTATAATTGCCTCAAATGAATATACAAAACATTTCCGGCTCCTTCCTCCAGGCCCACTATTCCCTGGCATCCAGTAACCTGATCTATCAAAGATCGGAATGTAAACCAGGGAATTGCCTCAGAAAACTCTGGGAAATGGTTCTTGGTTGTGGCAGTTTGGAGGAGCGAGCATTCTAATCTTGGAAACAGCAGCATACAGACGAGGCTTGTGATGTATTTCCACACATCCACTGTCATTATGCATCGTTTCTGGGTCATGCACAAAAAGTTGTACAAACAAGAAATAGTGTTTGAAAATTGCCATAAATATACATACAATGTGTAAACTGTCACCTTTGAGCGCTATTTTTGTACAATTATTCTCTAAAGATACACACGCGGAGGCATGATTTGAATAGTCTTTCGAGGGGTTCCACGAATGTGTAACACCACTGTTCCAGTTGAGGAATTGTGCCCATTTTTTGGTTAAGCCTGAGAAAATTATTCTAGGTTGTATTTTTTCAAGATGTGAAACGTTCTTTATGTGAATCGTCTGTTTTCACACTAAACTCCATTTCAGTGCTGACGGTGCCCTCATTTAACAAAAAACTAACAGATTATTTTTTTAAAAGAAACTTGTTCTTTCTGTAACCACAAGGAAAAACACAGATTTGAATTTTGGGGGACTTTTTTAAGAGAAATTCTGACAGAGTTCAAAAGCATTCAGTAATGCGCCAACACCTTCCACATCTGTAGCGTGAACTCTTTATTGATGACTAAAAGATAGATGTCTAGTGTGTGGTGAATGTTGTTTGACCCTGGAGTCAGCATATTCACGGAACAGCCCCACAGCCGGTAAATAATCACATCTAGCCAGCCAACCAGTGATTGACAGCATGTGCAACAAATAATCCACATCATCAGGGTTCAATGACTCTCATTGCCGGGTCTCACATAGTGGTCACCCAATTCACATTCACAAATTTTGACCACCCAACCCTCATTTTAGTCAGTTCTGATTACATGCATGTATGGGGCACCTGTTCTCCACCCGAGTCCTCACATCGCCATGCCAATAAGAATAGGCAGACATGTAACTTCCAAGCAAGTCACTGACATCAGTTGGTGCTGCATAAAACCCCTATTCCATCAGAGGCAGGGCCAGAATTTTGATAAAGGGTGAGTGCCTAAAGTACCTAAGTGTAGTTAACATGTAAAAAAGAAGGGTACACATCCCCCTTCTGGACTTGCCAGTGTCCATTATATAACTAGAGATGGAGGTATATATAAGGAATTGTACATGTTAACTATTCATCAACATGGGTGGTATATATTTCATATACACTGATATGGGGTGCAATATATTTCAGATTGGGAAATCTATCACAACGCACCTAGTTAGTCTAATACTATAGATAGGACCTGCCACCGAGCATGGAAGTCTGTATATGGAAACACAAGACCAAGGATGCATGCTGAAAGGATGTGGCATCACATCAACAAGGACCAACAGTAGAAAGTAAACTAGAATGAAGATTAATGTTTGGGCATTGATGCAGATTGAAGGGAACAATTTGATCCTCACTGTAAAACTCGGACAAAGATGCCATAAAATCCAGTCTTTACAGGAAATGGAAACCTCCAAGTTTCACACATGAGCCTAGAATGGCCAACCTATATTCAAGATTGTCCTTATTTAAGGCACAAGCAAATGACATGTCCGTTCCTTGTCTTGTGATATGCTGCGAGCCACAGATATTCTTACAGGGTAGGTATTTACCTATATCCCATTGTAGGTTATATTTGTGTTTTCCAAGCAGGTGGAGGACTTCAGGCTGTAAGACATCTGCCCAAGAACATCAGATACGAAGTGAAAGAGAACTCTTCAGAGGAGGAGATAGAAATCTGCTCTAGTCAGACCCAGGGAGTATCAACAAAGTTTGAAGTCTGGCAGGATAGGCAGTCCAATTCTGACAGATTAGCTTGAGAATGGAGTCTACTTGTGGAATTCCACATGATTCATGACATTATCTACCCTTATATTTACATAGCTCACTGAAAGCCCCACTGATACTTGAAACAGTCGCTAGGGGCAACAGCCCAGTCCTCAACTCCTTCAAGATGGCCGACTCAAGGATGCTGAGAAGAAGGATGCTTGCAAGTTGGGGAATGAAAAACAAACATGTTTCGAAAACACAGCAGCAGATGGGTGTTTTGATTCTGGTTTTATTCTGCTGAAAACCAATAAACTAACTGGCCTGTGACAGTTTTACATGAAAATGTACGAGTATTTATCATATTCCAAACTTATTACGGTCACGTTAATTTTCATTAGGGCAGCTGTCACAATATTGAAGTAAGGCAACTACTTTTCAACAACAATAAAACATGGGCTCCTAATTCAACTTTCCTATCAAAAGTCTAGAAACTGACACACTCGGTTGTTTTTGTAATTTTGTCGGACTTATTTTAAGCAAATAACCAATATAAAAACCTGATTATAAAAATATTCATCACAAAATAACATAATCCCAATATACATATAACATATCAAAGTTCCACATCAATATTTACAGTTTTCAACCTTAAAGAAGACAAAGATGAGAAACAAATTAAATTGTAAAATCTTCTTTGACAAGTACCTTAAACATTAAGTTTTAAACTACATCAGCATATAATTACTGCAGCGATATTAACATCACCTTATCAGTTTAAGACATCTGATTGGCTGCTTCTACACCCACACATTTACAGACAGTATATGCAGATCTTACACACTCTCCACAAACCTTCACCCATACAAACCTAACAACATCAAGGCTACACACCTTTCATTTACGCTTATAAAAATGAGCAAATATTCTCTACTTGGTTCTAACAAGCAAACATACAAATTTGGCCCTTAATTCAATGAAGGGTGTTAACAGGCACACTTCACCACGATATTATTTGGCAATTCAGAACTGCCTGCATGTGTCACAAAATGGCCTTCATGTCAGAATCTACTTCAGGAAATTGGGTGTGTGGGGGGACAACAAATGTCTTATTTTTTTAATCTTCCCAGGACAGTGGGGGCAGGTGAGAATTGTAGCATCTGAGAAAATTACATTATATCCTTAATACAAACACTCCCTATGTTCTTAAGCATATATGATTTGTATGTTTAATGCGACCTCTTCAATGTGAGCTTGTGTCAAACCGTGCAAGTCTGGCGTCTGTACCAAGAGGTCTGATGGTACTCTTCACTCCTGCATTCATTCATATTAGGTGTCTTTATTTAGACCACAATAAATTATCTATTACAGTTTCATATAATTTAAAAAAAAGGTGTACTTTCTTAGGCATTTTTTTTCATAAACAAACTGTGTTTCATGTGAAGGATGAATGATTGGTGGGACTAGTAATATGGTGTATTTTATCAAGAAAAGAAAGATGTTATTTTCTTTTTCTGTAAGAACTTATGGGTAATAAAATGAGGTGGGTGGGGTTTTTAGTAGTAAGGCAGGCAGGCATGAATAAAAATGAGTAATTTATTATGACAATACTGTAGGTATTTTCATCATACATTTAATTACAGCAATGAGAATTTAGCTTTAAGCTCACATAGATTAAAAGTGAAACTTGAAACTGATAGATAATGACTCAAATTATCTTAATTCTTTACATGATACTGTCATAATTTTTCAAAGAAATCTGAGATACAAAACTTACAAAAGTTAACTAGACCAAAGACCATAAAATAATGTATTTTATGGTCTTTGAGAAGACAAACCAAAATATATTGGACAGAAATAAAATGACGCTTAACATTGAGAAAACTGACTGTAGGTTTCTACATATAAAATACACAAAACACTTCTGAACGCTGCAAGTACACTAGATCCCCTCTGAATTAAATTAATTCAAATCAAATTTATTTATTTTTTACAAGCACTGCCAACAGATACTATTATCAGTTACCAATACCAACAATTAGAACACAACACCTCCTTAAAACAAATTTGTAAAATGATATAAAAAGAAACCCCAAATTCTTTTTTATCACCAATTATTCTAATCTACGAACAAACCATGAAATAAAGTTCAGATTTGCCTAAAAATATAAAAACAACTTTAATTCATCCTTTTCACTGATTTCGACAACATGATATGGGAGGGCATAATAGACCAGGGGTAATCACGACCCCGTTGGAGTTCATCACGCTACCTGTGTGTGCATTACTTGGCGGAAACAATCAGCATACAAGATCCAGCTGATCAGGTTTCTCGGCCCTCTCCTGTCTATTGTGTAAAACGCCTTTTCTGACGTTTGATGGCTGATTTAGGACCTATTTAGCCATGCCACCTAAGCCATGCACTCACTCGGGAGGTGCCAGATCAGTTGGCGTTCGTTTATCATGACTGCAGACACAGTTCCAGGCAGACAATATTCGATTGGAGTGACGACAAGCTGCAATTTGGTACTGAATACGTTAGATGTTGTCAGAGATCAAGTTTTCAATAAAGTCACTACTGATCGCTTTTCAAGCTCATAGGGTCCTGAAGAGATTGGATTTACTGAAAAGACTCTTTACTTTGAAATTAGGCACATGTTTGTTATCTTGGTATGTGTACAATGGCCTGCCACTCTCACAGTCACATAATATATTTCTCTACATCAACCTGACTAGAGTGAATGCACGTTGTTTTATGCCAGTCAGCAAAATGCAAAAACCATCTGTAGATACATCAATCGTTTCTTATACATGTACTTTCAAAAGAGCTTAATCTTTTCATTCAATAGTAAAAACTGACATAGTAGAAAAACAAATATCACAAGAAAAAGACATTATTCATTCATGTGTCTACAATTAAAAAAAATTCAAATCAATTCTCGTTTCGAGTAGAATAAATCTCTCACTATATCTTCATATCCCCACCAGCTGACAGAACAGCCTGAAGGGTATAGTTGTAGTATACATTACCATAATCTAATACTTATGCGCACACACCTATAAACCTAAACACATCGACACTGCTAAGTAAGACATGATTCGGCAAACACCATACGCTTACCTCTATTCCTATCTAAACATGTGTACCACGAAGTAAGATACGATTATGGAGAACACCTACTAAAATACTTAAGACCACCCCCTGTGCCACTTCCCTAGTGGTAAGTAATATCCATGGCACCTCCTATAGTTGATCCATCTGGTGCACTACCCTGGGACACACCATGCTCTTCATACAAACCCAACCAGAGCCTTCTCATTCTTCCTACAGTGGAACCTGCCAACACTGGACTGGCACCATACACACTCAACCAGAGCCTGCTGATTCTTCCTACAGTGGAACCTGCCAACACTGGACTGGCACCATACACACTCAACCAGAGCCTTCTTATTCTTCCTACAGTGGAACCTGCCAACACTGGATTGGCACCATACACACTCAACCAGAGCCTTCTGATTCTTCCTACAGTGGAACCTGTCAACACTGAACTGGCACCATACACACCCAACCAGTCACATTTACAGGGCCACATATGCAGTCCCGAATTTACTACAATAAAAAACGTTTCTTTCCTCATTATCTTCATCTCCTATGTCTTTTGTCTCCTGCTTTAACCTCACTAATCTGCATGACTGTCTAAACGAGACTATAGTCCCCACAGAATTTGTGTTTAGATACATTCTATTGTTTTCAAATTAAAAGTTTTTACAATGTCATTAAAATCAGATCTTAGTTCTCGCTGCCACAAAACAAAGCTTTGTTTAGTGGAAGAGAGAACTTAGATCTGATTTTAGTGAGGTTGAAGTTTTAAAGATGAAATGCCAAAATGTACTTCTCATTAAACCTTCTTTTCCATTCAAAACAACCAAAAAAACAAATAGTATTCTGTTTTAATTTTGAATAAACTGCAAAAAGGGATCACAGTGACTAATTGTTGATGATACAGAAAGTAAATTCTTCACATTTCCGGGATTAAACTAACACAAAAATTGTCTTACGAAGTCCGTCTCTTCTCCTTCCTGATGGAGAATGTGCCAGGGGCATGGTGGGTAACCCTGCTGTATTGATGTCGGTATAACAAAGATCAACTTCGTGTTTGTTGATGGATTATCTTTTGAGTGAAAAGGTTTACCACACTTTAGCAATTTTGCAGCCAGATCATGACAAGAATCGCAGTCCAACTCCAGTAAGCCAATGTGTTACATCAACGGATTGTAAGTTAGCCCAATTTATACGAGGGTAGTCCTGTTTTCAATTATGATATAAAATAGGTACCTGGGACTCTTATGGGAGCATTTTTGAGGTCACTAAGTAGTCTAGGGGATTAGTATATTCAAATCTCAAAGTATAGTCTCAAATAACTCAAATCCTGTGCCCCACCTAAGGCCACACTTAGTCCAGCTTTTCCTCACAAGGTCGGTAAAAATAAAAATTAAAATAAATGTCAATTATTTATTTATTTGAAAGTCATTCTGCCATGGAGTTAAAACTGCAGGTGTCCTCTAGAATCACTGCTAGTGATGTAGACATGGAAATTATTAATAAAAGTATATATTGTAAAAGAGGGTCTATATTACTAGCAGGAGACATAATAATAATAATATAAAAAATCATGTTTAAGTTATTTCTTAGACCGGCTGCTTTTCAGTAGGCACGGCGGGCCCATGAAATAAAAAATAAAAAATGTGTAGCCTAAGCAAAGATAAGTGGAAGGCCAAGATAAATTATACTCTCCAGCCTGTGTTCAAATATGACATGGTCTAAGAAAGGGGGTGCATGGACTGACAGAGGGATCTACACTGTTCCATGGGGGACACAGGAAAGAAGGGCATTATTTGACAAGCGTTGCATGGTCTAGAGAAGATCCTATGAAGACACCACCAAGAACTTCTTCATACGATGCAATATCTATAGTTCCATTCAAGAGGTGCTACCTACTTGCTAGCAACATACGCCAATGCTACACGCTGACAAACTAGAACTCTCTGTACTTGATGTCATGGTACCAGATGCCAACCACATGGTAGAGGCTAAACACTAGTATGTACTGTAGGTCACATGTAGCATCCATTAGTGACATCTGTGCTTGGCTCTGACATCAGAGACTTGTACATGTGCCATAACAACACTTATACTATCGGCAGTGCTACTTATTTATACATAGAGCTACACTACTTATTACCAATAGGGGAAGCCGGGGAGGTAAGCATTGTTTAGTCATGAAGAAACCAGATCTGGTGTCCTCTATCCCTGTGATATGGCTGCAATGTTGCTATAAGTGTCACAAAAACCCTACTCACTCAATATTTACCCAAACAATATAACTGCATATACTATTCATAGTGGGAATTATTTATATATGTAAAGTAACACCGTTCTTAAACCACAATACACAAATGGATTTACTGACACAATTTTGGTTTTGTGAACATATTTCAAAATACAATCCATAGTACTTTCCAATGTTTCATTAAACATAAAATTTCAATGCAAGAGAATAACCATACTTGATTATCCACCAAACAGATTCCATTTGGCGTCAAGGGCAATACATCTGACAGATATAATAAAATCATATTAGGCTGGCAATATATATGGAACTGGCTAAAATATGTATGTTTCCGGTTTACCAACTGACCCTGATCTGGAGCCCCTGAACCTTAACATTTCTTCTCATTATTTTCGATTTGCACCATAGTTTTTATCCCCATACCGGTATTGTCCACATTTTATGCCTATAGTGTAAGTGAGTGAGTGAGTGAGTGAGTGAGTGGGTGGGTGGGTTGGTGGGTGAGTGAGTGAGTGAGTGAGTGAGTGAGTGAGTGAGTGAGTGAGTGAGGATTAACGCTACTTTTAACAGTATTCCAGTTATATCACGGCATGTCAGCTTAATGTGGGAGGAAAGCCTGAGGTGATGCAGGTCTCAGACGTTTACCACTTCGGTGAAACCCATGAGCACGGATATGGTGCTGACAAACCTAGAAACATAATCGGGGCGAACCGGGATTTGAACCCACAATCATAGGTTTTGGCATGCCCAAGGGATGCAACTCTGCACAGCAAATCGCGGACCTTAGACGACTGGGTCACCCGTGCCCCGACTCATTCATTGTGCTTCAGTATAGGTAAACCGGTCATCATCTTCATTTCAAAGCAGGCTTTTGCTGATTTACTACAAAGTGCTGTATTTAAAAAAAGGAAAATGTTATAAAACTGACCTACCTACCCTTCGGTTTGAGCTGAAATAGGAGACACATTTTTTGGCCCAACAAAGCCTTCTCCAACACTAGCTGTACAGTAACTGAATACTACCTCAGAATGCATCTTGATCAATCTGACACCACATTTTTGAAGTTGTGGAAGAGATGAGATGAAGGCCATATAACTGGTTTATAAATTCCGATATATCTGAAATGTTTGTTTTGGAACAATATTATTGCTGTTGATTCCACCCACAACTGCAGGTAGTTAATGCTGATTGATGTCAGACAACTGAAGAGCAAGTTAGATTATGTTATCTAAGTTTCAGAAACAACCAAGTCATTGTTCTCACAGATGCTATCACTAGTTTTCTGGAAGATATTATCTCAACTGAAGACAGACGGTCAGTCTTAGATTACAAGTCTGTTTGGGAAAATGAACAACGACTAAATAATGAGGATGTATTTAGATGTTTACTTTTTCACCATTTCATCGTAAACATGGTGTCAACACCATGCCTCTGCTTAAAGAGAAACCATCTTGCAGAAGAGCAAAGTCTTTTCAGGAAAATAATTTTTGCTATTTTAAAACGTCTTGTACATGTTGTTATAACCAAAATGCATTTTTGGCTCACAAACTGTTAAAATCGTGATTGTGTCTTTCAAAGAAATCATGTAAAAGGATATCAGTTTCTACTTTTAGATCTGTATATACCTTTTTAAAGAGAAATTGTTTGAGAAATAGTTTGTTAAAGACAAAACATGTATGCCATTTCCGTTCCCACTTGAATCTCTCTGTTGAGTTATTTGTTTCATGTGAAGAAAATAGGTTCTGAATGTACTCATGACGACGAGCCCTGGTACATGTGTAAATGTCCTACTCAGTGTCTCACACTGTTGGTGTCACAAGCATACATGATGGCGGCAGTGGTAATCATGTCCACAGATACAACATGTTAGTCAGAAGTGCTTGATGAACATCACAGGCTTTTCTCTGATGGCACCAGTGGCCCAATTACTTGTCTCTCGTCAGGTTTCATGGCATTGTAAGTCACCTTTGTCAAAGCTGAATGAAAAACTATAATCTTGTTCACACCACTCATACCACTCATGTCCAAATATGTTGCCAGTTCTTGCATTGGTAACCTTGTTGTCAAACTATGTCTACTTGTAAACTCCTACTGTTTTCCTTTCTGATGGTACCAATTTTAACCTTGTTCGTCCTTGCCCTTGTTGTTTGTTGATTAACGCTGCACTCAGCAATATTCCAGCAAGATGATGGCACTCTGTAAATCGAGACAATCCAGTGACTGCCATTATGAGCATTTATCTACGCAATTAGCATGACATGCATCTACCAATTCTGCAAGCCTGACCACCTGATCCTGTTGGTTGCCTCTTATGACAAGCATAGTCAGCTTTTATGGCAAGCATGGGTTGCTAAAGACCTATTCTTATTGCCCAATAATGGTGTCATGATTGTTATAGGAAAGTCTTGCATCTTGTGGCACCATTGTAACCTTACTTCTTGTCTGTGTAAAATAATACTGTCAAACATCTTGTTAACCAGGGTAGACGCCACTGGTCATGTCCAACTAATCCACGGAAAATTTCTGACCATGGTACATCACAAAACAATAGTCACAAGTCTCGGACTAACGGTTGTGTCTGTCACACTAAACACTATAACTTTCAAATGGCAGCAGCACTGGTAACATTGACAGCAGGTATAATACTATCAGTCCTACCTGCCCAACAGTAAGTCTCATCTTCCTTACATTACATGTTACTGGCACAAATGTGTTCAAATAAAAAATTGGAATCTCGGTAATCTATTTTACAGTGGACTAATAGCACTATTGGCTAGACATTCAAGTAGTTGGTGTTTCCAAAACCTCAAGGGGATCCATGTTGTCTCCCAAAGCAAGTCTGATAATGTTTCCGACATCGGTACAGCTCCACATAAAGAACAATGTCTACAAAATAACCCACCTCCTGATGATATCATTGTCAATCCCCACATTTCACTGTGCTATTCTGTCTGATTATGTTACACAACTCACAAGAACACTACAAAAGCAAGATATCATAATAGAAATTATTATACGAGTATGTGTGTCATACTGATTTTACAAAACGAGAGTCAGAATTCTTGTATTTCTTGTATTTCCCGAGCGAGATATGTATTTTGCGATAAATAGAACTTATCTTATCTTATGTTATTTTATCTTACAAAAGCAAGATAGCATATCAATATGTTTTAAGAATTGTTTCAAATATTGATGAACACCAACTCATCTAAAGTCCCAACTGTTGTCATTTTTACAAAGTGTCTTGAGGAACATATTTTTTTACAATTTAGTCTGTGGGAATAATATTAAATATTACAACGCCCTCCAAAGATATCAAGGAACTGATATTTAACATTACTCCCCATCAAATGCCATGTAATACTCATAATGATTGAAGAGTTTTGTTTCAGATCATTTGTAATAACATAGCCTTGACTGTCACCCTTATTCACTTTTTGAACACATGCTTCAAGCATAGCATTAACATAGGTAGCTGTCCAGGTGGAATTTCTTTATTACAATGTTTGGTTTTGCAGTCAATTATCTCCTCCAGGTAGTCAGTAGAACCAAGACAAGGTGATGATGTTGTATATATCCAATGGCTTCTTAGTTATCTTATCACATGTTAACAAGCCTGTGATAGGCATTAATGCAATAAGTGCCACTGAACGGAGCATAAGTGAGCATTAACGACACAAACAAAAGATTATGTGGAACACCCACGTTGATGTCGGTACCCATGTGCATGCCAGACTTGGCCAAAAACATTGCTGCAATTATTAGCATTGCATGTTCATAGATACATGCTCTCTGCTTAAAACCCAAGTCACGCCTGTAGTTAATATTGACTTTTCAATTTACTTGTCTGGGAATTAGCTGAAACATGATTTTGTCTTGATGATATCGATTTTTAATAACTGATTATTTGCCACTTTTCCTTTTTTTTAAATATATTTTTTTGTATGAAAACAGTCAGTAGGTAAAAAATATAAAATGTCAGTGTATAACCAGTCTTTTTTTATCCTACCAAACAGATTCCATTGGGCGTCAAAGGCAAAATAGTAGTATAAATTATATGAATGGATCGTTGAAAATGAGTGATGACACCAGGTGTTCACGAAAAGGGATGAAATGAGTATGTCTCTTGTCCATATGTGTCTTTTACTAGTCAAGAAGAATTTCAATGTGAGTTTGAAATGTTTGATAATTAAGATAATATATTTATACAGATCAAAACACTTTGGCTTGGCGTATTAACTGATTTTTGTGGCTTCATTTCCTTAATAAGACATTTTTTTAAAATCTTATGAATTTATTAAGATTGCAGGAAAAGTACTTGTGGACATTTAAAGGCGATAATAAATGAAGAAACAGCAAAGTTAAGGTTGTGTTACATTAGCAGTTACAGCACGTCATTGCCAGAGAATTATCAATCTTGTTTATCGTTGGGAATGAAAGGCAAAATAGAGGACAAAATGATATGAATGGATCACTGAAAATTAGTGATGACAACAGAATCCAGAGAAATTAACCAAGGAAAAATCCTTTGCATGTGATTAAAATTTGCCTGCATGTTCTCGCCATCATAACAGTGTTTCTTTCACAATATCTCTCAAAACAGGAACTGGAAAAATTTACACCAATTTTGAGATTTCAATGTTGCAATGAATAGACTTGTTAAGATTTGATCTGGTGATAAACATACACTTTTGTCTCTTTTACGGATACCTTCTTTAAGACCGATAACCATGAAGCATAACAAGCATGGAGGAAAGGAGGATATTATACACAAATTATGAGCATACAGAGCATGATGCTAATATGGTCAACATTACACTGATAACTGATTTCTACAAAAGAAAGAAAGTTCACATTTGGAAATTGGATTTGACCAAAACATTACAAATTATACTTGGCTGAAGACAGTCACTGAATCACTGCAAACTTAAGGTCCAAAACACAACTATGATACTCATTGAATACCCATTTGTTGTTTGCTTCCTTTTTAGCCACCATCAAACATGGGTGTATACTTTCTTTTGCCCAGCTGTTAATCAGAACAATCTGAAATATCCGTATTCAGTCACAAGGTTTTAATGTTAAAGATTTCTAAAACTTTTGTCTTACTTTGTATGTGGGAAAAAGACTTCAGAATCGCTTCAGGTAACAAATTTAAAAAAAACCTCAATATTTTCATATCCTGCACGCTAGACATGCTTGCCTTCAAGATAATATTAATCGAGAATAACAGTTCAACCCTTCAAGGCAGCTATAAAAGCTGATACAATATACATAATTCATAATACTTAACCAAACAACTCACTTCTAAAAGACCCAAAACAACTTTAATTTTAAAATTTTAGTTGATCTCAATTTTACTTACTTAGTCTATATTAGTTTAATTTATTGTTAAACAAATGCTTTTTTCACTTTAAACAGAAAATCAAAATATGGTTACGATAGGACTTTTACACACAAGGTAATGAATAAATGAAATTTACCGACAAAAATATCCTAATGGATGCAACATTTTCCATAACAAATCTTTCTTTAAAGGGGCCTGTTTTCCATCAATGAAGTATTATAATAGAAGGTTGTGTTCCATTACAAGTCTGAAGCAAAGGCTGCATGGGACATTTGCGATACATACCTAATGGCAGGTGAATGTCAGACATTAATCCATTGTACTCCTGATCAATCCATCGTGAGAGAGGAAAGAAAGATATTATGGGTGGTCCATGTGCCTGAGTCACACTTGTAGACTTGGAAGGCGGTCGGAATTAGTGGCAGATAGTGTATGTGTTGTTGGTATACCAACTCCGAGTATAGTTGTATCCTTGATGAATTAGAGTAACACTTGATGATTTCACCACACTTGTACAGATTGTCAATCAAGACCTGACAAACTGGGCATTTGCTCCTTCAAAATGGGGATTTTTCTCACTTGAAATCTTCAGTTGTGTTTTTTCTTGAACTAAAGGTATGATATATATGATGTATTGCTGATAATGTTCTGGTTAACTGTTTGTCATCTGTGCTGCAAACTGTCGGAATGTGGTAAGTAGTCATGAAATTGAGTTTTCACTCAAATCTCCAAATTTTTCAGACAAACTGATAGCTCTTACATAGATCTCAATTCTTCAAAACCTATTATGTATTTGTGTCTATGGTAAATTCACGGCGATATATCTGCAGATATGCATGCAGAAGCAATAACTTCTTCAGAAGTAAGAACTAGGCAGCAAAATGTTGTACCGTATCTGCAGGATTGAGTTTGCTTTTACCGCCGTCAACTCCTGTCATTCCCTTTTCACATTGCGAAGAGGAGACACTATCCACAGAAATCCTAAAATGCAGCAAAACTGCAATCCATGAAATCGCGGTCAACTTCTAACATCACAGAAACAATACGGTATCCAGAAATCACACCGAAACCATCACAGCTTCCATCGCACTTTCAGGTGAAAAACCTTGTTGTAAGCGTGCAATTCAGATCTACAAACACCATTTGGATAATCATACAGAATATACAGATCACATAATCCACCAAAATCACAACAAAGAGTAGAAAACTCCACAAAAAGGAGGGAAAAGCACACAGTGTGTGTGCATCCACATGCTAGAACTCAATGGAGTTACACACTGAGTGAATGGTGTGCTAACTTTTGGGGGGCCGAGCTTGCTTATACCACCCAAGTGAAAATTGCCTGTACCTTGTCCTGAGCTGACAGACGGCCACGGAATCTGATCTATCCAACTCGCTGTATCAGTGGGCAAACCTTGCTCTCTCAACCAATCACAAGTTATCACAAACATAGAATAAGTTGTATTTTACGCTGAGGGACCACCCACCTCACACAAACAAATAGGGTCGTGTTGTCAACACTCGAACAGCCCAGGGTTGGTAGCTGACTTTTCAAACCCTGTTCTTTTGCTCACAGATGCATCATGTTGAGGAACATCAGAGCAGCACTCTATAGGTTTGTCACAGTGATAATAAGCTGGGTAAGGTCAATAGACTGAGAGGATACCACCCCCATATAACACCCATGGTGGGATTACACCCCGTACGACTAGGTCCCGTCTATACTTCTAGTTCATCTTTGTATGCTCTCCTGATATGACACTGTTGTGAATGAAATGAAGTGGGGTTAGAGAATATTATACAAATTAAATGAGATAAGTTGTACAGAGAGCATGCTTGTGAATAGTACTTGACAGAATTGAGGTAAATTTGCCAACAGAGGCTTGCGAAATCTTTATTACTTTGGGTGTTCTCTAGCTGATTATGCATGTCACTTTCAATTAGATCTCACTTAAAGGGACTGTAGGTTGAGCCCCTGTAGGGCTGAGAAATGAAAGAATACTATCTCGGTATGTGAAGAATATAAAGACAGTGTTGTATTTGAATCTTTTCACAAGTTTCAGTTACTGTAGCTCTTATTGGGTGTGTGAACATCAAACAAACCATATTAATTATACGATATGTCATAACAGACGTATATGTTAATCAGTTCCACCTTCAATTTGATTGAATTTGAAGACGACAACCACAGGGTAATGAGATAGGTCAAGGTCCTGAATTATTACAGGTCATCGACAAAACAAATCCCATCTTAGGGATGATTTTTCATTTTCATTTTAAAAGATTTAAAAAAGTTTATAGAAAATATGTGAAACGCACATAGGGGATCATGAAAAAAACCTTTGACAAGCATTTGTTGGAGTAGACACCCCACATTACATCCATTGGGGATTCATGTTTGTTTTGTACAGTCATAGACAAGAACTTCTCCCCAACCACACTCATAATAACAGTCCCAAAGAACACAGGTTTAGACCATTAAGTCAATGTTAATGTCTTAAATAATGCCTCGTGAGAGTTATGTCCCTTGATGTGCAACAAACAGTTCTGCATCAAGCCCTCATTTGTGGTCAACCATTAATGCCGTGGAGCTTGTACCTGGCCCATTATATGGCTGTTGTGTCTAGCTAGTCCATTACACAAGTGTCTAGAACCACAGTAATAAAGGTTTGCATGACTAATCAAAGTAGTTACTTCTGATATATCTAAATATTAGGAAGGGCAAACATGATTCGGATACGCCTTCTTTCACTTGGTTTATACATTAATTCCTGAAAAATGGGCTTATACAGTTAAATATTTTTCTTGTATGAAATGTTTGAAAGAATGTGATATAAAACCTCTTTAACCCTGGGCCTTAAATCAAGTTATCCACATGTAGCAGAGTGTGGAGTCATCCCATAGATGACAGACAGCCTTATACCTTGTCAGCTTGGTGATGGGGTTTACCTCTTTAGTCATGTGGACAAGGTTTTTGGATCAGAAGCTCTGTGGTTCGAATCCTATGTACAGAGTGGCGATCATAGTGCATCATAGTAATGACCTTACAATTACTGTACTTGCCACAATAAATGCCCTGGTTCTTTGACGATTGACATGGTTGGGATGGAGGGCACTTAGTAATACCATACACAAAGTGCTTTTGTTTTCAGAGATCGAGCAGCAGTGAACAAATTTAGTTTAAACATCTGTCAAACTAAAAAAAATGGATAATAGTTACTAGGCAATAATATACCCAATGATGCTGTTTCCAAACAACAGTCTTTCATATACATGAGTGAGTGAGTGAGTTAGTGAGTTAGTATGGTTTTATGCTGCTTTTAGCAAAATTCCGGCAATATCACGACAGGGGCACCAGAAATGGTCATATGCATAAGAAAATGTAGTGGGAGCTTATGGTTTTGTATAATACATAATCAAAAAGAGAAATAAAGTTTCTCTAAATGGATAGATGTATTGACAATTGTTTTAGCATTTAGACAATTTCTAAATATTCTTAGATACGTCAGGTTGATGTGATGATCTGAAAAAATAGAATTCTCCTCCTGACTTACATGAGGCTAAGTCATGAGCTTTCAGTGATTGTACATACATGTATTACTACTTGAAGATATACATTACCGGCAGAAATAGCACATCTGTATTATCTTACATTGATGCGATTTCAAGATCTAGACATATTTACAATTTATCAATGCTTAAAACTTATATATTCAATTTCAGTATTTGCAGCCACTGACTGATGAGTTTTGTTTGGAAATCTATTTGTTCACCGGTAGTTCTAATTTTTTGATTAAAAAAATAAGTTTTATTTGTTTTCTTCTTATGTACATATCAATTAACAACTTAAAATCTATTTATTCAGATTTATTGAACATAATTATTAATGACAAACTGTTTGTTGAAGGATCAACAGATGCACAGTGTTGCTTTCAACATATGAAACTGCAGAAAATATTTACCATGGCTGTTTTCCGACAATACTGAAAGTATGTTTCAACAAATTTCAGGTAGACACGAATGCATGGTTGTGAAAATGGTGGATTTCACCAGCTATAGATCAATCAATGTTTGTCTGGGCCCTCTGGTGGCACTGCTACAATCTGGATTGGAGAAGCGGATTGTGGGTCATCGGTAATTGTACTTGCCGAGACGGATGAACTTTCCTCCAACTATAAATACCTCTTGCCAGAATGGAAATCTTAATACACTGTAGCTCCAGAACGTGAAAACATCAAATTATCGTTAATGGACAATCAGTTATCAGCTAAGCTTTATCATTTCTTTGAAATCTAAAAGCACAAAATCTCTTGAAAGGAAGTACTTAAACAGAAACCTTTACACAACTGCAAATTGCTCCTGTATTTAATGTATATCAAATTAACTCACATTTTGAAACAATTACAGGAATAAACAATTATGCCTAGAAAGATTTGGTGGGTCTGGCAAAACAGCTCTTGACTTGACATCACAATAACATGTGCATATGTGTAATATGCCAAAACACACCTCAAAGCGTGCTCAAATTGCTGTATCATGACCTCAGTGGATCAGTGTGCACTGGATTTTCATTCTCAGCTCCCTGGGAGTATGCAATCCAAAATGCTAGAAGGTTAACAGTCCTTACCATCTCATTCTACCGGGTACCCATCAACTGTTGGGTGACCAGAAGCATATTTCGATTGTCAATTGCCTCAGGAAACACAACATGTGCTTCTTTGTGGGGCGGGACTGAAACCCTAGAAATGCCAAGTTGACGAACACTATCACCCGTCCACCTACTCTCCACGACAAATGTTGCTAAGCTTCACCAGATTTGTGACCTGTACACAGGACCATGTGCCACCACCCATATAAATGATTCATTTACTTCATCATAAATCACAGTCTGTTACACCAAAATAGGCTAGATATATTGACTCAAGTTTTGTGCATAGAAGATACCACCAAACTTAAAATTATTAATAATACTAGCAAATCAGGAGCATGAGGCCAGAGCTAGACATATAATGTCCATCTTTGTCACAGTTGTCAAAAATAACTAACTGCACAGTTATGTTCATGTGAATAAACATACTCACCAACAAAAGAAACGCGAATACCATACATGTTGGTTAATATACGATGAATTACTCATATTCAAGATAAATTAAGATTGGTTCCATGCACAAACGAACATACTGTTACGTTGTGTGAACCAACGCTCACAAATGCATCAGATGTGACATCATAGATCCATGACTCGAGATGCACCATTTGTTTTGTGCAGAATTATCGTGTAAAGTGTAAATCATGTGAATATCATGATTAGAATAAAGACACTCTGTGGTAACACTTAACTGATTGTTAGTTTTGTCATTAAGTGGTACACATTAGAAACATCTCTTCTTAACGTACATACTTGTCTATATGTTTCTATGGTTCGCCTTTCTTTTGGAGGTGAGTATATATTGTATTGTATTGCAACTATGTATAACTCAGTTATACTTACTTCTGACCTAATCTACATGATTCACGCTGAATTGTCACATGTGCTTGCAAAGCAAGCATCAGGGACACGGTAAACATCCCAGAACAAATCGGTCTCTATTGGAAGCAGAGGGATTCTGTTTAACTGCAGTAGTACTGCGTTGGTTTAATAGGATTGACAAATGTACTTCACACTTTTTGCTAGCTAGGGAATCTGTTTACATCAAATAATGAGAAAACAGGGGATCACTGGAAATGTCCATGAGGTGTCTGAGTAGCGAATGACGATCACAGACCTACTGTGGGAGGTAGGATCGAGTCTGATGAAACAATCGAAAATCTTTTCTCACAAAATGTAATGGATGAACCTGGGAACTAAATCAGCATTAGAAAAAAGAATCTTTAAAGTACAACACAACCCTTCAAACGACATGTGACCGACAAACAATCTGAATACCGATGTTAATTTCCCCAAACTGACTTTCCTCTAAACCTATCTGACACATAATCCTTCTGCCTGTCGTCAGGTTACATCAAACTGGTCCTCAAAACACTCCCTGGCCATAAACACGCTTAATTTCAAAGAAAAGCATCTCAATACTCTATAATAAAAACAAAATCTTTACCTCTTTAAAATTTGTCACAAGACCTTCAGAAAGCCTAGATGGGTGGAAAAAAAGTGCCCGAAATTCCTACAGTATTCCAAATGCCAACTGGTTCACTTCACCCTGGAGACAATAGGAGAGTGGTAATGTTGGAGCCAGTCTCTACTGGCCTACTTGTCTGGGTTCTGAAGCAGGTAATCATGGCCAGATGGCTGAGGACTGCAACTTGTTCAGGCTGTTTTTCTAACCCTATATTTTCCTGGGGCAGTTTGCCATTAGCAGTAGGACAAGTCCTGTATTTTCACATAATGCTCCCATAAGATGACCTCCATATAGGTTGATAGAAACCCTATGGACATGGTAGACACAGACGCAGGCGGTGGGGAAAACTGAATAATAACATTGTAAGTGGACAGTCAGCTTATTGTCTGTTGCCTCTGACATAAATCAAACTCCAATATCTCATGACTGAGAAACCTGGTTAGTCAGGACTCCATTAATCAGGAACCTGATTATCACAGTAATGGATGTCTGTATGTATACATAAGTCTTTCATAAGAAGCGGGAAGATCATGAGCCTTGTATGGATAACAACTTGTTCACCTGGTGAAGCGGCCAGAAGTAGCAATGAAACATTGCTATCCAGAGACATGTTCATGTCTTCACATCATGTTTGTTGCTTAAAGCCACACTCAGCAATATTCAAGCTATATGATGGTGGCCTGTATATAAGCAAGTCTGGACCAGACAATCCCCTGATTGACATCATGAGCATCGATCTACGCAATTTGGATACAATGACATGCATCATTGGAGTCAGCAAGCCTGACCACCCTATCCCGTTCGTCGCCTTTTACAAGTCTTCACATGAACAAAGGGACATCAACCTGAACCAGGGTTCATACATGGGAAGATAAGATAAGATAAGATAATATTTATTGCAGAAACGTTCCATTACGGGACAGATGCAATTTTAAAAGACAAGACATTATGATTTATATATACATATATACAGACAAACATAATTTACATTCCTGTAGACACATACAAAAACAAAATAATCAATATTACATATTTTTATACATAAAATGTCAACGGTTGATTATGAGGGGGTATTTATTGTTTGAAATTATAGATGTGGAAACAAATGCAGTTGATATTGATATTGATATTGGGAATGGTACCTGGTTCACATCATTTATCAGACTTGTTATCACCATTAGTTCCAAGGCGACAAGGTGACCAAGTACCAGACGGCGACTGACTGAGAATGATGAGGAAAAAAACCCATCTATATTTTCTTAATAAGTTTCCTTTAAATACATTTTTCATGAAGCATATACCGAAAACACCAGATGCAATTCTGACAGAAATTGTGCATGTTCCCTGTTTCTGATCAAATCGTGCCGAGAAAACACCCAAACCCATTCCTGATACTAATTATTTGCCCTGCAAAAATTCAACCTCTGTAATCAAATCAGTCTGAAGTAGCCCCTGCATTCAGCACTCAATGATTGGTTGCAAGGCAAATAAATACCCACACCCCCCAACCCTCAAACAGCCCCGCCTCCCTATCCCATCATGCTCCAGTGTGCCACGAAACTTGTGCAGCGGTACTCCAGAACATTATTTCAACCCTTCCCCACTTCCTGTATATTTAACAGCCCATTAAAAGCCTAGTAAGGCACAAACTGTTTAGGTATGTAAGATGATACACTTGTGGTTCACTGACTGCCTGAAGACTTCTTAGAGTATTCATATGTTTATTTTCCTGCTGTTTGGCTGACAAATGCTTCTACTTTCCAGGAAAGCCTTATGCTATGATTGCTATGCTTGGCTGATGAGAAAAATAAATATTACCGAAATCAAACTCTTAACATATCGCTCGGATGTAATATTGGGAGAATTATCTGGAGGCAGTTTATAGGAAAAACACAACAGCATATGCGGAAAGTGTGGACATGTATATGGTAGGTTCAGAGGTGTTTATCGTCCACAACGGAGTCGGTGAAACCCCAAAGATGAAAATGACAGGAATATATAGACTTTGATAGACTGGGAAATCAATTTGTCAAATATACAGGTGCAATATCACTTGTTTATTGCAAAACCTATCTCAAGTGTTGAGATGATTTACTGATAACACTGGAACTTAATGTCGTTGATGTGCCAGGAGATATTCCTCCATGATAGACTGCTTTCACCGTTTCAGCCATTTTACACAATTTTAGTTTCCTGTTTTTCCTATTCTCAAGTCGTTAACACAGAATTGGGCATTACTCACAGTTAACATATAGGTTAAACTGTTTGACTCTTGTTAAAACATATCAAACAAACAATACTGTTTGTACAAACATATATGGTATGTATAGAAGACACATGCCTTTGATACATGATATTACTTGAAAAGATATTGTTCTTATTTCGGTGAACACTACAAGCGGAACTTGAAAACAAGTAAACAACTTAATTTCTTCCTTTCCCATGATCCCCCCTGACGAGGTACTAGGGAGGAGATAAGGAGCATCTCGCCCAAGTTATTGGCCTGTCAATAATCATTTCAATAACAATATCAACAAAATGGCTCACAAAAAGTCTCGGAGGAAAAGAGACATCACATGAAAAAGCTTTAGGTTAAGTAGACTGTCCTGGGAATTCATTTTCAAAACAACATGAACAAGAAGTCTCTCCAAAATATCTGATATGTATTAACTCTTTTCCCTATCTGAACTTTTACACTTTCACTCAAATATCTGATGGCACACCTATTTCCCAAATACAACAGTGAAAATGCCCCTTGCTCAAAATTCTATAAAGCTCTTCAAACAAAATTTAGGCATCTAAGACTTGTTAAAGATAAATTTGAACTTAAGAAATATGTTACAGCTGTAAAATGAAAAGATCATAGATTAGCTTTAACTAAATTAAGACTCATTTGTCATAATCTGGAGAATGAAAGAGTCAGATACACTAACACGCCTGTCAACCAGAGGATTTGTAAATTATATAACTTAAACAAGATGGAAGACGCAAAACACTTCCTTTTGTACTGTCCAAATTATCATTACGAAAGACAGCTACTTATTTAAACACTAGATTTATTAAACTGCCAAAATGATAATAAAATCTTTGCAAGTATCCTAAACCCCTGCCCTGAAAAAGCATAATATGTTTCACATATTATCTCTGACATGTTTATTAAAAGAACCTATCTTAACCTCATCTAGATTATGACCTTAAATCTTTACTTCAACTATTGTGCCTTATCAATACAGTATCTACATTATTAAAGTGTACGCTGCCAGTCACCTCATGATATACATGTATATAAATGTTTATACACTATGAATGAAAATAATATGTCATATCTCTATATATAATGTACATTATGTATATCTACCTCTCATGTCTATAGTTATATTTATTCCCAAATGTAGATAGTTTCTACCCTGCCCTACAAGGATGTTCTGTACACTAAAAATTCTTGATTCTTGATTCTTAAACGCTTGTATTTAAAACAAAAATATATTTTCAAAACACAACTGAGACATCTTTAATGCAGCCATGAAGTAATTATCTTCCCTTCTAAGACCTAGCAGTGTATGGAGATAGTTTCCTATTTCGGTGTACAATTTGTATGGAGGACATAAATCTGGAGAGGACCCAGCTTAGATGAAAATCTTGGGCAGGAAAGAAATATATAAACAAGTCAACTGACAAAAGAACACAAAGCAAAAACCTTATCTAGTGAAATTATATACTCAGCACTGTTCCATCCCAAGCTGCCACTGCCTACAGTCCCTACATCACCTAGAGAATAATACTTATATTCCACACTATATCATATAACCACTTCAAGCAATAAATTGGGATAGTGACCACTAACAACTTGTTCACACAAAGTAGCCCCACTATCTCCCAACTACCTACGATCACTCTGGGATATATCTAGAAACTCTGACTTATCCCACACCAAGTTTCCCTACCCAACGTTCCATGCATTTATTTGATTACCTATCTAGACTAACATAAAATCTGTGAAATCTTTTATTAAACAATCCACTGTTTCTTCATAAACTAGAGTGGACATATATTCCACAGGGATGATGCAGGACTAGGACCTATCTCACACCAAGTTCCCCAACCCACCCTTCCATGCATTTATTCTGTAGCCCTGGCTTTGCCCAGTTTTTGCAGCCATCACTCTCAAACACGTGTTTCCCCACTGCACTTGACTTCACCAACTGAACCTGGATAGGAAATACATTTGGGAGCTGCCAAAACTGCGACTTTATTTTGCCACAAAATGTCAAAGCCTCTGATGTATGAGATGAGAGCTGACTGCACACCGATCTCAGTACACTCAAGTAATTACGTTCATGTGTGCCGATGAAGAGAATTTAACCAATCTTGTCAAAAATAAATTACATAAGAAAGCTAATCATGACTGACATGAATTTGAAATCCTTGTCATTCTAATAAATCAAGCACATGTTTGGGGAATGTCACCTCAGCTAATATCTTGAGAAATAAGCACTGTTCACAAAGTTATGAACATCCTCTGAGTTGATGATATGCACTACTAACTGGAGCCCGAGTGAGTGAGTGAGTGAGTGAGTGAGTGAGTGAGTGAGTGAGTGAGTGAGTGAGTGAGTGAGAGAGAGTTTACACTGCTTGTGACAAGATTCAGGCAATATCATGGTAGGGGACACCAGAAATGCTGTGCCCATGTTGGGAATCAACCCCAGGCTTTCGGCATGGCAAACGAACGGTTAAACCACTTGACTACCCCACCACCCCAGGTACGTCTGTAACTGCTTTCACTTTCCGTTATCTTTTTTAACTTGTGATTTGAACAATTAGGTGAAATCATGAATAGATCACATCTTTCAAATAGATTTTTATTAATCTTAATATGTCATTTAATTCCTAAATATCTTTAAATAAAATAATAATATAAACTGCCAGGCCAAAAAAAGGTATACACTTGAAAATTGGATTTGAACAAATCTTTACAAATGTTTCTGGGCTGAAAACAGTCAATGAAACACTACAAACATAAGGTCGAAAACAAATCTATTTTACCCGTATGAAATACATCACCATTGAAAACTCATTTCTTGTTCATTTCATTTTTAGCCTGCATCAAACATGGTTATATACTTTATTTGGGTCGGCAGTT
This sequence comes from Haliotis rufescens, assembly GCF_023055435.1. Lineage (NCBI taxonomy): Eukaryota > Metazoa > Mollusca > Gastropoda > Lepetellida > Haliotidae > Haliotis > Haliotis rufescens. Next base: position 7,600,784 of record NW_025964112.1, read on the forward strand.
TATATGTAAAATTTTCAGTAAGAAGATTTCAAAGGAATATTACAAAATATCATTGCAATAGTTAATCCAAGGTAATGAATACCTTACTTCATAAATATAAATTATCACTGATTTCATCAGTATCAATACACAGTGGGGGCTCTTATTATTGTGATTGAGTGAGTTGGGTTTAATGCCGCTTTTAACAGTTTTCCAGGTATATCACGGCGTGTCAGCTTAATGTCGGAGGAAAGCCCGAAGTGATGCAGGTCTCAGACGTTTACCACTTCGGTGAAACCCACGAGCACGGGTATGGTGCTGACAAATCTAGAAACATAATCGGGGTGAACCGGGATTCGAACCCACAATCATAGGTTTCTGGTGTGCCCAAGGGACGCAACTCTGCACAGCAAATTGCGGCGCCATTTGACGACTTAGCCACCCATGCCCCCCTTATTATTGTGAAATTATATGGATCAGATCATAATCAACTTATTAAAAATATACAATTACATCACTATGTATCCTCCAGATAAAAGGATGTCGAAGAGCCAATGAATATCATCATTTAAATTTAAATTTCTGTCTTAAAAGATTATCAATCTTCATGACAATTAAATCATAATCAATCATATTCTGTTTTGAGGTAACCAATCTATTATGAGATAATGTACCCTTGGACCATGAGAGTATTGAGATAAACTAACACGGATCAGTGGGATCCGTGATGTGTACCAGAGGGCGCCAGTAGACTTGATAATCAACTTCAGCCTAAGATCATAAAATAAAAGCATACAGTTGAAAATGGAACATCAATTTTGAAGAAACAGCGTAGAAGCAGGTTATTGACCTGGTGGTGAAGGAGCAGGTGACAGTGGAACACATTCTACCCATCTCTACATATCTAAACTGCAGTGATGTGGACAATATTCCCTCCAGCGGTATCAAACATTATATCTCACTGGAGACAGTACTCACTGTTTATCTCATAAGCATGTACACATGTATTATGAAAACTCTCTGACTTTGACATCAATCACTGTACAAAATATCATGGCAGATACTTAAAGGCAGTTGGAAATATTTCTAAATATATATTTTCTTAAATATGTTTGCTCTGGTGAAGCTACAGCATTTGTTTTGTTTATTTGTTTGTTTTTTGTCTAATGCAGCATTCAACGATATTCCAGCTATATGACAGTGGCCTGTAAACAAGTGAGTATAGGTCAGACATTCCAGTGATTCAAATAATGAGCAATGATCTCCTTGAATTTATTCAAATGCAGCTTGAAGCTTGATGTTTGGCAGAATTACATATTACATGTACTTCATCGCGTGAAGAAAGAAAGATGTTCTTCATCTGTAGGTACTTAGGGACAATAACATAATTTGGCAGGTGGGGATGAAAATCTAATACCGTATTCGACGTAATAAGCGCCCCGCTCTAAAAAGCGCCCACGGCAATATTTGCTAATATATTGGCAAGTGAACAATCCCCAATTAGCACCCCTTCCGATTGATCAAAGTACACACGACTTATTTATTCGTGTATAATACGCACTCGTGTGTTATATGCACCCTTAATTATGGGCAATTAAATTCTGGAAAAATATATCTGTCGTATATAAACAGTTCAGGCCGTCAGCATAAACCACGAAATTTATCTTTCAACTCTGTTTTTTTCCACCAAAATAATATTCTAATAAGAGCCCCCTATTTCTAATTTTGAGAGCACCCTGGGCACTTATTACATCGAATACAGTAGTTATTTTATAGTGGCCTCATACCTCATTCACTGGATGTAATTTTAGTTAATGCAAGAAGTGCACGAGGCCATTTAACAAAATTGCCAAGGCAAAATCCTCATTGGTGGAATACCAATCTCAAAAGAACAAGACTAAAAGAAAGCAGGGCTAAATAATATCCCTGAAGTAAAAAAATGAAAAATAGCTGTATTTTCAGATCGGGGGTATAAAGACAATAAAAAGACAATATGTTTCAAAGTTCCCAGTTACAGATATTACAGAGTTACAGATATTTCATTGCATCTGAATCTTTATATGTAAATTTACTAATGCGATGTCTGTTTGTTAACTGTAAGTATATATTAGCCGTATGACTGATCAATATTGATACATGTCCTACGAAACAAGAGACCTGAAATAGAATCCACTCTCTTATTCTATTGATGCTATAATTCATACGCTTCACCACTGTGATAAGTTGGAAAAAATCTTCTCCATCTTTGCAACATTCCCTGTGAGGTGGAAATACTGCGATAGCATCAGCAATATACTGAACAGCTTTTCTCCATAGCCACCGAGGTGTTACAAACTCCATACCCTGTCATAAAGAGGTGTGAAGTTCACAATGAGTCACATGATTTCTTTGTCATCTCATGTCATCTTGATAGATGTGGCCTCGTTAAAGGCCATAATTAAATGCCATCCAGAAATTCTGAGAAAATTGCAAGGATAAAGCCCTAGTTAAGTTTTGAACAGGGTCATACACTTCGTTTCCATGGCAATATATTCAAGTTTACTGCAAAAAACAAGTCCCATTTAGGAGTAAAGTTCTGAAATTACTCTCATCATATTTCAAAGAGGTTTTAATGGGGTACGTTTGATAATCAGATTTAAAGCTGTGGCCTATGACATGCATCCTCTTAATCATAAACTAATTGACGTGTATAATTTTCTTTGCATTAGCACAAAAATATTCCATAATATGATGATGGATAGCTCAACTGCTTTAGTAGGCAACACATAAGACGATGCAGTCAGTGATATCTATTGATATAATAACAATGAAACTGATGTTAACTCATTTCTATTTGAGGGGCAGTTGGGTAGGCTAGAGGTTAAAGCATTCGCTCATCATGGCGAAGATTTGGGTTCGTTTCCCCAATACGGGTACAATGTGTGAAGCCCATTTCTTATATCCTTTGCCATTATATAGCTGGACTATTGCTAAAAGCAGTGTAAAAGCACTCACTCACTCACTCATATTTGACAATGAACATTAAAGGCCAATGGCACAAACCCACTTTACCGCTTTTAAATAGGACATAATATAGATATATTCCTAATTACATCGCACCTCTTGCTGGGATCCCTATCCACACATCAATATTTGTTTATGACAACAGTTTCAAGCCAACACAGCAACCATTACAACATAACAAAGCACAGAAAGATTGCTATCAAAGTAATAAAACCAGAATATAGAAATTTCTTGGCAATAAAACTACAAGACGAAAGTAGTTGATGCAAAAAACAGTACAAAAGATGAAACATATAAAACCGTAAAGCTTGAATGATTTAATTCGAAGTAAAGGTATAAGTGAGACCAGACCTCCATGAAAAGAAGTCGTGTCAGTGAACTCTGGTGTACCGGAGTATATCTATCTGTGCTGCAATATTTCATAACTTCAAAGTTCTCCATAGGTGTTGTTAACAAACTTCTTTGCCATCCCTGGATCCATTCAAAGCCTTAGTCCCTGCAAATGCCAGTACCTGACAGAGAGATTCTCTCTCACACAGTAGGACAAGCCTATCAGTTTCATCTTTCCTCCAGTGTCACATCCATAAAGTATCACCTCAGTGATATCATCAAATACCTCACCCCAACTGTAACTTATTATACACCATTAAATGTACATTGAATAGGGATGGTAGGAATATAGGGGTGTCTTAAGATGTATATACCATAGATAGTGTAAAAAGTGGGTATAATATATGTATAATCTCTTGAACGACTTAGAAGGAGACTGTAAAGTTTATAGATGTATGTGTATCAACCAGAGTAAACCTTTTTCAGTTCCGCAATAAATATGTATGTATATTATACAATAGTTACACTAAACATTATGGGGTATGTGACATAATGTACAACTACTGAATGACACTACAAATTGGTATTCATCAACTTGCAAATTGTGCATGCAATGAAAAGAGAATCCTATAGCTCTATTTCAAAGAGATGTGTTAATAGACCTATACATTTTTGACCACATATGAAGTGGACATTACAGACTAACAGTCTATGAAATCTTTTATTACACAATGCTCTACTCTAAAAAAAAATTCCAATGCTGATTGTGGTATAGACCCAAAAAGACTTGCTTTTTTATAACCTATACAGATTTTGGTTTGATTCTTTTTTACATATTTTCCAGTCCTTGTGCAGTACTATAAGTAAAATATGTGCATATCTTACTATATTAGTGTATGAACTTTCACATGGTGTAAAGTGAGTTGATGGTTATGCTGGTGTATAACAGCTATATCTCATCAACCTGCTGTATAATCAGACGTGGACCAGGCAAACCAGTGATTGATAATGTGAGCATCACATGATCACCGTGTACCTTCATCATAAGCATTATGATGTTTATATTAACTCTTCTGGCCATTTACATAAGTCGCATTTTTTAAGGAGAGATTTTTTTATAAGACAATGGAATACCAAGTTTGTGTGTTGTAATAAGGTTACATCTGTGCTGAATTTGGTAAAACATATATAATACACATGGACACATTCTCATTTGCAAATTTTTTTCTAATTGTATTTTTGTATTTTAAAAGGTATCTTTAGGGCTTTAACATGTCAAAATCAAACATTTTGATATCAATAATATATATTTATGCATCTTGGCACATTTGTAATACAAAAAATATGTTAACATGTTTTGTTTTTCTTGAAGATGACATTAATACATGAATGTCTTGATAGATCTTACAGAGGAGCGTGAGATGAAGTCATCTCTGTAAGAGACCAGTGCAGACCAAGGTGCTATTCGGATATAGACAAAACAGAGGTGATGAGCCGTGAAGACAAACCCGTCTGTTAACTCCCTGACATCAGATTCTAGTGCAACTAGCCAAATGCATGTATCTGCCCAATCACAGCAATGGCTTTCTAATGCAATTTGTTTGGTATCATTTCATTGGTTGAGTGAGGGCATTGTGCTGACTCCTGCAATCCCGGGCGTTATCATCACAGAATACATGTAATTCATCACACCGCATGCAGATGTAATATCTCAGTTTACACATTCACAAATTGTGACACGGCATGTGCAACACTTCACACAATCAAAAAGTCATGCAGCAGCCCCTCACAATGCCGGGCAACATATACATGGAGCTAACTGTCAGCCAAGGTGCACGACACACATTTGATAATGTCACTTCACGTAAGAGCCATTTAGTTCGAAAATATTCAGCAAAAGCTTAAAAAGTTCTTTTTCACAAAATTTGATCGTTAAAACATTTTCCTCATTTAAAAAAACCCCAAACTGTCATGGTATTTGATTTGAATGGGCTACCTTGTGCCAAGATCACAGAACATGAGTGTATGAAAAGAAGTTTTGAATGGGCAGGTGGGCAGCTGAGCACTCACTATATATACCCCACGCTTGTTTGACAAGGAACAGATACAGAGCTTCCAATAAGTCTCGACTCCCTAAAATCCGCGTATATTGCCTTCAATTGAATTGAAAATGCATACATTCCCCCGAACCCACTGAATACAAGCCACTGGCAAACTCGCTTGAACAAACTGTTACAAAATCCCCCTTCCCAACCACCCCATTCAATAGGGCACGAATTGCGATTGTGTTCACGGGCCATGCTCGCGAACAAGTGATCTTGTTTGCGCGTCTGTTCTGAAAACAGCCAGCAGGAATACGTCATGTTGAAGCCTCATACTGAACAATCAGGGGAAACTATCGCATGTTGTAAGGGCCTGCTCCCGTCAACAGCTCCCCAGAGGTTATAGGTCATGGTGGCAGGTAGCTAGGACACTTCTCTCGTATCCATTTCACTAAACCGTGCAAATGCCCTTGGATGGGACGCACCGATTTGCACGCATATTTAGATAAACTCCCATGGCTGCGAGTCCACTTGTTTCTCATGCTGGTCTGCTTTAATGCTTTCAATGTCCGAGTAATTAAATTACCTGTGTCAAGCAATTCACCTGAGTTGATGACCTCTCACTGACCATCCTCCCATTGACAAGTTAGCTATGCACTGACCTTGTCAAACAACAATACAAATACACCTGATTGGAATTTTATCATCCCAAAGAACTTGTGATGGGTGTGCATGGGTGGTCATGCTCTGACGCTCTTTACACACCAATTTCTGATTGGTGGGATTAGGATTTAATTCCGTCTTTTATTTCCTCTGAACCAAGATGATCACTGATGGTTGGAGCTGAAGACAACGTCAGGTGTTCCCTCTAATGGGGCCTTTTGAGAATTCTTGTTTTGAAACTATTCGACATCCATATGATCTAAATCTCCCAGTGTCAATTCAGGTTTCTCTCTGAACTCTAAGCTCCGTACATTCAGATCATGCTGGATGTTACACCTGAACAATACCATTACTTAATGTTGGCCTTAGTGTTACTTGCAGCATGTTAGGCCTCAGTAAGGTAATGATCACAGGAACACTTGATAAGGCGACTTTAACAGCTTCTTGTTCCGTTACAATCAATGACAGTTGCATCTTCTGACCTTATAACATTTATCACATATATATATAACTAGTCGATATCAATAGAACATAAACACCACAATCATTAAAATATGGACATTACCAAAGTTGCGTTCCTAAACTGTATCAGGATCTGCTGTTTTAGGCGTGACAACCCTGATTTGCCCTGATTGTAATCCTTGTGTTCTGTGAGAACCGCATCCATGCCTGTGGGTTTCATCACAGATATAAACCACCCGTGCCACTTCAGTCTCTCTTCCCACATTGAGGTGAAACATCATACTAAAACTGAACACGCTTCAAAGCAATGATAACTTTAATTCACTCATTCGTGGAGCCATGTTGCTACTTACCACCATCTTTGAGGGCATCCCCGGACTCGGAGCTCTCCGCCTCCGACTTGATGTTGGTGTTGTGTCCCTCATCAGACATACTGTCATCGGGAGGCTATGTCATCCTATCTACAACACAAAGTACACACTGTTACACATGCAATCATGTTCATACCAACACTGAATTTATTTATTTATTTAAACATCCTACTCAGCAATATTCCAGCAGTATAAATCATTTATTTAGTTATTTATTGTTTAACATCCTACTCTACAACATTCCAGCAGTATTTATTTATTTATTTATTTGTTTATTTATTTATTTATCTATTTATTTATCTATCTTTCTATCTATCTAACATCCTAATGAAGTCTACACCAGACAAACCAGTGATTGACATCATGATTATTGATCTGAGCAATGGGGATACATTGACATGCATCAACTAAGTCAGTGAGTCTGACCACCGATCCCATCAGCCGCCTCTTGCGATAAGCCAGGTTGCTGAAGACCTATTCTACCCAGATCTTCATGGGGTAACAACATTATAACAACTAATGGGAGGAAAGAAAACTTTACTTACACACATTACAACAATGGCAAGGTTGGTTAATGACTGAATGAGCATAGTTTTACACCACTTTTAGCAGTATTCCAGCAATATCATGTCTGGGATCACCAGAAATGGGCTTAACACATTTGTCCCATGTGGGGAATAGAACCCGGGTTTTTGGCTTGTCGAGCAAACACTTTAACCATAAGGCTACCCCACCGCCCGCCACGGCAAGGTGAGCTACAGAACATGTGTCTCTACCTTATTACTGTAAACATAGGTGAGCTTCACTCAAAGGCACAGTAAATATATATCTACAAGCAATATTATTACAACGGCAGTCAATCTGAATTAAAAGTTTATTCTGACATTAATATTGCAATCATAAACATTTGCAAATATATCATGCCCATTGTACAATGACAGGCAAGCTACATTAAACGAAGAGCAAACAGGCTCTGTAGCTCACCTGATTTCTTTTTTGAATATTGGCAACATTAGGTCAAAATGAAAGGGTAACAAGAACATGCAAAAGTAATTAACAGAAGAGCATGAATATTTCATAAATGATACAAGTGTGGGAGTAATGGGAAAACAGGACATCACAGTGTTCCCGCTGGCTTTTGAAACTGACGGTCCTTGTGGACTGGCAACTCCAAAAATTACCAGTCCCCTTTAATTTTTATCAGTCCCAACTTTGAACAAATAAACGATGTCATATCTGAAGTAATTTAGTTAGATCATTCACACAAAGTTCAGTCACAATTTTCTCCCTTTTTTTAAATATTTCGAAACTATATCGCTACAAATATATATTTAACCTTGACACAATACGAAATGCTATTTCCTTGCACAGAAAATAGACAAGGGGAAACCCAGATGGCAACAGACAAGATTACTTCTCTCAAAAATTATACATATATGAATATCGCCGATGTTCTGTTCAATAACAAAGATATATAAGGTACTTTATTTGCCGGTCTCAAAGGGAGTGGCAGTCAGATGAATTACTGGTCCAAGCCTAATTTTACCGGTAAAATACTGGTAATTACTGGTAAACAGGAACACTCCATTATCAATGTGGCTGTTATGCAGTCTGTGCCAAAAGCTTTTGAGTCTGTTAGCCTGAATATGGCTGTTAACATCACTTTCTGTGGATTTTAGTGTCACCATACATATTTTGTCAGTAGCTGAGCATACTGGACCAAACAGAATTTTTACAGATTCAGGCTTTGAACTAGTGTCCTAATTGGCAGACTGGTTATGGTGGCCAGGTATGTTTCATAGACAACAATCTGGGATCATTCTTGCAAAGGTTTAGCTCTCCTAGGCCTTGTTTTTTCAGAAGAGCGATAAGGATTGCAAAATGGAAAACAGGCCATAAGCCAAAAATTTCTTAAAACACAGATTGTCACATGCTTACAGGGTGAGCTACAGTATATTTTCAGCCATTGTTATTTGGATGTCAGAGATTAAGGGACAGTCCCAGGTGGTACCCTGCTGTCGTGTCTACAGTTACATGTTTGAGTCAGGCCAGATTTCCTGTGCCTGATGGCAGCATCAACAACAGGTGAAGGGTGGGATGGGCAGGGTGAGAGGGTACAACAGGATTATCTGCCCTTGGCTGGAGGTCAGGGCTGCACCTCCCCACACTGGCCACTGTAGCATTGCCCTCTCATTGCACAAATACAATAGTGTTTGGGGGATCACTGACCATCTAATCTTGTACGCCTATTGAGGTGGCAGGACTAGTCATGTGTTGTCAACAGCTACATAATCAGGAATACAGGAAGGGCTACATTACAATGGAAACTGACAGGCCTCTTTCATAAAAAACTGTGGAGACTCACATCCTTTGACCTTCATTGTAAGATAATGTTTCATGTCAGGAAGTGCAGTGAATGACCAAGCAAGTGATCTGAGTTGATGTTTTGCTTTACTTTAATCTGTCAGAGCCAGAAATGATTTGCAAACTTATAGGTCAATTAACACTAGGGAGCCATATTTATGAGAAATGGTGGATCAATCTTTTTTTTCATGGGTCAGAAACCCAGGCCCCTGGGATCTGAAGCACCAATATATATATAACTGGAAAAATTGTATGGTCTGATAAGTGGAGGGTATGGCCAATGAATGAATGAACGGGTCAGGTGCAAGTAAACCAGAAGTAGTGATATACTGCCCTTAGATGATAACTGTTCTCAACTTCCCTTTACACTGTAATTTAGGGAACTTTATATTTTCTTTTAGCATATAAAATCATGGACACTGGTTGTAAAAATATACAAATGACACTGGTAGTGACTGTCGCTCTCTTGTCTGTTTAGTAAACATTAGTCAAGAAATGTCATTCTAGCATTGATATTCAAATATTTTCTGCATAGACTGGGGCCTAATGGCTATGTATGAAACACACTACATTACAACAGTGTTTTTTAATCTTCAACACAACCATATGACATCGACACCACTTAAATTGTTTATGGCTGAACCTTACATAACATATGAAACAGCATGGTCAGAGAACAACTAGCCTCAATAATAGGCCAAAACAAATTCCACTAGGCGTAAAAGGCAAAAGAGAGGTGAACATTATATGAATGGATCACTGAAAATCAATGATGACAGCAGGTGCTCACAAAAAGGGTAGGTATGTCCTGTCCTGGTTGAAACTTTAACTTTGATGACATTCACAAAATTATATCTCATAATGGTCAAAAACATCCCCATAAAGCATCATCAAATATTGGGTTCCAGCTTCAAAATATCACTTTTGCAACATTGTCAACAGCATTCACACAAAACTTCAACTCTCTTGGCTGTGGTATATGCTTTCTGAGGGAAAGCCAAACCATCAGCCCTGTTATATCCAATTGGCAGCCATATTTCAACTAGGATGAGAACTTCTGAGACATGTTTCTGAGAAGAAGATGTTTACAAATGATAAAGGGGACATCGTTGTCCGACACCAAACAGGCTATTCATGACAAGGCTTCCAGTCTGGTGAGCTAAACACCTCAATATCTGTCCTTTTACACATTCTCAAAATATTGTCCAACTGTGATGTTCACAACTTCTCAAATATTTTTTGGGTAATTGCGGATGCACCTGTGAAATGATTGTTTATGAATGAAAGGAAAAATATCACAATGTATCCATTGACAACCTTTCTGTTGTCTAAGAGATCAATATTGTGGCTTAACCTTTCTAAGCTCCTCTCTTAGCTATTTTATAGAAAAAATAATACCCTTTCACCAAATCATTGGGGAGTAAAATTTATGGAGATTACATTAAAATCTACAAAGAAATGTTTATACAGGATTAAATGCAGATTTATTTGACTCCAAATGAGTGAAACGATAAGGCGCTAGTGTACAGTACACAGTGTCAACAACACCAAGGTCTGTACACACTGCAGTCAGTTTCTGAGATCAACCATTGGAAAGTGGGACCAAAAAATGCAAACTATTTAAAACTTACAAACAAGATATTGTTAGTAAGCAAAAGGTTAAACCACGACTGGATTATTCAGATTAAATTAAGTGTGCAAAATGGATCTTAGACTGTCGCTTAAATTTACAGCTGTATACTTCGTTTTGTTAAATTCACGTTTAATGTCCCCGTCTTGTGCTGTCCTTCACAAAGGGTTGCGTACTCGGTGACCGTACCCACAAATACCCCTGTGGCTAAATCACCAATAACCTACCAAACCTCTACCTTTAAAGCGAGCCAAGTAGATTGTACACCAACGCTACAAAAAAACCTTCTTCAGCACTACAGAAAACACAGTGCGAGAAATACCATTAAAAGTTTAAAAATTAAATCTGCATTGAAATATAAAGGAATTCCAAACGACCACCCATGAGGAACAGAATGGACACAAATCCTTAGATGCTGTTTGAATAGACAATCTCTTAAGCCTTTCATTAGAGAGCCACTTACATTTAATGAATCGTAGTCAATAATGGGCATAAGATACTTTGTTATATTTTTTTCAAATTCATCACTTTTAACATGGCATAACATATGGTTTCCCTGAATGTATAGAACCAAACAAAAGTATTCATGTTTTCAGACTTGCCATATCTTCAACTTAAATAAAATAAAAAAGGAAAACTTTGATATTCTAAGAAGTCTCTGTTAATAGCAGTTGATTGTTAGATTCTGATTATATCATGGGCATATGTTTATGAATCACTATCAAATAGTGATGACACCAGGTGGTTGTGACAGGAATAGCATATGGACCTTATAACCAAATTAGGAAAGTGATCAAACAAAGCCATTATGAGGAATGAGAGATGTCATAACGTAATTATTAGTTTCCACTCACTTCCTTGAGAACCATTTGAATATGCACAGCTCTTTCTTTGTGTGGAATAAATGAGAGATGATGTACATCAGTTTCATGGTTCTTTATGTGATATAAGAATCTTGGAAAAGAGGCATTTTCTTGAATCTTACCAAAGGTATTTCTGAAAAGAATTTGTTTAGTTAATGCTTTTAAAAGTATTCAATCAATCTTTATTCATTTATTTGTGCAGACCATGCCCATTGCTTTGTAAGTTTAAATAGCTACATTTTGTATCCATTATTTGATGACATTAACATATCAAACCAATGTAATGTCGGGGAAAAAAGTATTAGAGTGTATACTGCAATACAGTGTCTATTGTTGTATACAGGGTTAGAAATTAACATTAGCCCGCTAGCCAGGGGCTAGTATAAATTCTTGCAGGCTTGTACAAATTTCCCCATTGTTTTTACATTACAAGGGGCATTTTATCTTTACCCGGGCAAGTATACTTTTATAGTGTGGGAGGAAAGAAAACTTTACTTGTATAGCTTTTGAGTTTAGTTCTAACCCTGGGATAGATACTGGAAACATTATGACAGGACCATTAAAGAGATATTTCTGCATTCAAAGAAAGTGTTTGATCAGTATTATTACATAGTGATAGGATATGTTGTTTTTTTCTGAAGAAAACATGATAAATACTTCATATTACTAATTTATGCTACTGCAGTGATTTTGCAAGAGAATAATGCCATTTGGAATTTTTCTGAATTCGGCAAATCCTGTTAGGACATTCTGTATCACTACCAAACTTGAAAACTACCTTTAAGACATTTTGGATGACAAAAAAACCCAACAATTTCCTAGAAAATAAACTGATTCGAAACCCTTCTGTTGTATCCCTTTTTGTGCCTCTTCACTCTCATAAGGACGTGCATTTTATTTAAAGCAAATGATCCGATAGACAGTTCATTAATATTAAAATGGACACCATGTATTGCAATCAACAGCTTCTATATATTGTAAAAGTATTATGTTTTTCATGCACCAAATTGTGCACCAAATAGTGGTTACAGGTTTTGCCGAATAGGAACAGTATTATTGGTTTCTGTGTATTTTAATGCAAATAATAAAATCCTCTACATTAAATTTAATACTTCCAAGAAGGTAATATCATAAAACACCAAAATATCATTAAAACCAAATGAGTTGAATCATGGAATTTGTTATATCTCATATGTGTTTCATTTCAGAGGTATCCAACACTTTTAACAAGCAACTAATCCAACAACAATCATTCCTTTAACTGACAAACATGTAACTGTCTATCACTGTAACATTATCCATTTTCTACACCAAAAACATGACAAAATGTGGCCATTAAGATGCCAAATATAACATTAAGAAGGATTTTTGCAGAGAGCCTGCATCTTGTCTAAGAGATAAACAAATGATTCTGAATCAAGTTTATATGTAAGGAATAGACACCACAACAGTGTAAGGGTAATAGGCTCCTCTGTGTTTAATTAGAAGTATTTTCAATTGCGCTCATTAATTTATGTAAAAAAAAGTAATTACTTATGCCTGTGAGATTCCAGGCAGAGTATGTTCACATTACCCCATCCATGCATTGACTTGGGAGCTGGTTGGGCACAATGGCTGCGAAGGACATACACTTAGTTTATTGTTCAACATCTCACTCAGCAATATTACAGCTTTATGATGGTGGTCTGTAACTGACTGAGTTTGGATCAGACAATCTAGTGATTGACACCATGAGCACCGATCTATGCAATTGGGATATGATGACATGTATCAACCAAGTCAGCGAGCCTGACAACAAGAATGGGTTGGTGAAGACAAATTCTAACTTGGAACTTCACAGGGTTTGCATTGGCTACATAAAACAAAGACCTAATTCATTGTGTCTTCATACCCAAATGGCCTTGCTGGTTGTGTGACATCATGCTACACAGAACCACAGTTTGGCTTGTCATCCCAAAATGATCACATTAGTTTCTTGATCCAATATCATTCCAGGCTTCAATGCTAGGTAACACAAACTTTGGGTTGACAATCAAACTAGGGCTGGGATGGGTAACTCGGGGACCCAGGCACCCACAGGACTACCTGAACCCATGGTTAGTCATTTGATATATTGTTTAATGACAAAAATGATCTAGAACTCTATGGTTACACTACAAGTCACTAATGTTTGCATTTCTTTCTGACTATGCACCCATTCCTTCTGACTTTTAATATGGTTAAATAAAGATATAACTTAAGTCAACTTCATTCTATGCATGACCAGATTGTTTAGTACATGCATCTAAATACAATTTGCCAGGGCTATGGCAAAAAAAAGTTTCCCAATCGGACATTTTGTACCTATCTCTTGAGACCTACAGCGGGTACCCAGGTAGGGTCGGGTAATAGGGGGTACCTGGGTAGTAAATTTGGACTTGTCCCAGCCCTATTTCAAACATCACTTCAGTGACACCATCTAAACGCATCACTTGTGGCTTACAATCCAGTAACATCATTTTAGTTCTAAAGTAATTAACTCATATTTTGGTCTTACCATAAACAAAAACAGGTTGACCAGGATAGTTAGTCATCTTGAGACACAATAATGAACTTGATTCCATTGAACATAAGTTGCTTAAGTAACCTATCTTATCCCCAAACAAATGTCAAGGTTCTATTGTACCATTTTGTACATCTGTACATCCTCTAAAACCATCCCATACATGCTTCCTCAGACTGCAACTCCCCTAAAACACTTAAATGTGCCATACAGGTGTCCTAATGCCCATCCACAATGCTCACAGATTTGAACCATAAATCACAGACAACCATTTTATATGGTCATGGTCACTGGTGCACTTCCTGCTGTGGTGTGCTTAATGACAGTAATTTGGGAAGAATAACCCCTCTCTTATTCCAAAGACAATCAGATGGCTCAAGTGGCCAGTCAGCTACCATCACTGGTGTAATACTGCCCAGCGGTGATGTAATGGTGTGGGATAAGTACCATTATATCACAGGGAGATAATAGCTGTACTTCACAGACTGGCGGTAATCCTGACTATGACCGGTGTGGCACACTGACCAGGCAATCCAGCATGTAGTGCACATGCCTCAGTGAACTGACTAATGGCTCACAGGTCCATCAAACCTGCATGTTGAACAGAAATGTTTTCAAGGATAAGGCTCATGTTTTTGTCTTTGTTTAAAGGTTAGCTTAGATTTTGTGTGAAAATGTCTTATAATTTAGATTTTTATTAATTCAGCACCTTTAACAACAATTTTTTTTTCTTCTTAAGGGTAATTTTATGTGCTACTGTTACAAACTGTAAACGGTTGAAACAATTAAGGTGTACAAATGGCTTTTATTTTCTTTCTTCTGGTGGCACCCATCACAAACACGTGCAAAGGCAAGCTAATTGTTCACCTGAAAAGTGAACATAGAAAATTGCATTGGACATCCTTATTGTCACTGATGCATCAAGTTTGGCCTTGAGACAAGGAGACCTACACTTAATATTGATGGGAATATTCTCATCTCGAAATTAGAAGACATACTGTTTTTTATTTCATAAAAGAGTATCTGATTATTTGTATCTTTGTTGGTTTGGAACCTACAAATACATTTTACACTCTTACCATCTGAAAATAAGCAAAATTGTATACTTTGTTGGACAAGCAAAGGAATTTGACTCATTAGTTCATCCTCTGTTTATCCAGAGTTTGCAGACAAATGGCTTCTTATATATACCTAGCTATTCCTCCACGAATCAGCCAAGACGGGTGAGAGTATTCTCATTTTCCCTCCTATCATCAATAAAACCTCAACTGATAATAACAATCAGATGGTAAAAACAAACGTCAGCACTTTCCCTAAAGTTTTCTTTATCTATAACCTCATCATCTAATGCTTCCAAGGAATGTAAGAAATGAGTTTTCTAATGGTGCCTGTGCGTACAGTGAAATCACAAGTCCACCACTTACAACAAGGTAACGACCCTCTAGAACACCTCCAAGCTCTTTCAACACAGGTAGCAAGTGCCATCATGAGTGTTAATGGGTCTTTCATAAACTTCACAAACAGTTGCACACCCGGAGAAGGGTTGCCAAAACAAACTGAGATACAATAGCATGAGTATGAATTGGTAATAACAGTATGCTTGTTCCAAGCAAAAAGAGCATAAAATATGCATAAAATTGCCGTCACGATGATGCAGGGAAGTGATATATCCCTGCTTGGTCATAAATCATTGATCAGGAATTCACCTTGATGACTTTAATGCGAAATGAAATTTTGCCCGCATGCACATGTGTTTGAGGGAATGAAAGCCTGACAGAACTTTAGAGAACATCTCTAACCTTGTTACCACACAAGGTTGGAGGAATTTAACTATCCACTTGCATCGTTTACTTTTTCTGTTCCAAGTTTATCCCACCTAATTTGCCTGGTTCCAGATAGCTCCACTGTTCCAATGGTATCTCAGTCTGCAGACTCAACATGTAAGGAAGCAGATCTCATTCCTTCTGTTCCTGAAGATTTATCGTTCTCTTACAAATGTTCATGATTCATACTCATCAAAGAAAATCAGCAATATTGTTTTGATATTAAGTTATCTTGCTGTTGTTACACCCTAATTCCTTGATCTGCTGGCATATGCTTCTTTCTGCCATATTTAATTCAATTATAGGTTTGTTCCAAGCATACAAAATGTCTGCCAAAGACAAAATGGCTGTTCTGTTTGTGTGATCATAGGTTATGTGCTCACAACTGTGACAGCTAAATATACTGACAACAAAATCAGTGCTCATTCTATGGAAATTGTACATTAATCAAAAGACATCTTCTATTTCACAAAGGACAGTTATGGTTACAGTGAAGCAAGTGTAAATTTCACACTTACATTTTCATCTTACACTGGCCATTGTTGGACATCACATTTAACACTAAGTCTACACTGTCTGATAACATCGTCTCATCCCACAAATGCATGACATCAAGTCAACATTAAAGCATGTTTACATCATTCATAATATCTCCCATCGATGAAATCCCATCATTTCAAAATGCCTGATATCAAGTCTACATTATAGCAGGATTAGATAAGTATTACTACCATTGATGACATTACTTTGCCTATAAAAAGTGACAAAACCCTTTCCATAACCCTAAGAATTCTCTTCCAAAAGCAGGGATGATTGAACAATTATGACAATATCATATAAAACACGTGTTTATTAATCACTATCAAATACCTATGATACCAAGTGTTTGCAAAAAGGAGAGAAGATCATGCCCCACCAGTGGAATCCAACACACACATGCAAAGGCCAGTCAATTGTGTTCACTAGCATAAACAACATATATCAAATGTCAAAACAGGAAATTGCATCAGACATCTTTTTTGGCACTGATGCGTCAAATCTTCTCACCCACAATGTCCTGACATCAAGTCCAGAGTGAAGCAAGTCAATATCAGTCTCACTCACTCCCATTGAGGACATCTTATCTCACCATGTCCTGACATCAAGTCCAGAGTGAAGCAAGACAATACCAGTTTCACTCACTCCCATTGAGGACATCTTATCTCACCATGTCCTGACATCAAGTCCAGAGTGAAGCAAGACAATACCAGTTTCACTCACTCCCATTGAGGACATCTTATCTCATCATGTCCTGACATCCAATTCCACAGTGTAGCAAGTCAATATCAGTTGCACCGATCACCATTAATAACATCACCACATCTCAAAATGTCATCACGTCTACATTCAACCAAATATCAGTGACAAAAGATTGTAAAGAGACCTCTGAACACTGAATATCAATCCCTAAATAAGATCTGATTCACTTTGTCTGCTTTTTCAAGTGATGTCTCAAAGTCGCAGACACTATGAGCGCCATGGACTTCTTCCATGCCCTGGTGATAATGTACCATTGGGGCTGCCTTGCTGAGTCACGCCCCTAGTGTCTAAGGTGATGGGTTTATATGTTACGAGTCATTGTTTTGTAAAGACTGACGATAAGAGGGAGGCATGCATAACCCCAGAATCCTGTGCACTTGATATAACCACTGACCTAGGACATACATTCTATAAATAAACTGGCGCAGTAAGAAAACAATTGGAAGAAAACCAACTGCCGGCTTATAAAAAGTGCTTTGAAAGAATTTAGGAGACACTGCCACCATGGTCTGTTGAATGGAAAATTATACAAATTGGGAATCATGATAAGAGGCTCAATGCTCATATCCCCCCCAAAACCAGGTCCAAACTCTTTTGAAATATCTGTCATTATATACTCCGGATAACACTTCTGGGGAAAGTAAGTATGATAATTACTATCTTAATGCACATTCCTTTCAAAGCTAAAAGGGGGCTTATTTAAGCCATGGTCAGAATCTTTCAAACACAAGTATCTATGAGCAGACAAATGGATAAAATGTGAATATTCATAAATAGTGTTAGGGTATGCTGACTCATGAGGTCGGCCTGGACATACCTGGGAGTTGTCTCTCTAACAGACCACAGAACAATTACCCCATCCTCATCTCATGTCCACCTCTAACAATTAAGAGATGTAAGGGTTCCTTAATAACCAAGGGTATCTTTCTATATTAAAAAAAAAAAAGATCCGGTGTAGAATAGGTCTTCAGCAACCAATGCTTGCCGTAAAAGGTGACTATGCTTGTCGTAAAAGGTGACTTATGGGATTGGGTGGTCAGGCTCGCTGACTTGGTTGATGCATGTAATCGATCCCAATTGCGTGGATCGATGATCATGATATCAATCACTGGATTGTCTGGTCCAGACTTGATTATTTACAGACCCCCGCCATATACATATACGCCATATGTAGCTGGAATATTGCTGAGTGCGGCGTTAAACAACAAACCAACCAACCAACCAACTAAACTAAAAAAATAATGTATAACTTTATTTTGGTGACTTTATTGGGAGTCTAAGCTCAATAAATACCCTGTAGCCATATCCATTTCAGTGGCTGGTAATGACAGTCATTAGGTATTCAGGATCTAAGCTGCTATTGAAATCCAACTTGGGCCTACAGCCTCCAGCCTAACACAACCAAATCAATGCTTCACTACTAAGATGGACATAAATGTTTCTCATTTACGGCAAAATAACTCTCTTATAAACAGATATAACTGTTTCCTCTCACCCCATAAAAAGAAAAGCCACAAATATATTGACCAAAGACATTAAAACGGACTAAAATATAAGTTATCAGAAGTCCCTATTTTTTCAAGCACACAGCCTCCCAGCATAGACAGACAGTGGTGGTATGTCAAGTTCAGAGTCTAGAATCAGTGGAAGTTTGTTCAGGGAAACTTAACACTTAGGCTGAATAAACGGCAGCTTGTTGACAGCTTTTTACACCTGCAGAGCATGTCAATGTTGGCTCGTTACAGGTAGCTGTGTCTCTCTTCAAGTTTGAAGGAAATAATTGGGGATTTAGTGTAGGACAAGGGATGAAGAAGGCAATGTTAGCTTACTACTGGGTGCTGACCGTGGCCTCATGAACTCTAAATATCCTTCTCAATATTTCTTCTATGAAGCATAAACATATGCTAAAATTTCGTATTTGTTATAACTGGATGCTCAACTTCTGATCTGGGTACATGACATTAAGTACATAAAGCTGACAGTTTCCTTTCTAAGGGGACTGATAGTTTGTTTAAAGGTTTCTCTTTCTTCTGCTTTGGACACATGTTCATTATCTGGCTGAAGAAATGAAAATTGCTGGTTCTCTGACACTGTAAACATTAGCATTCAAGTGTTTAAATAAAAAATGACAAAAGCCACTTCCATATTTGTAAGAAATCTCTACTAAAACCATTGTAGGGTCCATTGTATGACTCCGGCCATTTCATAAACACGTGTTTATGAATCACTATCAAATAGTGATGATACCAGGTGTTCGCGAGAAGGTGAACCCATCGCAATAAGACAAAATTTTGTATCAGAAAAAATACTTTGCGAGACCCCAAAACATTTTAAACATTTTCTCCTGCTTGAAATGATTGTCCGAGAGACACTTATTTTATTTGTCACCTATAAATTAATTAATGATTCCATGTCAGACAACAGTGAAAAGTCATGATTTTCTGAAAAAATATTTCACACCAACTGCATTCAAAGGTATGCGGGTACACGTCATTTTTTCAAAATGTCTTGTCAAAGATATTGTATTTTATATACATTCAAAACAGAAATAGGGAAAAATGCACTGTGCTTGTCCCTGCCCTTGATAATTAATTACCCTTCATATCCATCATAGAAATGAACATGGGACAAACCTCTTTCACAACAAATAAACATCACTGTCTTTACACTAACAATTTATCAATTGCAAAATGATAAAAGATTGTCCACAGTACATACGGAAAGAGATGGGAAAGACACATTCTACCAAATAAAATATATCAACATCAAATTAGTCCTCCTTGTCATCTGGGTTATCTCCTCACACAGGTGTGTATTTTACACAACACTATTACCTTCAAACACATTTATCACAAAACATGGCCATCCGTTTCAACAGGACAGATTCTCATCAAATGTCTTTAAAAACATCATTCTTTATAAAAGTGAAAAAATAATTTTAACATGAACATGTGTATGACAACTCCTGTAAAAGGTCAGAGTGGTGATGTCGGAATCTTGAAGAGGTGTGTAAAACTGACAATGTTTCAATTTCATCTGATGGAGTGATATGTAAATGTTAGCTAGTTACAGGCTTTTCTCTTTCAGGTGTGCTTGTGGAATTTTTCATTCTACCGCAAGGTAAAGTCTATCTAGTGCTTGACAAAACATATCCAACTTGTGAAGTGTGTTGACATTATTGTGTTACATGAATGTAATGGATAAACGGTGATGATTTCTTCAGATATGCTTAAATACAGTTTACCTTTACAAACTGTTTACTGCGCCAGTCAACAATATGGCTGATGGTTTTTTTAAATGAATAAAGAACAAAATTCACTTGGGCTGAAATTTGCATTTGTGACTATATAAGTTTACAAGATTTTGAGTTTGATAAAAAGATTAAGTTGCTTTATAAATCAAGATTTAGTAACAGTGGCATGTTTGACGGGAAGCAAACAAGCGTCTTTTTTAATCACACATACAAAGTTACATGTTATAAGAAAAACGACAAACCCTTTTCATACTCACAAGAAACCTCTGCCATAAACAAAGTCGACTGCACGACTAAACCACAAGCAAGAAACCAAATGTATGCATTCTTTCTTAATTAAAGTTATACATTAGCAAGACAAACGAAATAACTTCATGTTTCAGTCTATTCAAGTTGTATGCATCCGATGAATATGTCAATTAGCTTCTTCTGTATGGGGGGCGTAGGGGTAGCCCGGTAGCATTCGCTCGTCACGCAGAAGACCCGGGTTCGATTCCCAACATGGGTACAATGTGTAATGCCCATTTCTGGTCTCCCCCACCGTGATATTGCTGGAATATTGCTGAAAGCAGGGTAAAACCATTCTCACTCACTCACTCTTCTGTATGGTGGTTTATATTATTATAGTTTGTCATTCCTTTATAATGGCAGCAGACGCCGAAGAAGATCTGGGTTAGAAATTGTCTTCTGCAACCCATGCTTGTCAAGACCCAACTAAAGGGATCGGTTGGTCAGGCTCACTATCTTGGTTCATGCATGTCATCGTATCCTAATCAAGTAGATCGATCGATGCTGATGATGCCAATCACTGGATTGTCTGGTCCAAACTCAATTATTTACAGACTGCTGTCATATAGCTGCAATATTGAGGCATTAAACAAGCACATCATGGCAACCAGTGCCTCCTTCTAAATGACATCAGTGAGAAGCATACAATGAAAAGGAACTTCACTGAAACTTCTGGTTTACACAATGACTGTCTGCACTTAACGGATTTGTTCAAAGTAATTAAAGTAAATCTGCAAGCAAATAAGTATGACTCAAGTCTGCTCTTGTTGCGCTAGATTTGAATGCAACAACGGTGTCATCAAGCTCTTCTATTACCCCTACTGTGATGGTATGTGAAAGATGTAGAAGTTTTACTTTCTAAAACATTTCAGTTTATCGTATAATATATTAAATTGAGCTCGTTTTCATGAAAATACTTCCTTCATTGACATAAAACATACCGGAAAATAGACATAATGCATTAATTTATCATTGAATATATAAACTTGAGCATGTTTTCATCATTATAGATACTTCATTGACATAAAATATTCTGGAAAACAGAGATTATGGATTAATTAATCATTCAGTACATATACTAGAACATATGTTTTGATACTTTTCTTTCCATATTGACTAAAATTACTAACAAACACATATAACTGATAACATAACATGCTTATGCAAATGAGTACACACTAGTCATTTTTGTATTAGCAAAGGGAGGAGATCTTTTGGTATATTTCCTCTATCCATTAATAACCTAGAAATAGAAGTATATTCCTTTTGGGTATAAACTCTTATCTTGAATGATGGTATCTAGCTTTATTACTATGCCTCACAATATACTTCCGTGACTCAAATTGTCCTGTACATTGCATCACATGGCGCTATTCACAATGAACATTTGAAATATTTCCACATTCCATTGATCAAACTTATTACATTTTGTCATGCATTACACGTTTTCCAAAACTGTCAGCTTACAACAATAGTGTTGCATGTATACCATATACATTCATGGCATGTATGTTTCTTTGCAACTGAAAAAACTTCAGGGACAGTTTATCAAATATATTTTCACAGGTCATATAAGTTTTGTAAAACCATTCCCTCATATACACATAAACCTACGTAGAATCATGTCATAATACAAACACGATATCTTTCTTAACAATGAGCATTATAAGAATTCCAGGCACAGTACAACAAATAAGATTTCAGAGGTCACATCAAATTTTGGTAAATTATCCTATCTTTACATATATATAATCCAACTTGAAATCTAGTCTCAATGCAACATAGGTAACCTCAACAAACACTCAACAAAGCTTGGTTGAACTTATCAAGTACATATTCTACATGAGTTTTCTTTACCACGGTGAACATGACAATTCTGCTGCAGTTGACAAGTGATGGACCTACCTGTAAACACACACAAGGGGCACCTGTTAAGAAGACAATAATGTTGTCGCTAGAGGAGAAGACATACACGTGTTCCTGACAGTGGCAACATGTGTCATCTGTCAGCCTGGCTCAGGAAGTCAAACATTTTAAAGATGGCATACTTCTTCTGGTAAAATGATGACTGCACATCACTCCTAAGTGATTTATCCACACAGCAGTGCATTCATGTATATATTTCATTCTATAAACATATCATTGTTTCGTTTATTCTCTATAGAAATGTAATCATGATAATAATAAATTTTATATATTCAAACATATAATAGTATCTTTCATACTATATAGAAGTGTATTTGTGATAATTTTAAATTCTATATATCTAAACATATCATAGTATCTTTCATTCTATATAGAAGTGCATTTGTGATAATATTAAATTCTATATATCTAAACATCATAGTATCTTTCATTCTATATAGAAGTGTATTTGTGATAATTTTAAATTCTATATATCTAAACATCATAGTATCTTTCATTCTATATAGAAGTGTATTTGTGATAATTTTAAATTCTGTATATCTAAACATATCATAGTAACTTTCATACTATATAGAAGTGTATTTGTGATAATATTAAATTCTATATATCTAAACATATCATAGTAACTTTCATTCTATATAGAAGTGTATTCATGACAATATCAAATTCTGTATATCTATACATTTCATAGTAACTTTCATTCTTACTGAAAGTATATGCATGATAATATCAAATTCTGTATATCTAAACATATTGTACCTTTCATTCTATGTAGAAGTGTAGTCATGATAACATTAAATTCTATGTATAACATAGTATCTTTCATTCCATATAGAAGTGCATTCATGTTAATATTAAATTCTGTATATCTATACAAATCACTGCACCTTATTTTCTTTATTAGATTTGTTACATGTTGAACATACAACTTACTAACTAATAAACACATTAGTATTGAACCTATTCTTTAGTTCTCTTTAATGTAAGCTCTATTATATCAAGAAAAACCTTTATTTATGTAAGACTTGTTAAACTTTGTACATGTGTTGAATGTGATAGTGCTTTATATGTGGTTTGGTTTAACCTGTTGATGTCTATGAACTTCTTTCAAAGATCTGATATTCTGATTCCCTGGTACCACCTACAATATTGTCTGACTGTGGCAGACACTGGTTAAAAGTTCTTCACCCATCAACCCCTATGCAAAGTGGATGTCTGAATAATGTGACAACACAAATCATTCAAACTACCCTGCCTACAAAAGTGAAATGAGATTTATGGACAAACCTCACCTCTGGATGGCACTTCTTGGGTGAATGGTTGAAGGACAGAGAGAAGGGGTTAGAAGAGCTGGCTATCTTGTATGACGTGCTTATGTTCGGAACAATGCCTCCAGGCCAAAGAAACATTACCTATCTATATAAACACAGTCTCTTGACATGTAAGGTTATCATCTTTTGATACAAACCAAAAGAATCTTTAAAGTTGATAAAACAGCTTTAGGAATAGAAACCACTATATTCAATAGAAAAACTAATATCATGAATATAAAATTGGCAATGTTTCAAAGTGTTCTTGTGCATACCATAGCAACTGTGTGGTAGTTGCATCTTCATATGGACAGACATGAAGTAAGGTATTTCTCCTTCATGTTGCTCCAGTTTTGTGGCATCTATTCTTCTAGAATATGACAGCAATACTGTTTGGATTTCATTAAGACATTGTGGCATAACTTTGCTTATGATCATCCTTAAAATGTCAGTAAAAAAGAAAATTCTACAAAAGAGACATATTTTAGTACAGTTACTGTTTTGAAGCACAACACTTGACTCATCTCAAAATGCAGGTTGTTGTGAACAAACAGCTAACATCCCATACATATCCAAGACTATCTTACTGGACAACGTTATGGACCTAGCTGTGAAGAAACAACCTCCATTGATGACCAATATCAAACATTTACAAGTAATTTTATAAGAAAATCAGTACAACTGATCAAGGTCTTGACACCAACTCAATTCAGACATATCAACACTTGCCTAGTTTTGTAATGTCAGATGCTCCCATCATGTTTTAGAATAACCACGTGTGTGTGTCAATCTTTTAATAACGTCATAGCTTATGTACTTATATTTCTAATACTCCTGAAAGTACATAATGTGACACTTGCCTTATATGCTGAACGACAAATGATGGCAATGCAGTATGTA
Organism: Haliotis rufescens; assembly: GCF_023055435.1. Lineage (NCBI taxonomy): Eukaryota > Metazoa > Mollusca > Gastropoda > Lepetellida > Haliotidae > Haliotis > Haliotis rufescens. The sequence continues at coordinate 7,625,832 of NW_025964112.1, forward strand.
TCAACTATTCAATACATTTTTCACAGTACTTTCTCCATAAAGACCATGCTGTATTTGGTATGCCATTTTTGAAGCAATACTCTCACCATCACAAGAACATATTTGTTACATTATCCATGGACATCTCAGAAAATACATGTAAATACCACTAAATCTTATTCAGTTTAAACCTTTCTCATACCTCTCTGAAAGAATATATGCATTATTCCAGTCTCATATCACCTGATATTACAAATAAATATTCAAGTTCCTACTCTTCTGTGTAGAAAAGTATATAGGCTTTGACAGGTAGTTCAGGGGTAACATCAATATGCCATTTCTAAATCAGAGGCATTATAATAAAGGGTATGCAACTTCTGTTCATAGACTAGTTAACATATACCGGGTTTTATGTGCAAGTATAATGAGAATATTTCAAATATACCTGTTCTCATTTGTAGGAATATATCAAAATATACTAGTTCTCCTTCACAGGTATTTAAAGAATAAATAAATATCCGTTCAGAGCTCTTAAATTGCAATAATGTCTTGTTCAAAGGTATTGTAAAAAACATTAATGTTCTCCAGTTATTTGTATCATTTTTCATAAGCTAACTGCATGCTTTCATTCTTAAAAAGAAATAAATGGTTTTAGGTATTTTTCTCACTTTTTGATTGATTATGCCTTTTTGCAGTCATTGCCTAGTTTAACACTGATACAGTATGCAAGATACAACTATATCGTTGTCTCATAGTCTTCATTAAATTAATCCATGACATGTTCCATACAAAATGTTTGAATAATCATTCAGGAGCTTTAAAACAACCTCTGTTAACCGATTCCGTTATTCCTTGAGCTTAACTTGTATCACATAAATGGAGGAGTACATGTGTGTTGTATGAAATCTGACTTGATGACTGAGATACACTCGGTTTGAACATTCAACTTACCTAGCACAAGCAATATATCCATGAGAATTCACACATTATTCCTAATGAATTCTCCCATGAGTTATCCATATTTAGTTTCACCCTCAATGCAGCGCCGACCGATATGAATCGGACTTCTCACACCATAATCTGTCAGTCTCTCCAAACGACCAGATCACCTGTACTTGGCACTTGTAATACTGCCAGTATGATAACAGTATAGACTTTGTCACATGGGTGTCAGATGTCCAGCATCAGACAACACCACCAGCAGGAACAACACCTAATTCCCACACTGCTGTTTCTTGCTGCTTGTTATGTCCTGGTGGAGCAGGAGCATGCTTTAGTCAACTGGTGTGAAAACTTTGTGCGTCAGCGACTGTCCATCTTCCGTGTGCCCCAGTAATCCAAATGGGAGCCCCTGAATCTGTGTTTTCATTCACAGGGTCAATGGTGGCTTACAGAAGTATTTCCGCGGGACCACAGTGGACCGTGTCGCACATGGATGCTCTAACTATAGACTGAACACACTCCCTACACGCCTTTCAATCTGAGGCTCTGAACTGCTGGGCCACGATATGGACAGGCAGCATTGTCAAACGGGATTTTCATACATGGATGCCCACTCGCCTGTTGACACCCAAGTTATTCCTCCCTCTGTGTCCAAAAGTCACGAAAGGGTATACTTACTTTACCACTTGTATTCAACTTCCATTGAAGTTTAGAGCAATAATAGATGTCACAATCTTTTCCCTACTGCGTGATATTAAAAAATATATAATCAGAAATAACACTGTTTAACACATAATCCTGTCTTTATTTTCTCCCCTTGCCAAAAAAGAGTAAAATAAATTGCTTTGTCAATACTTTTTTTCGTTTTCACAAACCAATGAATATTGGTTGTTAAATCCATATGACGTCCAAAACTACTATACATGACTGACCCAATTCACTTAAACTATAATGGGTAATATTCTAAGAAATAACTTCTTATGATTGGTCAATTTGCTCCCTTTATATCCTAATGTCTTTAATGCTCTACTTACTTCCAACATAATACTGAAGACTTCTGAATCTTCACCAATATCTATACCCCTCATGCTGTTATATATCCTGACGATCAATTAGATTTCAACATTACATTAGCACAAATCCTATTCAGCATCAGCACATATACGTGTCACCTAACGTTACATACTTTCACAAAACCCATGATCCATTTAGTTAATATTGTTCACATATGTATGCCATATATAGCAAGAACACACTAGCCTTGCATCCACTCGACACCTAATAACTTTATTTGATAACTTAAAGCCACAGCCTTACCATATAATAAGGAAAGACATGACAATGCCATAGCCAATTGGAAGTTGAAATTCAAATTTACTGATGACGTACGATGGTCGTGCATCCCTCCATCTCGCACCCCCATGAATCTGTACTACAAGCCATTGAGCATGAGGAGACCATGGCAGTCAAACCTCTTCTTCCTATACCCCATTCATGGAGGTCGACAAAGCATAGCTGTAAAGCTGGGTCCCAAATACATCCCCGCCAAATTACACAGGGGCATCCCCCTTGCTTTCATCCCCTCCCCTCTCTTGTCTCTCTCTCCCTAAGGCTGCACACTGCCTGATCACTCGAGTGTGGCCGAGAGATCCATGAGTCAGAGGTTCCACATGGATGGGTACAGGTGAAGGGGATTCATTTTCAGAGGTTTATGGAAAAATGTTTTTCTATGTTTTCTGACAAAGTTGGAAACAAGTGTGTATTTTTTCTGACATGTTGAAATTCAGCATGGTGACAAATAAACACCACTGACTGAGTCTGAGGGTAAACGAAGTCATTGTGTCAGGATTCAGGTGTGTCTAAGGACATTTATTGAGTAATGGGATAATCCAATACTTCTAACTTCAACTTGGAAGGAAAGTCTGCAACATGCATTTGAAAGGCCAAACATCAGCGTTAGAAATTGGCACTAGTCCTGTAGTCCTTGACAAACTGCCCAATAGTTAAGGTATCATAAGGACTAGTAGAAATTTGCCCTTTTTAAGGGTTTTGCTATATGTTATCATTATAAGGACTAGTGGATGAAAACTGTTAGTTTCTAACCCTGCAAACATGTATCTAAACACTTATGCATATATTAAATTATATGCATTTTGATTGTACAATAATCAAAATAAATGAGTCAAATTTCTAATTTTCTATCCATCTAATTGATATGTTCATGTACAGTATAAAACAATATGAACCTATCAAACAAACACAGGGGTGGTGGGGTAGCCTAGTGGTTACAGCGTTCGCTCGTCACGCTGAAGACCCAGGTTCGATTCCCCATATGGGTAGAATGTGTGAAGCCCATTTTCCAGTGTCCCCCACCATGATATTGCTGGAATATTGCTAAAAGCAGCGTAAAATCATGCTCACTCACTCATTCAAACAAACACATGGGCAACACTATCATACTATAAGCATTTGGTTGGTCAATGTAATTATGTTGATGTATATACTGGATCACGGTCCATAAAAGTTATATTCTTCAGTACTTAATACCATGACACCATGAGTTTTAATCCCAATTATATTTTTAAGAATAAAACCCGTAGAAGTATTCTTTGAATGCTGACTAAGCGCAAGTTCATTTAATGTTTTGGACATAATATTAATAACTTAAGATATTTTCAACTGAAAATCAAACATATGATTTCATGTGAAAATCCAACTAACTGATGGCTATAGTTTCTTTTGCCCCTTAGCTTAAATAAATACATAACTATCACAAATCAGCAATAACTGCACCTGTTTTGATTCCATAATACATCTTCTCAATGCAATAAAATCCAGTGTATTCAATCACCATCAGGAATACTGCTGTTCGAGAATGTTGAATCTTCCAACATAATGTCTGTATTTAATGTCTGTTTTGACAGTGGAATATTTTACGTGATGTTGACTGAAAGAAACATAACCCTCAACAGTTGAACTGTGTGCGCCTCTCAAGTAAAACACTATCTGAATACCTGGCCCCAAGACTGACAATCTTCTATTACATATTCAGACACTACACAGGAAATTCTTTTCTCAACTTACGTTATCATATCAAGTAAATCCAATTACTCTAAGTTGGCCTAGGTCATTGTCATTTTTGTTCACACTGAGGGATTTATGTGCGAGGAAGGCCACATCCCTTTTGGAAAGGCGACACAGAAATTGTTTATCAAGGGCAAAATTATACTTGACAATTGTCTAGCTGTGAATGGTGGAGTCTGTAGCCAAGTTCTTCAATAGACTGGCTGCCAGGCCTTCACAAAAAGATGAACTAAGTTCACATCAATAATAGTTTGAACTCTCCTGGCAGAATCATTTTGGTAAAGATCTAGCAAGAGACAGGTACAAATATAGGCTGAAAGCAGACACAAGCACTATAGAAATTGTCAGTTTTCTCAATTTTCTAGTATTTAGAAACTACTTGAAACTCTTTGAAGCTGGAGCTTTTAAAGGACATGCTTACAAATCTAACAAATGATTGAATTTGCAGACAGTTTGAATGATATTTGATCAACATTGAAATTTTAATTGAAAAATAGTTTTTAAGGAATATAGGCAACCTTTGAAAGGATCTTTGATGCTAAGATTTTCTAGATTAATATTTAAGAAAGGCACTTATGTACATAAGAATGAATCAATTCTCCATTATCAAAATACCTGTCAATATGATGATTTTTTTCATTTATAATCCACTCCACAGTTGCAATACCATGTGTGGCTAAAACTGAAACAAACATTAACAAGTCTGATTAAACACTTAATGAGGCACAATGCTCTACGCTTTGTTGTCCACTTCCAGAAGTGTTCAAGATTATGTAATTAGTAACCAACATGAAACTAAGATGTTATATATGTGGAATGACGGTAACTATCAGACTGATACACATCATACAAATATAGTTACACTTGCCAGGACTCAGCTTGCTCAAGGCCACTTAAACACCCTCAACAACAATTAACTGTGCATCGCCAAAAAAAGCATGAAGAATACATGTAAGATCTAATCTGAATGTTGCCATCATGAAAAGCATATTGCTATTAAAGTAATAAAAAGATGCCCATCTTCTGTTCTGGATAACTTAAACCAACTTTAAATGAAAAGTGACAATGTCAGAAATAAATAAACACAGATTCAGACATGCCTCTGTGTTTTTGTTATTTTACTTTGCTGTTGACAGTTACATCAAGAATGACCCTATCAAATGTCCACTAGTACTGGTCAAGAGTTACAAAGATACATTGTCTTTCATACAAACCTTCCCATGCTGTTCTTTCTGTCTATTGTAAATCCTAGTTCCACTCCAGCACAATTACTCCTTGACAGTTGAATACACAACCAATCAACTCATGTCCTTTCAATATCTGACCAATCACTGCTCTGCATTGTTCTCTTTCCCCCTTGAGAACATTCTTGTGAAAATATTTGTCCTCAACATGTCTGCACTTCAGAATCAGTACCTTGAAGAGTAAGGTCATTGTCATGTGATTGATCAAGAGGAGCTTCTCAGAGGATGCTGGCAGAGTCTAACACCTGAGGCTAATGTCCAATCACCTGTACAGGGGCAAACAAGGACCTATCATTGACTTTAGGATTACATACTAGAGATAAGGCCTAACAATATGTCAACTCTTGCAACATGCCCCTGGTTAAGCTTGTGTAACCTCGAGGAACATAAAACATGATCAACTGTCTGCTGATTGCTTTACTAGGAGAATATTCATTTCATTATGAGAGATAATTGATTGTATTGTTTACTGATTATTCATTATGGTTGTGTGATTATTGCTGATCATATATGAACAGTTCTATCAGGATTTATATGGTGATAACATCTGAGACTTTGTTGAAGTAGATTATGTAGCTTGACCATTAGAAATTATGAGGTATGTAATATATTAAGTTATGGTGTGTCCCAAACTTTAGACCTCATCTGCTTTCCTTAAGTGTTAACTTTGTTTATGGCATAGATTTAGTATTTGAAATAAAAGTAACTTTCACAGTTGGAATTGGATGTTATGTCATGTTTTATTGGGATATTTCTTCGTTCTTAGTTTGTTGAAATCTTATAGTCAAAAACGAGGAGCTGGTAGAAATGAGCAATTTAAATTTAAAACATAACATCTGGGTATACATAAAATGCCAATGCCAGAGAATAACTATCGGTAATCTCGAGTATCCACTGAAACAGATTCTATTGGGCATAAAAGGCAAAGCCATGCGGACTCCCTTGTCATGAAATAGCTATTTTAGTACACATAATAACATAAAATATTTATTTACAAACTCATATATACTAAAAACATGGCGTTTATCACAAATTCTGATCATAATGCACAACTAGTGATAATATTTCTTTCTTTGGTATCTTTTGAAATTTGAGCAAATTGAAAATTCTTGCCTTCAGTGCTAACATGGTCGATTTGCCGCCAACTATAACCTTACTATGTATGATGCAACCAATCAGATCACATCAGCTGATGACAGCTCAGGTCTTTGTAGGAAATCAACACCATCAAGATACCTGTTACGTTGATTTCACGTCATGAGATTCAATTTCCACTTGAGGGGGCATATTCATTGGCTCGAAAGTAAAATACAATAGACAACAGGCATATCTCCAGGCAGTGAGGCCTTCTCATGAGATTTAATTTTACCCTTAAAACATTGGTATCTTATTTCAAATAGCTACTGTGTCCTCGAGACACAAAAACAGAAAAGAATATATCTTCAGTCACTTCTTTATTATCAGTTTTAAAAAAAGGAAATATAAAAAGACTAATAATGAAGAAAAATATTCTGATAATCTATGTATTAAATACATATATATAGTTAAATTATTATTTTTTTATTCCCTTTCAAAAGAACATGTTAACAAATATATAAAGAGGGTATTTACATTTACAATCAAGGTAGAAGACATGACAAATTGGACTAAAACAGTTACTCCAAATATTCTTATTGATAAGGGTAACTTCAATACATAGGCCTGTATACATTACTCTGTGTCGAGTTGTACGCTCTTCTGGCCAAGGAAGATCAAGCCCCCCCCCCCCCCCCCCCCCAAAATATCATACATTCCCTACCAATTTTGCAAACTTAAAAGCAAATTATTAGTTCTCACTGAAAGGACTGCCCTGCCTGCCTGTGCTCATTCATTGAGATCAAAAAGAAGGGCAAGAATTTCAGGCAGTTAGTTTACCAGTACTCTACATTACAGACTTTCCTAAGGGTAATGTCCTTTAATGTCGGAAATGAAGTAATTGCAACACAAGGACAGATTAGTCCAAAGCTGGTATCCTATCCAAAAACATGGATGATAATTTTCTTTGAATTTTCAGGCCCTGTTGTAAAAAGTATCCGTGGTTCTAACTTAACATTATGTCTGACTCCCAATCACACTCTGTGTCTGACTCCTAATCACACTCTATCACACTCCTACAGGTGGGACGTACGGACGGTCGTGAATACTATATCCCCCGCTCCGTGCTTTCGCGCAGCGGGGGACAACAATGTCCTAGAAAGATGTGACATGATCACATCCCTTCGATAATGAAAGGAACAAAACACTTCCATAATAATATAATTACCTGTACGAAAGGCAGAGTCCTCTGTACAATTCTGACAATATCATAAGCTTGTTAGTCCTGAACCATGACTGTGGAATTTATATTTTTTAGGTATTGTTTTTTACAAAAGCCTAGGCAAGTCTAGATCAAACTAACCAAGTCTAGTTTGCTTGATTCCACAAATGAAAACGGAAAAAAGAAAAAACATTTTAAAGACATGTTTTCATTGACAAAATGAAGGTCTATAAACTTGTGTTCACGAATCACTATCAAATAGTGATGATACCAGGTGTTAGCCATTTCATTATTTCCAATCAAAAGGTTTGTCATATTCTTGAAAATAAAATAGGTATAAGCAAAAATTGTATAAATAAGCTGAAAATAAAAATTGTCAATTCTTAAAAAAACACTTTACAGCATTCGGTAATTTATACGAGGAGAACCTGTTCCAGAAGTGAAGGGTTCTTATTTTCTGTCGTCTACTTCAGCTGTGAAAGACAAATGACACTTAAGATAGACCCTCCTCAGTACATACACAAAACTTGCATCCACGAAAAACACTCTTCGTCTTGTGCATTACATGCTTCTTAAATTACTGAGACATTACATCTACTACATAACGACATCCTGTGGAGATTTAAAGTGTTAATTTATCAAATGTGCTTTTCAAAATCACTGAAACATTACATCTTTTACATGACCGTGTCCCTTGGAGATCTTAAGTGCTTCCTGCGATCACTTTGACATTGCATCTCCATGTATTACATGACACATCCCTTGGAGTTATTAGTGCTACTTAGATCATGTTCTTCTTAAAACCATTGAAATCCTACATCCATGAAGTGATGTTGTCTCTTCAAGATTTAATATTCTTCTTGACTAACGTTACTTCTAAAAGGACAAGGTATGATAAGATTCCCATTTGGCTCACAGGATCTACATGATATAAGAAATATATTTAATAAAGGTTTTAGATATTTTCATATGAATGAAAACTATACTTGTTCATTTGACCAACAGCATGTTTTGGACTTTATAACACTCTACATATACCGTATTCGACATAATAAGCACCCCGCTCTAATAAGCGCCCACGGCGATATTTGCTAATATATTGGCTAGTGAACAATCCCAATCAGCACCCCTTCCGATTGATCAATGTACACAAGACTTATTTATTTGTGTATAATACGCACTCGTGTGTTATATCACCCTTAATTATGGGCAAGTTGAAAACATGCATGTGTGATACAGAAAAATGGCTGGTTGTAAGCCATTTAAACATGTCTGATAATTTCCGTATGAATATTTCAAAGTTTTCTGTAAGTTTTCTGTTCCTTATTCCTCCTCCTCTAACCTTGCTCCAAGTCCACAGGCAAGTCTAGATGAACCAACAATACTAGACTAACATCTAGTCTCTGAAATGAACACATCGTACAGAAAAAAACAGTTGTTCAGTTATCTTAATAAAAATATAATAAAAGGTAGCCCAGTGACTCACTTCATTTTCAGATACTGCAGTAAACTTGACTTGCCAAACATTATAGACTTGCATGGGCTGTATTTGATATATATTTGCATCAGGGTCTGTAAGACAGACTAGGACAATACAGATGCCAGTCTTTTATAGGGACAACTTGTTCTCACTATTTATATACTCTAGGAATTATGACTTAACTAATAATCATGTCCTTAGAGGCTTGTGCAAGTCCATACCTCCTCCTTTACGCTCACCTTTTCGCAAACACCTGGTGTCATCACTATTTGATAGCGATTCATAAACACATGTTCATGATATCGTAAGAATCGTACAATCGACTTTGGTTTTAGCAGAGATTTCTATTGAATAAGAAAAGGGTTTTGTCGTTTTTATTTATAGAACTAAAAGGGCCTGAGATTTCACTAAACCAGTATCAGTGACTTGTACTCCAACTGGGACCAACTACACGGGACCAACTACACGGTTAACTTCATGGTCCTGAAGCTGTTATACAAGTTTGTTCTGTGTACATAGCATCACATTAACAAAAGCAATTTGAGCAAATCATCTGATCAAAGACAAATCAGCAGGCTCACAGGGGTCAAAGGACTGAAAGCCTGTTTGCCTGATGACTGCAGATAAAATAATTGAACGCTCTTAGCTCAGAGGCTCCGCTGGCCAGCCAAACTATGGTAAATGAGGCAGAATTTAATCACCATTTGATGAAAAGACCAGCCTCACTAAGTCAGTGGATTCAGAAAAAAATCTACAACCCTCCAAAATGATTTATTGCCTTGGCAATGTATTGCCCTCTTTCCAACTGGGATCAAACCAACCCTGGAGAATGGACACCCTGAATAGAAAAAGCCCTTGGGTATAGATGATACTGATGGGGTGAGACTCCAGCTCCCCCCAACCTCTACCAGGTAATCTCGACTTAACCTGGGTGTCGAGGGCACTGTGGAGGGGTAGAGGTGTAAATGAACTGTCTCGTTACTCTGATGATGCTAGACGATAGAGGCCTGCTACAGCCGAGTTTGGGTGACAATGTGACAGGGGATTATCGGGATGGATCAGATAGCATGACGGACTATTATTTTTAGTTAACATGTGGAATGTAGGCCATGATTGTACAGCCAGGGGAAGAATAGGTAGGTGGAGCAATCAGCCCATCTAGGTGCAGTTCACAGAAAAACAGCTTACAAAGTTACACATTTGGCTGAAAAACATTTGGGTTCACATTTCAAGAGGAACCTGTAAATGGCGCAGAACGTGATCAAAATGCTTAAGTATTAATTTCATTTAATTTCAGATGCAAAATTTATGTTCGATGCACTTCCCTATCTTCCCTATTTTACCTGCATTTCTTCAGGTGAACAATGACTTGCCTTTGCATGTGTCTGTGATGGATGCCATGAGTGGGGCGGAATACATTCACCTTTACTTAAGTTTAGCAATTCAAAAGGAAAAATAAATGACACAATGGTTTTTTTACAAGTTTACTTATATTTAGTTATAATACAAAAATAAGTTTGAAAGTTTTGTTTTAATCATTATTTCAAGATATTTTGTGGAAAATTATACAGTTTGCCTTGTAAAAAGATAAGTATCTGTCATTTTGAGTGTATCATTTTTACATCAACTTTTTAATTTCAAAATGACATCTTGTCCACTTTTTAGCAATTTCAGTGATGGAAAATGTGTCTCAAGCCTAGATTAATATTAGGTCAAATACTGCTCGGGTCTTAATGAAATATGCTTGGAATGGCATGTTGATTTGATCATAATGTTATGGATGATAAGACGGGGACAATTAGCCCTGCAGATACCACCCCTGTCTCATCCCACCTTTGTAGCTGATAACCACATGGTGATGGGTTTATCAAAAAACACTGTGCTGTCACCTTTCCGACAAGTAGCCATCGTCAAGCAGGGATCAACGGAGAGTGGACAGATTTCATCTTGTTAGAGGGCCAGAATTGCCACCAGATAAAAACCTAAGTGGGTTGCGATGACATTTATGCTTTGGCCGCAGGCAACAGAAACCTAAGTGATGTGAAGGCTAGATTGTGTGGAAAGGAAATTGGTAATTTAGCTTATTTTTATCAGGGTTTTTTATTTATAAAAAATGAAATAATATATATTCACTGCATTAGCATGATTGCAAAAGTTATTTACTACCATAGGGCATTATGGGAATAGGAAAGACGTCTATATTTGTGTCTGAATGTATGCCCCTGGTGTTAGTGTACTAAAAACTACATACGCTAGGGAACAAACATTGATGTTAAATAACATGACAAGACCATTTCCACATTCAATAGAAATCTCTACTAAAAGCAGAGTTGATTGTACGATACCGATCATATCATAAGCATGTGTTTATGAATCTCTATCAAATAATGATGATACCAGGTGTTCCTGAATAGGTGAGCGTAGGAAGATAATTGTTTTATTTTATTAGTATTCTAACTGCAGTACACAATAGATGTTGATGTGAGCAGGGTACTACATGAACACTATTCTGAAATTGGAACAAAAAATATTGTCACTTCAAATTTATTCCAAGTGTTTTGGTTCTGATAACATGATTCAGGGTTGATCTGTTCATATTCTGTTCAGATATATGTGATACTATGAGACAATAGTTATAACAATTGCATCTTTGCTAAAGTGATCAAAATAAGATATTCTTTAAATAAAATCGTCCAAACCCTTCTCATAATCATAAGAAATCCCAGCAAAAGCAGAGTTGACTGTATTATTCCTACTACATCATGAGCATGTCTTCATGAGTCGCTATCAAATAGTGATGGTACCAGGTGCTCGCGTAAGCTGAGGCAATCCTGCCCCACCCACAATATTTGACCAAGCTTATGGAATTTGATCTACATATTTACAAAGGGAATTGACACAATAGCCAACTGTCCTGTCTTTTATCACAAAATGTCCTGGATCAAAGATACTATCAATTGCATAGTTTATAAATATTCAACTCAATGTTCTTGCCGTTTCCAACACTTCACCATTACATGTACAGGGACTTACCTGGGTCTTCCTAACAATGACTCCTGTGGTTTCTCAGTACGGATGCTAATCATGGAAGGGGATTTCCATGTTTGAAACAAACTCAGTGACTGAGTGGAGAAAATCAGACACACAGTACACATTAAGTTCATGCTAGCATGGCTACTACCTACCAGTAATTGATAACAGTAATTCAAACAGCCAAACTTTTTGTGCATCCCATGGGATGAACTGAAAATTATTTGCGTCCATTCTCAGTAATTATTTTCTGGTAAAAACCCTGCATGTAAATGTCACACACTTTTGTATATCACAAGCATAAACCTATACACCATAATTTTCTGAATATCTTTTCTTAAATCGAAATCAAGTCATTTATGGCTAAATAATCATTAATAACATCAATTGAAGTATGCAAAACCAAATTATGAAAATACACCATTATATACATGATCAAGATTATGACATTTGATATGATAAAATCCCAAAATTATTTCAACATTTTAATGTCATAATTAAGTAATTTATTACACAAAGTGCTAAGTGTCATCATCAATGTGAATAACCCCTTCCCCCATCCATCTCACCTATCTGAAAACACAGTCCCATCATTTTACAAAGTACCGGTAGACACAATTCATGGATAACAGCTTCTTAAATATACCGGTACTGTTATAATTAAAGCAATGTCTTGGTATAGGTCCTTATACCATTGTCAAGCAAGAAACATTGCTATAATAATACATTGTGGAAGTTGTTATCCATAAACTGTGTCTACTTTGTCTTCGGTCCACTAATCAGGCTACTCATCCATCAGGTTAGTAATCCTCAGATATCCTAACAAATATAAAGTCTATAGAGTTCCAACATTGTTACAATAGACTGCATACACAAAGTGCTAGTCACTGGTGTGTTAAAGCATTTCTCCCTATTGTATATATAAATATATATCACAGATCTTGTATCCTGTAGTTCACATCCCTGCTGTGGGTTATTGCGTAGTGCCAGACATATAAACCTGATCCATCATTAATGTGCATCACTATAACACATAATAGTAGCATCACTTTTGCCTGGAGATAAAAAACATGCACACTGCCCTAAGTTCAACACTGACAAGCAAGATCATCAAGATTGACAGGCAAAAAAACCGTGTGTCAGTTTCAGCAAATCATGGGCTCCATAATAAGAACGCCTAGCAGCAATTCAGGTACATAGTTGGCTTCACATAGTTCACCGATTTCACGCAATTCTGTACCGATTTTGAGAAAATGTGGAGAGCTTGTTTCCTCTCTATTATGTTGTGGCTCAGGTACGTTTTTGTGGCCTGCATGGGAGAGTGATTAATTAGATACAAATCACTGAGTTTGCATCACGTTATGTGACGGAACCATGCAGGGTCTTCCTACATAATAGCAGGGTATAGTCACTGCACTCACGACTTCAATACATTTTGACATTTTCCTTCAACTTGCAGTCTTTCATAAAAACAGTTGCTAACTCCTGGTTTAAGGCTCAGTGCTGTTGCCTAGGCAGCGAAGAACACAGAGTAAGATAGTTGTGTTTTATTACAAAATATTCAACTGACATCTCAAGGACTTTACAAGTAAATTTTTGCCTTTATTGTGCTTGAATAGGAGGTATTGATATCAAAGACATCCTTTTCATTTCACAGACTATTCGAATTTAATTTAAAAACAGCATGGTTCCTAATGAAATTCATACTTGAATTTCTAATATCTGCTGCATGAACCATTGAAATAATATTGGTAATATTTTACAGTTCAAAGACATATTCTTATCCAGAACATATAGATGTTTCATGACACAAATACACAATACATTTAGTGAGTGAGTGAGTGAGTGAGTGAGTGAGTGAGGTTTAACTGCTTTTAACAGCATTCCAGTCATATCCCGTTGTGTCAGTTTAATGTAGGAGGAAAGTCCAAGGTGATGCAGGTCTCAGGCATTTACCACAATGGTGAATCCCATGAGCATGGGTATGGTTCTGACAAACAGAAACATAATCAGGGTGAACATATATTCAACCCACAATGATAGGTTTCAGGTGTGCCCACGGTATGCAACTCTGCACAGTCAATTGTGGCGCCTTAGACAACTCGACCCCCTCTGTCCCCACTATACAAATAAGTCTTTGATAAGCACTTAGAAGTTCGAAGAACATGAATTGAAGATTAAAAACTTGTTTGGGGATAATGCAGGTAACAATGTTTCAGAACTACTTCTTGTCCCTTCATCAGGTGAGTCATCATGTGGAAAATAATGTTAGCCCTAGAACCTTGTTACAACAATAAAGAAGTTGTTATCCATCAAAAGTATTTCCATTATAGGATACACATGGAGATCATATCCTCACAGAAAGATTGCGTCTGTGTTCTTATTGGAGTGAGTGGCGTTAACTACCAGTAGAGAACATGCTTACCCTTTTTGCAAATACCTGGTGTCATCACTGATTTTCAGTGATCATAAATATAATTTTCATCATTATTTTGCCTTCTACGCCCCATGGAATATGTTTGGGCAGATATTTGAGACTGATGATTTTCTGGCGTTGATCTGAATTTACCAACAGAGCCAAATAACCTTCTCTATGTTTTGATATAACCAAAATTACTCTTGGCCAAATGCTATGCTGCACTGATACTGATGGTTGATGACATAACCTGATTCCAATAGTTATCCAATATTTGAGCAAGTGAATATTGTCATATCCTGCAGCAGGACATCTTCCCGAGGCAAGAGAGTTAACTGACTATAAAAGTCCAGTTTCCACCCATGCCGAACTAGGCTGGTATTATGGAGTTACATTTTGGCTGGACTAACGAGTCTCTGCATAGTCCAATCAAAATCGCGCACCGAAATCGAAATCCGGTTCGTAAAGTGTCATGCAGATTTCGGTCGACTGCAGGATTTGCAAAGCATGTGCACCGCTAACTCATTGTCAACAGATATTTTCTAAATCTTTTCATGTTTTTAATCAAAGTGCTCACATGATTTGATGCACTTCGCGATGTAAGACTCGTTTTATCACAATATAGATCTTGATTATCAATCAGATTATCTTGACTGGGCGTCACCGTTTTGTTTGAAGCAAATGCAAGTGATACGAGAGGTTGAATCTGATTGGTCAATAGGAGAGGCATAGAAAGAACATAACTCGTAATAGCCACTTGTGGCGCTACGATCGAGCCCAGGAATTCCAGCCAAGTTCGGCAAGGGTGGAAACTGGACTTTTAAATTTAGTTAACTCTCTTGCCTTGGGAAGATGGCAGCAGGAGGGCTACAGTTATGTCATGGTGCCATGTACATAATGAAGTTTGGACCAGACCACATACATACAGAGATACCTACCTACATGATAATAGCACAGTAAACAATTATAGTTAGGGGGATAAAGGTATGCCTCTTTTGATTTTTTTATAATTACAAACAGTATAGCATATTAACAAAATGTAAATAGTCTTTGACAGGCATTTAGAAGTTGGAAGAACATGAAAACATGAAATTTTTAAGGATAACAACTTATTTATTGTATCTAAGGATGTTTTAAGGATAGTTCTTGCCCATTCATCCTGTGAATACTGATGTCTGTAAATAGATTCATTGTCTGAAACACAGAGGAAGAATTTTTCTGTAAGAGTTTCCGCATATTGTATTTTTAAGTGTCACAATCCTACAAGGAGCACCTTCTTCTCTGTATTTACTGCATGACACAAATAGCCTTCTTTAAACCATGGCTCCTTTGTCTTTGACTGTGCAGCTAAACACCACTTGGCAATGACAGATGTTACCCCACCCAACCCCCCACCACAAAATGTGTGTGTTGCCAGAGTGATTTAAACATATGGTCATAAGAGGCGACTAACTGGATCGTGGTCAGGCTCGCTGACTTGGCTGATGCATGTCATCATATCCCAATTGCGTGGATGGATGCTCATGATGTCAATCACTGGATTGTCTGGTCCAGATTTGATTATTTACAGACAGCTGTCATATAGCTAGAATATTGCTTACAGCCTTAAACAACAAACAAACAAACATGCATATGAGGCCTACAATGAAGGCAAACAAACAAAGTCCTCTACTTTGGACAAATAATCCTCAAAGCTGGTAGATTATTCTCAAAATGTGATAAAAGATCAGAGCAAGGTAAAGGCAATTGTGATATTTGTAGGTTGTACGTGGCCATTGAACTTTAGGGAAAGATGTTTCTGATCTTCCACCACCCAATCCAACTGGTCCTGTTTGCCATAAGCACCCACAAATACCACTCACTTACAATAATTTCTTCTTCTGATGCTCCTATAGCGCTACTTACTGTATAGAAAACATGTCAAGTGTCAACAATCTATTTCAAATATCGTAAAAAGAACAGTTTCCCTGTTATTCGTTATCCTGAGAAGTTAAGCCACTTCCTAGTTGTTGTATTTGTTGATGAAAGGTAGAGCCAGAGCCTGTTTTGATTTTCTCAGCTGTTCATATATATATTAACTTGTGGCACCTGAAGTGGGAAACGAGCTCTGCACTGACAGTTAGTTGCATTAGCTTATTACCATAACTTACTCTGACAACAGCCATGCTTATTTCATTTCCCATCAATCATAGCATACAAATTGACACAAAATCCTGGAAATTTACACCTCTTTCAAATATTTTTTTGCAGCTCAGACAGAATGAAAGGATTTATTTCAAATCAACTCAAAATCATCTTCAGAAAAAGTCACCCCCAAACCACAGGCACTTCCAAACCCCGAGAAAGATACACACAATCAGTTGTTACAACCAGTAACTTTGCAAAAACTGATGCCGAAATGGTCCAAGAAACAGTCCCTACAATCACAAACTGATGCCGAAATGGTCCAAGAAACAGTCCCTACAATCACAAACTGATGCCGAAATGGTCCAAGAAACAGTCCCTACAATCACAAACTGATGCCGAAATGGTCCAAGAAACAGTCCCTACAATCACAAACTGATGCCGAAATGGTCCAAGAAACAGTCCCTACAATCACAAACTGATGCCGAAATGGTCCAAGAAACAGTCCCTACAATCACATACTGATGCCGAAATGGTCCAAGAAACAGTCCCTACAATCACAAACTGATGCTGAAATGGTCCAAGAAACAGTCCCTACAATCACAAACTGATGCTGAAATGGTCCAAGAAACAGTCCCTACAATCACATACTGATGCCGAAATGGTCCAAGAAACAGTCCCTTCAATCACAAACTGATGCCGAAATGGTCCAAGAAACAGTCCCTACAATCACAAACTGATGCCGAAATGGTCCAAGAAACAGTCCCTACAATCACAAACTGATGCCGAAATGGTCCAAGAAACAGTCCCTACAATCACAAACTGATGCTGAAATGGTCCAAGAAACAGTCCCTACAATCACAAACTGATGCTGAAATGGTCCAAGAAACAGTCCCTACAATCACATACTGATGCCGAAATGGTCCAAGAAACAGTCCCTTCAATCACAAACTGATGCCGAAATGGTCCAAGAAACAGTCCCTACAATCACATACTGGTGCCGAAATGGTCCAAGAAACAGTCCCTACAATCACAAACTGATGCCGAAATGGTCCAAGAAACAGTCCCTACAATCACAAACTGATGCTGAAATGGTCCAAGAAACAGTCCCTACAATCACAAACTGATGCTGAAATGGTCCAAGAAACAGTCCCTAAAATCACAAACTGATGCTGAAATGGTCCAAGAAACAGTCCCTACAATCACAAACTGATGCCGAAATGGTCCAAGAAAGTCCTTACAATCACAAACTGATACCGAAATGCTCCAAGAAACAGTCCCTAAAATCACATACTGATGCCGAAATGGTCCAAGAAACAGTCCCTACAATCACAAACTGATGCCGAAATGGTCCAAAAACAATTCAAACATTCAAAACAGTTTTAACAATCAAAAGGCAATCACAGCCACATGAACATATGGTTCCTGAAATAAAGTTCTACTAAAACGACCCACAGAATCTCCAAAAGAAGCTGTTGAGAAAGGGATGAGGGTGACAATGTGATTGTTGTAGGATGTATATGCTCAAGGGCATGTAACAGAGAACAAAACAATACTCACAATCAAGGTCTCCGTCTAATGAATATTATCACATATACAATTCCAATTTAAACACAAATTCAAAATTTCAAAAACTTTCCATCATTTATCATCATCATTCCTAACAGTCAGATACGTACACCTGAAACCTTTAGCAACCAAATGATGTTCTAAATTTGTTCTGATCTAACTCCGACATTTCAATGTGAACATTTCTGCGGACAGTGTTCCCAATATCAACAGACCTGATGTGATGATAAGACCTCCTTAATTGGAACAAATTTCAACTCATGATATAATCTTTCTCTCTTTAATTCCACCTTTCCTCTGAAAAATTCCATATATAATGTGCAGTTTCTTCAGCCTCATGAAGGGAACCGATATCTAGTTGAAAAAACTTATCATAAACTGTGTTCATCTCTTATCTGTGCACTTAGTACACCACAGCAATCATTATGATCTTAAATATAACATTTGGTCCAAAGCAGGAGCCATGGGGATTTTATTTCCATTATCATCATTAATGGTGTGGTGGTATCCATAAACATTTAATAGGCTTCATAAACTGTATAGACAAAGTGGGAATGATGTAATGTTCTCCCATTTTCTTGTACATGTATAGACTGCCTTGTGAGAAAATGTCATTTCACATTTCAAGATTAAATAGCCATACAATAATTATTATTGAACAGACCCAAAAAAAACATTTTAACAATTATCTGATTGTAAAACTTCCATCTTCTTATCATCATAACAGTAAAGGGTAAACAATGCAGTGTATTATAAAGCAAGATTTGTTTTAGGCCAAAGTAACATTTTTCAAGGTCTGAGTAACAGGTGCATCCAGCCTAACAACATATTCTTGCATGTGGACCTCACATTCTCGAGGTTTGATGTAATATTATTTGAGTAATTCTAAGTTAACTTATTCTATTAGCCAATTTAATCGTCAGGTTGACCAAATATTCTTGCAGGATGAAGTAATGTATTCTATCAGCAGGCAATAGTTTATTTTACCTAAGATCTAAGCAACATTGTTGCAAGTCAAAGCAACATATTTTGGCAGGTCTAAGCAACAATCTTGCAGGTCTAAATAACATATTTACCATTTAATATTTTCTTGAAAGTCTGGGAGGAAATACTTAGTCTGGACCATGATTGGTGGGAAAAGTAGCCCTCCTAAAACTATATGTCAATGCCTAACTTCCATGAAATGTGTCACATTTCAACCTTCCAGACACATGCTGTGTATATGTATATATGAGTATCAAAGTAGTGTAAAATTCCAGACATTGGAATAGAATTACAATCAATATTGTTTAGCTTATAATTATCAGAAACAAAAATAAGTTTCTTGTTGATATTCGGCTGTTCACTGATCAAACAAAATGGTGTATCAAATCCTAATTCATTGCCTGTATTATCCATGTTGCTTCCATTTCTCCAAATCAGCTAACTACAGGAAACATTACCCATGACTGTTTAATATATCCAATGTGTTTGGCAGACATAGCACTGGTCCAGCACTAAATGCAGGAAGGATATGTTGCAAGTCGGGGCTCCAACCTTCAATACTCAGGACTGCAACAAAAATAAATATGGCGGCCATATGAACATGATAGCCCCACTTCCCAAAAACATTACTTTTCCCATTTTAGCTAAATTTGCAACGATTGTTACACCATGAGAATAATTCATTAAACAGAAATTCTAATTTCCATTTTATAAATTTTGTCATTATTTGTAACATATTTAAAATGCTGGTGTCATCTAACCTCAAAATGGCTGCCATGCTGGCGTCTGCTCTTTGACAAGCAACAAGGGTGTTTATATGACATGGAAACCTTTCCCCTGATGTAAAACAAAAGCTTGTGAAGGTCATATACATTAGAGGGAAGCTGAGAATGGGAAAAGACTGTTACATATTATACACCTGCAAATGTTTCTTTAAATCACGGGTGCCATTTTTAGACTCTCTGCTTGTCTAAGAGAAATCAATCCACCAGGAAAGCACATCGTCATGTATCCTTTCGCATAACAAAAATAAACTGGACATTCATAAAAATGGGAATCTTAAATGCATTACAGGTTTACAATTTGCATCTTCTTTATACAAATAAATTTACACTGAGATAACCTAGGAGTTCAGGAGTACATTTATACAAGACACATTAGGATAATGTTGTGATTGGCACTTTAAAATCTCCAGTACCCCTTTTTCAGTGTAAACTTCACACTCAACACATTGGCATATAATAAAAACGTAAACGTACTCAAAATAAAGGGTTCCTATGACATACAGAACAAACTGATGTACTTTGATTCAGATGAGGTTTGCGCATGATGTTCTTCAGTACTACCATTACCACTATCGAGGCTAGACGTTGAAATGAATCCTGATAAATCTAAAGTGTAAACGATGATTTATCATGCAGAATAATCCTTTAAAATGTCACCTCTCACCTACAATTTTTGAAAGTTTTTGGCAACGGATAAACTGCAGGACTTCCGTTTCATAAAATACAAATTTGATGTTTTTCAAATTAGTCTGTATAAGCTAAGGTTAAACTGCAGGACTTTCTATTTATAAAACACAAATTTTACTAGTTTTTGGAACTAGTCTGCAGGAACATAGGTTAACATGAAGACCGGAATAATCAGCACCAGGCTTGTGCACTGATAGGCCTCCTGCTACTCCCTCCGCCCGATGCACAGGGCTCAGTCAACGGAAACCTATCACATTCGTTGCCACGCCATGAAAGTGGAGTCTGATCTTCAAAGCCTGGCACAAAACATTTGTGGCACATTTGGAAAGGTTTTACATAGACGACCAAGGCATGTGCCTGTTTTGATGCAATCTGTCGGCAAATGCAAGAGATTCTGCAACATACATGGCGAGAATGCCTGCATAAATGCAGAGAAATGAGAGACACGGAAGCAATGTGTTTGATGGTATGCTGGATGTTTTCTTATGCTGGTTAGATCCATACCCTGTTAATATTCCTATAATGTGTTCAGGGCATCTGGGAGATCGATGATGCAAGTTCACACCTGGGACGTGTATATTGTTCCCCTCAGGTGAGAGTAATTACAGGTATCTCTTGAGAACAGACATGACTCTTTGCCACCTTTATCCCCTGCTTTTCTGTAGATTTTCTATACCACGCATGTTGTACAAATTCATTCATATGTAGAATAATAAATCAGTCATAAAAATGAATCATGATTTTGAATTGTTTGTTTTTGATTTGTCTTTTTTGTTTTCAGTGCCTGAGAAAAATAATGAATCTCAAACTGATATGCGTACCTTTAAGCTTGGTTACCTTTCAATTAGTATTTTGCATGCAGGGAAAAGTTAATTGAAAGATGAAGTGAAGTGAAAATCTCTGTTATCCATAATACAAATATGATTATATGTTTAATACTTATGTAGCTATAGGCTTGAGTGAGTGAGTGAGTGAGTGAGTGAGTGAGTGAGTGAGTGAGTGAGTGAGTTATTTGAATAACACCACTTTAAACACAATACTACAGCTATATCATGGTGAGTCAGCTTAATGTGGGAGGAAAGTCTGGTGTGATGTAGGTCTCAGATCTTTACCACTTTGGTGAAACCCAAAAGCATGGTTATGGTGCTTATTGATCATTTGAAACATAATCGGGACAAATTTGGATTCGAACCCATGATTATAAGTTTGCCCAAAAAACACAACACATTGGTGAAACCCACAAGCATGGGTATGGTGCTTATTGATTTGTTTAAACATAATCGGGACCAACCGGGATTTGATGATCATAGGTTTTCCCAAGGAACTCTTAAGACAACTGGGCCACCCTTGTCCTTTTGTAGATTCAAGGGAGTCAGTCATGCATTGGCTTCTACCCTATGTTGCCCCACCTCCCAAATAACAAAATAAGGTCTATGTGCTATACAGCTCATCTTTGATACATACACAAATTTGTAGCATATACATGTATTACAAAGACATCATAATCGTAAGTCTAGAGACCAAGTTTGATCAAAAATGTCAAAATCATTTTTGCAACATTGTATACAACAGCTGCAGTTGATGCTTCAAATAAACCCGAAAGAATCAGTAATCATTATCATTTATAGCAAGTGACAGCTTTCTGGGGCATGAAACAATCAATATCGTAACATGTTCAAAACAAATTCTCCATTTTTAAAAAAAAGAAAAATTCTTGTTTAACAGTACAATATACGAGTGTGAAAACATTTTGTTTTCGCATGAATACATTTCAGACATTGCAGTAGCACATAGTTTCACACTCACAACAATTATTGGCTGTTAAACCTTGCCCGTGTTACCCGAGAACCAAATTGCATTTGCTTGATTTTAGTGTTTTTGTACTTATTAAGCAAAAAATGGTATTGCAATTACAATGTAAATGTAACCATAACAGTTCATCATGATTTTACATATCTATTGTCCTATGAAGTCCGAAAGACAGTGAAATAGCATGATTTGGGAGTGAAACTAAAGTTGCTTTCTGTAAGTGAAGTATCAGCTGAGCAATGCATCCTTGAACAATTCATTCTGTAAAAATTACATGAAGTCATTGAACAGACAGAGTTGTTGCTGAGATATTTTAGGGGTTGGGAAATTGGCAAGAAAGTTCAACTTATTTTGCTGGTTTTATGAAGACTGAAGTTTAAGATACATAAGCTATTTGATGAATCTTAATTAAAACATGGCCTGACAAAGTAGAAGGTTTCATCGAGGCAACACCAACTGAAACAATATTGAGAAGATTACCCAAATATTCCAATGTTGTGTTATGAACAAGAAAGCTAATATTTACATAATACTGCATATTTGATAGGACATATACTACTCAAAAAAATTTAAGGACCGCCCGATTCTTTCACATTACTATACTTCATCTGCGATGCCATGACAGATGAACTATAGTAAAATAGTAATATCAAAGAATTGGGTGTTCCTTAACATTTTTGAGCAGTATACAACCCAACGATACCAAGAGGTATCATGTTCACCAAATGCTGATGTCATGGGCATAATTAACTGAGATCCCATGCCTCGGTTTCAGTGTGCTATTTAAGTCTTACACTCAGATCAGTAATTCCAGGTACAAATGAATCATAACCTCACAATATTCATGACTCATATTTCAGTATTAATAACAAAAACAAACATGCTGAAGCAATACATTCTCGTTGGTTATACCAGGAACTGTTAAAAAAAGCACTCTTAGAACTAAGACTATCATAATGTCCATACTTTAACACTGAGAAGCTTTACTTCGATGGGGCGGTTGGGTAGCCTAGTGGTTAAAGTGTTTGCTTATCACGCCGAAGACCCAGGTTCGATTCCCGACATAGGTACAATGTGTGAGCCCCATTTCAGGTGTCCCCCGCCACGATATTGCTGGAATATTGCTAAAAGCGGCGTAAAACCATACTCACTCACTCACTTTACTTCGATCAATGGATCAGCGTGCACTCAATTTTTATTCTCAGCTTCCTGGGGAGTATACAATCCAATCTATCTGTGAAGGGCTAGAAGGTTAACAGTCACATTACCATCTCATCTTACTGGTTACTTATGACAGTCATAATGCTAAGATAACTTTGTGCAATGGTCCAGTGCTAAGATCGCCACTTTGTGCAATGGTCCAATGCTAAGATCGTCACTTTGTGCAATGGTCCAGTGCTAAGATCGTCACTTTGTGCAATGGTCCAGTGCTAAGATGGTCACATTGTGGAATGGTCCAATGCTAAGATCTTCACTTTGTGCAATGGTCCAGTGCTAAGATCGCCACTTTGTGGAATGGTCCAATGCTAAGATCGTCACTTTGTGCAATGGTCCAGTGCTAAGATCGTCACTTTGTGCAATGGTCCAGTGCTAAGATCGCCACTTTGTGCAATGGTCCAGTGCTAAGATCGCCACTTTGTACAATGGTCCAGTGCTAAGATCGTCCCTTTGTGCAATGGTCCAGTGCTAAGATCGCCACTTTGTGGAATGGTCCAGAACACCAGAAAGTCTATCCTACTTACCACACTGACTTGGTACATCCATATATGTATTTTGTTCAACATTGCACAGTGTCCATGAGCTCTTCACAGACTCCCAGGGTGTGTGTATCTCACAGAATATTCCGTCAGGGTTCCGGTCTCTTGGGAACTCAACAGTATGGTAATGCTGCTCTGTAAATAAACAAGGACATGATACAACCCCTTCAAGACCTGTAATCCAAGAGTTCTAAAGTTTAATGCTTCCTTAAAAAGCCTCAGGCTTGTTTTTACATGTGTACATTGACGGAAACATATCACCAGCCGGGTTTTCGGATGCAGGACAACACAGTACCATGATTGCCTCTGTATCAAAGACACATGTAGGACTTCATTGTGTATCTATGTATGTAAGAGCTTTCAACAAATCAGCTGTGCTGGTCTGTTCTACAGCAAACTATGTTAAGTCTCTTGCGGAAATTGTAGACAATTTGTAGTTTGTAGAACTTTGCCACTGTTTCTTCATGGAATGTTACACAATAAATATCTTATCTGATCTTTGGTTACATCAGGAATTTCACAGTAAATTTAAAATCGATGTTGATTTTGTAACCTAAACTTTTCTGGGACACAAAATATAAAGGTTTATTATGGCTCTGTATGTATTTGCAGAATTATGTACATAATAATCAGCATGTTTTTCTCAGTTTCCTACGTCGTTGTACTGATGTACTGCTCTTGTTACGTTCAAATTGTAGCTGTGTTTTACATTGCGTCTCTTCGTTAATAGAATGTATTGCAATAAATAGTATCTTTTCTTAAGAAATACATCTTTTTAATGCAGACAAATATGGTCTTTGTTTTACGAATAGAATATGCCAGTGAACTGTGTGCCTATTCACAAACTGTGGATGCCCATGGGAACTCAGGGGGAATGTATCCCCAGCACCCATTGCTACTTGTAAGAGGTGACTAACTTGGGGGATTCAGAGTGAGAATCAGTGTTTGAAATAATCTTATAACCCAACAAGGGAGCTGGGAATGTGACCCATAAATGTTGCCTGCCCCTCTTCAAAAATACCTGCCCGCATTCAGACATCATAAATATTGAAAAGTCATGAAAAATAAAAGACAAATCATGTCTTCATTTAGTAGAAATAATGCAAACAATTATTTGAGAATCTAAGAGGAGTTATAATAAAACTTAATACATAAGTAGTCATAAGATTATCTGCCAGTCTGTCGGGCAGGTAGAGGAATATATATGCAGCCTTACAGAAAAGTTACAAGTCACTGGCAGGTGGGCAGGCAGTTATTTCAGACACTGGTTAGAATAGATCCTCAGCAATCTATGCCGGAGGTAAGAGGTGACTTCATGGGTCCAGTGGTCTGGCTCGGTGATGGGTGATGGCATGTCATCATACCCTGATGGTGTACATTGTTGCTCATGATATCAACCGGTGGATTGTCTGGTACAGCTATATTGTTGTTTACAGGATGAATATTGCTGAGTGAGGCGTTGAACAACAAACACACACACAAACTGGGCATGATTGGTTGAACTCTGGCCTTATCAACAAGTCCAGGCCCTAGAGATACAAGATATTGATCTAACTTGTGTAGACCATTCAGGCCTATCTTCTGCCTGTCCATCATGGACGAACAAAGAAGAGGACACCAGCATTATCTCTACAAACCACCAACTAAATACCCAAGGACATGAGTTGACAGGTGCCCCTAGTGGCCAGGATGCCTGCACCTTTACACGAACACCTGGTACCATCAATAGCTGATAGTGATTCAAAAACACATGCTTTTGATATAGTCAGATTCATACAATGGACACTGCTTTTAGCAGAGATTTCTTATGATTATGGAAAGTCTTTTGTTGCTTTTATTGACCCTGTTTACTCAGATACAATCAGCTTTACAGAAACATGCCAGAAACAAACAATTATTCAAATAAGATAGGCAATTTAGTCCTACTAGTACATCAGCTATACAAAGGATGGCATACACCTGTCGGATGAACAAGTGATGTCAATAATTCAGTCATACTCTTCTCAGTCAACAATTTTCACCCAACTGTCTGGTGTGAACACAAGACGTTAACAAATCTGTC
This sequence comes from Haliotis rufescens, assembly GCF_023055435.1. Taxonomy (NCBI): domain Eukaryota; kingdom Metazoa; phylum Mollusca; class Gastropoda; order Lepetellida; family Haliotidae; genus Haliotis; species Haliotis rufescens. The sequence goes on from NW_025964112.1 coordinate 7,652,080, forward strand.
ACACAACGGTCTGTTGTGAACACAAGACGTTAAGAATTCTGTCATACAACTGTCTGCAGTGAACACAAGACATTAACAATTCTGTCATACGATTGACTGTTGTGAACACAAAACATTAACAATTCTGTCATACGATTGACTGTTGTGAACACAAGACATTAACAATTCTGTCATACGATTGACTGATGTGAACACAAGACATTAACAATTCTGTCATACGATTGACTGTTGTGAACACAAGACATTAACAATTCTGTCATACGATTGACTGTTGTGAACACAAGACATTAACAATTCTGTCATACGATTGACTGTTGTGAACACAAGATATTAACAATTCTGTCATACGATTGACTGATGTGATTACAAGATGTATACACTTCTCCCATAACTGTGTCTAAAGGAAACATGGATCTCAGATGGGAATAATATAACCATAACCATTAGTATTGTTTCATCTTTAAGATGACTTAAAGGAGGCTCCAGTACTCTGTTACACGAACCTTGGGAAATAAGATAACACATATCTAATATACGACACTTCAGTTTCTCTCATGTTCAGGTCCATGAAAGATATCCCCACACAGATGTCAAGTAAGAACTGCAAAATGGACATGTGTCAAAAGGAGAATTTATTTGTCCCAATAAATCAAAAACATAAACTTTACAAGTTAAACATTTATCCTGTTTGTTGCCCATGGATTGAGAGTCGGAACCATAAACCAGGGGCACAAGTCAGGAAGGAAGTGCTGAGGTCTGCAACCTCGTCCAGCGATAAGACATTTTCACACACTTTTTACTGTTAGTTGAAACCTCACAATCTCACAAAAATATGACAAATACAGTGGTGTTGGGATATTGAGTTTCACAACCACATTTTTAGTCAGTGAGGGTGGATAAGGGCCTTGATACAGGATCTGTCACTCAGATTCACCAACCATAGCCTAACAGCTCCCCGATAACATTTCACGCCCATCTCTGCCAATTATTATTGCAAAGTCAAAGTTTTCATCAAGTCAAGATGGAATTAACCCTGAAGATCCCTGTTGAACTAGAAGGGCTTATAAACCTTCCATGCAACTCGATGCTCCCCTTTCATCTCCACTGCCATAGATAAAGTAAGAAATAGTTCAGGAAAAGTCCTACAAAGCTGAGACCTTATCAAAACCTAGCCTGCTGGGCTGTAGCTCCAATAATCTCACAAGACTGATGGGTTCTGTCCTTAACTCTGATTGATGTCCATGATTTACAGTTTCTGAAGGTTAACAAAGTGAATATGGGCCTTCCCTCTAACACAGACTGTGTTAAGATATGACTAGCTTTGTCACCAACAAAGATCAGGACTGGATAGTTTCTTATGTTATAAATAGGCTCTCCCTCCATCAAGTGTGTAAGCAAGGATACATCACTATGGTGTCAGCATCATATACCTCATGCCTGGTGTCGTATCACATGACACTGCACTATAAATTGGCAATATCATACATATCATCATACATACATGTAAATGTAAATGTCCACAGTCATGAAGATAAATTATTTCAATACATCCTGTCAAATAATGAAGCAGTCAATATCAACTGCATTTGTTTCCACATCTATAATTTCAAACAATAAATACCCCTTCATAATCAACCGTTGACATTTTATGTATAAAAATATCATCAAATATGTAATATTGATTATTTTGTTTTTGTATGTGTCCACAGGAATGTAAATTATGTATGTCTGTATATATGTATATATAAATCATAATGTCTTGTCTTTTAAAATTGCATCTGTCCCGTAATGGAACGTTTCTGCAATAAATATTATCTTATCTTATCTTATTACATAGATGGTGATATATATATTGGTCTTCTGTTACACTGTATATTTCAAAAGTGTATAACCCATGCACTTTACCATTTTGCTTCATTCAAAACTAGTCATGTTCATGCTTTGTACCCTGACCTGTGGGTGTTATGTAATTCTTCTTCTTATACACACACACACGCATGCATGCACGCACGCACATCATACACCAATTCACATGATGTTTATTTCTTAACTTTTAATGTATGATTTTGTTACAATACGGGAAATTTGTAGGTATTAATCTTATCATAATACAACCCTTGTATATTGGTGAAATATCCTGTTTGTATTTCAAAATTATTATTTTTTGCGAATGTGCCTTTTATTTTGTTTATTCCTCAAAGACATTTCAGCTTCAAAATAATTTATTACATTTTTTAACACCTAAAAAATAAATAGTTTAACACTGAACACACCCATCCTCAAACATTGCAACATGCTGATAACCATCATTTGCTAAAAATTTCATGAGCATGCCAATATCGGTCTTAGTTATACATAGTTCCATTGTTCACATGCCAAATATCTTCACACAGAGCTAGGTAATAACTGTCACATCTGGGTACTAATTTTCCCATATTTTATAGAACTCAGATGAGAAAAAAACAAAAGAACTCTTGCATCTCTGATGTTCCATATCAGCACCCATGTTTAATGGTACAATACTGCCTTCCCCTATCAACACACATGCTTTCATAATGAAGCATGTCATTCAGAAGTTAACATACCCTACAGAGAATCACATTCCTATCAGCATGAAATGTGTCAGGCACTGCGTTGGTACTGAACCATGGAATGTCCAGCAGTAAAGACATTATCAGAGGCGCTGCAGCCTCCCACAAGACAACAACATTCCTGGAGATGTTTACGCTGGTTACTCTGTCCTGGCCTAATTACGGTTACGACCAATTAACACAAGCCTGTTTGTCCTCATAATGACATTCAGCCGACCCCTGACCTGCTGGCTGACAGCCATGGCTCCCTTGGGGTCCAAGTGTGCCAGTGAAGACACTGTAACTATTGTCCACATTCTTTCCACTCGTTATTGTACGAAGAACCTTTGTTTTGCTTCCTTAAAGAAAATGTGATACAGTGAATTACAGTAAATATTTAACTTGTTGAGCTCAAAGAAGGAAGAATATGGCTGATTTGTTTCAATACAATTGATGAAATTCTTTCAAAATAGTGATCCGGTGAATGGTCCAATTGCAATTATTATGATTGACATTCGTAAATGTTTAACTTGTAAACATGGTAAATAAATAATATAAATAAGAATATTATTCAAGTTTGTACAAAAATTTGAATCACAGACTGGTATCAGATCTAAAGGAGTAAATTATAATGTTAAACTCAAACCGTGACAAGAGATCGATACCTTTGAAAACTTATAAAAATATATTATCTTCTCAAACAAAATAGAGAAAACAATATCTCGATCACCTTGTAAAGATCTGCCTTGAACAATGAGAAAATATGGGATTTGAAATGTTAGTTAATCTTTTCCATAGTTCAGTTAAATGACCATTTTTATATTATTCTGCCATTTTGGCACCTGAATGTGATTGTCTGTATCTTGATCTCATAAAATCACAGTTCAACACAGAAGCCATTTATTGAATAAATGAAAAAAGTTTTCATCCAAAGTTATAATCTGATGCTTGAAAACCTAAAGTGAAATGATTTTCACAAAAATGTCTTTAAACCCTCAATAAAATATAGTCCTTCTAAATGTATGATAAACCCTCAATAAAATACAGGCATTCTAAATGTATGATAAACCCTCAATAAAATATATGCCTTCTAAATGTATGATAAACCCTCAATAAAATATATGCCTTCTAAATGTATGATAAACCCTCAATAAAATACAGGCATTTGAAATGTATGATGTATGGAATTATTTGGGCCACTTGAGGATGGGAAAAGAAATTGCATGTTTTGAAAGAGAAGTATGACAAAACAATCCCAAATCAGGCCCTGTTAGAATCAAAAGTGTTGTTAGTATTGTTTTCTTGTTTGTTAGTTTGTTGTTTAACGCCACACTTAGCAATATTCCAGCTATAAGACGGTGGTCTGTAAATAATTGAGTCTGGACTAGACAACCCAATGATTGACATCATGAGCATCGATCCACACAGTTGAGATACATTAGAATAGTTCTAAGCAATTGGGACACGATGACATCCATCAACCAAGTCAGCGAGCCGGACCACCAGATCCAGTTAGTTGTCTCTTAAGACAAGCATGGGTTGCTGATGACCAATTCTAACCCAGACCTTCACGGGGCAGGTTGCTAGTAATTAAGTGTAAGCAATAGCATAGTCATGTCGCATGGTTAAGGCCAGATAAGCTTAAATCAAAACCTCACTTTCATACAACCAGTTTACAACAAAGAATGGTTCACTCCCAACTGTCGCCCCAATTGTCAGACGTGCCAATCATCAGACAGGTGAAGTGTGACCAGTAGCACTGCCTAGTCTTACCTACTTAATTAATGAGCATCTTCCAATTGTGAGCAGTGTTAGATACTTCAACTCGACCAGATTATTAACCAGTGCTTATAAGTTGTGTTTCATCAGTTCTATCCTGGAATCCAAGGATAGGCTATAAAATTGAAGAAATTAGACTTAGTCTCCTGGGAGACCATGCAAACATAATTCATATCCTGTTTTTTTTCATCTGAAATTGCAAATGTTATGACACAAATCCATAGGTATAAAAACTCAGTTGAGCTAATGATCCAAGCCAATGCATACGTCCATTAGCCTCCTTCTCTGTACCTGCAAGACAACATGTACGCTGCCTAGTTCCCAAACAAGCCTCTGTAATAAAACATGGAGCCTTGATAACTCTTTACACTCTGCAGATTAGGAGGCAAATGTTTTTGCTGACTCAGAGATAATTCCTACAGTTCATGACATTCAAATACCTCACAGAATCATTTATACATTGTATCCATAACTTTTCAGAAGCGACTGTGTGATCAGTGGCTCAAACCTACCCTATTAATAAAACATGCATCAAAGCTGAAGATATATGAATTAACTTGAGGGAAATTGATCCAGGCTTATTCCTTTTGGGGGTCCAGGAGAGTCAATGTAAGACTGCATGTGCTCAGAGGCCATTAGTTTCAAATAAATATGGAGTTCCTAAACTGAAATGATGGTACAAGTGCTGAGTGCTAAAAAATCATGAAGCATGTGACCGAGTATTGTATTGTATTTAAGAGATAAACAAACAGTGCGAGTTGTTTATCGTAAGAGAATATACCATAAGAAAACACCCTGTTACATTCGGACCTCCGCAATGTCGGCTCGGAGTCAGTATGCTGTGTCTGAGTGGGGTATTCATGGTGAACTGCGGCAAAGTATCTCAGTGGGCTAGCACCATAAATCGGCATGATTCCGGACTAGTACAAGCAGTACAAAACCCATTTCACCTCACCACCTCCTAACTATTTGGAGACAGCCTTTGGGTTTCTAACTGTCATTATTGTTACAGGACAATTAACAATACATGTATTCATCAGGAAATCATCAATCTTGATCTTTTCAAACTGTCATGAACTGACACAAATGTAAGTGACTGATTTTTATATTACAAATGGGGTTAATGGTCTTACAGACAAATATATTACAGGTTCTGACGATGATTGATCCTTGTTTTTCAATTAACAGGGTCAAGGGCACTTGCTGCTTACTTGGTCACATTCAATCTCACTCAAAATATGCCATTCATTTTGAACGAATCATAACAATACCCTTAAATCCAAGATAGGATGAGATAATATTTTCATTATTATGGCCATTTACATTTTGAGGGGTTAATTTTTTTACAAAAAATATATTTCTTTCCTGACTGTGTTAGGTACAGTGAAATAGGTAGTGTTTTTCATCATCAATGGTTGAACATGTAGAGCATCGTCTCTGATGTAACAGAGTTGTTTTTTGTATGTCTGTTAATTATGACCAATGAGTATTTATTGATTGAAATTATCATGGAAACATACAAAATTGATGTGATGTCATTATTTGAGAGGATGTCATGAAATAATTTTTCAAAAAGTTCTTTCTTGACTGTGTTTGGTATAGTGAAGTAGGTAGTGTGTTTCAACATCAATAATCAAACATCTATACCACTCAACATTTGCAAAGGACCACACCTTTGACTAAAGATGACTATTGGTCCTTACAAATGTTGGGTAGTATAGTCATGATGCAGTATAATCTGTTATGAAAGGGTATTGCTAACATTTCCAGCAACACCAATGTTTCCAGCAGAGCTTGTTGGCAGGAAGACGGCATTAAAATGTCATATTCCGAACATGCCACAGAAACCTGCCCTCATAGCAGCAAATGAGGAGGCAAATACCCTAAGACACTGGAAGTATAATTAAATGTGATAAGGCTGACAGAATGCAGACCCTAAAGGTTGAGGTTTGTGATGGACTTGTATTTATTCTGCTGCTAACAAGTCACCCCAATATAAACTGTAGGGGAGGTCTCTCACTAGTTCTTCACATCTGGTCATATAGATACACAAAAAGGCTTGGGACCTACAATATGCTAATCCTACTGAAAAATGTATCTTTATCAAAATATAATCTGTTATGTTCATGATGGACAAACTCGCCAATGCAAAGAACCAACAAGTATTTGTCACAGAGTGACGAAATATCCCCCGCCATATACACCATAGTACCAAATATGAAGACAATCCAGCGATTAGTTCTTGAGATATTGTGGCAACACCGTTTTCCAACTCCAAAAACAGATTTGCCAGCTGTGACCTTGAAAATGGGGTCAAGGTCACCAAATCTGACAGGTGTATGCGGTGTCTGTATATACACTATAGTTCCAAATATGAAGACAATCCAGCGATTAGTTCTTGAGATATCGCGGCAACACCGTTTTCAAACTCCAAAAGCAGATTTGCCTGCTGTGACCTTGAAAATGGGGTCAAGGTCACCAAAACCGACTGGTGTCTGTGGTGTCTGTATATACACCATAGTTCCAAATATGAAGACAATCCAGTGTTTAGTTCTTGAGATATCGCGGCAACACCGTTTTCCAACTCTAAAAGCAGATTTGCCTGCTGTGACCTTGAAAATGGGATCAAGGTCACCAAAACCGACTGGTGTCTGCGGAGTCTGTATATACACTATAGTTCCAAATATGAAGACAATCCAGTGTTTAGTTCTTGAGATATCGCGGCAACACCGTTTTCCAACTCCAAAAGCAGATTTGCCTGCTGTGACCTTGAAAATGGGGTCAAGGTCACCAAAACCGACTGGTGTCTGCGGTGTCTGTATATACACTATAGTTCCAAATATGAAGACAATCCAGTGTTTAGTTCTTGAGATATCGCGGCAACACCGTTTTCCAACTCTAAAAGCAGATTTGTCTGCTGTGACCTTGAAAATGGGATCAAGGTCACCAAAACCGACTGGTGTCTGCGGAGTCTGTATATACACCATAGTTCCAAATATGAAGACAATCCAGTGTTTAGTTCTTGAGATATCGCGGCAACACCGTTTTCCAACTCTAAAAGCAGATTTGTCTGCTGTGACCTTGAAAATGGGATCAAGGTCACCAAAACCGACTGGTGTCTGCGGAGTCTGTATATACACCATAGTTCCAAATATGAAGACAATCCAGTGTTTAGTTCTTGAGATATCGCGGCAACAAACAGGTGGGACGTACGGACGGACGTACGGACGGACGGACGGACGGACGGTCGTGAATACTATATCCCCCGCTTCGTGCTTTCGCGCGGCGGGGGATAATAAACACACTGTATGTTACAAGATGACAAAGCTCACAGATCTGCAAATACTAACAAAGCCACACACCCCACTACATCAGAGGCTATGCTCCATATGTTCAACCATTGATGATGAAAAACACTACCTACTTCACTGTATCAAACACACTCAAAAAAGAAATATACTCTTTGGAAAATTATCCACACAAAATGTAAATGTCCACAATCATGAGAACAAATTATTTCACTACATCCTCTCAAATAATAAAGACATCGACATCAATTGCATTTGTTTCCATATCTATAATTTCAAGCAATGAACACCTGTTGACCATTTTACATATAACATCATCAAATCTGTAATATCTATATTTATTAAATGATTCTTTTGTGTGTGTGTGTGTGTGTGTTATGTGTTATGTGTGTGTTATGTGTGTGTTATGTGTGTGTGTGTGTGTGTGTGTGTGTGTGTGTGTGTGTGTGTGTGTGTGTGTGTGTGTATGTATGTATGTATGTATGTATGTATGTATGTATGTATGTATTGTCATTTAAAAGATTGCATCTGTTCCATAATGGAATGCTTTCTGCAATAAGTCGGATCTTATGTTATCTTATCTCATGAAATCAACAGAAATAAATGTTTTAAAAACCTAAATAATTACTATGATCCTTTCAAGAACATGACGAATGATGTAAAATTCCTTTTCATAATGTCAAAATATGTCCCAAACTACCAATATTATCTGCTCCTGTTAATTCAATTTTTCATGATATAATACATACCTCTACAACACTGGTAATGTGACCTTATCATGTACATCAGCTTTCAATATTACTTATTTAATTTATTCTTGTTTGTTATTGTTTTTGTCATTGTAGTGGGGCAAGTTTTACAATCTGCCTCAAATGGGGGATGTTCTTTGTAGTAACCATCTTATCTTACCTATGCCTTTCGTCTTATCAAGGGTATTATTGAACTTTTTCATAGTGTGTGTGTGTGTGTGTGTGTGTGTGTGTGTGTGTGTGTGTGTGTGTGTGTTCGCGCATGCATTCATGCTTACATGTGTTAGCGACCTAGTGAGTGAGTGAGTGAGTGAGTGAGCAAGCAATTGATTTAAAACCACTGTGTGCATTATTTCAGTTATATCACAGCATGTCAGTTTGATCTGTGATGAACGCCCCAAGTTATGGAAGTCTTTGATTTTTACCACTTGGGTGAAACCAAAAGCACCAACATGGTGCTGACAAAGCTAGAAACAGAATCCGGGCGAAGCCAGTACTCAAATCCATGATCATAGGTTCCTGGCATGCCAAAGGGATGCAACTCTGCACAGCGACTTGTCAACAAATGTTATCACATGTACAAAGCATGGATACATTATCCTCAATACACCTGCACTGACTACAAAAGTAATCTCTCTTCTTTACCTAAGTTTTCCCATCTTTTTGCCACTCATGTTGATGGTTACAGAGTTAAACAATTTACCAACACCATGATATTCATACAACAGATAATCTGTAACACCTCATAAACATAAAAACACATTGATATATACTGATTGAAACAAGTAAAGGATCATATATAAAGGGGGCATCATATATCTACCCTAAAGAGGACTAGAGTGTTGGACAACTTATTTTCATTACTCGTTAAAAGAGTGAGTGAGTATGGTTTTACGCCGCTTTTAGCAATATTCCAGCAATATCACGGCGGGGGACACCAGAAATGGGCTTCACACATTGTACCCATGTCCGGAATCGAACCCGGGTCTTCGGCGTGACGAGCGAACGCTTTAACCACTAGGCTAACCGACCGCCCAACTCGTTAAAAGATCAGCTTTGTTAAAACCCATAAAAGTCTGTTGGTCAGCCTGTACAGATATCACATTGTTATAACATTGGACGTCACTGGCTTGTCACGTCACCATTGACCAAAACCGCACTTAACCATACTTAGTGTCTGATGGCTGAGGTCTCAAGATAGGTGTTACTGTCACACACAAACATTTCCCTAATAATAATTGTTTGTAACGTGTGAACGTAATGATAAATGTGTTACATGTGTCTTCAGCGTGGTGTACAGGATTTAACGATCAGAACATTCATGTTCACCACACCCATGCAGCTCATAAACTCCCTCCACCTCGCTACTGGCACATGCAGCTCATAGACTGCATCTTGTGTTGCATTTCACATTGCTGAGGTGAAGCATTTACATGGAACGAATTGTAGCAATCATCTTAAGTCCCAGCATGCTGTGGGATGCTGATTCAAAACTGCAACTAGCCGGACTTGAAAGTTACAGGCCCGCATTTCTTAAAAACTAAATATCTTTAACTCAGACTTCCTAAGTGGTGAAAAAACAGCCTAAAACAGATTTTCAGTGATCCACTCATAATTGTTTCTCAACTGTTTTGCCTTCTGCGCCCAACGGAATCTGTTTGGCTGGATAATCAAGACCGCTTATTTTCTTGCTTTGATGTTTTATATCATATCCAGTATTTCAAATAGAGGTGCCAGACGCAGTTAACAAAGCCAACGCATCTGACCCATCTGACACTATCAGTGATAACCCCGAACTAGATGTTTTTTGCCACCCCCAGTGAATCAAACTACCCATGATTCATCTGTAGTAATGTCATTGACATTTACAGAGAAAAAAACATATAAAAAGACCTACCCCGGCAAGCAAATGACAGGTCTATAACATAAATAGAAGTATTCAGTTTTAAAAAATACATACGCCTAATTCAAAACCTGAAAAAAAAGAGTTTACCATCAGACTGCTCCCAATTTTACAGAAGCTTGTGCTAGCTCCCTGCTTTGAGAAATGGCTTCCAAATGGCTCTCAGAAGCAAGCTTAAAAGAAAAACGTCTTGATCATGTTTTATCCAATGACATAAAGCAAGTGAACCGTGGTCTTTAAAGGGGGATTAATGGTTTTCCCTGGGTTTAATGGCAGTTCATATGATTACTTGCACAGGCACAAGCATCTCGGAACATTTGATGTTTAAACCAGATGTTGGTTGCACCTTCAATTTTCATAACTTGGTACTTGTTATAATGCATGAAATAGTTAACCAACGTGAGAAGTGGAGATAATGTTTCATGCGAACTGAGGGAACTTGTTCAGCTGATCAGTAGCTGATGTCCTCCATAATTGGAACATGAAGATAATGGCAGCAATGAGATGAAAGTAATTGAGATTGGCTAATATCATCATTGCAGCATCCCATAATAGAAACACAAAATGTATAACTTAACCAGCTTAAGACACTGACCGTTAGTTTTCAACATCGTGCATGGAAGAACTACGTCATGTTTCTGGTTTGAAACTGCCTGAAGATTCCATATGTTTTGACACAAAGACAAATGCAGAAGCATATAACAACAGCCATAATATATAGGTGTATCAGATATGAGTTTCATCTATTGAAAAAAACATTCTGATATGTCTTTTTAAAATGTTTTGAAATTCTGTATGTTTGAAAAACAACAATAAACAAGCAAAATGGTATCGTTGCCATGTGCAACTGGAAAAGAAATTTGATACTATATTTCACACAGACGCTACAGTGAGGACAAAAGGTGATCATGAAATCTGTTAACATGTAACTTTCTTATCTGTGAAGAAACTGCCAAAGAAAAATCTACAGCTGTCAATGGCAAAGAAATTGCTAGACTCAAGTAAATCATGGCTGTTGACATTCTCAATACTTAATATCTAACAGAAGGGACAGAACTGATACTGAAGATGATGATGCAAAAAGTTTCTTGTTTTTTTTGTTTTTCCTTTCCTGTTAATGCTACCCCTGGAGAACACTCCTATCCATCATACACAGACACACCTACATCCATCCCAAACCCAAATACACCCCACCCATCCACAACAATCATACCCAACACAACTCCCAATCCTACAACCCACATCCACACAGCCCAACATCCCCATTGACCACCCCCCACCCCCAATTCTTTTTAACCACCACATCCACATAACCCAATCCCCCAACACCCATACTCATCCCAACAAAACCAACACTCAAATCAACACCCCCACTTCCTCCCAATCCCTGACCCAACCCCACCCACACATCCTACAATAATCCACCCCTGCCCCGCCCCTACACAACATATATTCCTCATAACAATTATAATTTCAAAACCAATGAAAATCTCCCCTATCACTTACCATGTGACTACATGTATGTTTGAAAGAAGGGCCTGCCAAAAAACCTTTCTCCAACATTAAACTATCAGCCCTCACTGATTTGTGTGTGACAGCAGTCTATATATACAGGAAGCTACAGAAAGGCCCATCAGTCACCACTTGTACAACACCAAGTTTCATCAAAGGCAAAGTCGACAACTTCCAGTTGTCCTTTGGCACAGTTCCACCAAGACAGTGTTTCCTAAAACATTACAAGGGAGCCACCAAAGGCAATGCTCTTCAAAATAAATCAGCAACATGAAAAAAGCTTTCGTACATTCACAGCATTAAAAAATCTAACACGAATAAAAACACTGGAACTGTTGTCAAATCGACAACAAACAAATAAAACCTTCCCATAAATCATTTACTGATATATTTTCATGTAAAAAAAACAATTTTCTAAGTTACATGAGTATAACATTCGTGAGACAAGAATACATGAAGGCTAAGAACAATAGGGTCCTAAAGTTCCCCTCAGTCTCCACCCACTAGCTTGCGGCTAAACATGTTCAAATAAACACTGGTAGCTAAGCATAAGTTACATCAATTATTTCTCACCTTTCCTCAAATATCCACCGTCCTTAAAACAATACAGGCATCATAATTGTGCTGGAGATGTGGGGCCCATCTGGGCCTGTGTAAACACACATGCTGGAGTTTTCTCTCCATACAAACCGATACTGCACACTGAACATATTAGGTGTATACTGTATATTATTGCTGCAGAACAGCCATACTGGCTTCGGAATAACGCCAATCAGTCAATTTCATTCTTAAACGTATCAAAAACACCCTGAGATTAATGACATTAATAACAGAAATTATCTATGAACAAATTTTTTTTATCTGTTACCTATCAATGGAACTAATATCACTTATAATTACAGAATGTCCAAAGAATTTATCAACTTGTTCTTTAGGTGAAGGTCACACAATTTCAGAGCCCATGTACCAGTACCATATTTTGCTGCTTTGAAAATTGGCAAAGCAGGGCATTTATTAAAACGATACACAAAAATCAGGCTGTAATGAACAAACTTTATATCAAACTTCGAAATTCAAACCTTGATGAGACTTGAACTTGTTTGATACAGTAAATAGACAATAATATATCCCCCTGCATTGCTGTTTTGTACTGTAATATACACAAGAAAATATGGACTGTCATGTCAATGTTTGGTCTGAGTAGGGGTGCTTACAAAGACTACTTATTTCATGTGAATATGGAGTGAGTGAGTGAGTGAGTGAGTGAGTGAGTGAGTGAGTGAGTGAGTGAGTGAGTGAGTGAGTGAGTGAGCTAGCGAGCATGGTTTTATGCCGCTTTTAGCAATATTCCAGCAATATCACTTTTGGAGACACCAGAAATGGGCTTCACACATTGTACCCATGTCGGGAATCGAACCCAAATCTTTTCGGCTTGACCAGCGAATGCTTTAACCACTAGGCTACCCGACCACCCCTGTGAATATGGAAAGGGGTTTTGACGCTTTTATTTACAGATTGGTCTAGAAGCTGGTCAGGTGGTGCTTAAAAAAAGCAGGGTGCTTAATACAGCGAATACAGTATCATAAATGACTCAAGCCACATGACTCCTTTACCCTGTCATTATTTACTACAAATTTGTCTTGAGAATGGATGTGTAATCCTGATACAACACCCTACTGGCGTTCTTGCAATGTGGAACTACATACTGTGCCAATGGTAATGATAGACTGCTTGGCAAAAGTCCATTGAGGACTACATAATTGAATAAAATCAATCTTGCTATAGTCTGATGACTGTCAGTCGTAATTTTCTCTTTCACACTGTTGTAATGCAACCTTGTCAGTAAAATTACTTCTTTGTGGAGAGGCAATTACATAGTCTCGAGGTAGCCTTGATCTACTCACACAAATGTTAATTAATGTATATAAAAATTTACTTTCTCGTTTGTACTCTTATGGAAATAAATATTGTTGAAATTATACCATGCAAATACTGCACTAAAATCAATGTCTACTGGTGCTGATGATTGTTCTGGTAAGATATGAATGGACTATCTATTTCCTAGAAGATGAAGAACACTATCTGATGTCTTGTATTAAATATTCAGATGTAAGGCACTCCCTGCTTAATTCTCTCTTCTAAAAAATAATCACAGAAATATTTAATCTACCTTTTTCAAATAATAAACCAGGTAACAGAAATAATCTGCTTTTGTGTATACAACTTCAAATAAATCTAAAATACTTCTTATACATAATCCTTGGTCATAACATAATATCATATTTTATATTCATACTTTGTTTTGTTATCCATACCTATTATGTATCTGTTTATATAGTTTATTGAATATGTAACTGTTTCTTCATGGAACATTTGTGCAATAAAAATCTTGTATCTTGTATCTTGTGATGCAGATTTCCATAATGAAACACCACTTGTTCATATTCCTTTTAAGGAAAAGAAGATCGCAACATTTAAAAGTCAGTCATGACAAGGACACAGATTCATCCTGACTTCTTCTGTTCAAGGTATGTGATTCTTGGTTGGTGATGAACTCCATCAGAGTCCTTTAAATAACTTCATAAAAACATCAAGCAGCTGTTTTGTTAAGAGATTGAGTGTCTCTGAATGTGAGATACCTCATGTACTGTTGCCGATAATGCTTCCAGTCATTCTCAAATATCTCCTCAGTCATATTTCATGACAATCACGCCAACAAAAAATTCAGACCTTTCGCCTTCAAAGAGGTATACAGTTTCAATTCCTTTTTCCAAAAAGGAAATATTTCTACAGCAACACGAGAAGTGAGAGACCCCAATTGGCAGTGTCAATACTACTGGATCTCTTGTTGCAGAGGAATGCTGTAACCAGGGTTAGGTCTTGGGGTTACTCGTACATATGAGAATGCAAAGGACACTTGTTCAAAGCATATTCAGTTTGATCCTGTGTGTATCTGGACCAAGGTGCCTCCATCTGTAACACCAGATGCTGTTGCTGCAAAGGAATACTGTAACCTGAGGTTAACAATCATTGCGATGTAACCAGGTGTGTAAGATCATCTGTGTCCCCAGTCCATCCGAACAGAAAGAAAATACCATTACAAAGCTACAAAATAGTGCACACACCACAGATATGGAAGAACATGATTTGCATTACATTAACTTTCACGGAACGCACCATGAGTATGTGTGTACATTGCAATTACAGTCAAGGTTGTGTTTCTGCTTCTAATCCTGAAATCATTGCAATCAGCTTACAACTCACAATTCAAGATTATAACTGAGTGAGTGAGTTGAGTTTAACGCCACTTTTAACAGTATTCCAGTCATATCGCGGCGTTTCAGCTTAATGTGGGAGGGAAGCTCGAAGAGTTGCAGGTCTCAGACATTTACCACTTCAATGAAACCCACAAGCACGGGTATGGTGCTGACAAACCTAGAAACATAATCAGGGCAAGCCCACAATCATAGGTTTCTGGTGTGCCCAAGGGATGCAACTCTGCACAGCGAATCATGGCGCCTTAGACGACTGGACCACCCATGCCCCCTCAAGATTATAAACCTATCACAGATACTTACCATTGTTTTGGATGTTACTGGGTCTTTTCATAATAACCTCTTAGGAGGTTTTACTTTTGTCTTAGTAAGGCCTCATCCTGGTTATGAGGTTTTACATTTTACAGCAAGACCGAGCATGAAATTTTACTTTTTCTTGGTAAGACCTGATCAGTAGAGAAGCAGATGAAGTTTGGACTTAGTGTTTCCAACTTCCAATGTTCTAAAATCGAAAACAAGAATTAAAACTTTTCCTTTATGGATGACGGAAATCGAACCCACAACCTCCTGTTCAGGAGTCGGGTACTCTGAGCCTTAGAAGAAGATGTGTGGTTCATGAGAAGATATTGTGTTTAGCAAATATTTCCAAGTCAGATATATTCTACAAGCTGTCGTAACACACTTTTGTGCATAAATACACAAATATTACTAGATGTTGTTTCAGCAATTCATAAGTTGGATGAAACACTCTTCGGGGAGTAAACATAGCAAAACCTTCAGGCAGCAGTGACCTCGCTAGTAACACTTTGGGCAGCAGGGACCTCGCTAGTAACACTTTGGGCAGCAGTGACCTCGCTAGTAACACTTTGGGCAGCAGTGACCTCGCTAGTAACACTTTGGGCAGCAGTGACCTTGCTAGTAACACTTTGGGCAGCAGTGACCTCGCAAGTAACACTTTGGGCAGCAGTGACCTCGCAAGTAACACTTTGGGCAGCAGGGACCTCATGAGCATAACTTGGGTCAGCAGTGACCTCGCTAGTAAAACTTCTGGCAGCAGTGACCTCACGAGCATAACTTGGGGCAGCAGTGACCTCGCTAGTAAAACTTCTGGCAGCAGTGACATCACGAGCATAACTTGGGGCAGCAGTGACCTCGCTAGTAAAACTTCTGGCAGCAGTGACCTCACGAGCATAACTTGGGGCAGCAGTGACCTCGCTAGTAAAACTTCTGGCAGCAGTGACTTCACGAGCATAACTTGGGGCAGCAGTGACCTCGCTAGTAAAACTTCTGGCAGCAATGACCTCACTAGCATAACTTGGGGCAGCAGTGACCTCGCTAGTAAAACTTCTGGCAGCAGTGACCTCACTAGCATAACTTGGGGCAGCAGTGACCTCACGAGCATAACTTGGAGGTAGCGTCCTCAATTTTTATGAGTCGGCCACTGCTTCCCTCAGGCTTTACTATGTCAAACAAAACATTGGAGTCATATTTTCTCCTTTACTTGACTCAGTAATAGTCAATGTCTAAAAGAACCAAATTGTTAATATTAGTGTCACAGTTCCATAGCAGTGCTATATGTATCCCCTCCATGTGGTTTCTGTAAAGATGAAGCTTAGAATTTTTTCCAAATTTGATCTTCAATCCACCCAAAGTTTGAAGCTTATCCCTGCAGCTGTTTCAGAGAAGTTGAAAGTCAGCAGATGGGGAACAGACGACAGACATTTTTACCAAGCCAGAAGTGAAAAGTTAACAGACAGACCAACAGACAATGGACAATGCTCCTTGCCTTTAGCTCACTCTGGACTTTGATCTTGTTTCCCAGGCATCAGTCAAATATCTACGCATGATGGATTATATTTCTGCTTTAAACATAAAATGAAAGTTCTGACAGTGATGTAGGACTTTTCAGAAAAAAGAGACTGCCTGCGATCCCCAAATTTTAAAATGTTATGGCATGAGAACCAATTGCTGATAGCTTTCAGTTGCAGCTTATGATCGCTGATATTGGTAGATTTGCAGGATAATTTTATTCCCCAAACATTTTCTTCGGAACCATTTTTAGACTGAGAGCAAAAAGTGGTTTGACCTCTGGTCGCATCATACCAAAAGAGGGTACCTGTTGTTTCCCTGCCTGGCGCTCTGCATTAAGAAGATAACACAAGGACTGGTCGGCTTGAAGTCAGTATACTGTGTCTGAGAGGGGTATCCATGTTGAACACATGGAATCTTAGTGGACAAGCACAGCAACAATAGTCCAGACTAGTACAAGTAGCCGCACGTACGGCACGGCACGGCACAGCACAGCACGGCACGGCACGGCACGCACGCACGCACGCACGTGCATGTATACCACTATGTTAATCCCCATCTCACCTCACTTCTGAACAATTTTAACTGACTGCCACTTTGTGACATGTAACAAGTTATGATTGCTGATACTTGTAGAGTTTAGAGTTTTTGCAAGATATTTTCTTTGCACAAACATTTTCTATGAACCATTATAAACATGTCAGTGAAAGTTGCTGTGAATCCTTAGCAAAGGGTACTGTTTAGTTGTGTATGTCTTGCATTCCATTATCTGGTAGTTTTATTGATTCTTCAAAAGCAGAAATCAAAGTATTGTTTGGCTCACTGAACAAGTCTACATAGTCCTTCTGCTTGCCTTTGGGGCGGTCAGGTAGCCTAGTGGTTAAAGCCTTCGCTCGTCACGCCGAAGACCCGAGTTCGATTCCCGACATGGGTACAATGTGTGAAGCCCATTTCTGGTGTTTCCCGCCGTGATATTGCTTGAATATTGCTAAAAGCGGCGTAAAACCATACTCACTCACTCACTCTGCTTGCCTTTGAACAATACTCAAACAAGAACACGAAGAATGTCCCATTCCAACAAGAGTCATCAAAAGGTGACAAATCCCCCCCGACCCCCACAAAATGGAAAGAACAAATCGTCTGACTGTTACTTGATAAGAGAAGTTCTATCTAATCTGTCTGTCCTTATACAAGAGAGTTCTCAAAACAATACTATGGAATGGGGATTTAGAACTTTGTATTTCTACATCAGGTACACACCACTATGAACAGAGTCAAAATCAAACTTGTTGCCATGGAAACAGAAGAAATATAAATTCTAAAAATCCCTAAATAGCAAAAGGCACCTGTTGATAACCTAGTATTTGTGTGTACACAGTTTCAAGAAAGAGTACCATTTAGTTTTAAAGATATGGTCTGGACAAACTCACCACCATGAACAGAGTCAAAGTCAAACTTGTTGCCGCAGAAACAGGAATTTAAAAAAAAAGTCAAAAAGATTTCTTAATAGCAAAAGGCACCACTTCAGCCCTTGATTTGGATGTTTACTTTTAATAGTTTTTTAGTTCAGCTCTGGAAACAACATCTACCTCCGTTTCAGCTTTCCATGGAAACAGGGAAAAACAAAATTTTGAAAAATTCCTAAATAGCAAAAGGCACCACTTCAGCCCTTGGTTAATACATGTACCAGGTTTGGATGAAAAGTCTTTCACAGCTGTGCTACGGAAAAGACACCTACCCCACCCTTTTGTTTTCACGGAAACTTGGAAAAATGAAAATGTCAAAAACAGATAAACAGACGAAGACAGACGGGTTGTCGACTATATGCCCCTGCATTATATGACAGGGGGATAATAACGGAATTATAAATGAGATATTCCAATTTCCACCATCTGCCCACTTTGATATGCTGTAAAATGAATTCATGAAACTGAACTAGATGCTGACAAATAATGAACCATACAAAATTCATATTTCTGGACAAAATCTACCTACATCAGACTTAAGTTGTCAAGGAAACTCATGTTGAATGTATGCATGATGTCATAACTGTTTGTACCATGCCCTAGCGCCTGAATATGTACAATAAAATTTTGTATCTTATCTACATCAATCAGAAAGGTGGTGCCTATTTTATTAGAAACATATTATATTGTTCATCACTGTTGGCAACATAGGACCTTGAAAGTAGCCCTCTATCTGGATGAAGCATTTATTTAAAATCATGAGGGTCACAAGTTTGTTTATTTGTTGCTTCAGTATTATTCAAACAATATCACAATGGCCCGTGAATAACTGGGTCTTGGTTTGACAAACCAGTGGTTGGTATTACGAGCAATGTCCAACATCAGGGTGTGAGGTGAGGTGAGATGGGGTTTAACGTCGCGTTCAAGATTATTGCACCTATATAGCGACGTGCATGCATGTGTGTATCTGTGTGTGTGGCTGCTTGTACTAGTCCGGACTGATGCCAGTTTATAGTGCTAGCCCACTGAGATACTATGCTGTAGTTTAACATGAATACCCCACTCAGACACAATATACTGAATCCAAGCCGACCAGTCCTTGTTTTTGCCCCTTAATGCCGAGTGCAGACAGGGTAACAACAAGTACCATCTTTAAATGTGTTTTGGTATGACGCGGCCGGGGATCGAACACCGAACCTTCCGCTCTCCAGGCAGACGCTCTTACCAGAGACCACGGAGATGGTCCCACCAGGGTATGAAGGCATGCAGTCAACCAAGTCCCAGAGCCTGACCACCAGCCCAATTCAGTTGCCTTCAATGACAAGCACAGGCTGAACAGCATGTCAATTAACAAAGTCAAGGCCAGAGAATAACCAGTCTTGATTAACTGCTGAAACAGATTCTACTGAGCCTAAAAGGCAAAATAGTGATGAAAATTATATGAATGGATCACTTAAAATCAGTAATGACACCAGGTGTTTGCAATGATGGTAAACATGTCCTGCACCACCGGTAGCCCCGCCACCCACACGATATTCGTAAAAAAGTAAGTGTCTGTTTTCTGCCTCATGAATACATATGCCTGTAAACAATGAAGTCTGAACATAAGCGCTCTTTAATATTCAATAGGTACCGACCCCAAGGGAGTCTGGGATACAGTTTTGTACCCAAGCAGCCTGTGCTCCTTGTAATAGGCAACATCATGGATTGGTTGTCAGGTTCTGTGTCTAGGTTAATCGCATGTCCTCATACATTGATGGCATGGGTAATTGCTCATAACATCAATCACTGGATTGTCTGGTCCAGACTCAATTATTTATTTCGCGGCCTTCAAAGGTGGAATATTGCTGAGTGCGATGTTAAACAACATACAATGAGATGCAGAAACCCATACACAATGCTTTCAGATATAACCTATAGCTCTATAAACTATGTCTAGAATCATGTACATCACTGTATCTTTTCTTCAATACCATTATAAAATTGTATTCATAAACAAATACAATCAATGTTTGATAGTGTTCTCAGCAGGCACTCAAATGAAAATTTGAATGTCTTTGGAGCTGGGAATTTTCTACCAGACACAAAAGTATCCTTTCAATACATTCTATTCCATTATTTCTGCCTCTGACAATCTAACCATACAAACAAGGAATTCAGTGAGCATGAAGACATGGAAACAGATGAAAGCTAGGCCTTGATAACACCTACACATGGGGTGTGCATCCTACAACTGACTTCAAGTCCAATGGCCATCCTACAGACTGTAGTAACTACATCCAAGCATGTATACCCATACATCACCATCCCAAGAACAATGCTGTATTCTACCTATGCACTTGAGACAACACCATCTCCAGCAACATACAAACAAAATGTGTTCCACAATGCTGCTCACAACACACACACACAAACATGGCAGAAGCTTACATTCCCAGCTGGTTCCATAATACTACAGGAATATATTTCAGAACACCACACTGCCGGCTGAGAAATCCATTTAAGTTTCAGTAAGTCAAACTGATACCCCAAACAGGGGGACGGCAGCCAGGCAGGGTTCACGCTCCAGTTTATCGGGTCAATCTATATGCTAAACTTTCACAGACATACTGTTAGATTTTCACACTTACCTGGTTTGCAACGCTTTGGATCGCTGGTGTATCCTAAATCCAAAACATGACTAGTCGGATGTGGTGTAAAAATGGCTACACTGGGTTGTATTTTTGTGTGGAGCACTCAGCAGTGAACTCTAGGCTTACTCCCTTGGGCCAAATTGGTGTCAGATTTCGTGCAGTCTAGCATTAGGATGGTTAGCGGTGCATCTGATCCCTTTCCTCTCACAGATAGGGGGTCGGGGTGGGGAGGGAGGGGGGCCACTTTCGCATATATCACCACTTGAGGTAGGGAGTGGTCACATGATGGTGATTGGGTGACTGTAACACTGGAGGTGTGTAATTATTTTCTCTACTAACCGAATATACCATTGTATAGTACTATTCTTATACACAATGTGACAACATACAGTAGTTAGAATGCCCACATCATAACTTAAATGGACAAGGAATCTTAGACATCATTCCGTCCGAAATACCAAAAGGAAAAGATAGACAAATGATTCATTTGCTTTATAGTAAATCAGTCTGTAATACAAAAAAAATGCTAGATATATTGATTGAAGTTTTGAGCATAGAGATGCCCTAAAACTTAAAATTCTTAATAATTATGATAGCTAATCAGAAGCCTGAGGCCAGAGCTAGACATTTTATATCCATCTTGTCATTGTTGTCACAAATACCCATTTATCATTGTTGTCACAAATAACTAACTGTATAGTAATGTTAATGTGAATAAACATATTTTATCTTATTTTATTTTATATTAATACATGGTAGTTACACGGAATGCAATATGATTACTGGACAAAGTGACGAGAGAAGCCTGTAACAACGTGTTGTACATCTACTAAATATTGCAGCTGAGATACAAACACAATTACATCATTCTCCACTGGGACACACTGATACACTAAATTTTCAAAAGAATTATTAGCTTAAAAAACGTCTGCATTTTTTATTCTCTCAGATTAAAGAAATACCATGGCACCATGGGAAGAGGGGAGTTTTATTCAATCCTGCACAATCTACAAGCTCAAAGACAACCTTTATTCCATCATTTGTAAATTCCACAAATTCTTTCATTGAAAACGTTCCAATCAATCAACTTTTTAATAATTTGATCATCATTTATAATTTTTTAATTGGCTTTTTTGTTTTTGTTTCCACTGACATTATAATCAGCTATTTAAATTCTTTTTCAAAGATTAAAGGTTAGACAAAAAAGTAATCCTTGAAAATTGTCAAAATATGGGAATGAATACTGGCTTTATAATTTCCTATCCAATGAACAAAAGTTGTATTTGGCAATTAATATACTGCTTTGGCGCCAATTTGATCGATATTTTTTTCTCACCCCTTCGAATGCATGGTCAAACATGATGGCTATTCTTAGAATACTTGAATGCAAATCATGCAAAAACAAAATTGCATCAGTTCCGAAACGGAATGTTTCTGCAATAAATATTATCTTATCTACTGGAATTGCAACATCTAATACAAGCAACAGTTAAATGTAACTATAATTCCTTGACTCATGTAGAGATGAACATAATCCAGAAAGTTATGTGGACCTATCGGGCATGTCAACATATAAAAACTGAAATTTACTGATCACTGACTGACAATAAATTCAATAGCCATGTTAGTTAAGTAATATTTACATAAAAAAACCTGAAAGAAATGCATGGACCACTTTCAGCTTCTTAAAGCAAACTTTTCAAAATTCTATTCCTTCCTGTTAATCACATCCTTGAACCCAGTTTCCCACAAAGATGAACTTAAACTTAGGTCTGAATAAAGTTAAAATAACATTCCCCAAGCTAATCGCCTAAAGCACATCTAAAAGCCCACTTGTATGTCTTCAGAGGGTGAAGGGGTCAGTGCCTGGTTTCCTCTCTGACCTCTAAGCCTTGGCAAGGCAGGAAGTGGTCTCAGGCACAGACAAAACAACATGGCGCCCAGTTGGTGGCTGGTCAGCGCCGTGGCACAGGTGGGAGGCATTTCCACTTTGCTTACACACCAGGAAGACAGTGTTGTAACAAGTGGAGACCCCGAGAGAAACAGGAACACATTAGCCTTATCTGGGGGTTTCTCAGTGCTCCCTCCGTCCACACAAAAACAATTCCTCAACACAAGACCATTTTTTACTTTGTCACATTTTATCAGTGGGAGAGTTCATGGGTAATTGGTTCAATTTTCCTTGACAGATGTAACATGCTCACTTAGGGCACTCCTCACACTGTTGGAAGATGTGATCTGGATGCAGGTTACACTTTCCCGTAAAAATCACTGTACATGGATTGGTTGGACAAGCCTGTTCCACCCTTGGCACTGGTTATATGGTTGGATGGCCTTACAAAGGGTTGGATTACAGGATACTGCTGTGTAGTATGACAACCCTGGCAGGAGAAGAGATATTGTTGGACTGCACCACACATGTTAATTCATGGGCTGTGAACATTAACTGTTATTTATTTGTACTTATTTTGTTACGATGTGATACATGCACATTACTTCCATACATGGTTGATCACCACGAACTAACATATTTGTCAGGTTTAAAGATACATCATTATGCCATCATCACTGGAGTTGGTTGGTTGGTTTGTTGCACTCAGCAATATTCCAGCATGATCCACAAGGTCATGGAAAAAGGAAGGCATTATTTCAGATAACAGCATGGCAATTAACATTTGAAATACAACTTAGTTTTACAGTACATCACTGGAGTATTTATGTATTGTAAAACTAAGTTGTATTTCAAATTTTAATTGCCATGCTGTTATCTGAAATATTGCCTTCCTTTTTCCATGACCTTGTGGATTATGCTACCAACCATGGAAATGGAGTTTGGCTACTTATTGGTTCATTGCCATTGGACACCTTCAGTTAAGTGAAGAAAAACATAATGCTGTTCAGTATTTTCAAAATCCAAAATCATGAAAAGACACCAGTTCATCACAAGACTGATCTGTATAACCGGTAAAAGTTTCAACAAGGAAATATTTCAAAGGTTTTGGAGTTCTGATCCAGAAACAAGCACTACCCTTTATTCTTAGCATAAGCCCTACTTGTTGTCATGAAAACAAAACATAAAATGATAAAAAAAAGTCCCAAATCATCCAAAACGCACTAGTTCACCTGGTCTGTAAAGCAAGTTTCATCTAAAAATATTCAACAGTTTTGGAGTTCTGCTCTGGAAACTTCCACTTGCATCATTTTCAGTATAGTCCAACTTTTCTTCATGAAAACGTAAAACCAAAAATCAAATACAAATTCCCAAATCATCAAATCACTATAGTTCACTACTAGACTGATCTGTATAGCACATTTCATCCAGAAATATTAAATGGTTTTGGAGTTCTGCTCCGGAAATGAAAAATGGACAGATGGACATGTAGATTGCCACAACCCCCGTTCTTCAAACTGGGGGATAACTAACAATGTAAGGCACTTACAAAATTATGTATCTAAGTGTTACATTTTTGGGGCTGAGCAAAAGGGGATCGGGGGGGGGGGGGGATTTTTTGATATACCACCATTCCCAGAGAGCAGTGAATATATGAACTCTGCCATTCAGGAGAAGTTGAAGCAGATTTCCTCCGTTGTCCTGTCTATACATCTATTAATTTCCAATTCCACCTCACTATAGGAATTACATGAGATGTGCGCATGCGCTTAATCATCAGTATGTTTGTGGTGGTACAATTGTCAATAGTGAATTACACGAGTTTGCTGTTCTATCTCTACATCTACATCTAGTAGGTCTTAATTTCCAAGTTATATTTCACAACGTAATTCAGAGGTAGGTACTACCACAGCCTATCGACATATATTAGATCATCTACCAAATAATATGTCTTTAATAACAGTCTGGTGCACAGCATGTTTGAATTAAGAAACAATGACCATGATTTTATCTTATCTTCCCTCTTTAAGCATCATAAGCCATTATCACATCTCTGTCCGGAATAGACCGCCTCCGTGGTCTAGTGGTAGTATGTCTACCCAGACAGCGGAAGGTCCGGGGTTCGATCCCTGGCCGCGTTATACAAAAAGACATTAAAAGATGGTACTTGTTGTTACCCTGTCTGGTGCTCAGCATAAAGGGGCTAAAACAAAGACTGGTGGGCTCAGTCAGTATACAGTGTCTGAGTGGGATATTCATGTTAAACTGCAGCATGGTATCTCAGTGTGCTACCACTATAAATTGGCATGAGTCCGGACTAGTACAAGCAGCCACACACGCACATGTTGCTATATAAGTGCAATAATCTTGGACGCGACGTTAAACCCCATTTCACCTCAACTCACCTCACCTGTCCGGAATATATAGCAATGTCTGGAATCTGGTCCATCAATCTACTGCAACATGGAGCACTACTGCCCTACTTCAGGACAACAATATATCACGGTCATATCTGTGCATCACTGCCACTGCTATCCATCAATGCAGATAAATATCTGACAGAAAAATGTATCTGGAAGACAATATATCTCTCATCATAAACCATTACATTTTAAATCATCAAGCATATATTATCCATAATTTAATCTTAGAACTATCACAACTTTTCACTACTTCATATTTGACTTAACTATGAATTATGGAATAACAACCATGTTTCTGAATTTTACACCTAATTCTTTCTTAAACTAGGAATATACAACTAATCCAGTTTTAGAAACTATAATTTTTGTTTAAATGTTCTAATTATATTTAAATATATATGTTATAAAAAAGATCATATGTCCATACTTTTTAATGTTGTTAAACCACTGACTATAACCATCTTGTCCTAAATCAATATTCCAGACAGAACACTTACAAGTGAACTGATTGATAGGCGGGGTAAGATGGTAATCATCGTATCTGTCATTGTATAACATGAAATAATTCCCTGGGCTATAAATGTAAAAGTGCAACACTATCAACTGTGAAACACACAGAAGCAGGCAATAATAGATGAAAATCTCTCAGCAACCCTACACACACAATAGGAATGTGGTAATAACCTTCTCATTGTCTGCTTAAACTACTTTCTACGTTCGCCTTGTGGATCTGGACGTACGAATGTACTACCATGTATATGTGCATAGAGAGAGAGAGAGAGAGAGATATTTGAATTTTTAACCAACACCAATTTTGATATTTCTGCGAATATTATGGTTGATTTGTGTAAAAAAATCAAGCAAGGGATTTGGTCAAGCATTTTTCTGACATTTTGAAAGTGGCAAGTCTCTGACTTAAGACTGATGTATCAGTTATGTGTTCCCCAGTTGGAGGAATTCATACTTTCTCACCAATGTAAAACATACCTCTGTACAGGATGTCTTCTAAATGCAATCATTGCAAGTGTTGAAATAACCAGGCAAGCCATCAGTCATACAGACAATCCCTTTAATTTCCATACACCTAAATAGTTTTCCCCGAATTAGTCAAAATAAGTGATCAGTGAAAAAGGCACCCAATGTGACCATCAGTTTTAACAAATTTTGTTTGTTTGTTTGTTGTTTAACGCTGCACTCAGCAATATTCCAGTATATGACAGAGGTCTGTAAATAATCAAATCTGGACCAGACAATCCAGTGATTGACATTATCAGCATCGATCTACGCAGCTTGGTACGATGACATGCATCAACCATGTCAAGGAGTCTGACCACCCGATCCCGCTGGTCGCCTCATGACAAGCAGAGGTTGCTGAAGACCAATTCTAGCCTGGGTCTTGGCAGGTTATTTTTACAAAAAATAACCTACTTGTAATGGTGCCTGTATGAACATGTAATCCCATGTAAGGTTATGAAACAGCTACTTCCAAAAATCTCTTTCTGATGAAGATACTAATTGTAAAGATAACGTCAAAGCCATGATTTGCAACGATATCTTTCATAGGGACATATTGAGGTTGATCATTTAGTTGTAGAAAGTACATACAACATTTATAAGAGGTAATGAATCAAACTTCTTATAACTCCATACAACACTTTAGTATCATATCTGCACTGAAATAACAGCACAAAATCTTTGAGGCTGTCTATTGAGACATGGCTTATGTGTGCCCCTCTTCTGCAATTAAGTAATAAAATCATTTTTAGTTGTTCGCATATATTTCTCAAGTATTGCTCCACAAAAAGTATGTACACCATTTACTTCAAAACACATATTTATTCTCCCATATTGTGAATATGCATGCATAAATGATAAGCTAACCCATAAAGCAAAACATCATAACAGCATTCACAAATTCTATTTCTCATCTTTTTGAACATCCCAGGGACCTTAAAACAGATTTTAAAAAGAAGGTTAGTTAAAGTGAGCAAAAAGCTGTGATATATCTGTGACTCCAACCTAGCGAAACTGATTGCGGCAATAAATCTCCTGCTTGCAGCAATAAACCAAGGCCCCAGTCTTCCTCCGCCAACATAACTACAGACCCCAATGGCTTTGCACTACTGCAGGAACAAATCTCAGCGTGTGCTTTCCCATGCTTCCATATTGCCATGGCAACTGCAACCAGCCAATGAGAGCACCTGAATCTTTTGCACCTTTCATTCACGTTCTTTGACAGCTGCCATGGGAACCGATGCCGCCAATAGGAATCTCTCACCCAAATGCTTCATGGCTTCAAGGAATTTGTGGTAGCTTTTTTAAGCCAATGACATCAGTTCTTTGATTGTGGGTTAAAGGTCATGAGGTCATGTGATAAGGCTCCAGTGAACTGATTAATTCCCTCCTGTCTGGAGAACACATTTTTTTGCCATGACTAGTTTGTTGCTAAAGTCAGAGGGTGAAATGTACCTCAGTATTAACTCCTCATCATAAGGACAGAGCATCTGTTAAAGTGTTAATTACTCTCAAAGAGACGGGTCATACCCAATGCTAAGATGTAAAAACATAGGGAGGTTCTGTTAATAACAACAACAAAACAGCTACGATAAATCTGATTGCTGGACTATATTATCTGACGATATATACCTTCCCATCATGCATTTCAGGATCCCACCAAAAAACATGATACTGCTGTTATCAGAAGGATAATATTTTCTTTAATTCGATTAGTCATTCAGATCTGGAAAGTTTGCTCTTTCGGGTTAGTGAAACTTTGAGTGCATTTCTTCATCATACAGAGATTGAGGAAGATACTCCAACACTTCATCAGCAGAAAGAATATGTACCTTCTGTAATTTTAATGAAATAGAAGGTGAGGAACTCTTTCTGTTAAATTCCCTCTCTACAAAGATCTGAGACTGGAACTAATATCATCACCCACCTTAGCTATGCACCCAGTATCACTAAAAATACTACTAAATCTACCATAACCTCCTGCAAACATTATCTCATGTTTCATTAACAAAAGGTTCATGGAAAGAAAATCTGCATCTCCTCTCTAGACCTTAATAATATTTGTATTCCATTGTGTACATCAATGTTTTTAACTTTCCGTTACAACTAGTCATGTTCATGCTTCAATGTACCCTGCTCCCTGTGGGTGTTTATGTACAATAAATCTTCCTCTTCTTCTACAGAAGGTCCACCTACACCAACCCATCAAAAACTCTGCTTAACATGTAGATCAGTGGATGATGAAAAGTACTATCTCATTCATTGTACAAAACACAACCAAGAACGAATAATATTATATAATGAATTAGTTAAAGAAGTTACCAATATAGAGTACTTTGATGAAGAAATCCTGTTCCAATATATTTTCTCCAATAACGATATCACCTCAACCAATACCATTTGTGTTCATAACTGCCATTTCAACCAATCAAGCATGACACATCAAGATATCCATCATTTAAAATATTTTATTCATGACTTGCTTTACTTTGAATTACCTTTTCTTTTATGCATGCACATTGTGTTTGTGTAAATGTAACTTGTACCTGTGTTTTACATTGCATCTGTTCTTTAATGGTATATTAACATTATATGATCTTATCTCATAGATGTATTATAGGAAAGGAAAGAACATGTAATAGGGGTGACCATTGGTCTGGAAATCACTATTGCAATAACTATTGATATTAAAGAAACTATTGCAATAACTGTGATTGTGATAAATAGCGATAGTTTTCAGTGTATCGTTTTTAGATTTTAGAGTTGAAAATTAAACTGAAATTCCCTTTGAATGTTATAACCATAACAACAAATAAAAAGTAAAGTTTGATATATGACTGATTTGTTTTTTCTTTACCATAATAATTTAAGAAAAAGAAATTTCCATATTACCATGTGTAAATTACGACCACTCATGATCAAAAGAAAAACAAATTTGAACAGAATTGCATGTATTTTATTGATATGGTAAATACAATCGAAACTATCAATATTCCTAACTGAAATCGATACTATTGATCGGAAACTGATTTAACAATTGATTTATTGACTTTGAGTACTTACCAATAGCAATGTATCGATATTTCGATTTATCGTGACACACCTAACATGTAAATCATGAAACGCTGAGGACTAAAGTTTCTCTTCTCGTATCCTACCTTTCCTTAGGAAAGGGGTATATCAGTGCCAAAGTCACTGGAATTCAACATCAGAAAATTCTCAAATGCCAGCTGATACAGATTCCATACACCGTATAAGGTAAAATAGAGTTGAAAATTATATGAATAGATCACTGACGATCATGACACCAAGTGTTGACGAAAAGGGTAAGCATGTTCTGCTCTTCCAGTACACCTGCCATTAAAAAAGATGTGTGAAAACTCCATGTAAAGGTTTCAGCATGGGATAGCATCAGGTACCATGTTAAAGGATGCAATGTCCAATGATTCTAGTGCTAAGACAAGTTTTGTGGAAAGGGCTCTCAAAAGTAAACTTTGGATAAACATGTAATCCTAGCATGTTCATTTTGACATCTGAAATAATATTACACATGAAACATTACTGAAGTTCATCCATAGAACTCGTCTTACTTCATTACTGAAGCAGCTGAAGAAATAGTTACTTGGTTTATTTTAATAGATCACAATTACAAACCCAGCTTCTACACATTACTTGAAATTAGTGAAGCTACAAAATATTTTAAAAAATAGTTGAATTACTTTCAGTGAAATGGTTCAGTACTTATATTGTTTCACCTTTTCAGTTAGATCGATACTCGTAAACAGATATCGTGAATATGCAATTATTTTCATTATATCTAATTTGTTATCTTGAAACCAATTTATTCCCCTCCACTGAACCAATCAGTTAAAAGTAATTTTACAGTTGTGGGATCTTTAATAGGTGAAGTTAGTGATGTGACTGGCTGATATATATTGCAGGTGATGTCAGGGCCACAACTAGCTGAATTCTATGGTCAAGAAACGAGTTCAGGCAAATACAATCATATCTGTGCAACAGAGACCTGGCAAAACATGTACAAGTGAATCCAATTACCTGCTTTGTGAGCAAATGCAACTGCACAGAGTCCATTAAGAAAGCAAATTCTTCTTAACTGTACTTTTTCACTTAAAACAATTTTCAAAGAGGGAAACGTTATTAGTTACACAGTGTTAATCTTTGATGGTTTGGGCTCTATGGGATGACTGAGTGATACGAAGCAAGCGAACATCATAAGCCACTTGAGAAGGCATCAAATCATGTTTATACCTTAACAAAGAGAAGGAAACTGTTCATCAACATCGTGTTCTGCACTGAAGAAGCAGTAAGTAAACATTTCTCGGCGAAACTCAGTTTTAAGACAAAACAACCCAACACATGACTAAATAATGCTCCACAGTGAAACTGTATGCTAAGGGAAGCGATCCTGGTATTTGGTATATCTCCACTAATGAGGCAAGATACAGAAATAGGTATCGTGGAGGTTTATAATGAAGCTTGAGATAGCTGTGTTACACCAATACTTATCCTGTAAACCCAGGCACAAAGCTTGGCAGTGAGATCGCAACTAAACACCTTTGAAGTGTGAACATGACCAACACTCGCACAACATGAAGAGGGTCCTATCAACAATGTCACGTCTGTGATGAAACACATAATTAGAGGTTTCCTCAAATCTGGACAAATATTTTGCATATCCATATTTATTGCATTATCTACGATTGCTTGATAAACACAATAAATACAGTATATTCTTCTTCAACAAATTAGAACTGTAGTATCATTAATGCAAATTGCTGTCAATACTTATAACACTGTTACATCACATGCAGTATCACTGTTATTCAACATGTAGTATTAATCAATGTTCAACATCATGCAGTATTACTGTTATATCACATGTAGTATCCCTGCTATTCAACACATAGTGCCAATGTTTAACATCATGCAGTATTACTGTTATATCACATGTAGTATCACTGTTATTCAACATGTAGTATTAATCAATGTTCAACATCATGCAGTATTACAGTTACCGGTATATCACAAGTAGTTTCACTGTTTCTCAACGTATAGTACCAATCAATGTTAAACATCATGCCAAATTTCAGGTCAAAATATGCGTCATTATCAACTAAGGCATTTGACATAAACAACTCATTGCTGAAGCCCTGTCATAGTCACCAACTAGTGGTAAATGAGTAAGATTTTTATGGTGCTCTTAGAAAAATATGTTTTATAAAATATCATGGACACCTGAAACAGTAACCACATCGTATCCATGTGAGGAATCAAACCTGGGCCTTCGGCAAGACAGGCCAATACTTTGACCTCATTGCTCTCAAGAACTAGTAACATTTACCATCAACAGAAGAACTAGTAATATTTACCATCAACAGAAGAATTCGTAACATTTACCATCAACAGAAGAACTCGTAACATTTATCAACTCAAGAACAAGTAATATTTACCATCAACACAAGAACAAGTAACATTTACCATCAACTCAAGAACAAGTAACATTCACCATCAACTCAAGAACTAGTAATATTTACCATCAACAGAAGAATTCGTAACATTTACCATCAACAGAAGAACTTGTAACATTTATCAACTCAAGAACAAGTAATATTGACCATCAACACAAGAAAAAGTAACATTTATCAACTCAAGAACTAGTAACATTTACCATCAACACAAGAACTAGTATCATTTACCATCAACACAAGAACTAGTATCATTTACCATCAACACAAGAACTCGTAACAATTACCATCAACTCAAGAACACAAGAACTAGAAACATTCACCATCAACCCAAGAACTAGTTATATTTATCATCAACAGAAGAATTAGTAACATTTACCATCAACACAAGAACTAGTAACATTTACCATCAACAGAAGAATTCGTAACATTTACCATCAACAGAAGAACTTGTAACATTTATCAACTCAAGAACAAGTAATATTTACCATCAACTCAAGAACCAGTAACATTTACCATCAACAGAAGAATTCATAACATTTACCATCAAAAGAAGAACTTGTAACATTTATCAACTCAAGAACAAGTAATATTTACCATCAACACAAGAAAAAGTAACATTTATCAACTCAAGAACTAGTAACATTTACCATCAACACAAGAACTAGTATCATTTACCATCAACACAAGAACTCGTAACAATTACCATCAACTCAAGAACACAAGAACTAGAAACATTCACCGTCAACTCAAGAACCAGTAATATTTATCATCAACAGAAGAATTAGTAACATTTACCATCAACACAAGAACTAGTAACATTTACCATCAACAGAAGAATTAGTAACATTTACCATCAACTCAAGAACTAGTAACATTTACCATCAACCCAAGAACAAGTAATATTTACCATCAACTCAAAAACTAGTAATATTTACCATCAACAGAAGAATTAGTAACATTTTCCATCAACTCAAGAACCAGTAACATTTACCATCAACAGAAGAATTAGTAACATTTACCATCAACTGAAGAACTTGTAACATTTACCATCAACCCAAGAACTAGTAACATCTACAATCAACACAAGAACTAGTAACATTTACCATCAACTCAAGAACTAGTAACATTTACCATCAACCCAAGAACTAGTAATATTTACCATCAACTCAAAAACTAGTAATATTTACCATCAACAGAAGAATTAGTAACATTTTCCATCAACTCAAGAACAAGTAACATTTACCATCAACAGAAGAATTAGTAACATTTACCATCAACTGAAGAACTTGTAACATTTACCATCAACCCAAGAACTAGTAACATCTACAATCAACAGAAGAATTAGTAACATTTACCATCAACTGAAGAACTTGTAACATTTACCATCAACCCAAGAACTTGTAACATCTACCATCAACACAAGAACTAGTAACATTTACCATCAACACAAGAACTAGTAACATTTACCATCAACACAAGAACTTGTAACATTTACCATCAACACAAGAACTTGTAACATTTACCATCAACACAAGAACTAGTAACATTTACCATCAACACAAGAACTTGTAACATTTACCATCAACTCAAGAACACAAGAACTAGTAACATTTACCATCAACTCAAGAACTAGTAATATTTACCATCAACAGAAGTACAAGTAACATTTACCATCAACACAAGAACTAGTAATATGTACCATCAACTCAAGAACTAGTAACAATTACTATCAACTCAAGAAATAGTTACATTTATCATCAACTCAAGAACTAGTAATATTTACCGTCAACTCAAGAAATAGTAACATTTACCATCAACACAAGGACTAGTAACATTTACCATCAACTCAAGAACTAGTAATATTTACCATCAACTCAAGAACTAGTAACATATATCACCAATTCAAAAAGAAGTAACAGTTATCACCAACACAAAGCAGCGTTTCACAAGAGACTTTTTTTCAGCAGCCCTTTCTGTCTGGTAGTCTGCTTACACTTAGGTAATGACTGACTTTTTACTGCTTCCTCTGCAAACATTCCTGGTTTATTTTATGACACTGCCATCAAGTATACTGCCTCCCGACTAATGGTTTTATTGACAACAATGTGAGTAATGTAGGATTCAGTGCCTGCTGTCGCCTGGAACCTGGGGTCCTCTTGGTTCAGATCAAAGATGCAACCCTGGCAGAGTAGTATTTTAGTGCAATCTTCATATCAGGGGTCAGAGAGAATAACATCAAGAATCAGTATAAACATTTTTAGACACTTCATTATCATGTTTTTTATGCATGTCAGTATGTATGAAAATGTGAATCAACAGAACAAGTTAATATACTTCAACAACAGGAGGTAGTTGGCAAAGGCTGTGTGTGGCTCCTGGAACTGATTGTTTGTTTGTTTGTTGTTTAACGCCACACTCAGCAGTATTCCAGCTACATGGCATCGGTCTGTAAATAATCAGGTCTGGACCAGACAATGCACTGATTGATGTCATGAGCATCAATCCATGCACTTGGGATATGATGACATGCATCAACCAAGTCAGTGAGTCTGACCACCCAATCACGTTAGTCATCTCCTACAACAAGCATAGTCACCTCTTACGGCAAGCATGGGTTGCAGAAGACCTATGCTACTGTTCAAGTTTGTTGTCAGTTTCTGTACCCTGATTGGATGTTCATACTTATTTCCTGTATAATTCTGTGATTCAAATATTGGAAATAAATTTAAGATGCCATGTACAGAAGCAAATTGAGATTTTAAGAGAAAAATATGTCTAAGGTGCCACAATTCGCTATGCAGAGTTGTGTCCCTTGGGCATGCTAGAAACCTATGATTGTGGGTTTGAATCCTGGTTTGCCCAATAATGTCTCTAGATTAGTCAGTACCACACTCGAGCTCGTCGGGTTCACCAAAGTGGTAAACGTCTGAGACCTGCATCACTTCGGGCTTTCCACCCACATCAAGTTGACACACCATGATATAACTGGAACACTGTTCGAAGAGTCTCACAAGACAAAACCCTGCTAATCCAGACAGATTCATTCCCAGAGAATTTATCCTGTTCACAAATCTCAGGACTGATGAATGATTCAGGGTCATGGAGTAATATTCTGTACGTAGGCATTCCCAACAGCCACTGAGGTTCACTGCCCACAAAACTGCAAACTTTAAAATGTGAAAGTCACAACATTTTCCTCCACCTAATGGTAGTCCTTTGCCTTGTCTATGAAATTTATATTTCTTAAATTATATTTTTATTAAAAGCCTAATTCAGTCCATATCAAACTAAACCAAATCTTATTTCCTTGATTCCACAGCAGAGGATGAAATATTCTTTTGAATATATTAAAGCCATGTTTTCATAGACTAAGTGTTAGTCTATCCCTATGATTAATGACAGACTTGATTATTCTATTAACTGAAGAAAGGCTTATTGCCTGGCAAGTGTATCCAATTCTCATCCAAACAAGGTCTTGAATCAATGGAAACAGCAATATTTTGAACCAGATAGGTTTCACAGTGACATTAAATATCAAAATTTTCATAGTTTACCATAAGTCTTATCCATAATTATTTGATTGGGAAATTATTTTTTTAAAACTTCATCTTCTTAGACTAGAAGTTTATGGGTGTGTCTACCAGAAAGTTGTAAATGTATATATATATATAAATATAAAAATACTTTGTTCTCAAACCTCTCCTTGCAAGTACTTACAGAGCAAGAGCAAGACAAGTTGCCTTAATGATAGCAGTATCAACTTATTAACAGATTGCGTGTCAGCTTGTGAGTGAAAGCTGTGAAACGCTTCACTGTCAGCAATATTTCGGCCATAACACAATTACCTTTATATAATCAAGTCTGTGTCAGACAAACCAGTGATTGATGTCCTGAGCAACAATACACACCATCTCATTACAGTCACACACATTTAGCTTGTCACAGACTCTTTTCAGTCAGCTACGACAAGCATGAAGTACTGGGGACTGTCCCGGAATCCTAGTCTGTCATACAGACCCTGAAATAAATATATCCAATACAGCCCATGCAAGTCCATAATGTTTGGCAAGTCTAGATTACTGCAGTATCAGAAAAGTCTGAAAATGAAGAAAGTCTTTGGGCTCCTTTTGATTACATTGTATAACTATAAGTTAACAACTGTTTTTTTCTGTAAAATATGTTCATTTCAGAGACTAGATGTTAGTTTCCCTACAGGTGCTATGATTTGTTAATTGCTATTTTGATGCCCATTTAATATTTATCAAGGCCAATTGATGATATCAAAATAGGTCTCTAAATTAAGTCCTTTGACTGTGGCACAATAGAAGTTTAGTCAGTGCAGGCCTAACACAAAATTTTTTTTATCTACGTGTATTTGTCCATGTGATATTTATACATGCACAGCTGTTTAAAGTACACCTGAACATAAAATTTATATCTATATAAAAACATCACACAAAAGACAGTATTACATATATTATGCTCTCAATATATGACAAAGGTTATAAAAAATTGAATGTTTCAAATTTATAGAGCAATTATGGAGCAGTTCTACGGCTTCGCCTTACCATAGTTGAACTGCCTCCACTGTCTCTGCCTATATCATTGTGCACACCTGTGTAGAAACCTCACACCTGCATTTTATTCCCCAATAAACTAAAACAACTCAGGCACGATAGAGGCAGGTATACCCTGTGGCACGAAAGTTCAAAGAACAAGTGTGATATCGTCTAATCCCTATTGTGTAAATGCCATCACATATTGTCATGTTTCTTGCAATGTGTCTCTCCGTAACAGTTCCCTGCTTGAATAACTGCTCATAAAGGAAACACATTTAGAACAGGCAGGATTATTCTTTCCAAAGTGATAAATTGATGATGATTATTATTAAATGGAGATTAGGTTAATTATTCCAGTGGAATATTACATGTTTTTCTCACCACCCAGCTAAGTAAGGTCTAGGATGAAATATAGGTGCCCTTTTACAAATAGGAATCAAAGGCTTCCCAAGGGATACCTCGTTCATGTGACGAGACTACTACAAATAGGCACATAGCTCATGTTTTCTCGGAGCCATTTCTGGTGTCCCCCGCCGTGATATTGCTGGAATATTGCAGTGAAACCATACTCATTCACTCACTCATGTTTTCTCGGGAATGTTCTCTCACCTTCGTTATAGTCAAAACATGTCAAAGAAAGACTCTTCAAACGTTATGAGACACAAAATACAAAACTGATAACTGAACATTGATGATTTTCAGATGAATATGAAGTCAAGAGATGAAATTATTCTGTTTGAATAACATACCAAATGCAAGTGAATGAAAACTGATTTGTAAGCAGTGTTACAGCAATATCCCAGAGTCTAGCCCAGTCTAATCAGTGGTGAAACGCAGCAACCCATGCAATCACATCAGTCCACAGCTACCTGTGGGCCCTCGGGACCGATGGTGACCCATCCCTGCTTACTCAGCATCTACTGGGGCCAATCAATACCCAATTCACCCACTTGACGATCAGGGTCCACTTGCACAAAGCAATCTTAACGCTACAAAGATTGCAACTCCCACAATTTAGCATGGACTTACGATAGTCATAATGCGAAGATCCCTTTGTGCAAGTGGGCCCTGTTATTAATATATTAATTTAAATAAACAAAGTGATGATTCAAAAATCCTTTATTGTGGGATTAAACAGCTATAACATAAGGTACTGTATAGTGTCTTTTGATATCAAATATTTCATCACAAGTTGATTAAGTAAATAAAAGTGACAAAACCCTTTCCATATTCATGAAAAAAAATCTCTCCTTAAAGCAGAGTCGAATGTAGGAGTCCGAACAGCACGTGTTTATGAATCACTATCAAATAGTGATGACACCAGGTGTTTGCAAAAAGGTGAGCGTATCTTTCCATGCCTGTTGGGCACAACTGTGAGGTACTGCAAGGGAGTTTTGATACTCATATTGAAAACTGAGGTTCTCTGCCCCTATCAAATAGTGTGAAGCCATGAACGAAGTAACAATTATCGTATCTCAGACATGCCTTTTGAGACTACGGAGAAAGTCCAAGTAAGAATAAATGACATTGACATTTCCAAGCTGAAGAGAAAGTTTTATACATCTACAAATACATACCTTCAGAGCTGATCCATCAGGTAAAAGACTAAGTAACAGATATATCGTTTCTATGGCAACAAATTATTTCAGACAGGCATGTTAGTCGGCACCTATATCTTTTGAGAACATAACAATGACTTGAAAGAAGTTTATCAGTAATTGCCTAATTATGTGTGTGAAAAGCTTCAAAGTGCTATCACACACATACTTCTAAGTCTTTTTAACAAGCATAATTACCAAGCTGAGAAGCAGAAGGGTGATATCCATCGTTCTACACAGGACCGGTAGGTATATCACCTCATAATCTTACTAATGCTCAATTATGCCTCAAAAATCGCGACTAACTTTCTAAGCGCAAGGTTGAGACAGACATTCGAGATTAAACACAACAAGAAACAAAGACATGAAATGTCTTAAAAGAAGGTGGGCCGTGTTACACTCCTAATAAATCAAGCAGTTGAATTGATAGTTTTGTGTTTATTGTTGTAGGAGAAGCAATAGGGCCTAGGACCTGTCCTTGCTTAACTACCAGCACACATGCAACAGCGCCATATTTTCACTTGGCCAGTCACATGAGCAGTCAGTTAGCGATATGACAATAGACAACATGCTCCATGATCCTATCTTTCATGTTTACGACCAATTTTGTGAATTTGTCACATAAAGACTTAGTTACCACAGGGTTACAACTTGGCCACCAAATGGTGGGTGGTGGATGTATCAGATTAGCTGAATTTTTTACATAGCATTGAGAAATACTTATAATATATGACTTATCATTTCTTTTTTCCTCTCACATTTCAACATTCTTTTTTCACTATTATGGCATGATCTTAAATTTCATGGTATAGGTGAGAAAAATTGAACATTGGACATAGTTGTCTGTTATCTAAGATGCATCCGCATGTTAAGTTTCAATGGTTGATGCAGCAAGACATTTATTCAGTCCAGACAAAGATGTATTGTTATTACATGGGAGACATGCTCAAGACAAGCAAGAATATCAAATAATTGGGAAATTCCTCTGCATCCTAGTCACTTTGATAAAATAATATGCCAAAATGATCAATAAAGAGATACTGAGCTGTCTTTAAAAGGTTGCTATAAGAAACAAAACTAAAGCTCAAATTACGAGTTGAACAATCAAAGTTTCAGTTTTTTTGGTAAAAAAATCTACAAGATAATCTCCATCACAAAATTTAACTTCTGTTCATCACCCCACTACAAACTAGACACATGCCAAATTCCATCAAAA
Organism: Haliotis rufescens; assembly: GCF_023055435.1. Taxonomy (NCBI): domain Eukaryota; kingdom Metazoa; phylum Mollusca; class Gastropoda; order Lepetellida; family Haliotidae; genus Haliotis; species Haliotis rufescens. The sequence goes on from NW_025964112.1 coordinate 7,691,274, forward strand.
TATGTGCATGAAAGGACCAATATGGTTGCCATGGAAACAGATGTACACTTCAGCTGGAACAATTTGAAAACCTTCCACTGACCATTGGTGGATCAAACTTTCAACCACATTGACACCTCTGTTTTTTAAAAAACGCTATGGATGATTCTTCCCAAATAAAGCTCATATGGTCCACTGATCCTCCTTAACTTGCGACAAGAGGGGGGATTGCATCATATGCCAGTCACTACTTCTTATTGAGCATGAAGATAACGCTGCTACTAAACATATTTAATTATTCCCTCACTCTGTTCAATATCACTATCTGGAACCTGGCTATCTGTAAATATCGTAGATCTGGAAAGTTGGTCTTGGACACACCTACATTGCTATTATTAACCTCAAATCTCCAATTATCGCCAATGTTCCTCTCCTGACTTCCAGATAGTGAGTCCACCATATTTTTTATTATCCAGTATACATTCCTCCTAAATCAATGTGATTAAGTATAGTTTACTAGATTCACGTTCAGGAACAGTGTTCTTTACTGATATCATCCTCACAACTGATTACAGCATCAACACTAATGTCACTGTCCTAAGTCAGTCTACAGTTAATTGACAGATAATCCTCATGCTGCCCATACACGGCAAAAGCAAGTATGATGTATGAGAACGCCACCTACCTGGGTGTTGAGTTACTGTTGATGGTGGGCCCCCGGAAGTATCCGGTTTCAATGGGGGTCACCCATGTGGCTCCTCTCAAAGTGCTGCTGATGATTGAGAAGCACAGTTAGTCATCTCCTGGAATAACATGAATATTCCCCACATGATACGACCAGTTATACACTATACTTATCTATTGAAAGAGCTTTAATATGGCAAAATGTTACACTATAGCACTTAATAACATATAGGTAACAAATTGGTTTATATATCAGAAAAAAACAAACTAATGGGATTCATAGCAGAAAACTATTATGCTGATGAGTTTAATGTCAGGAAGGGCTAAGGTACTGTCTTTGTATTTGGGAACGTGAAGTACTCCAGGATCATATATCACAGGGATGATGTATTCATGTGATTAAGCCTTGAACATCGTTTGAATGTGAAGGTACTCTGACTATCATAGTAATGGGTTTATTGGGACAATGCCAGGCTATTGCCGTGCGTCAAGTCGAGTTTACCATATACTTAGCTAGTGATAATGCTAACATCTCTTATAACTATAGTTACTGATCTGTGTTTTCATCTCTGGTGACTGATAACAGCATCATTCAAAATGTAATGATATCGTTTTGTTTATGCATCATCACCATTAAGCCAGCGTAATGGTGTAATGTTTTGCCAAGAACAAACAACTTCAAAGAAACCCACCAGTGTATTGGAAAATTGCTTTGCCACTTAATGAATGGCAATAATAATTTCTTGTAACATTGTAATAATATAATACATACTCATCAGCATGCAAGTGCTTTTAATAGAGATCTGTTCAATATCATCAATAGCAAAAACACTTACAGCATCCCTGTTGCATATCAAGTTCAAGAAAGCTACTTTTTAGAATTGAAGAAAACAAGAAGTCATATGTTCTGGTTTGTTTGAGTGTCAGAATAATCACTGTATAAGCAATCTGCCCATGTGACTTCACATACTTATAAAAAGGAAAAGGAAAGCAGACATTTTGCCTAATGTTTACTATTCAAGAAAAAACACTTCATATCAACAAAATGGTGGTGCACTCACAGCATTGCCTGCCCCAAGGTCTCTGGTTATTCTGTGTACAAGCATATTCCATCCCAAACATCGCCATTCTTCCATTGAACACAGCATCTGAAGTGTACAGAGAATCTGACAAATCAGTTCTTCAACAGTCTCTGAATAAGAAGTGCCCTTTGCAAGAAAATAATACACATAAATACAGTAAACTATGGTCATAACGAACTCAAAAGGACAACTAATTTTAGTTCGTAATAACCGTAGTTCATTGTAAGTGTACATACAGCATATATACAACAAACGGACGGGACTAAAACATAAGTTTGTTATATCGGTCAGTTCATTATAATCATAGTTTACTGTATATGGTCTTTTTGTTAAGTAGACCAAGAGAATAGAATATGTCTCCTAGTTTCCTGTGATTAAAATGTTTTTGAATGACCGAAGTTTCTTTCAAGTGTATAACTTGGTATTGACATTCTTCTGTCTGCTTTGCAATGCTGTTGGGAATTGATACAGGCTATTATTTCATGAACCATGTTCTCCTCACAGCTAAATATTACATCTACATCACAAATATAAAAAACAATAAACTTTAACTTGACACTTTCAGAATAATTATTTAATTCTTGAAATATGTGGAAATGATTACTACCAGTAAGAACAGTGTTGCAGTGTTTGAGCGAAAATGACCACCCCAACTTACACAATTAATTAATAATGTTTTAATGTCTCCTTCGACATCCTGACTTAACATTAAAAATATTCTACAATTTGTACATGTATGAACTATATATATGCTTGCAGAAATGAATAACAAAAATATATGACAAAACGAGAATAAAAAAGTGCCCTTTGCAAGACAGTCGCTATCATTCGGTCTTGACAGCTTTTTCTACCCCGACCATATCAAGAGGTAAGAAAATATTCCCGATGTGTTCTAATCCTCTTACCAGATACCTGATCCTCCCCTGTGTATTCTTGGAGGAGTTTAATGGATGGTCCAAGCCCATTGAAAATAATCCTACGTCCCCTTGAGATAAATACCAAATAAAATGTGGGATCACTTGAGTTGTTGGTCATTAGGCTAAGCCAAGGTAAAAATATGGTTCTTGATTACAATCAGCAAATTGACACTGCATCCAGCTCACCATCAAGAGATCATCCAGCTCGCCATCAAGAGATTATGTCATGCTTCTGTACAGCTTTTTATAGGGTGAATTTCATGAAGCCCATAATCTGGGATGTGGTTACCTTCAATTGTTGTTATGTTGGAAGGTAATGTCACAGGAACTCCAGGATTTAATTGTTCTTGTCTCTACTATAGTGGCAATTTGCACGACATGTTTATATGGCTTTGTTCATTCCTATTTATTAAGGTTACATCTATGACGTCCCTCACATCAACAAACAGTATAGATTTACAGGGAGGGCTTAGCTGTAGGATTTGTTTCCAGAAACATGGATACTTCTATGTCTCGCAAGGATTATACAGCGTAGACAGTTCTACTGGTTACCTGGGACTGTGATTACCGTATCAATCATTCTCACCATCCTGTTTATGAACCATAGTCAGGGTGTTTGTCTGAGTCCTATAACGACAGCAGGCACTGATGTCTTATCATCTGTCAGTTCAACTTAATGTTCAATATATTGTTTTACTGCATTTTTTACTGCAATAAAGTTGTTTTACTGCCCTTCTGACTGCAATATAGTTGTTTTACTGCCCTTCTGGCTGCAGTATCTTGTTTTACTGCCCTTCTGACTGCAATATAGTTGTTTAACTGCCCTTCTGACTGCAATATAGTTGTTTTACTGCCCTTCTGGCTGCAGTATCTTGTTTTACTGCCCTTCTGACTGCAATATAGTTGTTTTACTGCCCTTTTGACTGCAGTATCTTGTTTTACTGCCCTTCTGACTGCAATATAGTCGTTTTACTGCCCTAAAATGACTGCAGTATCTTGTTTTACAGTCCTAACATTTCTGCAGTATCTTGTTTTACTGCCCTTCTGACTGCAATATAGTTGTTTTACTGCCCTAAAATGACTGCAGTATCTTGTTTTACTGTCCTAACATTTCTGCAGTATCTTGTTTTACTGCCCTTCTGACTGCAATATAGTTGTTTTACTGCCCTAAAATGACTGAAGTATCTTGTTTTACTGTCCTAACATTTCTGCAGTATCTTGTTTTACTGCCTTTCTGAATGTAGCGTCTGATGGTTCCACTACCTTGAAATTTACAATAACCTAATGTTTACACACGTAAATACATCAGACTGGATTCCAACATTAGTCTGAATGTATAAAACTCATCATAATAAGCAGAATCATGAGACCACCACATTAGTCCTTGCATGCACATGTGTCACAGGAAGTTTGCTAGGGACATGTCACACTCGAACATTTTTCACGATGTTTTTCTGATAATTATTTCTTGCAGAACATTCCAATGCAATTCCCAGTTTTGACTTGTACTAACTGTTCCTGTGCTTTTTCAGATGAACAATTGACTTGCCTGTGCATGTGTTTGTGATGGGTGCTACTGGTGGGGCAGGATATGCACACCTTTTTATGACACCCATTGTCATCACTATTTAATAGCGACTAATAAACACATGCTCATGTCATAGTTGGAATCGGACAACTGACTAAAAGCAGATATTTCTTATGATTATGGAAAGGATTTTGGCACTTTCTATTCACTCTTAAAATTGTCAAAGATCAGTCTGAAAGCCTTATTTGCACAATTTAGTAAGCATAATGAGTTACATGTGTCACTAGTGGAATATACAGGACTGTACAACCTGAAAGGGCTTGTACACCACAACACCATAGGTCCAGGGTTAACACTATCGGGCAGCTCATGAAATCCCATACACCCTGCTATAGACAAATCTTTCATGAGTTCATTACACGTTACAAAGAATTATTTCCTTTGAATTTCTTGTGTGTGACATTAACACCTAACTTGGGACCGTCATCGCACTCTCAATATGATAAGTGACATTTTTACTTCCATTTATGGGTAGACCGTTTCAGTTTGAATGACTGAGAGGATATTTCAGTAGTTAGCAAACAGGCAGTTGGTTCTGGGTGACAGTGGACCACGGACGTACATACATTCTATATACGTCTTTGAGTGGACTAATAATGGAACACGTCATGCCCCAGGAGGAGTGTCAGATTGTACATGGATACAATCAGGTTCAAAATAGGTTACAGGTTTCACTTTTGTCAACAAAAAACTCTCTGGTATAATCATTATGATTATTAGTGAGTGAGTGAGTGAGTGGGTATGGTTTTATGTCGCTTTTAGCAATATTCCAGCAATATCACGGCGGGGGACACCAGAAATGGGCTTCACACATTGTACCCATGTTGGGAATCGAACCCGGGTCTACAGCGTGATGGTTTCACCCCGATTACGTCTCTAGGTTTGTCAATACATACCCATGCTTGTGGATTTCACCAAAGTGGTAAACATCTGAGATCTGCATCACTTTGAGCTGACACACCATGATATAATTGGAATATAATTGGAAGTTATGAAAACTTTTATTGGCAGTGAACAATGTACAAAAAGGGAAACACGCTTATAGTGTCTTTTTTTAATTGATATCTGTTATCACAAAAAGCATGAAGCGCACTGAGTTTCAAAGGAAGGCTGGATGTGTTGCAGTATTCAGTGTTTGAAATCAAGGGGGGTCCTGGAGGTCTGCTCCTATAGCATCACAGTCGAGGGACCCCCTGAAACTTTAACTTTTAACATAAGGGCAATTACAAGGACCCCTTGACTTTCGTCAGTTTGAACACTGCTGTTGTGTTGATATGGAGCCAAGTTCCCTTGTGTTTTGTCACTGTGAGCTTGGCCCACTCCGCTGGACAAGCAGCACAAGCGGTTCAGTAATGGTCCATAAATTTCTGATCTATTTGCCAGAAGCCCATTTGCGTAAAATCTTTCATAATGATTATACCAGAGAGTGTTTTGTTGACAAAAAGTGAAACCTGTAACCTATTTTGAATCTGATTGTATCCATGTACAATCTGACACTCCTCCTGGGGCATGACGTTGTTCCACATGGATTTACCCTGTTACACAAACATGAAACTGTCCCTTTAAGACCTGCCACCACTCGGTTATAAACACGGTAGTGCAAAGTCCCTTTAAACACCCACCACCAGATTGTTATAAACACAGTAATGCAAAGTCCCTTTAAGACCAACCACCAGTTTGTTATAAACACAGTAATTTAAAGTCTCATTCAGATCCACCACCAGTTAAGACGAAACTATGGCACTGCAAAGTGCCTTTAAGAACCACAACAAGTTGGACATAAACACAATGAAAAGTCTCTTCAAGACACATCACCCGTTAGACAGAAATACATGGCAATGCAAAATCCCTTTAAGACGCACAATCAAACAGACATAAACACGGCAATAAAAAGTCCCTTAAAGACACCACCAGTCAGACATAATCTTGATAACACAAAACCCTTTTAAAAATAAGGTACTCCACAAGACAGACATCTTGTCTAACAAGTCACGAGAGTGCACGGTCATGTGACCTATAATCACATTACATTTATGCCTACACATGAACTTGGTGAAATACATCTCTGCATCCTGCGTAGCTAGCCCCCTTAACTCAATATTACCATGGAATAAAAAGTTGACCTCAAACATGTGAGAGGGGACACCCAGGAAATGTTGCCTGAATATTGTCTTGGTCTGAGAAATATTCAATTAAGCATGATCTCCCTCTTGCTAATCCAGTATGCATTTACTGTTGTGAAATACTTTCATGACGCTGTACCTGGCCAGGACCAGGGTACCTCCAGATCAACTGATCAACAGATCAACACTTGTATTATTTACAAATACCAATCCAAATTCTTTAACTTTGGTTCTCTACAGTTCTACACAACCACACCCTGATTGTGTGGACCACACCCTGACTGTGTGCATCACACCCTGACTGTATGCATCAAACCCTGATTGTATGCATCACACCCTGATTGTGTGCATCACACCCTGATCGTGTGCATCACACCCTGATCGTGTGCATCACACCCTGATTGTATGCATCACACCCTGATTGTGTGCATCACACCCTGATCGTGTGCATCACACCCTGATTGTGTGCATCACACCCTGATCGTGTGCATCACACCCTGATTGTGTGCATCACACCCTGATTGTGTGCATCACACCCTGATTGTATGCATCACACCCTGATTGTATGCATCACACCGATTGTATGCATCACACCCTGATTGTGTTGAGCACACCCTGATTGTATGCATCACACCCTGATTGTATGCATCACACCCTGATTGTGTTGAGCACACCCTGATTGTATGCATCACACCCTGACTGTGTGCATCACACCCTGATTGTATGCATCACACCCTGATTGTATGCATCACACCCTGATTGTATGCATCACACCGATTGTATGCATCACACCCTGATTGTATGCATCACACCCTGACTGTGTGCATCACACCCTGATTATATGCATCACACCCTGATTGTATGCATCACACCCTGATTGTATGCATCACACCCTGATTATATGCATCACACCCTGATTATATGCATCACACCCTGATTATATGCATCACACCCTGAGTGTATGCATCACACCCTGATTGTGTGCATCACACCCTGATTGTATGCATCACACCCTGATTGTATGCATCACACCCTGATTGTATACATCACACCCTGATTGTATGCATCACACCCTGATTGTATGCATCACACCCTGACTGTGTGCATCACACCCTGATTGTATGCATCACACCCTGATTGTGTGCATCACACCCTGATCCTGTGCATCACACCCTGATCGTATGCATCACACCCTGATTGTATGCATCACACCCTGATTGTATGCATCACACCCTGATTGTGTGCATCACACCCTGATTGTGTGCATCACACCCTGATTGTATGCATCACACCCTGATCCTGTGCATCACACCCTGATCGTATGCATCACACCCTGATTGTATGCATCACACCCTGATCGTGTGCATCACACCCTGATTGTGTGCATCACACCCTGATTGTGTGCATCACACCCTGATTGTATGCATCACACCCTGATTGTGTGCATCACACCCTGATTGTGTGCATCACACCCTGATTGTGTGCATCACACCCTGATTGTATGCATCACACCCTGATTGTGTTGAGCACACCCAATTACACACACCTATACTGCTCTCATAATAAGTGTTAAGTGCAATTGTCGTAATGATGATGGTTATTCAGGAGGTAGTACTAATCACAACTACTACCATATTTGTTCATGTGGACTTCATATCAAGTTCTAGTAATAAGTCACATTGAGGTTTTGCCAGGGCATAACAAAATTATTCAGCTAATCTGTAACGAATACACTACGAGGAGAATATGATGCATAACACGAATATATGGTAACTGATACAAATATTTATTCATGAATACAATAACAAGTCAGTAGTTGATGTATTATGTTTTGTATTCAGTGAAACAATAACAAAATAAATTATTTGACATGGTTTGACCATGTTGACAGTGTTAATTATTATTATTTTATTATACATTTAAACGCGCACATATCCAAGTACTAGGATCTGCTCAAAACCGACAATGACCAGTGAGCACATTACTGCCAACAGAAACATAAGAGAGTTGTCTTCTTAAAGAAATCTAAAACATTACAGACGAATTCATGTAAAAAAAAGCACTCTTTAAAATCGCAAATAATGGATTCTAGTGACCACTAATAACTTATTCTTCCAAAAGGGATATGGTTCGATTCACGACTACACAAGTGAATCGTAACAGCCCTACTATCTCGACTTTCAAACTAAGCAGAATCAAGTTGACGCGCGAACGAACATTTTCATTCTATATCACGGTTCATCTTGAAGCAGGATGTATTGAGTAAGTCAGAAATGGCGTCTGCAGCCACAGACGGTCGCGACACATAAAACATGCCATCCTCACAAACCCCTTACCCTAAAATTATAGACAAACTCATTCATAAGATGGAATTTCAAAAGCTTTTTTGGGGAAGATAAACCCCATTTCTCCTTAAAGAGAAATTAATGGTCATAACAACTCGTTCTAAATCATGTCTAGCTTTTGAGACAGAGACGAAGGTGTGCCTCTATCGCATGTTAGGTATTTAACTGGCACTGGGCTCACAAAAGCTTTGCGAATATAACGACACATCCACCGAGATGCTTGCCGCTAAGCTTTTATTTAAACTTGGCCCCATAGTATTAGTTTGCAGCACACGGTCTGTTTGTCGATCCAATTTTGAGATGCAACGGGGTATCTGTACTGTTTGCTTAGCTCAACATACCCCTACTTGAAGCATACAGGTTAGAATGTGACATTACGGTGTATAGGGTATAGAGTGTTGATCTAATAGAGTAGTATAGAGGGCTGTTTTATACAGACCCTTTCAAACTTACAGATGAAATCTAATATAACTTACTCTTAGACTGTGTAATACTCACTTACCAGTTATCACAGCAAAGTCTTTAAATGAGTGTTAGTGATAAAACTAATTCCATATTGATGCAGATTTTAAAAATCTAATTATTATATTTTGCAACTTCATTTGAAATGCAAGACAGGATGTTTAGCTCTAACAAGTACAGCCTAGTGTGAGTAAATAAAGGTTGGGTTTCTGAAAGACACAAATGAAAATATGAAATCTTAAATGTTTCTTATGACCTAGTTCTGTAAAGATTTAATGTTTACATGTTTGCTCTGAAATATAATATGCAAAGATCAAGACAATCTTGCATCTAAAAGTGTGTTTTTTGAAAGCAATGTGCATGTATTAAGTGATAGCCAACTCATATAACCACAATGCATAGCTATAACGTTTACAAACGTATCAGAGACCATGGGCTCTGTAGCTCACCTGCATCATGAGTGATTTGTCTGTTGTTTAACGCTGCACTTAGCACTATTCCAGCTATATGACAGCAGCCTGTAAATAATTGATTCTGGGCAAGACAATCCAGTGATTGACGTCATGAGCATTGAACCACGCAATTGGGATAAGATGACATGTCAGCCAAGCCAGTGAGCCTGACCACCCGATCCTGTTAGTCACCTCTTATGACAAGCATAGTCACCTTTTACGGCAAGCATGAGTTGCAGAAGACCTATTCTAACCCGCATCTTCACGGATGAGTGATTTGTAAATATACTACTCAAAAGAAGTTAGGGAAAACCCGAATCTTTCATATCACTATAGTTAATCTTACCATGATAGATGAACTATAGTAAGATGAAAGAATCAGGTGGTCCTTAACTTCTTTTGAGTAGTATATCAAGGAAACAAGATCGAACTGGGAAAAACACACACACTGTCATTGCCCTTCATATCCTCTAACCTGCATACATAAGCTCACCTGCTCAATTTGTACATCACTTGTTTGATGATGACCCCAATTGCAGTCAATATCTCAGTTTTATGCAGGGCATTCATTTCACTATTGAGATCTTGACTGAAGATAAGTCACAGAATGTGTAGCACAGTCCCTCTTGGTCTCTCATACTGACCGGAAAACAAACATATCCTAAACAGCCCGAGAAAGTCTACAATATTTTGGAAAGTCAAGATTTCTTTTTTCTAAAAATGAAGGGGATTCTCGGGGTCATTTCTACTATATATAAAAAGACAATCAAACAAACAAAATATTTCATTTCAGAGACTAAATATCAGTTCCACTTTAAAACCATCCTGCAGGAGAAAATGGCACCCCATGCAAAAAATGGAGAAAATGGATTCAGATTTTGGAGAAACAAAACTAACAAAAACTGAAACCCTCCCGCACCATCAGCATCTGTGTCACGTCCATGTTTACAAAATTGGGGTCATTTTCACTAAAATTTTGGGACATTTTCTCCAAGCTGTCTGAGGCCATTTTTGCAATGGGTCATTTTCTCTCTAACCCAACACATGCTTGTCTCTATAACCCCATCCATACTAGTCACATTTCACACCATCTGTATGTCCTACACCCGGACAAACCCATTCACAGTGAACCTCACGGCCTGCTGTATATTGGAAGTACTTTATGGTCACTTAGACGTTGATGGAACCGAATGATATGAAACGATTCTGATGTATAAATGTCCGTTCTTCTGGTGAAGGGCAAATTGTTCCTAGAAAAGTTAAATCAAATAACCCCAAAACCTGCACTTCTTCCGTTTTGTAAAGTTTAATAGTGTTTCTCTTGAATTCCTTTGTTGAATGTCATGATGTTTCAATAATTCATTCATCAAGTAGGCCCCTACAATACTACCATTGGACCTCAGGAACTATTCTGCTTCGGAAGTTGGAACAGCATTGTCAGACGTACATCTTATCAAATACGCAAATGAAAAGCTTAAATCTCAACAATGGCTTGCTAACAATGGCTTGTACTCAATATTTGAAGACATCTTGTCCCTTGACGTCTTCGGCGTGTTGTCGTCTGTCAAATTGGCGTGGTCGTGATCACGCACGGACCGTGTCTAGTCATGTGACCCTAAAGTAACCAATCAAATATTCGGTACCACTTGATTTTGGTATCGTTATATCAAATGGCGTAAGGAAGGTAGGAATAATAGCGTGTGGAGGCTTCATGGACGTTTATTTTAAGTTCTTACATTATTGAATAATCGCAAAAGAATTTGAACGTTATTGTTATCTATTTAGCAAAACATATCAAACAAGAGCGTAGACATTCCTTGTTAGTTTTTTCTCCATGTACTCTTGTGGGGAAGGAATAGACGATGGAAAGATTTTCTGAAATATTTAGATCGGAGAGCTATTCTACTTGATGTCATATCAGTTGTTCCTCAATAACACATTAAAACTTCCAGTAGCGTTCTTTGAGAGAAGAAAAAATAACAATCATTCTAAACCCCCAGAACTACAGGTTCAGACACACAGACGCTCATATCGTTGCTGTAAGGCTTGCCGGCACCGATGTATTAAACCTATGTATAACCATACACACTATAATTCACTAAGCCTGTCAAATACGGTCTGCAAACTGGGAACAAGGACACAGGTCAAAAGGGCCACAGATATCCTAGTCGAAAGGTCACACCAAAAAGTCAAGAGGGCCACTCTGAAAAGTGAAAAAAAAGTGAATTTAGACCTACGTGCTGGAAAAGTAGGTAGACCCCAGCTGAAGAATTCAGATAGTGCTAGTTCTAAAAAAGATATGCTTTGGGATGCTGGTGCATGCCTACTGTTAAAGATATTTGTCATGAAATGAATAAGGATATAAAACATACAAAATGTATACTTTTATATGTACAATGTCACCAATTTTGGTTTGTGGCCCTTTTGACTAGGAGTTTCTGTCCCTCTTGACATTATTGTGGCCATTTTGACAATGGGTTTGTGGCTGTTTTGCTCTGCAAGTTTGATCCATGTATCAGAAACAAGAAAAGTAGAACATATATTCCTGAATAACGAGGGTACATGATAATCAACAATAATGCCCTTTCACTTTACCCACAAGGTTGGTATACTAGTATGTTCTTCTACACCACCACAGCGAGTGAGCCCCTTGCTGATACGGTACTGTGCATCAGGGAGGAGATTTGGAGCAACAAGTTGCATGAAAGATGCCAAGGCCCAGATGCAGGAATTGCTGTCACAGTAACCATTGCCATGTGATTTTATCAAATGTGTAATGTTTTGTGCACCATGACCACGTTCTTATCAGAAAAGTTTGTTTAAGCCGTATTTATTTAACGTGTATTTCTCAGAAGAGGCATATGTAACATATCCCTTATTTGCTTTCTTGTTTGCAGTTTAACCTGTTTCCAACAACCATTAATTTCAGCAATGTGAAGGTGGCAACTTCATTTTCACAAGATTGATAGTTCTTCAAAAGTATATATATAATGAGTGTGTGAGTTGAAGAGTTTACGTTATATGATGGCCTGTTTAATGAGCTTTGTGTTTTGAATATGGGAATAAATTCCAAAGTGATGCATGTTCAGACAGATATCACTTCAGTAAAATCCATGCCCATGGAGTACGTGGATGAAGCCACAAGGTTTGACCAGTGCTCAGGGCAGACCTGGTTCTTGGTTTTCATTGCCACACAGCAACATTCCAGCCATATGACACTGGCCTGTAAACAATCAAGTCTGGACCAGACAAACCAGTGACATAAGCAGCGACCCACAGTCAGGGTACCAGGACACATCATCAACCAAGTCACCGAGCCTGACCATCCGATCCATTAAGAGGCCTGGTACGACCCTAGGGCCCACTTGCACAAAGCTATCTTAGCGCTTAGACTGTTATAAGCCTATGTTAAAGTTTGGGAGTTACGATCATCTTAGTGCTAAGATAGCTTTGTGAAAGTGGGTCCTGATAAGCTTACCTGGGTCCAAATCTAATCCCTGAGACTAGTGAGAATGCCTGTTTGCATGTATGTTCCACTTCTAGTATGGTTCTTACCACCAAGTTTTGTGCTCTGCAATAGTTAATTACATGAGTTCCTTGTGCAATGCTATGTAATCTGGGCTGTAACAATATGCTTTGTCTCAGTATTATAATAGTGGTCAAAGGAAAGAAATAGTGAGACCCAACCAAACTGAATTTAGTTAAAGTCAACAGTTAAGAATTCGATCTGATTTCTGTGAGCATTATTTAGTCTCCATTTCTGGAATCATCCATGCAAAGTTTCAGCTTCATTGCTGTTTTAGATTTGTTGAAAGTGTATGTTTAAACAATGCAACATGCAAACATTTTACTTATTTTCAAATACTTTGACACCTTGATGTAATTGAAATGCTCTTGAAAACCTCGACTCAGGTCACTCAGGAGTTTTAATGCCACACTGAGCAATATTTTAGCTATGTGGTAGTTGCCTTCAAATAATGGAGTCTGGACCAGACTATCCAGTGATGAACAAGTATCCACACCGCTGGACTAGGGGCACATTTTGGATGCACTGGTATGATCATAATGTGAGTATCGTTGTAGCAAAGACACTGGTTTAGCCAGATCACAGCTAGGCGTGGTGGAGTCCCTCTGGGGTCTTCCATTCAAGAACCTTCATACACTTCAGCCATTGTTGTCATCCAATCCTCATTTAGTCCCCCACACAACAAGCATGAAGGACGTGTCAGGTTGTCCACGTACTGTTTCTTCATGTTCATTGCACATCCAATTGCAACCAAAATTAAAAAACACAAGAAAGAATGATCAAGAAACAAATTTATTGCACATTCTAGCTCTTGGCTTCAATACTGAGTGAGACAAGATCAATATGGAAGTAATAAGGAAATCTACAGGAGATAAAGTTGTTTTTCAGCATGTCACATACCATCTCACATACAAGATCAATACAGGTGAGTTTGAACATGCTCAGTCTCAAGCAATGGCCATCTGCACGTAGTGCACACTTTCACTTGTACTCTGTTACAAGTTGTTTGGGGAGGGGGTTGGTATGTATCACTAATGTATGTTTTCATTGGGAGGGTTGGTTACTAGGGTCCTAAACTTATTTTTTTTGCTGACAAATCACAACACATTTTGAAGCAATACAATCTATTGCAGGTTATTTTAGTTGCTATTCACCCCAAGAACTTATCATGTCCCTGTCTGTGATGCTAAGGTAATCCCTGAATCTTTTGCCATCATCTATTCCTAAAAGTGTTCCAATGTTGCTTGGAACAGTATTTCAGTGATATCCGAAGATGCCAGTGTGATGTGCGAGGAAAACAGGTCTGAGACGTTTATCACTTTGGAAAACCCACAAACACCGGTATGGTGTTGACAAACTTAGAAACATAAGGGTCAATCTGGGAATTGAACCCAAAATCATTCATTTCTGGTACGCGAAAGTGACACGACTCTGCATGGCGAATTGCAGAGCTTAGACAAATGGACCATCCATGCGACCTGTTGTCATTACACAACAGTATACATGTTCAACATAACTGATCAGTCTTTACTGTGGACAAGAACTACATGGAGATGTTTTGCTTAACACTGAGGTATGTGTGTAGGGAGTAATTGCTGTATCGAGATTAATGCTTTATCAAATTGGCAAGGTCTACCTGTATATTACCTCAAAACATGCTTTACCTCTTTCATAATCAACCTGTTTAAAGAAAAAATGCGATAGTTTCTTATATCATCTATCAAACTGAACAATTTTACTTTGTGCTCTTTTGTAATTCAAAGAGTAAATGAAAACTTGGTCCCATTTGGTTAGGAAGAAGGAAGGCATGTATGACTGTGAAATAAATTACATGTAAAGAAAATGTAGCCAAAAATCAAAAGATTGGAAACAAATTATTGTCAATTACATTACAAGAGACGCTGCCTCTGCATATTCCCTCACAAATAATAATCAAGCAACTTCAACTGATTTCATAAATTAGAGTCTCAAAATGAAGAATTGTTCATTATTTACCCAACCATGAACTGAGGTTCAGCTGTCTCTGGTTGTCATGGCATGCCTAAGGTAGATGGGTCTTTACACTGAGTGTACCTGCAGGAGTATTCCAGCATCAAGGTTAACAGGACGGTGCTACATGGAAACATTACTGAAGCATGAAGGGCTGTCACAAATGACACATAAACTTGTTTTCTTTCACAAGAACTATTCCTTTTTGTTATTTTTTTACTAATTCCTCCAAATGTTCACCGTAAGTCACAATATTGATGGAGTAAGTTAGCGACTAACCAATAGTGTGGGCTGGGATTTGTTTTTGAAAAAATAATTTGGTTTAGAAATCAAACGGGAAAAAATAATTAGTCCTCATGTTTTACAGACACAAATTAATTCTTCTCTAGACAGGCTTGATGGCCTGGAATAAATTGTGAAAAAAGAAAAATTGTTTGGTGCCTCTCAGACTATTTGTTTATTTTGTTACAAAATTCCCAGCCCATAACTCCTTATGTTTAACCTTGATGCTTAAGTATTGTAGACATGTTTGTATAACATTGAATGTTTGAAGCTAGGTGCTCTGGATATTTATAATGATCTTGAACATAACACATCAACACATAAAACCAAGGACAACAGTCTTCTAAATGTAACACATGTAATGAAAACATACATGAAGTTCCCATACAAAACACTGGGAAGTCAAACAGGAACCAATGACAAGGTGTTTGCTACTTTAGTGTCATTAACAGCGTACAAAGCCTTGTCATCGAAAATTATTACTTGAGCTTGAATTATACGAGGTGATTTTTTGTGTGTGAATGTTTGTATTGAGTTAAAAATATAACACAATCTGATTCATAATCCAAGAATCTTCAATGGTTGTGTCTGACTCTCAGTTCTGCCGAAAGAGTTGCAATTTATGAAATTTAAAATGTTCTTTGTCTCTATGAAGAAGTAATCATACATGTTGCCATCTTCTTAGTGCCTGAATCATGTTAATGCAAACACCTACACTGTGACTTGTACACTCACCAATGACAGATTAACTGATCTTTACATATGTGGTGCTAATACAAACAACAGAACAATATCTAGTGATTGGTCCCACTGTCTTTGACAAATAAGGGTATGGAATATATAGGATTTCTGTTATACATGTCAGTAACCATAGCAACCATATTGTAATCTGTACAGATGGTGTAAGAATTGATTTAGATCATCAGTCAGAGATTGGTGAGTTTCCAAGACTTCACCATTTTCTGTCACCAATGATGGAATTCATCTCAGAACCAAGTAAAGAACAATGAATTATACAAAACGGACATTCACAAATAGGTGACCCATAAAATCAACTGCGAACTGCAAGGATTAAATGAACATTATGCAACACCTGAAAGGATCCAGTCTAAATGTGAGGCACTATACAAAATATATCACAAGCAACAGTGGAAACCATGTTCATGATCCCGGACATGCAATGATCAGCTTTTCTAAAATACAATAGGAAAACTGTGCAAAGAAATTATGGAATAATAACTTGAAAGGTTGTGAATTGCTATAAAAACATCAGTGTGGAAAATATAAAATTTCATTTGATAAAATTCTGAATATTGGCCCAATGATGAAGGCATACATTGTCAAAGGTAAGTAACTCTGTACACAACCAAAACATCAAAGCAGTTGAAGTGCCATAAAATACTTCACCATAATTTTCAATAATCCAGCAAATGTGATGCCAAAGTATGGAAGACGGAAACTTCAACAGCAACATAAATATCCTAAAATATATATCTTTATTTAATTTTGAATTTGTTTTCCCATTGAACAAATAGAAGCCTTGTGTGAAAATGTACGATATCTGGAATGTGGAATACATTTTATAACATGACAAACATGAAATAACAAAACACAAATCCACCCCATCTGCAGCAGGTTCAGAGGCATGTTTTCATCAGCACCATTCAATCTTCCAACTTTCCACCATGAGCTAATCCCTGTACATTCAGCTACGATACACATCAACCTGAATAATCATCTATCTCAATACAAAATAGAATTTCAGTGAACATGCCAAGGGGAATGTACATTTCGAGAAAACTCAGAAGTGAGAATAAACTATTGACTCATTAGACACAGGAAACCTAGCCAAATACAGCTTAAAGCTTGTCACTTCTCAATAATGAGTGATCAATGTCCACTTGGGGGGGGGGGGGGGGGAGAGAGAGGGGAGAGAGAGAGAGAAAGATGTCAATTTGGAAACTGTTAAAATAGTAGTACGTTTCAGAGTGAAGATTGAAATAAATGATGTTCACGGAGGGTTGCAGGGAAGTGTATCCCCTGTTTCAATAACACTTATGATGTTGATGTATTCAAAACTAAATAATTTAATTAACATAAGTAATGTTTCAACAAAAATTACTATTAGTCAACTAATTATTTCCCCCAATTAATGTGCTAGTACTTTTGCATATTACTATTTTAAGTGCACTCGTACACCCCACTTTCCACAAAGCTGTGCACTCCCTCGTTCCATCAGATGTATCCACTGGACTATTGCTTGAAGATATTTGTGTATGGAGAACTAAAGTCAATTCGGCAGACCTAATGTAACTGACAAGTCCCCGTTAAAGTTAACAGTGCCTTGAATTCAATCTTATCCAACCCCTGCTTATCTCTGCAAACACCATAGCAACAGCACATCTCACAAATTCACTGATGTCTATTATGCTTTGAAGATGCCTTGAAATGATCTTGAGACATTCCATGATATTTTAAAGAAGTCTTTGTTTTTGTAGTTCCATCTGGAACAGTTACTTCCTGTTTCTACACACACACCCTGCACATGCTGGAAGGAATATGGAAGTACCCATGCATTCCATAACATACTCAAGATGGCTAATCATAAACAACTCCTTGATTCAGTATGAGTGAAGATAATTTACATGTAATTTTGTTTTCAGGATCCTCCACACCAAGAAATAATAAGCAATATCCACATGCACCAAGAGAAAGTAAGTAGAAGAATGTCATGGTTGGGCAACAATGGTGCTTGTATATAGTGACCGTGTCCGACAAAGGGTTCATGTCAGTCATATTTTGAGTGTTCTTTTCTTATACGTGGATTCAAGTTAACAAATTTTATAAAGGGCACAAGTCTTAATGAAGTACTTTCATGTCATATCACAGCAGTTTGGCTAGGTGACTCACTTACACTCACTCCATGTCGGCCATTCAGCTTGGTGCTACTGCCACGTCACCATAACTCTAAACAAAGCTGTATACAATCAGAAGCAGATTCAGTTCATTTGTAAAAATAAGATGGCGAAAAAGTAACACTTAAACCTTCATATAACAAAAACTACAAAAACAATCTTCAGATTGTCATTTAAGCCATGAGCACAATGTGTCTTGACTAGAACTTCATATGTATAAAATGATCAAATTATAGTCCTCTTCTTTCTGATCTGTTTGGAGGGTTTGGAGAGCTAAGTAGAATACATTCATGAAAGGTCACAATTCAGAAACATATGTCCCCGTCATTTACAGCTACTTATTAATCTGAACAAGAGACCTGAAACCCGTGATCCAAGACGACATGGGATGCCTCAACATAGGTTTGTTTTCAATCTAAATGCACAAGAGTTGTCCCCCTTGTGTCAAATTTCTTTCAGAGTATAACTGCAAACCTGTATCCTCCACTACAAAAAAACAACCAAAAAACAGAATTCCTGGAAGCACAACTAAACAAAAGCTATGTATAGAGACACTACAAAATAACACAAAATCCCTGAAAGTATTGCCACAAGAGATAGTTAACAAACAAAATAAAGACAATAAGGATTAACAGACAACTGTGCCTCCTGATTTCAGATCAATGAATATGTATATGAGTTCTTTCCAACATAAAAATATGTTATTTCTTTTCTGTATAGAGATAATTCTGTTATTATTATGTTATAAAATGCCTTGAATTTTTCCAGAATCCAATATTGATGATATTATCATACAGACATTAATATGTTGCTAAAATATATAACAATACTAAGCATCATTACACCATTGATGCTCAGATATGTTAAGCACAAACATGTCGCTACTATCATACCGATACATAACCTATCAATATATCATATCAAATAGCGTTATTATGGACAGTATGTAATACTCATGGTAAATAACTTACAGTTTCCATATCAAACAGCCTGAAGCTCAATAAATGAAATAAGAACATAAATATACAAACACAGTATGAAGTGATCATATTCAAATCAAACTGAATAAACAGCACTATTGTCACATATCAAGCGAAAAATAAAACAAACAGCAAACCAAAGAACTACAAACTGATATACATTCCCATCTGAACATGCTGAATTACCCTTAAGGTGATCAGCAATATTGTTGACTGGAGGATAATATGACTTATCCTTGTTTCAAACAGGGAAACAAATATGTTTATAAGATAACACAGATTGATAAATACTGGCAGAAATATGGATGATTTCACATCATCAACATCATCATCATCATCATTTTGTGAAATAAAAATTAAAAACAATTTTAATAAAATTAGAATGATTAATTGTTTAAAGCCTGCTTAGATTGGCTCCCTTACCATGATTACAGAAGAAAATGTCATGTAATCCTCAGTACATTACTGAAAGAATGAGAAAACACATAAGAAAACACATAAAAAAACTTGCTTTGGTATGGATAACTGACATTGGACACAGCAAGAAACAGACTGCTTACACCATCCAACTGAGGCAGTTGGTGCCACACCTCCCTGGAAGTGTGAACTGCCTCATAGTGCTGTCGCAATCATCCTTATGCTTTAACTATAATAGATAAGGGCCAAACTATACCTTATTACACTTCACATGGGGGTAGAGCAAACCTTATTTCTTCAACAAAATCTGATATTTGTAATGTAAAACCAAAGAAATCAGATTTCTGTGTATTAAACATGTTCTAAGGGCAGAATGACTGATTGTTAATTCATAACATGTTAATCAGTAATCTTATTGTAAGTATGTTTTGAGTGTTAAAATCGTAAAACTACAACACAACATGCCTAAACCAGCCTTCAGCTTCGGACTCCCTGACCCAGCCATGCCTATAGGAACGGGAGCGAGTCAGGTTAAGCCATATTTCAGCAATATCACGATTGACACAGATATCGGCTTCACACTTTGTACCCATGTACAGCATCAAACCCTAGCCTTCCATGAGCGAACGCTTTAACCACTTGGCTACCCCATACTCTACCTACACAAGCCTAATGTAATGATGCAGGAATGTAGAAGCCTATACAAAGAAACCCAGTGGCTTGCTAACAGATCCATCTTTGCACAGAGGGAATGTTGTACATCAAAGAAATAGGGAGAAGGAATCAATACATTCACACCAATCATGGAGAGGCGGTTAGGGATTGGCAAATTCAATTCTAATGTCTGGTAAATTGTCAAGGTTTTGACAAATACACACTACTAATTGTTCAGGTCAAAGTGGAGATTTAGAAAATACTCTAAACAATGATAGAGACATATTTACTGCTACATATTTTCAGATCTTACATATGCCATTATAAGTAAGAATACAGGACACACTTTACTGATAATGATCAATCCTGGTCCAACTTGTGCACAGAAACCCAGGGCACCCAACCTACTGAGATGATTGAGCCACCCTTTATACCACATTCAAATGCATCAACTACAGATATTTCTTTTCTAAACATTGGAAGATATACAATACAGTACACTGTACAGGATAAGTTTTGAACAGGAAATTTTACTATTAACATAACAGTATTGGAAGAGTTATATCCTCTTGAACAATTTGTTGACCTTGACCTTAGCTTGACACTGGAGACAAAGTCAATTGATAGAGATTTTCTCATGGTCTAATGGCCATTTTGACACAATTGCACAGACACTAAAAGTTGACCACTGCATCGTTGTATTCAATAATCAATATCAAGGTCAGAACACTAGGCCAAGGTCAAGGTCAAGTCTCTAACCTGTACAGATATGAAGAATACACGACTATGTACACATATGTAACTAGTTCATGATTGTTGCTGTTAAAGGAATGCGCTGGGATTGGCTCTGGGGTCCTTCTGATTGCGGTATCTCATTGCAAGCCACACACCAATAATCTGAAACAAAGAACAGATGGGAATCAACAACGTGACAGAGAAGTCTCCACATCAAGGAAATATAATAATCTCCTAATAATAGGAATAGGAATAACAGGCATAATTACACAGTTACTATTTAAGTTCCTACTACCAACATTTAGATAAATAACAGTACAAACTGAGGCTAAGTAAAGTGATTGTTGTTTTACGCTGCAGTGAGACTGCCTGTAAATAATCAACTCTGGACGGGGCATATCGCAGGTTGAAAGCATGAACAGTGATCCAACCTGCCGGGGTACAATGACATGCAATCAGCCAGGGCTGACATGGTAACCACACAGCCTTTATTAGTTGGCTCTGACAACAAGCATGGGTATTGGCACCTATTCTGCCTGGAATGCGCTCACATTCACTAATGAGTTCTTACACTATCCCATATTTCCATTTTTTATTACAAAGAATACATCCTTTGAAAAACAATAAAATTCCTTACTTTAAGAGTAAGGCAGTTAATTTGCGAAAGCCGAAAAATGAGACATTATCCAATGCTTTTCAACCCAGTTCACTATCAGTTTGTGTCAGCTGTGTCAACTGCATAAGGTCACAGAATTGTATGGATTAATTAATCATAAAACTATGTCAGCTGATGACAAGCACCTGGTCCCAAACACTATCAAGTACCATTTTGTATATCTGCACAATATTACATATCCAGCTTACACTGTCATCAAATGACAAGGTCAAATGAACGGATGGTAGAGGCTATTTTTCAAATTGTATGGTTTGTTGTTTAACACCGCAGTCAGCAAAATTACGCACTTGGGATATGACACGCATCAACTAAGTCAGCAAGCCTGACCACCCAATCCAGTTTGTTGCCTATAACGACAAGCATGGATTGCTGAAGACCTATTCTACCCCAGATCTTCACAGGTCAAATTCAAATTGTAGCATTAGTAGCAAAGAAGACATTTTTGTGAACAAGTTAATTATGTCTCAGTCTGTGAATTTAGCAGACCCTCCTATCTATTTGAATAAACAGGTGTATTGGAAGAAAAGTTTCCGTATTGGAACCGAATGCATTTATTATGCAAACAAAAAGAAACACTATCGGATTTGACAGCAGTCGTAAGCGGAATATACGTATGGGAAACTTGGTTAAATGGAGCAGAATAACTTCGGCCGAATCTGTCACAAGTCAACTGTTATTTCCGGAAAACATGCGTGTGAGAAATGGTGGCGATAAAGAAATAACAAGCAAAGTCATTATTTTGGTTAGTCTGACTTTTGGTTAGTCTTGATTATAAACCATTAAATCCATAGCATTGAGCAACAAGTATGCATCAGAATTTGTTTTCTAAAGTGGGAGACGTGTTTTCTTGTATCAGTTATTGCAAATTAATGGGTAGTAGTCAGGTGTATAACACACTGAAGTTTTTTGACATCTCGCACATCCATCCACCCACCAGATCCCAGCAATCTTGGCAACTGTATGGTAGCCAACACACACACACACACATCATGATCTGGTAATGGTATATGTTAACAAAAATCAAATAAATTAATTAAGTGCCAATCAGCCACAGATGAATTCCTTACTGTTGACATTGACTGACTTATTGACTGAACTATTTACTAGCCCTGTTATTGTCAACAATTATAGGCAATTACTAGATCTAACTCTAAGAAGTAAACGCTGAATGAAATTATGGGTAATGTAATTTATCTAGTGCTATGACTGATAAGCTTTCCAATCGACTCCCATCAAAATAATGCATACAAATACATGTTTGCTTAAAATGAATAATCTGTAACAAAGGGGAATTATAATTTTCACGAGCTGTGGTGACAATAAGTGTTGTTGTAGTTTGGCGAAATGTGAAATTTAACAGATATGACCTAATGTGTTTGGTTGCCGATGCTGAAGATCCCAAAAGCATCTGTGCAGTGAGAGATCTGATGTTATAACGATAGTTACAGCATGTCACATTTGAAACTATTCCTTCGCACCTGGTAGCTATACACATGATATTGCTTACATTAATTCTGATAATGCTTCTTTTCATTCAAATAGATAGGTGGGCCTGTTTAGCCACTAGTACGAAGCCTAAGTCTTGAAGAATTTCTTTCTGTCTTTTAGACATGCCTAATAATAGTCACATATTAACCCTGAGATCTACTGAAAATGAGTCCTGAAGGCAAGTTTGGGCACGTACAAGTAGATTAAAAAGTTTGGGGCTTACCACAAATCAATCTTTGAGACACAATATAGATATACATCCATATTCGCTGTATAAATATGAGCTCTTGGTGCTTAGAAAATTGATGAGAGGGGGAACGGTTATTAAAACCATACACAAGTTAAATTTGTTGTCAGAGATCGAGCAGTAGAAAACCAACTTAGATCTAACTTCAAGGAATCACAAACATTTTCAAAATGGTTACAAGGCAGTTAAATAACCTTTCTTCACTGCTGTTTACTGTAATCACATCCTTGATAATAGACCCGTGAAGATCCGGGGTAGAATAGGTCTTCAGCAACCAATACTTGGCATAAGAGCTGACAATGTTTGTCGTAAGAGGCGACTAGCAGGATTGGGTGGTCAGGCTCGCTGACTTGGTTGATGCATGTCATCGATCCCAATTGCATGGATTGATGCTCATGAT
This sequence comes from Haliotis rufescens, assembly GCF_023055435.1. Lineage (NCBI taxonomy): Eukaryota > Metazoa > Mollusca > Gastropoda > Lepetellida > Haliotidae > Haliotis > Haliotis rufescens. Next base: position 7,715,215 of record NW_025964112.1, read on the forward strand.
GTTAATCACTGGATTGTCTGGTCCAGACTCAATTATTTACAGACCACTGTCATATAGCTTGAATATTGCTGAGTGTGGCGTTAAACAAGATCCTTAACATACACAAGAAAATATGGAACGTCATGTCAATTTCCGGGCTTGGCACCGGACGTTTATAGAAATTAATAACAGATTGGTCTAGAAGTTGGTTGGGATGCTTATTAGAGCGAAGTGTGTAATATGAATACGGTACCGGTATGTATGGATAGTTGTCCTGATGACCACGTTTCTCCAGTACTATTTTCCATATACAAAATTCTGTTCACGTTCCATGAAAACAGGTTTTAACTCAAGAGCAGACAGCAAAACACAATGATACAGTCAGTAGGCACTAATATTACAGCTATATTTGATGTCCAGCACATGTGACAGGAAACTGGACGATTATGTGAGCATCGTTACACATCGTCATGGTGATGTCACAGCCAAGTCTTCCATCACACATGAGCTTTCCATACTCTGCATGGTGCCCATGAAAGAAGCCTTTGACAAAAAGCATGGGTGGGGACTACGTGGTCAAGATTCCCCTGGGACTTGTCCCTACACCAGCTGAAACCCCACACCACATGTAACAGGACACTGACAGCACACACTGCAGATATGTAACAAAAACCAGGCCCCAAGGGTAGAGGAACTCAAACACAGATGAAACTGAGTCATCAGATGATCCCTATCTCCGTGCTAACTTGGAGTGAGTGAGTGAGTATGGTTTTACGCCGCTTTTAGCAATATTCCAGCAATATCATGGCGGGGGACACCAGAAATGGGCTTCACACATTGTACCCATGTTGGGAATCGAACCCGGGTCTTCGGCTTGACGAGGGAACGCTTTTACCACTAGGCTACCCGACTGCCCCTTACTAGCTTGGAGGAGACATGGAATGATGTTAAGACAAGTTCTGGAAACAGCCCCATAATGATGTTTTGAAATGACTATCAGTAAAAGCTCACCATTATGATACTTATTCTCGACACATTCAATACATTCCTTAGTTCCGATTAAGAAATGAACTCTGCTGTCTGCTGAGTCCAAGACTTACTTGATTCAAAGAACATGAATATGACAAAAACAAGGAAAATGTAACAAAATCCAAGTAAGCATAAGCATGTGCTACTGGGTATATAGGTGGCAAAGTTTAATAAACATATTTCAGTGTTGGGATGAAAAGAAGAACTACAACAGATGGATGGACAGACAGATATACTATTTCCATCACAGTGAATGATGCCTCGTCAATACTTGACGGGAAAGTAAACTGTACATCCTTCCACCCACTGTGAATACACTGGGCAGATATGCGGCATAGTTGCTACATTTATCCGATGGATCACGGTTCCTATGAGCCCTTCCTGTGCATCTCACAACATTTCCCACTTGACATGATGTGCAGCATGTGCTAGGGCTGGGATGAGTCCAAATTTACTACCCGGGTACCCACCCACCGGGTATCCAATGTCCAATTGGGAACATTTTTAGCATAGCCCTAGCAAAACGTATTCAGATACACATATTAAACAATCTGGTCATTCATACACTGAAGTTGAATTAAGTTATATCTTTATTCAACCATATGAAAAATCAGAAGGAATGGGTGCACAGTCAGAAAGAAATGCGAACATTAGTGACTTGTAGTGTAACCATAGAGTACTAGATATATCACGTGACTAACCATGGTCCGGGTAGTCCTGTGGGTTCCTGGGTGCTGCTGAATACCCACCTGACCCGTCCCAGCCCTAGCATGTGTCTCGCCTTAGGGTATCTGCTCTACACATTGTGTCAATGTCAGGCAATGGTAGGTTTCGCACAAACTTCATGACACTAGCGTGAGTGAGACACAGCCTCATTTCATTAGCTGACTAAAAGTAAACATAAATCATCACCACACCGCATATCGGTCCTATGTATTCACGGGAAGAACGTACTGTACACAAACCCGTGATGTATTGATGATCTGTACGATGAAGAGAAAAACAAAGCCGGAAAAAACAAACAAACTGAAAATCTCATCATGGTCATACATTATAAATATCTTTCACGGCATGCATATATTTACAGATTACTTGATTATACCATGGCCAGAAGAAAAGAACAGAACAGGACAGGTTTGAATGAATAAAGGTAGTTAGCTTTAAAAACAGTGCAAAGGTTAAATATTCAAAGCAAAATAACAAATATCAAAATGAAGACCGACAGGATATAGAATACTTGAGCAGCTAATGAAGGTGCACTGGAGGCATGTAACTACTGGTACTCATAGTCTGAGTAAATATAACTTACATTGTGGAAGTCAATAATGTTACTCAGACTTGGAGGAGGCAAACACATAGTATCTATCGATCTAACAGAAACACAAACAGGAAAAGTCTCAGATTGTTCTGAGTTTCCAGAGTGAGCGAGGGAGCAATGTTTAATGCCGCTTTTAGCAATATTCCAGCAACATCACGTCAGAGGACACCAGGTCTGAGTTTCTTCAGCTGTCTATCCCAACAAGACATTAGACCCCCAGTTCACATGTTAGCCTTGTTGCAACACATTGGGAGATCTATTCTGGACCTAATTAACACATGATTAACACACCAACAATTAGTGCACAAGACACAAATGGCAGTTTTATTTATAAATTTATTTTAAAATTTTTCACTTGGATATTCTACTATTTAATTAGAAATATTGTTTCCTAGGATTTGCCCCAAACTGAAAAAACAGGACCAAACTCAAGTTTAATCTTCAGCCTGTTTTCTCTCCGACATCAGCTGGCCTCATCCTACACTTAGTACAGTACTCATTCTTGGCTTCACCAGATGACAAATCATCATAACTCATTAAAAAGATCCTAACAAACTGTCATGAAGAAATACAGAATGGTTTAATCAGTTAATCATGTTCATGATTCCACAGAAATATGGAAAGTAAACAATTTCACCACTATACACATTAGGGTCCATCCCTTCCAACTACATTGTACATAAACATGGAAACAAAATATCTTATGACAGATCTTTCTGTTGATCACCATGATCACAGACGTTAATCTAGTGAAAGAGAAACTGTGAATATCACAATCACAGCTTACTCAATCATTTTTAACAATTTTATAATCTGATTTTGTAAAAAATCAAACTTAATGATCAATAACCTGCATTACATGTCAGTCCAATTCCTTTCATTATTAGAAATACATCAACTTGCAAAACGCCATTATATAATTAAAATAATAAAATAATTAAAACCCTTATTACTATCTTACTATCCTATCCTGCAACTAAATTGAGTTTCGTCTACTGAAAAAAAGTTACATGGTGACAAACAGCAATTGTTCAGCTTGTAGTTTATAAGAGTACTATTCCTCCATTCTGATAAATATTGGACCTATATTCATTAATCCGGGCCAATTTCTGTCAGAGGAAATGAGTTACCGGTAAAGGAACATGTGAGCACACTGTTTAATAAAAGGAGATTTCTACCTGCCTGAGGACACCTTAGAAACAGGGCATTGCTTCATGCAATGCCAATTTCTGTTCCTAAATTATTACCCTACAAGACTGATAAGAGAAATACAAGTAGCCATCTAATTTCCATTTCAAACATGAAAACATCATAATTCACTGCAAATCTCAACCTGATAAAAACAAATAATCATATTTGCTATCAAACTTACATCTGAGAATCCTGAAAACAAAATCACAACATTTTCCTTGAGCCTCATAGGCAACAGGCAGATATAGACAAGACTGAGAGAAGGTGCACATGTCTGGAACAGGAGGAACAGAAGCAAGCCCAGCACCTACAGTGACATGCTGCCAGCAAGTGGCATACCATTACCATTTAAATCAGTCTAGCCTCTAAAACTAGGTTACAGAAAGGCGCTAGGGTTAGCTCGTGGATCTTTCTGATTGCGATATCGCACTGTGATCCATACGCCAAGAATCTGAAAATGAGGCAAAGCAGACTAGTTTGTTAGTATGGATTAGTATCAGGATGCCTTCCTTATTTGTTTATTTATTGTTTAATGCTGCACTCAGCAATATTCCAGCTATATGATGGCAGCCTGTAAATAATCAAGTCTTGATCAGGCAAACCAGTGATCGATACAATGAGCATCATCCTGGGTCACTGATTCTGGACACCCCATACAAAAATATATATATTGAAAAAAGAAAATCGCCTTTTAAGACAAGCATATGTTGCTGGGACTTTGTGCCCTGGAATTTGCAAGGGTAATGTACAAGGCCAGGTTACTTGAATCACTAGTCACATAACCTCATAACAGTGATACATGTCTATGTTACAATATGCGAGATGCTGCACATCTGTGCATTATTCTCTGCGGTAAAGTTCATGTATACATGATGCTCACTCAGTCTGCATCTGTCAAGACATTGGGTACTTACACAGTCTTGCCATACTATTGGGTTAGTGAATTTCTTCATGCGTACTTGCATGCAAGCAACTCTAAGTTAATTGATTTAGTTTCTGTACGTTATGCAAATACACAGCTTATTGTGAACTCTGTTGTCACCATAGGTCAATACAGGGCTGCTCTTGCTTTAGCCGGGAGACCATCTTACATTACAATACTATCACTGGGAGAATAAGTTTGTTAGTATATTTTAGTACCAGCAGGGGTTAAAATATGCAGCGTTAGAAATTGGCAATAGTCCTATAGTTCTTGCCAAACTGCCCAATAGTTAAGGTATCATAAGGTCCAGTACAAATTTGCCATTTTTAAGGGTTTTTGTAATATATTTATCATCATAAGGACTAGTAGACTGAAAGTGTTAGTTTCTACCGCTGAATATGTGTTAGTACAAAGTGGTAGACTTGCTAATGATAACTGTCATAAGGCCATTGTCTAGGAAGTGATAATTTCAATCACATCATCTTGTTTATAGATTTTGGATGTGTCATCTAGTTCCATTAGTGCAGAGAGAACCTACACAACATGATCAGACAATAAGACAATATTATTATGAACTGCTCCTCAGACTAGACATGATGAAGATTTACTTATTGGACTTAGGTATTATGACATTCTTTTCCTCATCTAAAGTCATGATTCATTGATTAACATCTTGTGGAAAGGACTTTATAACCTCTACGGGCATCTCTTTCATAGGGCTCACCCCTCCTTTTTCAAGCATACTAATCTTGAGATACGAATACACCTAAAATGTATAACAAAATCATTTGGAGAAATGCTTTTAACAAGGATTACATATATCTGACTTATGTTTGGCTAACAAATGCAAAATTTAGTGCCAGCAATTCGGTATCTTTCAGTGCACCCACTCTACCACTCTACTCCAAACAGCTGTGCATCCCCCCACCCCTCTTTTCACTGTTGAGATACAAAACAAAGTTTATCTAGCAGGGACCGGAAAGGTGAGTTTGAGACAATGTGGAATTTGACACATCCAAGTTTGACACAATGAGGTTCGACTGTATATGAGATATACTGTATCTTTTCAGACCTACATAATCTCACTGAGATTACTAAATACTGTACAGCATTTGAATTTACCATTAGTCAATTTAATATTTGAAATGTTCATAAATGTCCTTAACATTAAACATGCCAAATTTCAAACGCATAATTTCAGTTCAACATCAAAGGGAGATAACTCAAAGGACATTTCAATCACCACAAAGAGATTCACTGAGGGTCACATTATGTGTGTACTGCTGATTGTTATTTCTAGCTTAGTTTAAGAGAAAATTACACATGGTAATCTTAATCTCTGCATATATACAGTGAATACAACTGGTATTGTAACTCATCATGTCTAATGATGCTTTATTGCAAATTTCCGATTTTCATTACTAAGTTTGTTATCTCTTATTCATGCACCTGAAGGGATACAATGAATTTTGACTGTCCCCCAATATACGAATTAGTAGTTTTTCCGGAAACTTGTACCCAAGAATGGGGTTTGTGCAGTTATCTTCTCGAGGCAAGGGAGTTAACCGACTATAAATGTCCAGGTTCCACCTTTGCTGAACTAGGCTGGAATTCCAGAGTTACAGTTTGGCTGGACTAACAAGTCAATGCATAGTCCAATCAAAATCGCATAACGAACTAGACATCTGGTTCGTAAACAACATGGATTTCAAAGTGCATATTTTGGTTGACTGCAGGATTTGCAAAGTATGTGTTCCATTAACTGGGTGTCGACAGATATTTTTCAAATCTTTTCAAGTTTTTAATCAAGGTGCTCAAGTGATTTGATGACCCTTTATATTACAACATGGATCTTGATTAATGATCAAATCGTCTTGACATTTTGTTTGGAACAAATACAAGCAATATGAAAGGTAGAATCTGATTAGTCAAAAGGAGGGACATAGAACATTTTGTAGAAGGGACTGAACTCATAACAGCCACTGGTGCCGCTATGACTGAGCCACAAAATTCCAGGCTAGTCTGGCATGGGTGGAAACTGCATTTATATATTCAGTTAACACCCTTGCCTTGGGAAGAGGCACCCAGTGCACACTAGACATGCTATACACAAGTACAGAACCAATTAAACAGAGATAATACTGGAGTTTCACACACAGCACTCACTACCAGATCTAAACCTTGACTTGAACTGAGCACCAGACTGTTTAACCAGGCAGAGTTTGGTTTAATGAGAACCCACAACTGAAGGCAGCACCTAACACCATCAACATTGCCCACTCCTTACCTCTGTAAAGCTGAAAAACAATCCCACTCCTCCAGTCATTGTGAAGGCAGAATATATTTCGTTCTGGAGCTTGACAAAACATGAATCACAGGGACAATCATGGCTGGATGAGTTACTCGACTTCCCTGTACAACAGAAGGCATCAGATTGTTCCGGACCGCTACAACACGCGCTCTGTAACAAGACACAAGCTCAGCTCAATGTGAGACATACTACAAGTATTACTATGGTGACATATACTTAAAATACTTGTGGACTTCAAAAATCGCACTGATACTTTTCAAGTGAAAACAATTCAATCTTTGGATTTCTGTTTATTTTATTCTGTTTCATGAGTGTTGCATGAGTATTTCGTGTCAATTCATGTCATTTCATGTCATGTCATTTCATTTCATTTCATTTCATTTCATTTCATTTCACGTCATGTCATGTCATGTCATGTCATGTCATTTCACTTCATTTCAATTCATGTCATTTCATTTCACTTCATTTCAATTCATGTCATTTCATGATTGACTGCAAATAAAGCAAAAATACCATTACTCTAGATTGTAAATACAAATAAACTATACTCAAAAACATTTCTTTGCAAAAGAACATTGATTTTAGGACACATTAGGAAATTTATGGTAATTACAAAATGTTATTTACCAGAAGCAATGTAATTAATTCAAATACATAATATCACAATTATACATCTAAAACTAAAGATATTAGTAAAAATGCTGTTGTATTTACCTAGTTGTTGACCACTTTTATCAACTCATGTGGCTACCTAGCTAGCTGCCATGTGGTTCTGTGCATGCCTTACATGCGTTGATTAAATGCATCTATAAATAGACTAGTGCACAGCGCACCCTATTGGGCTTAAGAAAATGAAAATGGTCTACCTTGATACCCAACTGAAGCATCATAAAATGAAAACATCTTTTAAGTGTATGACCATTACGATACTGACTATGTCCTATTTGCTTTGTGCAAGTTGGTTTGGGTCATTGACCAAAGTGTCTTCTTTCCATTTAATATAATGTCAAACATATAACAAAACAAAACAAAACTTACAGTCTTGCAAAACGGGAAACCTAGAGGGTCAGAGACATTCAGGTCTTTTTCAGGTGGACTTTTATAACCACAACAGTTGAAATTTCTCTGGACATCTTCCCGTGTACTGGCACTGGCCATCATCCAGCCTTGCTTTGCAATGTTCTCCTTCTGCTCTGTGTTCACAGCAAGACAAGCACAGGCTAGGGCAAACTGGATCAAAAACAGCACAAACAGAATGATCATGTACTGGGCACTGTTAAGGTTGTAACTTTCACATGTATCTACAGAGTAAATGCATTCTGTACACTGGTAGAGTGATGTATACATGAGTGAGTGATTATTGTTTAATGCTGCATTAGCAATTTTGCAGTCATTCGTGGTGAGATGTCTGAATGCATGAGCAGCGATCCATCACCTTGGTGACACAGTATTCCAGGTTAAAAACTGTATTGTAACCAGTGTTCGAAATAGCTACCTGCCCACTAGCAGACTTTTAAAATGGGCTAGTAACATTTCCAGAAGTTGTCCCGACAGTATAATTTAAAATTGAAATCAATACATATATATTAATGTCAAAGTCTGCTGAAATTTTATTTTCATTTTGTAGAATATCGGAAGTATTTTAGGCTAGTAAAATAAGATAAGAACTTGCAACATCTTTTGCTAACAAGCTCTCCTGACCAGTGAACTTTGGAAACTAATTTATACACCAAATGTAACCACCCAATCCTCAGTAGTCTCACGACAAGCAAGGGGTCCTCAGGACCTGTACCCACAATGACAATATTAACGTTACCCAGAGGCTGACAGTATGAGCACTGATTCACACTAAATCAACCATCACACAATTGGTCCTCCCTTGACAGTTTCCCTGTACCTTACATTCTTCACAGCTAATACCTTCTTATCACAGCAGTCTGTAAATAATGAAGTCTGGTAAAGTGAAAGTCATCGAGTCTGACCATTTAATCCCCTTTAGTCATGTTAGTGAGTGAGTGATTGATTTAGTTTAATGATGCTTTGAACAATATTCCAGTTACTTCACGGTGTGTCAGCTTCATGTGGGAAGAAAGCCTCAAGTGATGCAGAATTTGAACATTTACCATGTTTACCACTTTGGTGAAACCCATCAGCATGAGACAAACCTAGAAACCAAATAGAGGAGAACCAGGATTCGAACCCTCGATAAAAGATTTCTGGTACGCTCAAGGACTCTTTGCCAGTGAATTCTTACAGACAGTTCTTTCAATACAGACTGAAAACTGGGGACACATTCTAATGCATCCATCAGTCGCAAAGGATACAAAAAACAGCATAACTTGGTGATGTTTGACTGCTCCGATGAGACCAATCAGCGATATGAAGAACAGCACGACTCCGCATGTTATCAAGCTACCCACCAAAGTGAGACTTGTAACTATGGCAACCACACGCCCATAGGCTGCTACACCAATCAGTATGAAGGAGATAAGCTGAAAATAAAGAAGCAAATATTAAGCATTATAATTCTCAAGTAAGTACTACCCACATCACCAATGATGACACAGTACTTGACTGATAGTTTGAAACGAGCAAATTCCAGGAGAAGACTTGTTACCATGGTTACATGTCCTTGACTGCTTTTACCATTCGGCATGTCAGGTAGACATGGTAGATGGCAAGTCTGTGGCAGATCATTTTTAGGACAAATAAAAACAAAAATGAATGTCTAACCCTGAAGAAAACGGTGATTTCAAATGAATTTCTTTCAAGTTGAACAGGCAATCAATAGTCAAATATGATCAGTAGAGAGAAAGCAAGATCTACAAAATAACCGAAGTTTCTCTTCCACTAAAAAGTTAAAAATCTATTTGGTCTCTATGAAAAAGCCAACTTTCTGTTTAAAACTTCCAACATGCTGAAAGTGAGTTCTTTCATGCGATAAAGTTTGGTAAGAATATACATGTACTTGAAATAGGTTTGTGTTTTGATGTTAATGAGTGTTGGGTCATTTCGCCCTATCTGTTTTTCTCATGCGTCTTGACACACATTTCTGCACCAAGTGATGTTTCTCGTTGGTTACATTTAAAGGTTGTTTGATCATGTTTATATTATTCACTTGACATAGTTCTTTCCAAAGATGTTAAAGAATGTCACTATCTCTAAGGCTAGATTAGTTGCCTATAAAAGCAGAGGTTGCTTGGGACCAATTCTTATCCTGATCATCTATCATATATCAGTTATTATGACAATGCATCTGATAACGCATGTTAAAATGTACATCCTTTAATTTTGTCAGTCTAGTAGAAAGGTTACAACTTCCTGCTGTACTTATGTCTAAACCATTGTTAACAATTCACATGGTGAGCCTCTCCATAACTCTCACACCATTTGTTTGAAATTATGATTGCTCGACAGTAGCTAATTGATATTTGTAAACATAGCTTACTCATAGCTACATCTGTTGCTTGTAAAGTATTTTACAGGATATTGTGTCAAGATTGATGTCAAATACATTCAAGCATCAGGGAAATTTAGGTTAACTTCTTTGATAAGCATTTAGAAGTTGGAGTACTAAGTAAGGATAAAAATTTATGCATGAACAACTTCTTTATTACAATTAAGAGCGACATTTCGGTGTAGGTTCTAACACCGTTATCAAGCAAGTACACCAAAACGTCGCTCTTAATTGTAATAAAGAAGTTGTTCATCAATAAATTCTTATCCTTACGAAATTTAGGTTATTGGAACAGTAGTGTTTGAGTTATGTTTGGCTGTTGGGAGTATTAGACCTACAGCTGTATATGCTAGAAGACTCTCTCACTTGTTGAGTTATTATTTCCTGACCATGCTGACACTGACAGTTATTCCACCACAAGGAGTAAATCAAAGAAAGGAGTTGAAAGAATATACATGTTAAACACATTTATCATTTTTTCTTATGAGATTTTCTTAAACTGATTATGCCGACTGGATAGGGAGGGAGGATGTTATGGTTATGATTGATTTCTTCAGCATGTTCAGTAGCTTACGAATCTATTGAAAAAGATATTCTAATGTACCACCTCATACCTGCCCCTGTGGTTCAAAATATAAACAACTAAGTTTGACATTATTTAAATAGGGTTTGGTTTAATAAACATAACATAATGTATTTTCAGCATGCTCAGTAAGACAATAACTCACAACAATGACGTTTATCTGATTCATACCTATATTGCACAAATAATTCAAAATGCATATGAAAGAGCATATCTCTTTCAGAGAATTATTTTATCTTCATGATCTAAGAACTTCCATCATGTCCATTACTATTTTCACAGGTGAGCGTTCCTTATCTGACATTATTTTTAGAACTCTTCTATGTTACAAGTACACACCTAGCTTAATGTTCTTTCTTAAATTCTGAAAAAAACAACTGCAATGTTTGCCTACATGGCCTGGTTTGTTGTATTCTTTGAAGAAGATAAAGATTTACTTTAAAATCAGTTAATTTACATTTTCATAACTTAAAAAACATGTTTGCTACGGTCATGAACAACAACTGTGACCAGCATATTGGTTGGACAGGAAATTGTACTGTTTGAGTTAGACACAATAGGGGGAAGATACTGTTGTTTTCATCTACAAACTACCATAACTACAGGGTCACACCTGAAGATAGCTGTGGTAAAAGTTAACTAAAAGGTTCATTGTAATTTGTATTACGTTTGTAGTAAAGAGTGTTTAATAAAGTGCAGCTTTACAGTTAAGAGGTCTGTCAGAGTTCATATTTATGATACAGTTGGATAACAAGTAGATCTACTGCACTACCTCATATCGTGATCATGATTATCAATTCAGTGAAATTATCAATTTGACATAGATCTTTGTATCTTATGGTATTTTCTATTTCTATGGATGCTTGTAAGAGATAGTTGAAGATTACATTCAATGTCAAGGCAATTAGGCCACTGTGATTAAAAGATTTATAATTTTCATCATGTTCGTGAAATATCTATTATTATTAAACAATATGTGTTAGCCAAGAAGCCGGTTAGTCATCAGCAAAATAACAGGGAAGATTTATCAACCTATTACACGTGTATGTGATGATAATAATTCATTTTTTTAGTCGAGTGTTGTTAAAATGTACTCCACTCAAGCAGCCACGTCACACCGAATCCCCCCGCTGGTGACTCCGGTGCCAGAATATTAATCATCAGTTACAAACGATCACATGTCGTATGCTTGTTAAATGGCGAAACAGCAACGTGAACATTGCATACATCCACACCGCAGATGTCTCGTAACCACCAAATTTAAAACAATGAGATTTGAATACTTACTATATAAAGCACATTTAATGCAGCTAGCGCATTTTTCGAGCATGTAAATCCGCCACACACCATATTTTCAGTCTTACTGCGAAATTTATGCACGCGTACACACGATTGATCGAAGTTCTCGCTCACAACATTAACGACAGCAGCAGAGCAGAGCTAGGGTTAGTTACGTAGATTGGCATGCGAGTTCATCTACGAAGACACATTATCAGTTCCACTATATTTAAAAATGGTATATTAGCCTTGTTACTTACTTATTAATTAATTATTTCAATAAGTATATTTAATTATTACTAAATCAGCTCAGTTTCGTATCTTCCTTAAAAGACGGAAAACACCGGAGCAGTACTGAATAAATCGAAATGCCCAAATTGCCGTGTTGTTCGAGGCGTCGTAATCGGTCCAACAATATGGACCAACAATTTCGGTGGTGTATTGTGTGCAGATTTATTTTTATAGTATGTCTTCATATGTTGTTGTTTTTATTGTATTTGTTGTTGAATGTTCACTGGACATCCTGAAAGAAATGTTAAAGTAAATATATATTTTGTCGTTTTTTTCTTATATATACTCGTAGTATCACTGAGGTTTCTTACCTGACGACCGAACTGAGTGGAAGGCAATAGCTTGCCTACAGGTAAAGTAAGCTGTCTTTAAAAAGAATGTATTCTTATATTATTATTTGATCCAATTACCACCACACCATCATGGATGGCGAATGAACGTAATGGCGGCGTTTGTCTCGTTTATTACAGATGCTTTCAGACGCCCGGTCCTGGTGTGGAGAAATGGGCATGGCGACGTCACGATGCTATGTTGGCGAATGAGTCCTGGGGATTAGGCAGTGATCGAAATGGCTACCTGCCCTCAAAACAAATAAAGCGATTTTTTTTTTTTCGCAAATTCGATTGTAGAATTCCGACTATATCATGAGCATGTGATTATGAATCACTATCAAATAATAAATGATACCAGGTGTTCGCGAAAAGGTGAGCGTATCCTGCCCCACCGGTGGCATCCGTCACAAACACACGCAAAGGCAAGTCAACTGTTCACCTGAAAAAAACCACATGGGACATATGGTACAAGACAAAATAGGGAATTGCATCGGGCATCATTGCCAGTGACTTCTAAATGGGGCAAGTAACACAGTCCATAAAGCTGGCTCGACTGTTTAGTTGAAAACTGTAGTCAGTAATTGTCTTTACTACCCTTTTGTGTACATAAAAAGGCTTATCCAATCCAGTATAGCTACATCTGATATCTACTCTACTGCATAAACATTGCCTCCTACCTGTATATATACTTGTCAACCGTACTCTGTACATCACTTGCTTGATAACGGTTTAAGAACCTACACCGAAACGACGCTCTTAATTGTAATAAAAAAAGTTGTTCATCCATAAATCCTATTCCTTATGTAATCAGTACATATGTATATCTACGAATAATTTAATCAGTTAAGATCGCATTTAATGTCAATGTCTGTTGTCATTTTGTTTTCGTTTCGAAGTTTATCGAAAGTGTTTAGGGCTAGTAAAATATGACGACGGCTTGCAAGATTTGTTTCAGTGGTCTCTGATTTTTGTGTTAACAAGCCCTCCCGGCCAGTGAACTTTGGAAACTGACTCATTTATAGAGAGATTTGTCACGATTTCTCTCGCTATAACGAGTCATATATAGCTGGCTATAAGGAGTCATAGCTGGAGTATTATGCTTAAACGGTGTTGCCAAATATCACATTTTCACAATGCAGTGGTTGATGGTTGATGAAATTTCTAATTTCTAGGGATACGAATTCGTTTGGGTTACGAATTTACATAAACCTGGTATTTGCTACTAAAGGTGTAAAATACGATTTGAAGTGGGAAGGGGGATGGGAGGTGTCGAGATATTGTTCAGGATCACTGCTTCGAAACACGCATTTTTGTCTCTGACGTTGAGGTGCCGAACAGTTAAAAACATTGTTCCCTGGACATGTTTGATGCCCTGAAACGATGTGCTGAGACACAAAGGAAAATAATTCCAAACAGTTTTAGTTTTGTCAGGATACTCGATGGGTGAAAGATGGTACTTGGCAAGAACAACAACATATCCTCTATATATCAGTAGCAAACCAGTGACTGAAAACACGAGCAACATCCCACGTCACAGTGGTGCGTTTTAACCTGACCCGCCAATCCTCCCAATCAACCAGACGACAGAACCTGACCACCAAATCAACCAGACGACAGAAACTGACCATCCAATCCTCCCAATCAAACAGGCGACAGAACCTGACAACCCAATCCTCCCAATGAACCAGATTGAACCTGGCCACCCAATGAACCAGGCGACCGAACCTGACCACCCCAATGAACCAGGCGACAGAAACCGACCACCCGATCCTCCCAATGAACCAGGCGACAGAACCTGACCACCCGATCCTCCCAATGAACTAGGCGACAGAACCTGACCACCCGATCCTCCCAATGAACCGGTCGACAGAAACTGACCACCCAATCCTCCCAATGAAGCAGATTGAACCTGGCCACCCAATGAACCAGGCGACAGAACCTGACCACCCGACCCCCCCAATGAACCAGGCGACAGAAACTGACCACCCGATCCTCCCAATGAACTAGGCGACAGAACCTGACCACCCGATCCTCCCAATGAACCGGACGACAGAAACTGACCACCCAATCCTCCCAATCAACCAGGCGACTGAACCTGACCATCCGATTCTCCCAATGAACCAGGCGACAGAAACTGACCTCCCAATTCTCCCAATGAACCAGATTAAACCTGGCCGTGCAATGAACCAGGCGACAGAATCTGACTACCCAATCCAATCCTCCCAATCAGCCAGGCGACAGAACCTGACTACCCAATCAACCAGGCGACAGAACCTGACTACCCAATCCGATCCTCCCAATCAGCCAGGCGACAGAACCTGACCACTCAATCCAATCCTCCCAATCAGCCAGGCGACAGAACCTGACTACCCAATCCCACCAGGCGACAGAACCTGACCACCCAATCCCACCAGACGACAGAACCTGACCACCCAATCCCACCAGGCGACAGAACCTGACCACCCAATCCCACCAGACGACAGAACCTGACCACCCAATCCCACCAGGCGACAGAACCTGACCACCCAATCCCACCAGGCGACAGAACCTGACCACCCAATCCCACCAGGCGACAGAAACTGACTACCCAATGCAATCCCCCCAATCAGCCAGGCGACAGAAACTGACTACCCAATCCCACCAGGCGACAGAACCTGACCACCCAATCCCACCAGACGACAGAACCTGACCACCCAATCCCACCAGGCGACAGAACCTGACCACCCAATCCCACCAGACGACAGAACCTGGCTACCAAATCCATTCCCCCCAATCCACCAGACGACAGAACCTGACTACCCAATCCAATCCCCCCCAATCAACCAGGCGACAGAACCTGACATCCAAATCCCACCAGATGACAGAACCTGACCACCCAATCAACCAGGCGACAGAACCTGACCACTCAATTCAATCCCCCCAATCAGCCAGGCGACTGAACCTGACTACCCAATCCCACCAGGCGACAGAACCTGACCACCCAATCCCACCAGACGACAGAACCTGGCTCCCCAATCCATTCCCCCCAATCAACCAGGCGACAGAACCTGACTACCCAATCCAATCCCCCCAATCAACCAGGCGACATAACCTGAATACCCAATCCCACCAGACGACAGAACCTGACCACCCAATCAACCAGGCGACAGAACCTGACCTCCCAATCAACCAGGCGACAGAACCTGACCTCCCAATCAACCAGGCGACAGAACCTGACCACCCAATCCCACTAGGCGACAGAACCTGGCTACCCAATCCAATCCTCCCAATCAGCCAGGCGACAGAACCTGACCTCCCAATCCCACCAGGCGACAGAACCGGACCACCCAATCAACCAGGCGACAGAACCGGACCACCCAATCAACCAGGCGACAGAGCCTGACCACCCAATCAACCAGGCGACAGAACCGGACCACCCAATCAACCAGGCGACAGAACCTGACCACCCAATCCTCCCAATCAACCAGGCGACAGAACCTGACCACCCAATCCTCCCGATCAGCCAGGCGACAGTAGTCTGCGCGTATACAACAAGCATGAACGTCTGGGCCCCTGAGTATCGGAGCTGAGATGTCTTGGCGCTGATACGGTTTTGGCCAGTGTAGACGTGAAAGTGAAAAAGTGATGTGGACATCTTTTTCTTTATGTGTAAATGGACATAAGTTACACCTCTTAAGTGAAAGACAAATGCGCCATCATGTAAGTGAACACATAATTGTAAATGATGTCGCTTTGTGCAGTTTATCTTCCTCAAATATAACTAGATCTTGATCGTTGCAAGTAGAAGCAATGTATTCTGACATATTTGAAATCTGTTTACAACATTTTGTTGTATGTGCTACAAACGGTATAAGGATCTATACCGAACCATCGCCATTGCAGTAAATTAAAGAAGTTGTTATCCATAAATTGTGTCTTATATACGTCTTATATACGCCTATCAAACAATTCCGTGTCTGGGATAGGTTCTGGGATAGTCAAAGCAGCATAATGTTGAACTTGGCGTCACATTAAAATCATTCAAATATACCAGCAAGAGTCTGAGATAGACAGATACACTGGTGTCTCTTTGGTGGTATGGACTGGTTACTGTAATCCGAAGAAATAGTAAGACTGGTTTCAGCCGCCGGAAGTGGTAAGCAAGGAAGCAGCCTGAGCTTTGGCGGTCCATACGAAAAGCGTTATTGTAAGTAAACAATAGATTAAATAGCTTATTCACGTGTAAAATAAAAAATGAATTAATTTAAATGAAACAAGACTACTTCAAATATCTACGAAACATCATCGGTGTTGTTTTAAACAGCTAAACAGATTTACAAGCATGTTCTTGATAAGTTGAACTTGACGTCTGCATGATTAGGCTAATCATTGGAACAAAGAGGTGATCATAAATTGATCAACATGATCAAAACGGACCCAGTGTGACTTTGTAGATACTAACCCGAAGACTATACCATGCTATTGGTGTGACATCTCAACCATTTTTTTTAGCCCCAATATACTGATAAACATTATCGGACATTGTTTATCGACATTGTGAAGCTTTAAAATACAAAAATTATCGGATCTCTCTTATCTTAAAATTGTGTGTCTGTGTGTATCTCCCTAATGTTGTCTGTATTTCTCTTATTTAATTGTTCTTCTCTGCCTCTGTCTGTCTTATGTAGAATTTTTCTCCTCTGTAGAACGTCTCTTCAGCATATTTGGACACAGTTTATGTATTTTTTTTCTCCACACCATGCATTTGTGCATACTGGATGCACCTTTCTGGTTCGTGTATAAGTATTGAAATCCTGATACCTGTACCGTCATGATGCCGTGATAGTACTGATACTTGGCAGAATAATTGCAGCCTTGTACAGTATCCAGAAACCTATTTGATATGTATTGATATATTGACTTTCCAATGACGAACCTAACTGTGGTAACAGGTTTATATGAGTTGTTTTTTTGTATATGACAAAACAACTCCTAAGCATGCATCATAAATCTGATCAAGTTTAGTGTCACTCAGAGATTGATCAAGACCCACACCAAGGCCTATATTCAACCTGCAGCGAATGTCAGTACAAATTCCCGAACTGGAATCAATAATTTCCCAAGTCATATGTTGTTACAGTTAATATGTTATATCACAAACATTATGGCTTTGTAGACATGGGTAGAGGTGTCTTGTATTTCACTTATAACAGGACCACTTAACAGTCTCATTGCTCAGTTCAATTTATTCCACTGAAATTTAAAAACAATTGAAAGCAATGTATAAAGACAATGTTAATATACCTCTAAATTCCAGAAACTAAGAACTTAAGTAAAATCCCAATTTTGAACAAAATAAGAAATTTTATCTTATCCTGACTTATTGCTTATCTCTCTCTCTCTTCCGAAAAGTAGTGGAAATGTCCTGTTCTGTGTTCCCAGAGAACAGGGAAAAACATTTCACCCCAACGCACCCTGTGTCCGAGCAGGTGAACCGTAACCACTTGACCAAGACCAGTAACTTGTCACTCTCTTTTTCATGCCATCTGTGTATTTGTGAAAAAAATGTCGGTTCTCATAATCCAAGCTATCTGTTCAATACATTTTTGTCCCAAAGGGGCCGTATTTTCGAAACCTAGATAACTGTCATCCGCTTTACCAGAGATAATTTGACAATGCTGTTTTCTTGTTAACAAAAATCACATCATGATCACAGCGTTAGAAATTGGCACTTGTCGTGTAGTTCTGGCCAAACTGCCCAATAGTTAAGGCATCACAAGGACTAGTAGAAATTTGCCCTTTTGAAGGGTTTTGCTATATGTTATGATTGTTATCTGAGTATAAGGACTAGTGGACTAAAACTGTTAGTTTCTACCGCTGGATCATTTGCATCATATTTGCCAGATCATTCTTTCTACAAGTTTGGCAAGAGATTGAAATATGATGGTGCAAATCTGATGAATACGGAGGATGTTTAATGAGTTTAAAGCCAGTCATGCACTCTAGCCATTGTAATAACAGACTTGTGCACATTGTCCTGGTGGAATAACACACCTTTAATGATTTTTGTATGATCTTTAGCCTTGATATTGTCACACTGTTGCCTGAGCAGATAAGCATAATATTGACAGACAGACAGGCAGACATTATAATAATGGCCATTCATGGTCTGCCCTGTCGACCAGGATTGCTGTGGAATCCAAGAAAACCAAAGCCATCACCTTGCCAGCTGATGAAACAGACTTGTCCTTTTATGGAGGAGGAGACATTAGATGTTTCCACTGATTTGACTATTTGGTATAGTTTCTAGCTGATAGTGGTGAATCCAAGATTCATCAATGGGTTAAAAACATTAGCTGGGTCTGCTTCATAACGATGTAAATTCTCCCTAGAAAAGATGAATGTGGAGCGTTTCTGATCAGGAGCCAAAAGCCTTTGAACCCAGCATGCTAAAACCTTAGTCATTCCTCATTCATCAGAATGTTCCCAACTCTGTCATGAGATATCCTCCTGTTTTGGCGATGTGATATGATGAGTGATCGATCATTTATAATCATGTTATGTATTTTATGAACATTTTCAACAGTGGTGGTGGTTAAAGGGACTCCTGATCTTGGATCATACTCAAGGCTCTCTGTTCCTCTCTTGACCCCACTGTCCACCTCTTAACAGTGGCAGAGGAAGGAGCATCTACCCCAAAGTTGACAACATGTCTGCATGGATAGCTTTTGGAGTTAGCCCATTCAGTTGGAGATGCTTTATAACAGAGCTGTGGCCAATTTTATTAATTTTTATTAATAGAGAATTCCTAGTCACATTGTGGCCTGCCGAAATTAGCTGTCTGGTTGTGTATTTAGTTCAAACACAGCCTGTAATCATGGAAAGTTTTGTACTTAATACATGCAAACTGTTATGGGTGTACTATACATGTTTTTTTTTTAGGCTCAGAACTTTTCAGCAACGCCTTGTTTTTGATCTTGTTATGTGTATTTGTATGCAATTCAAAAGTATTTGGGTTATGGTGCTTTATTTTGCATATAGTTTATACATATATGCAGCTTGTCTGGAGCCCTGATAAACTGTATCATGATAAGAGTCACAATCAGTGCTTGATGTGTTTTTAAGCACCATCTTCTTCTTTGAACCATGAATACATACGTCTGAAATGCAGTGTAGTTGGACGCATGGCCGCCTTAACATGTTTAAGTCAAAAGTGAGGTTGTGATAACTCAATAAGGTCTAAAGAGCCTACTCCTTGTGAAAGTCCTACCATTGCCTGATATTGAAACAATATCCTATCAAAAGAAGTTCATGGTGATTGTGAGCCAGACCTTTAATTCACATCAGAAAACACCTAATATCGGTGTCTTATGGAAAACAAATGTCAAATGTCTATCACTTATGTTGACCAATATGGTCATTCTAGTCCTTCCTATTATTTTGGGGCAGTAGTTGTCCAAATGTGCCTCTGAACAAAGATTCTTAATGCACATTTGTACTACTAGCGTTAGGCTCTTCAGAAACATTTGAGTAAATCGTCATTTGTTGATTGAACTAACTATATTCATGCTGTTCACATAAGCATGATAAGCCACATGTCATACAACCCCTGGAAAGTAGTTATGATGTTACTTTAATGGATAATTTTCAAGTTAACTTTCATTGGAAACAGACAAATTAGCAAACTGCCAAACTTTTAGTTTTTACCTAGGACTTATAATTTAATGACTTTGAATTAGTTCACAGAACTCCCAGAAAATTAAATTCCTGTTTTTGTTAGCTACACTGAAGACTACAACTAGTACTGGTATAAGGCTGAAAGAAATTTTGTTTATAGATCCGCCTACTTTTAAAATATATGAATACACAAAGCCTTTTAGAAAGTGGTCAAATAAAAAAAATGTTATATTTGTGATAACACTTTCTCAGTAAAGTACAAATTCTAGTACTTTTTTTGGGTAGAGTCCAATCAGGGATTCAAACCCACACTCTCAGAGTGAGGCACACACTCTCATCGCCAGCACATAAGAATGGGACTCAAACGAAAAAAAGTAGAAGAATTTGTACTTTCCTAAGAAAGTGTTTTCCAAATATAACATTTGTAACCTTAAAATGTAGTGGCAAAAAAAGAAAAAGAGTAATTATTGTACTTTGCTGAACGCAAACTTACATGTTCACCATTATAAAAATATGTGCTCACATCATGGAAGAGCTGCGAGACGGGCTTCAGGAAACCTCTTCTTTTATGTTTTTTGACACTTACTGACTATTCTTTTTCACTTGATAATCCATATAAACCAAAAACTGAAAGGAATTAGGCCCAGGCAAGGTTAATAATGTTAAAATATAAACATTTTAAGCATGTTTTGACTGAAAAAGGTGAAATATGAAGGCAGAGAGTTGGTATTGATTACTGGTATCATGGTATGCAATGAACAATAAACACTCAGTTTCAGCTGCCAAAGATGACATATTATTTGTTTTGCTCTGCCAAAACCATAGAAACTGTTGATAAAAAAATTAATGCAAAAATACCTCCATCATACTATCTCGCTGTTGAAACGAATTAAAGAATAAATATATAATATGGTAATATCCAAATCATAATTGTACAATTTGTGCAACATTTGCACTGCATATAAAGTCAGTAGAGCGAATAAGCAAACTAATTTGGCATCTCCAATGGCTGAAAAATCAATATTACCTTCATGATCACAAAGTAGGACAAACTCATTGTCAGCATTTGTCATGAAATGCAAAACATATTACAGCATTAGAAACTAACATTTTTAGTCCACTAGACCTTATAATGATAACATATAGTAAAACCCTTAAAAAGGGCAAATTTCTACTAGACGTTATGATACCTTAACTATTGGGCAGTTTAGCAAGGACTACACGACGAGTGCCAATTTCTAACGCTTGCATAATTACTACTACAGTGTTGACAGTACACATAGGCTGGTTGTAGGAGGCGAATG
Organism: Haliotis rufescens; assembly: GCF_023055435.1. Taxonomy (NCBI): domain Eukaryota; kingdom Metazoa; phylum Mollusca; class Gastropoda; order Lepetellida; family Haliotidae; genus Haliotis; species Haliotis rufescens. The sequence goes on from NW_025964112.1 coordinate 7,736,866, forward strand.
AATAGATCATCAGGTCGTCAGGCTCCCTGACTTGGTTCATTGCATGTCATTGTATTCCATTTGCCTGGAATGATGCTAATGATGTCAGTGACTGGATTGTCTGGAATATTGTTGAGTAATGTGTTAATATAACGAACCAAATTCCCCAGGGAAGAATGTTTTATACATTTATAACTGGCAATAAAAACTGTCACAAAATCTGATTTATTTAGTGTTTTCTTAACCACGTTAGACAGGCCTCCATGGTCCAGTGGTAAAGTGTCGTCAGCCCGGGGAGCGGAAGGTCCGGGGTTTGATCCCCGGCCGCGTCTTACCAAAAGATGTTAAAAGGTGGTACTTGTTGTTACCCTGCGCTCAGCATTAAGGGGCTAAAACAAGGACTGGTCGGCTCGGTGTCAGTATACTGTGGATGAGTTGGGTATTCATGTCATACATCGGCATGGTATCTCTATGGGCGAGCACTATAAAAGCGGCATCAGCAGCGGTAGATACTAACATTTTTAGTCCTCTAGTCCTTTATAATTACATATAGCAAAACCCTTAAAAAGGGCAAATTTCTACTAGACCTTATGATACCTTAACCAATGGGCAGTTTGGCAAGGACTACAGGACTAGTGCCAATTTCTAACGCTGATAAGTTGGGAGTAGTACAAGCAACCACACACACAGGTACGTGCATGCCTGTCACTATTTAAGAGCCATAATTAACGCGTTAAACCCCATTTCACCTCACCTTAACCATGTTAAGGCACCAGGTTCTTACTGTAACTCCTCCATAATGAATCTAACTGAGCCTTTGATATGATTGGTACTCTAGTACAGGGAATTTGAACCCTGTATCTATATATATGATGTAGGCTAAACATCTCACATCTGAAGGATACAATAAACATAGGGCATTTTCCTTCCTGCAATTTGGTTTGTGCCTAATACTTTCCACGTTCATGTTCATGTGCAAAGTGTCACCAAGTTCATAGGGAACAAAAGCAAAATTATTTCTTTGGATTTGATTAATATAGAAGGTTAATACATATTCCATCTTACTTCAGTGTGAGACACACTTTCCAGTAGAAATCCAGAAATGTTACACAGCAGCATGTGTCTGAAATATGTTGTTGACTAGTCTTGTTGTTGGGTGAGACACACAGGCCAGTCTGACACCAGTAGAAACCAATCAATGTTACACTACAGCAGTATCACAAATATGTTGTTGACTAGTGCTGTGGTTGGGTGAGACACACAGGCCAGATTTTCTAAATGTAATATAATTTTGTAAACTTGCGAGATTGTTGAAGAGCATATGTTCAGCGTGTTTTGGGGAATGGCATCACAGCCTTATTACCATCATTATGCCAGAAATCCAAGCGATATGCAACAATGTTTAATCTAAAAATTGTGAAAAATTGATATTTTTGTTTATGCAGTTTGCAGAATTGGCTATGGAATTTAAAAAAAAATCTTTGCAGCAGAATAGTTAAGTGAATAGTTGAGGTCTGCTGTAAGATATTAGATTTCGTGTAGTCAATGTATTGAAGCATATCCAGACATTAAGTTTAAAATATTAATGCTAATTTTCTTTGTTCAGTACTGTTACATAGGCATGCTGAGAAGCCGACATGTAGGACCTTCACTGGTCACAAAGGTTGCTGTATCGCAGGTAGAACAAATGAGTTTATACATGCTAGACTTTATAACCAAGTGTTGTCAGGGTAATAGCAGAACAATTTCATCTCTGATGGCAAAGCAGCTAGCAGTTGGATTTAATCATGTGAAGGTTTGGTGTTCATTTTGTATTGTCATCACAGTTTCATGTGTAGCAGTGTGATTCAAGTGACATGCATGTCATCATGGCCATGTTTGTGATATTGGTTAAGTCGTCCTTTGTCTCTTGTCTCCCAGAAGCCACACATGATGTAGGGGTGTGGTTAGGTCGTCCTTTGTCTCTTGTCTCCCAGGAGCCACACATGATGTAGGGGTGTGGTTAGGTCGTCCTTTGTCTCTTGTCTCCCAGGAGCCACACATGATGTAGGGGTGTGGTTAGGTCGTCCTATGTCTCTTGTCTCCCAGGAGCCACACATGATGTAGGGGTGTGGTTAGGTCGTCCTTTGTCTCTTGTCTCCCAGGAGCCACACATGATGTAGGGGTGTGGTTAGGTCGTCCTTTGTCTCTTGTCTCCCAGGAGCCACACATGATGTAGAGGTGTGGTTAGGTCGTCCTTTGTCTCTTGTCTCCCAGGAGCCACACATGATGTAGGGGTGTGGTTAGGTTGTCCTTTGTCTCTTGTCTCCCAGGAGCCACACATGATGTAGGGGTGTGGTTAGGTCGTCCTTTGTCTCTTGTCTCCCAGGAGCCACACATGATGTAGGGGTGTGGTTAGGTCGTCCTATGTCTCTTGTCTCCCAGGAGCCACACATGATGTAGGGGTGTGGTTAGGTCGTCCTTTGTCTCTTGTCTCCTAGGAGCCACACATGATGTAGAGGTGTGGTTAGGTCGTCCTTTGTCTCTTGTCTCCTAGGAGCCACACATGATGTAGAGGTGTGGTTAGGTCGTCCTTTGTCTCTTGTCTCCTAGGAGCCACACATGATGTAGAGGTGTGGTTAGGTCATCCTTTGTCTCTTGTCTCCCAGGAGCCACACATGATGTAGAGGTGTGGTTAGGTCGTCCTTTGTCTCTTGTCTCCTAGGAGCCACACATGATGTAGGGGTGTGGTTAGGTCATCCTTTGTCTCTTGTCTCCCAGGAGCCACACATGATGTAGGGGTGTGGTTAGGTCATCCTTTGTCTCTTGTCTCCCAGGAGCCACACATGATGTAGGGGTGTGGTTAGGTCATCCTTTGTCTCTTGTCTCCCAGGAGCCACACATGATGTAGGGATGTGGTTAGGTTGTCCTTTGTCTCTTGTCTCCAAGGAGCCACACATGATGTAGGGGTGTGGTTAGGTCGTCCTTTGTCTCTTGTCTCCCAGGAGCCACACATGATGTGGCATAACTCTAGGTCAGGACATTTATGAGCTCTGAAACATTGTTCTAGCTAGTCCATATAAGTTATAACACTATTTCGAATTGACCAAAGTAATAATCTATTTGACACAATCATAATCCTTACCAAGAACTGATACCAGGAAGAAGTCAGTGTGACCTATTGTCTATGTGTGATGGAGTGGCATTCAGTTATATTATTTTAGGCCTTTTTTGACACATTTGATAAATTGTTTGTTATCAAATACTATATTCGCTATGGCTGGGACAGGTAACTCGGGTATACAGGTTGGTTGGGTCCTGAGTTGGACCCAGGTACCCACATTACTACCCGGACCCAAGGTTAGTCATGTGATATATTGTTTAATGACAAAAACTCACTATAGCTCAGTGGTTACACTTCAAGTCGCATTTCTTTCTGCTGATGCACGTTCCTTTTGACTTGTATATGTTTGAGTAATGATAAAGCTTCAGTCAACTTCAATGTGCATCTGATCTGATCTGATCGTTTGATACATGTATCTAAATAGTTTTTGCCAGGGCTGCGGTCAGACAATTCCCAATCAGACATTGTGTTCCTATCACTTGAGACCTACAGTGGGTACCCGGGTAGGGTCGGGTAATAAGGGGTCGGGTAATAGGGGGTCGGGTACCCAGGTAGTAAATTTGGACTCGTCCCAGCCCTAGTATTTGCTGTATTATCTGTGCTTCCTGACCAACTTGTAGACCATTTTGTGTATAGTGTGTATATAAGACCATGTATAGTCTTCATACATGTTATCACCGACCCCTCCTTAGACGGAACTTTTACAAGACAGTCCATATTTCCTTGCAGTTATTACAGATATTTTACAGATATCAGGAGTACAGAAGGGGTATACAATTACCAAGTCACAGCTTTGACCCATTTCAAGAAGGGTTGAGGACTTTGTTAAATTTGCCTTGATTCAATGGTTTATTGACAGGTTGAATGCTACAATGGGTTTAGTACTTGTGATATAACAGCATTATTGACTGTCCTCCACAGACATCTCTGAACCAGCAAAACAGTCGTCAGGGAGTTGGAACGTGACACTAGAATCAGCGACATGTGCAGGTTGAACAGATGTTCATTGATCGTATCTGTACTGATACTTTACGTCAATAGCTGGGACTGATGATGCATAGATATGGCCATAGTAATCCCATTCTAACATATCACCTGCGTATATTTCACTTTTGGAGTTATCGTTGCTATTTTGAAGTGTCACAGATTGTAACTGTATATTTTGTTGTGATATGGTGTCCCTTGATAATATTGTAATGATAGGATACATGAAAACTGTACATTTTAGTGAATGAGTGAGTATGTTATTGGGGGACACCAGAAAGGGGCTTCACACATTGTACCAATTTGGGGAATCAAACCCAGCTTTTCGTGTGACGAGCCAACACATAAACCACTAGGTTATAGGGCTGGCAATTAAGATTGATAATCAGAATTATCGTCAATGGGAAGAAATATTAACAATTATTGATATGAAAATTGTGTCATCGATAATATCTTACATAAACTATTGTGATGAAATAAAGTTTATATTTACCGAAACAGACTTGTCATTGTCAATAATGGCAATTGCTGAAATGGAAAGTAATTGTTTTGTTATATTTCAAATGTCCACAAAGTAATCCTTGCATAAACGTGCCATCACTCACCGGTGGAGTGAAATATGTTGATTTCTATCGGAATTTTTCTTGAGTATTTGCGCAAAGTTACTTCTTTGATATAATTGATCAATATTTAGTTGACGATTATCGATTTCTGATCTGTATCGATAGCCAGCCCTACTAGGTTACCCCACCACCTCCTACATTTGATATGTTAGGAGACATATTTTATCATTCAAAGAGAATGAAAAGACACCCAACCAAAACACAGTAGATGGGAGTTACTTAATGAAACTGTGCCTTGAGACTTTAGAAATTACAAAGTTTCAATCAATTTTCATGCAAATTTATGTCCCCTCTATATGCATGTGTATCATTGCACAATACCTGCACAGAGCACCAGTATTGTGATTCATGGGACATTTGGTTTCTCGTAGTACTCCTTGTCACAGAGAATTGAGGTGGCCTTTGACACTAGCAATTGTAGCATAATAGTTTGATGCCCAGATGGATTAATCTGCATCTGTGAATAACAAAATTTTGGCATCATTAATTGAAATAATTTAAAATGAATTGAAACAATTTAGAATTATATAGAAGTTACCATATTTTAACTTCTGTGGATATTTATCCTACTGATCACATCAATAATACCTAATAAATTACTTTTGTGACATCTGATCTTGCAATCTGTTATTATGGACATGATAAATTTTTGATTGGCATTTTAGAAGTTGGTGAGTAAGTAAGAAAACGTACAACTTTATGGATAACAACTTCTAGTTTATTGCATATAGCAGTGTTTCGATGTAGATTCTTTCATCGCATCAAGTTGGGCTATTGCATATAGAGACGTAAACTCCAGCTTGATAATGGTGTCATAATCTACATCGAAATATCGCTATATGCAGTACCCCAGTTTGATAACAGTGAAAGAATCTACATCGAAACGTCGCTATATGCAATAAACTAGAAGTTGTTATCCATATAGCTGAATCCTAAACCGTTAAACATTGTACATTTTCTTAAAATAAACCATGTACTAAATAACCTTCCTCCTTGCCTGGGATGCCTGGAGGTAAGGCCTCCTTTCACAACAAGCCTAATGTCTCTGGTAATATGAAATATGAATATTATTCCTCATTCTAAGCTCATCTGATGTAAGTTGTGGCCTGCCTGCTTGTCTGTCATCCATCGTGCATTGTAAACATCATCTTCTGCATAACCTGTGAAGCTTAAACTTCCCTTGCTTGTTCCAACCAATGATGACACCCTAATTTGTTCAAGAGGTTCAGATTCCAGTTTCAATAAATGCTGCCATATATATTTTTTTCTTAACCTTTAGCCTGCTGAATTGTTTTCACACTTCTTACCCCTGCCTGCTGGATTAATTTTAGCATGAGGAGCTCTAAAGAGGGTTGGTGATTTCAAGCAGTCGGTGCTTCATAAGAGAAGGGCCAATTGAAGAAATAATTTGCACATTTGTTCCCGATAGAAAACTACACATTACTATCTAAAAATATCCTGATGTTTTCAATCATACCAAGGTTAAGACCAAAGCGAACACAAAATTTGTAAATTTATGTTTAAGTTTTTATCAACAAAATAATAAACATTGGTAAGTTAATTAAAGAAAGCACTATTATAAACATGATAACAATGTATTTTTGTTGCAGAATGACAAGTATTGTCGAAATGTAGTTACTAGTTTCATCTTTATCAACTAGTCCTCATTTTTTAGGATATGTTTGTTGTATAACGCTGCTCTCATCAATATTCCAGCTATATGATGGCAGTCTGTAAATAATCGAGTCTGGACCAGACAGTCCAATGATTGACATCATGAGCATCCATCCACACCATTGGGATACGATGACATGCATCAACCATGTCAGCAAGCCTGACCACCCAATTCCATTAGTCGCCTCTTACAACAAGCATGAGTTGCTGAATACCTATTCTAACCTGAATCTTCATGGGAATCATTTTCAGGAAGAAAGTATTTGGATGTCAACAGGGCTGGCTATCAATTAGATCTTAGAGATCAATAAGCTAAATATTGGAGAAGTAACTTTAAGCAAATATGTAAAAGCTCAGAGACGAACAACATATTTCATGTCACTGTAAGATATTATCAATGATACAATTTGGATATTGATAATCCTTAATATTTCTTCCCATCAACGGTAATTCTGATTATCAATCTTTTTAACCAGTTCTAGCTGACAGCAACTTTTGTTAATTTGATCATTTTAAACATTTGACTACATTTCCAGGTGTGCTACATCACCAATAAAAAGTGACATTTTTAGTCCACAAGCCCTTTTAATGACAACATATACTATAGCAAACCCTTAAACATGAAAAGTGTTTACTAGTTCCTATGATACCTGAACACTTGGGCAGATTGGCAAGTGACATGGAACTCACATGTACAGTGACAACACCATCAGGACATTTCATGATTTTATCAGTTTTTGATAGGACAATCTCTGTGCAATCACAAAATTTGAAACAAACCTTTTGTATGACAGTTAGTTATTGTCCTAGAACATGAACCTATCTAAAACCCTGATGTATTTTTATTCAATGCAACTGCATGTGCAACAAATCCGCTAACACAGAATTCTTGCTTCTGTTCCCAAAACAGCGCACATTGATTGTCAATTATATTTCAACAACTAGTTGTAGCTGAGCTGGTCTGTCATAATAAAAGGAATTATTTCAGCAACAGAATGAAACCTCCTGCAGAATGTTCATTATAAACAAGTTAAATAGAGACATGCATCAGAGTGTGAGTAAGCCTATCCAGAGCAGAGAAATGGTTCTGAAGCACATGGCTGTTACCACAGCCATATTGAAACTGGCATTTTTTATTTAATGTGAGTGAGTTTACATTGACACTGTTTCTGTAATATTACGGTGTGTAAGCTTCATTTGGGTGGATGGAGGTCATAGCTGTTTACCACTTTGGTGACATCCACACACCTGAGTATGTGATAATATTCATAACAAACCTGGGAATCAAACCCAGGATCAGTGGATGCATGCAATAGGATGCAACTCACTACAAGGAATTGAGACGCCTCAGATGACTAGGTCAGCAGTGCCCCTTTACTGTTTTTGGTTGAAATTTAGTGTATAATTCCCAAGATAGTATTTCCAAACATGCAAAAGATATGCTTTCACAATTCCAATTAGTAGCATGTTTGTCCATTTCTCAGTTATTTGAATTATTCATGTCAAAGAAAGTGGAAATGCTGCTCTTGCAAGTGCCCTGTGTATCTTGCTTCACAATAAAGCTTCAGTTAAGGTTAGTTTGTCTCTGGTCCTCCACATGTCAGTTGTTGTTGCAGAACTTGGTAGACTGTCTTTGAAGGGTTGTAAAATGCCCACCAAGAAGCCAACACTGTCCACATCTGCTCTTAGTGTACTGCAGTGGCAGTGGCAGATTCAGGGAACTTGACCAGCTCTGCCTTGTGTAGGCTAACGTATGGTCTATGAAATCTTTCATAATACACTACATTTCTCATCTCTAAATTATTTTTTTTCCTGATGCCTATTTCATAGATGAATAATGCCAACTAGACTTGCGTTTATTATGATCTAAATTGGTTTTGTTTTCATAAAATAAATATATTCCACAGTCATGGTGCAAGACTATGCCTACAGGCTTGTCAGTAACAGTTTGTTCTGTCATGTAAAGGCATCAGGAGTCAATCGTTTGGCCAGACTGACATACCGTAATCACCGTGATTAGTGCTCTGTGCTCTTAGAACATTAGCAAAGGACTATGAGATAATTTGTTTTTAGAGATTGAGTAGTGAACAAAATTAGTTGAACCTTCTATGAAACTAAGATGTTTTTGATAATAGTTATTAGGCAATTATATACTGCCTTCGCGCTCCTTTTTTCTGTAATATTTTTTCAGTAATAATCGCAAGAAAACATGGACTGTGATGTAAATTTTTGGTCTAAATAGGTGAAGCTTATAAAGTTTACTTAATAAATTGTCTAGGACTTGGTCAGGGGGCAGTTATTGGACCAGGGCTCCCTCTGCAAAGTGATTGTTGCCCAGCGACTGATGTAAGGGTGTGTTAAAGTATGGGAGTTACGATTGTCTCAGCGCTATGGTCGCTTTGTGGAACGGGGTCCAGGGTGATAAATATGGCAAATACGGTAAGTATACTGAGAAGTCCACCTACCCATTCCCTGGATTAGTAAAGTGATGACAACTGAGCTTGCTAACACACAGACCTCTGCTTTGTAGCTATTGATCAATCATGGGTGATTTTATTGACTTTTATTGGGTCTGTGCTTCATTTTATTCAATACCTGCTATGTTGAAGTTATTGAGCATTCACCTCAAAATGTCATGATTTATTAGTTTGGAAATTACAGAATGGCATGTGTCTGTAAAGTTATTGTGCTTTAAATAAAAGCAATGTGACAACATGGCTATTATCTGAACATAAACATAGATTAATCAGGATCGAGTAGTCGCTCAGCATTATAAAGGTAATGCATTGTGAACAACCAATATCCTATTCATAAAAGAACATTTCACAGAGTGAGGGTGCATGGGTGGCCAAGATGTGCAGAGTTGCGTCCCTTAGGCTTGCCAGGTACCTATGATTGTGTGTTCAGAATCCTAGATTTGCCCCAGTTATGTTTCCAGGTTTGTCAGCGCCATTCTGGTGCTTTTGGGTTACAACATAATGGTCTTCAATCTACATCACCAGCTGACAGTCTATGATGAAACTGAAACAAAAGTCACTCATTAGAGTAAATGACAAATTGGTTACACTCTTCCAGGAAGGAATTTCTCTATACAGAGATTTAGGGGAAATGTTAATCCAGAAAATACTGGCAGTGATCAGTGAATGGGATGGATGAGTTTGACGTCCAGGTTAGGAATTCTAGAAAAAAAATTAAATCATTGACATGATTAAGGATGTACCATTAGATAAAATTCTTTTGTATCTCATCACCTAGGCTGTAGAGTGGTATTCAAATCTGATCTTTCACCTTAAATGTTATGCATGTGATGTTAGTATTATCCACTTGAAAAGTCCTGTTGACTTAACTATATTCAGAATGGATTTCTAAGAGTCCATAACTACCGGTACACGATAGATGATGATGTTTTAATAAGGTGGAAAGCCTGTCTAGATAACCTGATATACATACCCAACTTAGTGAGTGTTCATGTTTGTTGTTTAAAGGTGCACTCTGCAATATTCCAGCTATATGACAACTGCCTGTAAATAATAAAGTGTGGACCAGACAATCCAGTGATTGATATTGTGATTATTGTTCGTTTGTTGTTTAATGCCGCACTCAGCAATATTCCAGCTATATGATGGCGGTCTGTAAATAATCGAATCTGGACCAGACAATCCAGTGATTGACATCATGAGCATAGATCCACGCAAATGACCACGCAGCAAATCTGACCACCCGATCCCGTTAGTCACCTCTTACGATATTGTAAGCATGATAAGCAACAATCTACACTGTCAGAGTTTGATGACCCAAAATCAACTAAATCATCGACCTGACCACCTGTCCATTTGGTTGCTGGGGACCAATTCTTTCCTGGAATCCCCACAGGGGCACATGCCATATATTTAGTTCTAGTCCACCAAGGAGCTGTAAAAAAAATGCTTATGATCTCTGCATGTTTTACTTTCTTTATACCCTAACTTGTTTTTAAGGCTCCCTTTGGTGCACTAGTACTGCCACATATAGGGCTGCAGCGATACAGGAAGGTCACGATACGATATGCATCTCGATATTCTGGTCACGATACGATACATATCTTGATACGCAATGAAAAAAAAACATAACTTAAAGCATGTCAAGATTGAACCTTTCATGATTTTGGAACAGTCAAAATTATTTTATAATAACAAGACTACTGAAGTTGTTCAACTTTCCTTCAAAACAATTCAAAGTTCAAACACCAGAAAATAATTAATGTACTCCACCAGTGATACAACTTCAAAGAATTTTGATGCAATGGTCGAAGAAATTGTATCTCAAATTATTGTTTTATCAGGAATAATTTATTCCAATATCGTGTTACCTTAGTTGCAGCTTTTACTATATATATATTTATAATTATAAGAACCACAAGTGTAGCATTTTGGTACTGGTGATTGCTGTTGCAGGATATTTTTACGTATGGAGCAATTTGACCAGTCACCCTAGGGACTTCCTGTGCTACATGTATTTCGATTGCGATAACGTTATGTTGACATATATTAGCCAAATTGCCACAAATATGACTTTTAACGAGTCAAAGTATGGCATTTTTAATATATGTATCCATTCTCTAGCAACTAAAGTTTGTTTCAATGCGTCAAAAGCGGTAATCTGACTGTGGTTGCTGTATCTCTTCACACACGATTTCACCTAACTTAATGAAAACAATATTAAATGAAATTTTGACTAAAATTAATAAAATATATTACAAACACAAGTCCAGATATACAATGAACACGTTTTAATAACAAGATAGTATAATAATGGTATTGAATTGCGTACTTCAGTTCGGATTTGCTGACTGGTATTTTCGGTGTTATGTGCTTGCGGTGATCAGCTGATAATGTTTTATGAGATGGGGAAAAACATCTGTCGATGTAAAACCTGAGCTTTTTAAAAATGTAAGTACGTTTTTGGGAGCCATGCTTTAGCGCGCACTATAACCAAGTTAGCGGTTTATTGAAAGGCACAATAGCGAGGAAACGCTGTACTTGAAATTTGCGTTCCGTATCGTGGCATATCGATAAATGGGCCCACGTTTATCGTATATCGTATCGTGGGTCAAGTATCGCGATGCATCGGAATATCGGTGTATCGTTTCACCCTTAGCCGCATAACAGATTTGGTGCATAATTTCTGAATTTCTTCTGAATTTTGTTTATATCCACATGACAGACAGTGCATATTTGTGGCATTTGTATTTGTGTTGCAGTTTGGATGATCTGCCCAGCAGACATTCTGCAATATGGTACTTATGGACACTTTGAGACTAAGATATCAAGTATTTAGCTTAATGTATATAACATTGTTTGATTATTAAAAAGTCTACTTTTTGCTTTGATATTACATTGTTTCTCTTTGAAATAATGTATTGACATATATAATTTATTGTGAACAAAGTATCATGATGCCAATAATTTCAATTGTATTATTAATAACGAGTACAGTACTAGTCCCTGTTACTAGTAATTAAGGTTGAGTAATTTGTTTATATTTCATCTCGTGTCACGACTTTCCCTCGAAAATAATATTATTTTACCTGTTTAATTTTATATATTCGTCACAAATGTTTCATATGAAACTAAGAGTTTACAGTTATTCTTTTAATAACTCATAATGTGCCTCCAACGTGATGAATGGAAAAGTAAACGCCTTGAAGACTGAGGTACTCCGTGATGTAAATGTCAGCATTTCAATTAAGGGCACCTGCATGTTTGGGATTAAAACAAAATATCAGTATGGGCATAATTTTACATGCAAAGTGGGTTCTTCAAAGTATCCGCCCACATGACCTATTTTGCCAGCAGGCATTCTCAACAATTGATATTGATTTTGTTTATATGTTTACTGGTTTACTAGAGTGAGACTATCAGGCTTCCAGTGAAGACAGGACATCCGCAACTTGCTCACCGCTACCAATTTCAGGTGAAATAATCTAGTGAGCATGAGGAATATTTCACCAATGTGTGCCTGTCCTTAGATTGCGATTCTTCTATTTTTGTGTGGACTTGATCAGGTGGGATGGGGCAAGTTACCTCAGGACTTGTTTGCTTCAAGACAATGCCTGTATTTTTGCCGTGTTTGACATGCTGGGAGCAATCAGTGAATCTCTACGCTATGTATCTTTACAGGTTTGATGATACTGGGGCTGTTTGAACTAGTTGCCAGGATACATGTATCACCTCTGCCACTCTGAGATGTCAACTCGAATGCCAAGGTAAGTTCTTGATGTTCGGTGACATTCATGGAGGCTTTTGTGCCCATCTTCTGTCTTGACAAGTCATTGTCATTGCAGGTAAGTAGGTGAGCTTGTTGACAGGGAAATGATTGAGGCCTGACAGTGCCTTTATAACCAATATTAATTCTATTTATTATAAACTGAATTACAGATGCTAATACTGATATAACTGTTATCATTCTTTTTGAAAGTGATATATATTGATAGTTTGAAATTATTTATTGCTTTTACTGTTCAACATTAGTAGATTACAAGTAGTGAAATATGTTGTACTGCATCTGTGGCAAATATAATCTGTGAAGGAAATTAAATTGGTGCCATTATTCAAACTGCCTGTAGTCTCAGATGAGCATCACAAGCTTAATTCAACTTCTGCATCCATCCCATACATGACAAAATGCTAATTATTTTCTGTTTGAATTTCATGAATATCTTGTCTTAACAATGTTTTTGAATGTAAAAGTTTCTCTTGTTCAATGAATTTGCCAGCACCAAATTGGCACACTGCTTGGAATTGCTCCCATTTCACTGACAATAAAGGTATTTTGATTAATTCATACTGCTATTGATGTTCTATATTCTTTATTATGTTCAGTATTGATCCAGCCTACTGGTTTGTTTGACTATTCATCCAGTGCAGGTTTGAGGTTGGGTATAGCACCTTGTCCATGTTGTAGTTACAGACTGGTCATGCTACTGTCTTGAAAATATTCTGTTAATATTTGTACATCTGGTTTAATTACTTGTTTGTGAAATGAAATAATAGCAATAGTTTCTCAGTGATTACTCTCCAGTTTTTGCTGTCAAATATTATTGGAAAATAGAGCACAAAGTAATTTCTTAGTAAATTCAGTGCTCAAAACTAAGGGGGTCCTTGGGGTTAACTAGCATAGCAATTGAATACTAGGTACCTCAAACAGTTTTAAGTTTTGATAATAGGAGTATTACAAGGACCCTTGACTTTCATGTTTCCCCCAGGCGATTCTAGTTTAGAATTGGTCCCCAGTAATATATGCTTGTTGTACGAGGCGACTTAATGGATTGGGCAGGCAGACTCTTTAACTTGATTGCTTGCAAGCCATTGTACCCCGATAGTGTGGATTATTACTCATAATATCAGTCACTGGTTTGTCTGGTCCAGACTCAATTATTGTTAAGGTGCCATAAGATAGCTGGAAGAAAGCGCTGCAACTTGCTGTGCAGAGTTGCGTCCCTTGGGCATGCCAGAAACCTATGCCTGCGGGTTTGAATCCTGGTTCGCCCCAATTATGTTTCTAGGTCTGCCACACCATGATAGAACTGGAATACTGTTCAAAGCATTGTTAAATCCAACTCACTCACTCAAATAAGTACTTAACATGCTTACTTGACACAAATGGTGCAAGTTTTGGATTATTAATCACTTTTGTCACATAAACTTTTCTTTGAGTGATTTTTATGTTAAACTGTTCATGTAAGTTTTGAAATAATATTAGTGTATTGAGTAGGTTAAATATGAACATAACTTTGCATTATGATAGCCACGAACATGATTTAGTGAGAGATAGACTTCCACTGGATTAGACATGGTCGGTTTATTGCCTTTGAGGCAGCTGTGATTCACAGCTATTTCCACAGTGTCATGAGCTGTTTATTTCCACCAGCTCACTCACAAATGAAATTAGAGTTTGTGCACATATACGTTTGCTGTAAGGTCAGGATTATGGTGTATGTGATAGACATATTGCGGTGTAAGCTCAACTTAGGCCATGTGGGCAGGCAGTACTTCCTGTGCCTATAACCGCTGGCCTGAAGTCCCTGCCTGTTAATATTTTGTTAGGCTAGTACACTGTGCTGATGATTGACCATGGTAGATTGTGTGGTGCCATCATCCACTAAGTGAAATGTTTATCTCACACTGATAAGATATATTCAATATAATAAATCACTACAACAATATCCACCATGATTTTGTTATCAGGATGCTATACTCACTCACTCACTCACTCACTCAGATATGTAAAATCAGTGTTAGAAATTGGCACTAGTCCTGTAGTCTTTGCTAAAATGGCCACTAGATAAGGTATCATAAGGACTAGTAAAAATTTACTCTTTTTAAGGGTTTTGCTATGTGTTATTGTAAGGACACGTGGACAAAAAATGATAGTTTATAACCCTGAAAAACCCTGTCAATGGATTTTAAGATCACAATAATGAAGGTTCTGGCTTTTGTACATGTTATTGTGCAATCTGAAAAGGTTACATGACTGCGTCAAATGTTGTCTTGAGTAAAAGTAGTTACCTTCTCATGTCAGTTGAGAACTTCACACACTTCATCACAAGCCAGGGACATGGGTGGTCCAGCCATCTAACAATTCATGCAGAGTTGTGTGCCTGAAACCCCTTATAACAAGTTTGAATCCTGGTTATCCCTGTTTATGTGTCTAGGTTTGTCAGCACCATACTCGTAGGTTTCACCAAAGTGGTGGACATCTGAAACCTGCATCACTTTGGGATTTTCTCCCACACCAAGCTGACACCATGATATAATTGAAATACTGTTCAACTCACTCATCCCTTTCCCTAGACTGTGGTTTATTGATATGAGCATTCATTCAAATAGAATGGAAACATAAAGCTGTAGATGTTCATGCTGTGTCCTGAAAACCTTTTGAAGTTATTTTAGTCCACTGTATTTGACATCGTCCAGTGGTGGGGTAGTTTTCAGTAGTTTTTGGCATGTCGGGCAAAAGGCTTGGTTTGAATTACAACACTGGCACTTAATGTGAAGCTCTTTCTTGGTCTGTGTTGCTAAATGCTGTGAAAGACATGACACATTTCTCAATGTTTTGTGAGGTGTCTGACTGATTTCATTCTGGGCTTTCTTATTTTCAAATTGTAAAGGCAGGATGATGAAACAATCGATTGGAAATTGAGGTGCTGGTCTGGGCTGACGTCACTGTCTCATTTTAGGTTTAATCTTGAAAATTGATCCAGGATGAAAATTACTGGTATTTTGAATTCAAGAAAGTGTCTCCATTTTGTCAAAAATAATCTCGTTCTGTCTCTACAGCCAGTAGTAATCAGATCACTAGTACATAATGAATGCTTTAAAATGTTTTAGCCACAAAATGTGTTTGATCAAAGGGTTTAAGATGGTTCAGGGTCGGTACTGAGACCTAGGCTAGTGCCTACTGTACAGCTCAGTGATAGATTGCTGTGTAATTTGTTCGTCTTTTTGATGTATTGAGGAAAATTGAATCGGAAATGTGCAAAATGGATACAATTATTTGTAGTATTGATGTATTAATGTATTGGTATTGATATATCCATTTATCATGTGTCTTTCATATTATTTCTCTCATAGATATCAGTGTGTTGTATTGGTCTTCAGCAACCCATGCTTGTCATAAGAGGGGACTACTGGGAACGGGTGGTTAGGCTCAATGACTTGGTTGATGCATGTCATCATATCCCAATTATGAAGATTGATGCTCATGATGTCAATCACTGGATTGTCTGGTCCCGACTTGATTGTTTACAGACCCCTGTCATATAGCTGGAATATTGCTGAGTGCGGCATTAAACAACAAACAAACAAAACAATGTGTTGTAATCATGATGAGAGGTTTTATCAGGATATTTTTATATCTACTAAGGGTTGACTTCTGAGAGCCTATGTAGGTATAAACTACCAAACAAGTTTTAATAACACAATAACCCATAGTCCAGAAGTTGAATGAACATGGGATTCAGTTCACCCCGATTATGTTTCTAGGTTTGTCAGCACCATACCCGTGCTTGTGGGTTTCACCGAAGTGGTAAACGTCTGCATGAATTCAGGCTTTCCTCCCACATTAAGATGACAAGCCGTGATATAACTGTAATACTGTTAAAAGTGGGGTTAAACCCAACTTACTCACTCACTCACATTTCGCGAAAAATGTTAAGTATCAAACATGGCCACCATGGAAGCCATATTTATAAAAAAAATTTGCCTGTTACTATTTCTAGTGAAGTTGCAATATCCAGAGTGTGATATGTCCCATGACACATCATACAGTTTGATATGTTTTGTGATATTTGTCAGAACTACCTTTAATCTTTATGAATCATGTCTGAATCATGAATCAGTCTGCATTTCAGTGTAGATGCAGTAAGAATATCTGTTGTTTAGAAACTTCTGTTACTTTTTGATAATACTTCCTGATCTTATGACATGTATATATTCCAGAATAATTCAGGTGAGCTATAATGCTTGGCTCTTTAGATCTCATAAAGATACACATGTAGTATTTAAGTCTTTCCTAATCATCAGTTTTCATGACCTGTGTGTGACATCCTGGGGTTCCTCGAAGGTTGAATGACAGTATTAGTCGGCCGTGCTGTATCCCCGACACACTGACCGGTCTTACCTGTAAACCAGGAAGAAACTTGTAAGTATCCCACTGCTGACTTCAAGGCTTCCTTCATCAATTAACATGGTTAGTCATCAGCATGTTTGAAAAGAATGTGTAGATGACATCTCTAAAAAGTGTGGGCTCATGTTTATGATGAGTGGCGGTGGGTTTCAGGAAATGTACACGAATCACTCCTTCCTGTGCTGGTCTCATAGAAGTAATGACACATTAGACTCATGTATGAGTTGTGTTTAAAAAGGATACATTTTGTTTGTGTCATGATGAAAGTACGAAATATTTGGAATGAGGAAACAGCTTGCAAAAGTAGGTACTTAGATTACTCTCCTGAAAGTTTCTCTGAATTTCTGTTTCAAAAACATTAAGAATTTCATACCATAAGATTGTTTTATCTAATAATGAATTGTATCCTATTTGGATGTACCTGTTTTAATCACCTAGACTTGGTAACAGAATGTGGATAGAGACATGCTGATATGCGACAGTCATGCATGGCTACTATCTACATTAAGATGACATTTGTCAAAGGGCTGTATGATTAATAATACTTAAGAGTGCTTTCTAGCTTTATCATAATGCAAATTTTATGTATAACTTATTTTGTTGAATCAAGTTTGTGTCATTTAAACAAAAAGAGAAAACCTGAAAGTTCACAAGGTTTTATCTCTGGTAGCTGCAAAATGTGAAGGCCTGCCATGATTACTGGGATAACCAGTTATGGTGAATGTAAATGTGCAAATTGTTATTTGTTATCCCAGTTTAATATTATTAAGTCATTTGTTGTTTCGTTTATGAAGCTATCAATATAAACATAGTCACAATCTGATGTATACACTATCCAATTCTTCTAAAAATATTGGGGGCCACGGGTGGCCCAGTCGTTTAAGGCGCCGCGATTCGCTGTGCAGAGTTGCGTCCCTTGGGCACGCCAGAAACCTATGATTGTGGGTTCGAATCCCGATTCGCCCCGATTATGTTTCTAGGTTTGTCAGCACCATACCGGTACTCGTGGGTTTCACCGAAGTGGTAAACCTCTTAGACCTGCATCACTTCGGGCTTTCCTGCCACATTAAGCTGACACGCCGCGATATAACTGGAATACTGTTAAAAGCGGCGTTAAACCCAACTCACTCACTCACTCTAAAAATATCTGTCTATATTGAAATATTAAGTCCATGCTAAACAGGAAATAATGCAATGACTGTCTGTCAAGGAAGTACTGTGGAGCTAATTGCTCTGTTTGGCCAGGTGTACCTTGCACTGTAGTTGTTTTGAATATCTTGACATATTGAAAATGGTTAATCTGATACAAACTGGTTTCAGTTAGATAAGTAACTGATTCAAAATTCTCAAAATGTGACGTTCCTAGAATTTGACATGAAAGTTTAAATAACATGATTAAATCTTTCCTGAATTAAAGCATGGCGGTATAAACATTCTAACTTATTATTTGTAGCAGGTAAACACCACACATGAAGACACATGATATATCATGTGTATGAAACTTATCCATAAACACCTGCAGTCCTTCCATGAACTGTACCCTGAGTATATAAAAGAGTTAGAAATTAATTTTTATGTTCACTTGTAGTCCAAAAGATTGTCTGCTACTGAGATGCAACTTAATGGTTAAAGTGGGCATCCACAAGGAAATGTCACCAGTCCTTCCTGAAGTTTACTTGTCTCTGACTTGTGGACTTCCGTTAATTTCTAACCCTGAAATATATCATTAATCATGGATGATGTTGAAACAGAGTCACATGCCCTGCTGGGAGGTTACCAGACTTGCCCTGTTGATACATTGGGATGTTAATGAATGATTGTAAAGAAAATGAATTCATGTTCTGCCATGTTTACACAGGGTCCAGAATACTGCAACAGAAATTAATGGGTCATGGGATCATCGTGGTACTTCGTGCTTATTGCTATTACATTTGAATCCAGGACCCTGATTTATGGCATGGCAGCCCAGTCAGCGGTAGAAACTAACATTTTTGGTCCACTAGTCCTTATAATGATAACATATAGCAAAACCCTTAAAAATGGCAAATATCTACTAGTCCTTATGATATCTTAATTATTGGGCAGATTGGCAAGGGCTATAGGACTAGTGCCAATTTCTAACTCTGCCAGTCGTATAAGGTGCTGCATTTTGCTTTGCAGAGTTGCATCCCTTGGGCACGCCAGCAACCTTTGATCGTGGGTTCAAATCCAGATTTGCCCTGATTGTGGTTTCACCAAAGTGGTCTACGTTTCAAACCTGCATCACTTTATACTTTTCATCCACATCAAGCCGACATGCTGTGATATAATTGGAATACTTTCCAAAGCATTAAACCCAACTCACTCACTCACCCTTTATATAATATTCATTAGGGTTACAATGATTTTGCTAGTAGCAAATTACATATGCGAAACCAGTCAACACCCATCTGTTATGATGAAATCCCACTGCCAAGTTAGAACCTGACAAACTAGCCTTCGTAAATAAAAAGGCCTGTGATGTCTGTTGTATATCAATACTTCCTGTGAATGGTGTGAAGGGTAGAGGAAGTGGAACTGAGTCACCAGGTGTCGACACAACGGCAGCAGCACACCTGAAGGAAGCTATTGTGTTAGGCCGAGGTGGGGACTTGTCATTAGCCAAACACACTGATCTCACGTCTCATCATCAAGATAAATAATGCACCTTGTTTTTGCTTTTTTTTTAGCCTGTGTTGCATTCATCTTCTGCTAGAATTAGATAATAGTTTTTAAATCTTGGGGAAGCCTTTTTGTGAAATACTTTTATGAAGGTTATTTTGGGAGATTTGAAGGTATTTGTTGGCAGGGAAGCTGTCTGATATTTGGACAGATTTTGATTTGACTTCCTGCTGTGACAGCTTTGGCAGACCATGAGGTAAATCTAGTCCACAAACATGACACATGATAGTTGTACTACTACATAGTTATTACAACTTTTCACATCAGAATCAGACTTGTGGATGTATTTAACCTGCCCTCTCACACATAGGTCCTGCTAAAACTGGATTTCAGAAGAGCAGAGGCTCTGGAATGGTAGGTTCTTTTGAAAATGAAAATCAGGTGTTGTGTGGTAGCCTAGTGGTGCGAGTGATTGATGGTAATGCTGAAGCCTTGGTTTGATTCCCCACATGGGTACAATGTGTGTAGCCCATTCCCTTGTACCTAACTGTAACAACCATGACAAGATGGCACTTCTGGACTTCATGGGCTGGACCAATAATGTTTCACAGGATATTTATGTTATCAGATAAGATATGTTAAACATACCTGGTAAATCAAAACTGGTTTGGTTGTTTGATAACATGGCCTCCACAGGCCGAAAAGACTGTCTGTCGGTAATGGAGAGGAAAGTGTGTGTTCCGTTGACCCCACTTGACCAGTGGTCAACATATCTTAATTGGCCAGTATCAGACATGGAACTTGTTCCCACAGACCACAAGCAGATAGACTGCCAATTGTGATTAGTGCTATCAACATCTACAACCCATACACTGATAACAAAATGGCTCAGTGAGTTAATGTGATGGGGTCTATACTTTGCTTCACCATTTCCAGACATACTACCAGTTTCTTGGGTTTCACATTTGTCTGTGAGGGCTATGAGCATGCTGACACTAGAATGTAAAGGTCATCTCAGAACTACAAGAATATTTTTGATGCATTGTATCTTTTAACTCACTCACTCACTCACTCACTCACTCACTCACTCACCCACCCCATGCATATATCACTCGCACTGTTAAGTTTCCTGAGACAAGCTATTGAACTCCTTACATTGTTTTCTTCAAGTCTCCATAAAAATGCTGCAGCACTATGTATGTAAGCATTGGCAAGATTTGATCGATGAACAGGATTATCAGCCTCTGGGGAGCAGCTCTCCATCCTGAAGGTTAACTGTAGATCAAATCGGTCAGTCCGCTTCGGTCAACTGAGAGCCAATGTCCATAACATAGACTCCCTGTGGCTAATGCAGTTTGCAGCATTAACCGAAATATGATAAGCTATTTAGTTTTATATGCAGAAGGGGGTGTTCTGGAAGGATGAATCAATAGGTGATGGTGTGAACGGAAAGAGGGTATAAAACAATGTGCCTATATATTGATTATTGCTTTATCGCGTATCTTTTCTAAACCTGACTAAGGGCAACTGATTCTCTTGGGCTTCATGGAGAGACGGCTTCTGTTGCAGAGGCCAATTTAGTATTTTGTGATGTCATTTCATAGTGGAACAAAACACAGTGGTCAGGAACTCTGGAAGTGCTAATTGGTAATCAATGGCAGGGTGATTTGACTTTTGATTCTCAAGGGGTAACCTTCTGGCTCGAGGGTGTCTTGATTTGTCAGTAATTGAAATCTCAGTGGTTTCTTTTATGTCTCTGTATGTATTTTGTCTTAGGAATTAGCTTGTTGCTGATGTAGCAATAACACATGTCGATTCTTCTTCATGGAATGAACACTTGAGGTGTACATATTAGTTGCTGCTTCTGTTGATTATGTTGATAAGCCACTGGTGTGACAATTTTGAGACATTTTTTATGTTTGTGATCTAGATTTTTGAGACATGTGTTTTCTGTTGATTGCTATTTCTTGCATTTTGTTATTTGTGCATAACATTCCCCAAAATGTCAGTCAGACAACTGGACTGGCAACTTGGCAGAGTTACCAGACCAGATAGAATGTTGCAAGTCCAGAATTTTCTAGACTGACAAACAAAAGTAACAAAATGGTTAACAAATAATAGTACTGTGTAATGTTAGTGCTCAGAAAATAACAATAAATTGGTGGATTATCAACTTAGTAACTTTAACCATGTTAACTCCTTGAAATTTTATTCATGAATAATGTGTTTACAGTTAATTTACCTCTTACATTAGATTAAAACTAAAATAGTTAGGTAATTTAGCATTGTTTAGGGAATACAATAATAGCCCGATCAGTGTATGCAACTTTTAGAAACCATCTGTCAGCAAAATAGACCATCTCGGACTGTCAGGCAGGCAGGCAGGTATTTTAAACACTGGCAGTAGTCCAGCTATATGACAGCTATCTGTAAATAATTGAGTCTGGACCATACACTTATTGACATCAAGGATTGCAATCAACCAAGTCACTGAGTCTAACCACCCATTCCATTTGTTTTTTTCTTACAAGCATAGGTGTCTGTTGATCTATTCTAACCTGGCATCCCCATTGGTGGATTGGATGAAGATATGGATATAGATAATATTCACTGTATCCTTTTTATCTAGGCAACTGCCTTCTTTTTAAACCCCAACAATCCTGATTAACACAGTGTGAACATGTTTGTGGAGGTCACACCAGCACTCAGATTCAAAAACACAATTCACTTTTTGAAATGTAAGCATTGTTAAAGGTCACCATTATCTGGTACGATCACTGAATATACTGAAATAAGGTATCTTATGTGTCAAAACTTCAAGATCCAAGGCTATTGAATATCTTATTAAGTGAACAAGTTTTGTTAATTGTAAAACCATTCGGAAACCAAATTTTCCTGATGCATGTACCTATTTGTGTCTGAAGTATCTGAATGAATTGAAGAGGTACCTGTATGATTATTATAACACCAATACAGATATGTGTATAAGTGTGATAAGTGTCATAACTAAGCTATATTGTCCGAGTGAATATTGTTAGTATTGAATATGTTCTTGTACCTTTGATGTGTCTTACAATAGAGAGATGGTGGTCAGGCTCACTGACTTGGTTGATGCATGTCATCATATCCCAATTGAGTGGATTGATGCTCATGATATTAATCACTCGATTGTCTGGTCCAGACTCGATTATGTACAGACCGCCATCATATAGCTGGAATATTGCTGAGTGTGGCGTTAAACAACAAACCAACCAACACATCTTACAATAGATACTATTCCCTACATGTCTTTGTTTACAGTCATCCTTGTTAATGTTAGATCTCTTTCCTCGTCTATTGGGTTGAACATCAAAGTCCTTGCTTCTCTTGTGTGTAAACAACATTACAAGTGAAACATCAAACAAAACACTATCTGTTAATGACAGTCCAAATACTTGACAAGTAACAGTTATACAATATACAGCAGCTCTCATCAGGATGTTCTTAACGATTACCATTAATGATTGCTGAAGTAGGCGTTTTCACGGATGCATGTCAATTTCAAGGTCAGATATACATTTCAAAATGTGGAGTCATATGCACGTCTCTCTCTGACAGCATGAGATTAATCAATAGTCTGATGGCTGAGGCTAGAAATGAGCAATCTATACCTATGGAGTGAGACGTTTGTGACAGGAGCTGTTACTCTGGAATGTATGCTATTCTCTGGCATCTCACCTGTGGATAATCATTCATTTGTATTGACCCTGTACTGTAAAACTTGCACGACAGGTTACAGGTGAGAAATATGTTCATGAACTTACCTTCATTTACTTGTGTATAAATTGTGCAAGATGCTGAAGTTAATTTTAATGTTGAAAATGCATGGATGATGGGTTCTATGCATCCAGCCATGGTTGAAAAAGTGTGCTGTTTGTTTTTGTGATGTCGGATGTTGGAGCAACTTTGATGGAAAACAAAACAGTGTTGAGTCAGCACAGCTATTAATTTTCCTGGAACACTAGAAGCTACAGTCACAATTTTCAAACTCAGTAACAGCTGGTCTGTAGAAACTGCCAATTTGTAGTTGTCAGCTGTACCAGAAATGCTCTTGCCTCACGAATTTACCTTGATGACATGTGGTAATTAATTGGAGGCATATAGAAATTTATACTGCAGGTTTAACAGTTGTATTTCAGCAGAGAAAAAGTCACAATTTGTTGATGAATTTTCCTCATTTGGTTTGTATATGAGTATATAAATTATCTCTTGGGAATGCTGCATAAATTCTACCAGCATGATCAGTATTATGTTTGGAGAAATATTAAAAGGAGCAACTTATCATCTATTATGGTACAGACAGTGATGAACGTTGTTGCATGAACATTCCCACAAAGGGTGTCACAATACCCACACCTCACGATAACCCTGTGAACATCTGGGTTAGAATTAATCTTCAGCCACCCTTGCTTGTTGTTAAGAGGGGGACGAACAGGATCGGGTAGTCCTGCAGACTGGCTGATTTGGTTGATGCATGTCATTGTGTCCCAGTTGTGTAGATATATGCTCATGATCTAACCACTGGATTGTTTGGTCCAGAATTGATTATTTGCAGACAGATTTATAGCTGGAACACTGCTGAGTGCGGCATTTAAAAACAAACAATATGTGTATCGGAATACTGAATGTGCATAATTCTTAAGTGGCCTTCTCCATGTTTTCTGTGACCCTGACAGCAAGAAGTTGTTGCTAGTTCTACTGTATGATGACATCAGTTAGCATTTTGTTTCTTGATAGGCTGTAAGGTAATGCTAGCCAAAGAAGTCATCAGGCCAGGGTATTGTAAAATGTATGTAAATATTACTTTTGGACAATTGAAATGGCCTTAAAACATAAATTGATACACTGGTAGGCGTATCGTGCATCATATCAGGATAAATACATCAATGCATTGTGAACTGTGACAGACCTAATTCACTCTGCATGGACAATGTTACTTTTGGTGTACATGTTAGAAATCTAGTCAGTTGAAGATAAAATGACTATTTGTTCTGCTTGGTGTCATCATGCTGGCATAACAATTGATGTGTAGTCAACTGCTTTGTTTACAGCAAATGTACAATCACGTATGTTACCTACTTGATGATAGAGAAGTGCAACTTATTGACTTATCATGTCATCTGTTGGTTATGACATTTTTATTGAAATATCACAGCATGGTCTATTGTGGAAAATGTCTAACTGTTAGTATGAGATAACTTGAGGTATGTGTACAGCAGGGACACAATCTACTGTCGCCTCCGTTTTCTTCAGGGTTAGGTCAGAATTGAGGATTTAACCAGCTTCAATATACTCAATACTCAATATTTTCTTACTTTTGAAGTATAAAAGTCTTTAATTAATGTGGAAGTAGTGGTCAGTTATTATAAACTTATTTTCTGTTCCCTATGGCAGTGTTGTATTGAAACCATTCTGTTGGGATCATGTTCAAGTGATGTGGATCTTTGACCATGCTTTGTTTTAGTCTCTGATTTGATTGGTCCAGATTTGTTTTTTTACAAAAAAACTCCGGGGATAATGCGGTAATATTTCTGATTGGCTGTTTAATAACATTAATTCAGTCTGTATGTGTTGAGACCTATTAATCCAGACAGCTACATCAAATCCCAGTGACATAATTTTGACTAACAATATTACAAATTAATGAAATGTGGTACCTGGTAATGTCCTTTTGATTTACAATGGATTCAATACAAAGTGTAATCTCTCAAATGCTGGCGTTCATTATTGACTAGGTCTGGTCTGGACTAACAATCCTATGTATATTTTCAGGCAGATTACATTACGCATCTATTTACTTAAAAACAAATCCATTTATTCAAGAACCAGGTACCCCAGAATTCATCTTTTCCCTCCATCACATCAGGAAAGCAGCATGTCCTTGAGTAGAAACAAACTATAGGCAAGATAAGACATGCAGAAGAACACGTCTCAAGGGGCACTTGAATGAACTTCCACAAGATACATGCTATCAGACTAAACATGCTTGAAGTATTTGATTTAATTGATGCAAATAAATGTTTTGCAAAGTCTGAATCCATGTACTTGAAGACCAAGAAAAAAGTCTAATGTTTCAAATGTTCATGTTCTTGAAAGTGACCTTTTCTCTTCACACAGATGTTTTAGGTCATGTACCTTCAGGCCAAATCATTGTCATATATATATCATGTTTGACAGCTTGGAAAACCTTTAGGAAACCAAGTGAAAATTGGGTGAAAATTCAGCAAGGTAATTGCCATAATTGCAACTGTAATAGGTTTTGTCAGTTGTCAAGAGCTAGCAGTAGTGTAATGTTCTTATAACAGAGTCTGTGAGTGACAGATTGTCATGCATACTTCTTCAACCATAAGGTTTGAGATTTTGCCAAGGTAGGAGGGTGATAAGGATGACAGTGTAGTGAAATTAAGCATGAAAGACAAGGGGTCCTGGGCATTACCCTAATGCTATAAAGATGGCCCCCTAGCATCACACATCATAGCATCAAACCTCAAGGACCCCAGGACCCCCCTTAGTAATGTCCACTGCATATGTAGAATTTAAGACCAGAGGTTGTTGAATCAGATGATGAGGGGTTATTAGTGTCCAGAAATGACTTTTGTCAAAGGAAAAGGGAAAACTCTTCAGAACATTACCTGTCCAATTGATCATTTATGTCTCAGGTTATGCTGTCTCTAATTTGAACACTGTCTTTGTACTGATACAATTTCTCACAATATGCTTGCATGTGAAGATCAAATATATGGACTTGAAGTACTTGGTTTATTGTCATCATTTTGGTAAAGGTTCTCCCACCTGAACTGGGTCAGTGATGATCAGAGCTACTGATAAGCAGTGTATTTGTGTAAAGTACCCCCCCAAAATATTAAAAACCCAATTAGTTTCAATTAACTTGCGTACAGAAACGCATGCATAAAATGAAAAGCTCAAATGTATAAAAACAGCTTTCGTAAATTTCAAATGAATTTTTTTCATTTTTCAGCATACATACAAAGGACCTAATTTCCGAAACACAACTATGAGCTAATTTACTTTCCGAGTCAAGCCTATATATTTTGAAAGTTATATACATCTAAAACATTATTTCATTTTTTTTTAAATCTTAAAATGTTCACTAATTTTGGGAAAAACCCAATAGAGTGATGAATAGGTGAATGAAAAAATATTGGTTACCCAATGAAAAATGTCACAACCCAATTAAAAGAGAAACCCTAGAGTGAAAACTCAATTGCTCAAAAAGCCATCTGGAGGTCTGGATGATGCATGCATGGGTAATCACAGCGTCTTGGTATGTTTTACGGTAATTGTGTGTAAGTATGTGTCATGTTGTCACGGATCAATGTTGCAGATTTTGGAGGTGTGTTGGTGTGTTGATGTGACAGAGTTTCTTTCTGTATAGCATTTACTGATGGTACAGTCACGTTGTATGGTCACTTTGTTGGTTATTACCTGTAAGTCATCTTAGCAAGCTGTGGAATACCTTAGTGGACGTTGGTCAAGTAAGTTGCTGTATGTGTGTTGGTGTGTGCAATATTGATCATCTTGGGCAGTGTAAGTCAGTACGAGCTGAATCTGACTTCTGCATATCATTTATAACATATCTGTGTTGTGTTCATATCTGAGAGTAGGAAGGTGTCTATGATGGTTAAATTGTGTGGAATCTGCCATGTGTCTATGTTATTTGCATATTTGAAAATGATGTGGCTTCTGTTTTATGGGTACCACTATATGTTTGAAAATAAGGTGGCTAAGAAATTCACACAAGCCAGCTAGCCCAGACTAGTTTTGTATCCTAAGGGCTATAGTAGAATTTGAAACATTTGGAGAGGTAATGCTATATGTTATCGCCATTCGGGCCACTTATAGACATTCTTTGTTAATTTCTATCCCTGGCTTCACTGTTACTGGTATACTAGATAGAGAAGACATTTCATGTGATGCAACTTCAATGTTACTGGTATGTATGAAAGTGTTGTAGCTCCAGTGTTAAATATTGTGAAAATTGTACATGATTATTTCAAATTCAATGTTAATGGAATGTTAAAGAGGGACTTTTTATGCGATACAAATTCAATGTTATTCTTTTGTATGAAAACATTGCAGCTTCAATGTTATTAGTTTCTTAATGATTGTCGAAATTTAATGTAATTCAGCTGTCAACTTTATTGTCAGTGTTACTGGTACAATAATGATTGTACGTGTAGATAAGATGCTGAAGCCTTTATGTCATTATGCACAAGGTCCTACTGCACTTGCATTCAGCAACAAAGACTGAAACTTCCTTTACCCATCCATTCTTGTAGTTACAGACCCACCATTTAATGTTTGTGGGTGTGGGGGGGGGGGGCTCAGATTTTTGTTAGAAACAGGAGATTTTTGTTAGAAACAGGGTACTGCTTAAAGACATGCAATTTCTTTCCAGTAGAAGAAG